>NC_066315.1:21869744-22469752 GCF_022539315.1 Serinus canaria | reverse complement strand
CAGAAAGAAAAGGTACATAGTGAGTTGTGATCAGATGTAATTTTTCTATTGTTTATCTGCAATTTTTGTAAGATTTCTACAAAAATGAAAACTTACATAAAAGTCTGGATGGTATGCAGAAAAATCAGATATGTCATTCATAACTTCAGTTCAACGAACTCCATTTTTTTACAGGAATGTCAGGTTCTAGTGGAAAAATACAGGAAAGAGCTATATTAAGGAATAATTCAACAACAACAAAATCTGAATAATGAAAGCATTTGAGAAAATCTGGTGAGTATTTATAAATAGAAAAAAACAAAGATGTCAGAATATTAATTGCAAATGCTCTGTTTTAAGGAAAATATAACCAAAAAATGACAAAAAATCCCCCATCCCAAACACCAAAAACCAGAAAGAAAGGTTCAAGTGGCTGCTATTTGAAATGAAAGGGCAATGGAGATTGTCACATGTAAATAGGGAGGTTTATAAAGGAAAGAAGGATGCTTGAATGGTAGGTTACTGCTATTATTTCAGGAATTAGATAACCAATGAATTAAATTTTAGTTTTCTAATAATTTATTTCCTAGCATTTTACAGTAACTCTCAGAAATATTAAAAACTATTTACCACTGGCTATATTGTATGTTCTGAACAGCTGATGCTGAAATAGGTCACATTTTTGCATCACATGCTTTTCCATTTGGCTGACTGCTTTCTGGATTCCCCCTCATAGGATATTTCTCTTTCTGCTACAGGAAACCAGGCACCCTGTGCATGCAGAGTGTTTCAGTGAATATGCTACATCATTGTATTGACATGCTGCTAGTTCCACTCACTAGACCTTGCTTTTGGTCATGTAGAACACAATCAGCTTGAGAAATGCTTGTAAAGTCTAACAAAACACTCAGGACACCATGCACTCTGGGGACTGTGTGATGGAGTAAAGGGAAAATTCAGTCTGCTGGGAACTCAGGAGTCACTCTCCCTCCCAATCTTCACTCTCTGTTAGGTACAAAAGATCACAGTGAAAGATACCACAGCCTTACTGGGAGACTCTGCATCCTAGGGAAGGTATGGAACGATACACACTTGCACCACAAAAAGTCAGGCCCCAGCTTTGTTCTGGAAGAAATACTTCTAGAGGTGAGCGCCAATCCTGACTTAGAGTCAGTCTCAATCCTGAGGGTTAGAGCAGCTTCTGGAAGAGTATAGCAGGAGCATCCTGGATACATTTATAAGTATTAAAAGCAGTGGACCATGGTACAAAACATAGCTGGTTGACTTTTTGTTCCATGAAATTTTTTCCTTGTACTTTTAGTGTGTGGTGAAGTCTGCACCTTCTGCATATCTGGGCACTGTGCTGAATCCCGCAGGGGCTTAAAAGGGATTTATATACCTTACAGTTCAGCATAGTCAGTTCTGAGTGATCAGGGAAACAGAACTCCCTGTACATATGTGCCAAATCAAACAGGGAGCTCCAACTGAACTCCAGGGTATGTTGCTGCTGAACAAGGAACTATTTTATCATAAATTTTGGGGTTAAAGATTAGTTGTCTCTACAAGTCCTGTGTAGTTGCCTAATTCTCAAGTTTTACCAGGTTTTTGGTTGATCCAAGAAGCAATCATTGCTTGAAGGCAACAGGGCATTGAAATATTGCTGTCACCACTTATGCAAAGCAAAGGAAAGAAAACTTCTCTGACCAGAAGTATTACATGCCCAAAGAAACCAGGCAGTCCATTATGGTGTTTCAGCTGTTCTTAAAAGGAGAAATGTTTGTTCCAATATCAAGCCCCAATCTCCTATGTTGCAATTCAACTTTAATGTCTCAACTTTAATGTACATTACCTCAACTGTCTCAACTTTAATGTACATTACCTCATCTATCTATCTATCTATCTATCTATCTATCTATCTATCTATCTATCTATCTATCTATCTATCTATCTATCCACATGTAGATGATTTCATATAAAAAATTTTTGATATACTAGAAAATGTTATAGTTCCAGTTCTTTGTTAGACAAAACTGTTGTGGCTTTCCCTAATCTTCCCTTATAGATCATGTTCTCTACATTTTTTTTCAATCCACCTGAACATGATTTCATGTAGAAGTCAGTTCTCTCGGTTGTATACTAGAACATTTGAATTTATCCTAGACATTAGGAAAGTCTCATTAAAGTCTAAATATAGCACAGCTGTGACATTTCCCTTATCCAGTTAGGCCAGTAATCAAGGAAAGAAATTATGTCAACTTGACAGGCTTTGTTCCAGGAGTCCATGTTTTCTCTTTTTTATTACCATCTTACTGTTTTGTGACTCAGAAAAGAATTTTTCAGGAAATTTCCTCAGAGTCTTTCAAAGAAGAACAGTTCAAGGACTGGTTTGTACCCTCCCAAGCAGAGATATTTTACCCTTTTTGAAGTGTGACATTGTGATTGTCCTCTATTTCTCTTCAGGGAATTCTAGCCTTCTTCATCAACTCTCCAAGGTAAGTGCTATGATTCAGAGATTACAGGGGTTGCTTTGTTAAGGATACTTAATTGAAAGTCATTGAACTAAGCTAAATTGAAAATCTCTATCTTTTTCAATGTCCTCACCCATATTCAGGAAGTCATGCCTATCTATCTCCTTTAAACATTTAATTTAATTAAGTATGGATCATAGTTAACATCTATTTGAAAACTGAAAGAATGCATTGGATGCAATGGCCTTCCTCAGGTCATTCATTATATCATCTCCTTAATACTTCCTTTTGCTTCTTTAATGTGTCATGTATTTGTAGAATCTTTTATTGCTGCTTCTTATGTCCCCTGTTAATTGCAACTCAGCCTTAGCCTTGCTGAATTTAAAGAATTTGAGCAATTCTTTTATATCCTTAAGACATATGCCCTTGTTTTCATTCTCTGTGCAGATCCTTTTTCTGTTTTCAGATCTCTAAACTGCTACTAATAAAGTCAATCCTCTACTAGAATTCTTATCTTTGAGGTTGTTTCAGTTGTGTCATTGGCATAATGCTTCCAGTAAACACCAGGTCTCCCACTTAAAAAAAACCCCCAAATTATCCATGAAAAATACCTGAAAATAAATAATTTCTGCTGATGTCTGCTTTCCCAAAGTGCTGTCAATATTTTGTAGCCCTCTTTTTTTTCTGTTTCCAACAGTGTCTCCTTAACCCAAATGATTTTCTACCTCTGACAGAATAATTTTAAAATAGCTGCTGTCCTAATAATTTTCCTTTCAAAGAAACAACTGTCTCCAGTACATGCAGCAAATATTTTGAGCCCTACAATATAATTGTTCCAAAATACATAAAGGAAAGCCATGTCCCTAGTCACCATCAGACTGTCTTCCTTGGGTTGTTTCCCAACAACCATATCCAGCAGCTTCTCATTGTTTTGGAAGTGGAGATATTGCCTTAAAATATCTTTTTTTCTATTCCAAAAACCATTGAAACTGTCATTCACTGTATGGGATTTTCCCAAAGTTCAGAAAGTGCTCATGATAAATGACCCCTCTACCAGTGCATCTCAGGTGCTCTCAACCCTCCCTAAGTGCTTCCTTGTACACTTACTATATTCCACTAGGAATTTGTGACACTAATTATAGAAATCAGTTAAGCCTTTGAGTTATTCCTTTTTGTTCCTCATGTCCTGGCCATGTGCCTAGAAGGTATTTCAGATATTCCATTGCTTGTGATATTATTCTTTTACTTGCCTCATACTTTCTCTTTTCTTCATCTTACTGGCTAGATGAAGGCTGGTTTCCTCTAGGAAGGAAAAATGGCTAAAGACAGCTCTTCTCTTTTGTTCCTAAAATTTTGGAACCAAGCATGTATTATGACAGAGATGCTGCCTTATTCTCACTGTAGACTGCATGTCTATTCCCTCTCCTGTCCTTCATGTCACAAACAGACTAATTACAGTTTGCAGGTTCTCAGTGACTGCTCCAGGTGACAGTGACATTGCCCTGGGAGTAGTGGTAGAAAAGTAGGAACTGTGCCAATGGATTAAAGTGTATTTGCCAGCTTGCAGTCTGATGAAGTACAAAACATCTAGCTATTAAATCTGGTATTCCTCCTTTGGATCAGAGTAAGAAGAGTTACCCTAACCCCAGTACTGGAGCTGAAGTGACCACATCTAAAAGAAAAAATGACAGCCTATTATAAGCCGTGATTTTCTCTCTTATCTGAAATCAAAGAAGAATCAGTTCTCTCCACATGGCTACATTAGAGAAAGATTTGGGATGGCTTTGAGATGGACCTTTTACTGGTGTGAAGGAAAAGGATAACATCAATAAAAGTATTTGCAATGGTCTGGGTGAAGATCACATTTCTGTCTTTAAAAGAAGAGATAGTCTGTGTGGGTAAAACAGAGTAGTGTCACTTTGCTGTTAAAAAGAAGTTAGTTCAGTGACTGTCTACAGAAATCAAATTGTTAGGTATTTCAGCAGCCTGAGTTACAGCTTCTCTTGGGAAGCACAATACTGAAATACAGAGCCCTTCATTCCAAGGTCACTGACTCAGCTCTGCCCCTGGGTGAAAGAGCAAAAAAACCCCAAAATCCTTACCTGGTGGCTTTTTGAGGATACATGTGAAGAAAGCCAGTGGATTACAATCAAACAGAGGTGTGCCCACACTGTCAGAGCCACAGGTCCTCAGCAGAATGGCCAAGAACAGAAGAGTCAAGGAGAAATTACTTACTGCAAATTCCTTCTGGCAGCTGCTGAGGCCAGTGATGATGGACATGGACCTGTCCTTCCACTGCACTGAGCTTCTGTGGGGAGCAGTGCTGGGCAGGGAAGGACTTCAACCTGGAACTTCTCTAAGATAAAAGAATCCCTATCAGGAAACCACGTGTGCTTGAGGTTTCACCCAGGATTAGTAATTTTTATCACAAATATCTAAAGTCCTCCCACCCATTTTGAATGAAAGGTAAAAGTGTTTGACAGGTGAAAGCAGTTCTGAAATCTGTTCTGGCAGAAGCCTTCTCCTGGTGGGCTGTGCCACAAAAACTTGTTTTCTTGTAGTGCCACCCAATGAGTTAAGAGGAAAAGAGGGATTCAGTGCAGTCTGCTAAGTCTGAGGATTCATCCTTACAGAGCAGCACTCCAGGGGGTTTTAGCTTTGAGGGAGGAATAAAGCTAACAGGATATCCATGGATCACCCACTGAATTTAGTCAGCCTCTCAAATGTACTCCTGTACTGTGCTTCAGTTTGACTGGGGAGCAGCCTCAGAGCACGATTCCCTTTGTCTGGAGCTTACCTGGAAGATGCACTCCAGGAGTTCACCAGTGGTGAGCTGGCAGTCAGTCTGTGAGAGCAGAACACAGCTAGTCTGGTGCAGAAAATACCCCTGCAACACGAGCAGGGAGGATGCCAGGTCCTCACCAGCTATTTCACTTTACAGAGCCACTTCTGTTGGTCTCTGTTGCTTGCTAATATAGATGTAGCTGAGATGGACTGAGGGATTTTGGCATCCTATAGACATGGGAGTTATTTTTTGCACTTAGGATCAAAAATTGCATGCAGTATATGCTTAAAAATGAGATAGAAAAATAAAAATTTTTGTTGCACTTAGTTCAGTGGTTTTGATTACTGTGTCATCTTTATCAAAGTAAAAGAAAAACTCCAAGTGGATTTAATACTTAGCAACTGCCAACAGTATGTCAGGATAAAATGTATCTTTAAGCACAAAAGTACAGCCAGTCTCATTCTTAAGCTGATCTAGGGAGTTCTTGAAATGACCTTGGAGGCTGAGAAGGAAGAGCAGACACAGCCAAAAATGCTTTTTGCCTTCTGAAGCCAGTGGGCTGGATTTGACCATCAGTGTATCACAGAATGTCACCAGCTTTCACACTGAATATAGTGATTTTGGTGGCTGTGGAAAGCATTTCTACAGATATGTAAGACTGAAATGTTAGTGGCTTTTTTCCTAATCTTGGCAGACTCAGATTTTTACATTTCTTCACTAAACATATTTGCAAATATGCTTAATTGTAGCAGACCTGTTAATTATGGAAACAATTCAAGGATAAGATAAAAACCCCAGGACATGACATAAAGAACTTCAGATTTTTTTCCTTTTCTCTAATACTGTGACAGTCCTGTTTTATTTCATGTGGAGAAAATAACGTCAGGAGGATACAAATCACCAGTTTGCTACAGCTGAAAACAGCACAGCTGGCAGATGAGTGTTTTAATGTATTTCTAGATTAAGGAAGGCACTTTAAAGAAAACATAATGCAAAAATTCAATCTGCTATGGGTTTAAAATAAAGTCCTCATCTGTGCCATGGTAGAGTGAATACCTACCTTATGTTTTATCATATTACAGTGGATTATTTTCCTAATGAAGCTTGTGTTCCCCTTAAGGATTTTTTGGATATTTTGTGTTCACTTTGGTCTATAATAATGCAATGATTGAGTGCAATAGTGGATTTTCCTTTAAAGCTCTATCAGGACACTTTTCTTAACAAATTAAACCCTAACTGAAAGGAATCTATATGGGCAAGGAAAATAAAATGCTGTATATTAATTCCAATGAGCTCTTTAATTCTAATCAAATTGGATTTTTTTCAAAATTAGTTAGGGTTTTGTAACAGGAGGAAAATAGAAGTTGGGTTCCTGTTTATATTTGTTTGAATGCCTCTTTTTCTCTTCCAATCTTTAAATAATACCTCCATATAGTACACTTTAGCTGGGATAATGCAGCTGGAGCTCAAGAGACTAGAAATCAATACTCAACACTTCATCCATGGCCTGAGATTCCTGTAGTTTCAAGAAGCCCAGACTGAGGGAAAACTAGATTTTAGTTACTCCTGAGAATAAGTTAGGGTACAGTGGTATTAAATATTTGTAAGAAATGGCATCTAAACCGCAGAACATGAAACAAATGTGTGAAGAAGGTGCAGAGAACACCTGTTTTTAGTTATGTGTGCCTGTTGTCTGAGGTTTGGAACAGACTGCCGGGGTCTCTCTCTCTAGCTGGTCAGAGTGACCCCGAGAAAAGTTCGAAAGTTTCTTTTCCCAGCCCGGTGCTTGAAGAAGGAGTCAGGGCTCTTCATTTTTTTGGTCTCAAGGTTGTTTATTGCATCTTATCTATAAAATTCTTTCTCCCTGTCCAGCTGAGATCCGTTCAGCAGGACAGTCAGAGGCACTCCTCCCCCACCTCCAGGGCGGTGTTATCTTTATATACTACAAACTACGTGTACAATATTTACAATTATTTTCCAATACCTATCATCTACATCAGACAGTGAGTCTCCACTCCAGGCCAATCCAAAAGTGCCAACATCACCAGACAAGATGGAGGTAGAGAAGAAAAAGAAAGGCTAGACACACCCAAATCCCTCCATCTTGTCACCAGAAACCCCTATACCAAAAATCCTAAAACCTACATTTACACCCTGTGAGTGCTTTATATTATCTAAACTGCCGTGGCTTTTATCTCTTCACGTACAGGTGTTAAGTTGTTCCATGGTTTGTACTTGAACCCACTGGTGTTCTGGGCTGTGTGCCAGGGTCTCTGAGCCCCCTGGCAAGGGTCCCAGGAAACTCCAGGCTCCCAGAGGTATGTCCTGAGTTCTGACAACAGACAAGATATTTGTTCACGCCTTGTTTCCCAGAGGAGTGCTTGGAACCCAAGCATGAAGTTTGGAGCAAGAGGGAAAGTGTCCGGCCACTTTGCACCTTGGGTCAATATGAGGTCAGTACTGACTTCCTGCACACTCTTCCATAAATTGTACTGGTCTTCCATGCACCTTCAGGTAAGAATGAATTCTCTGAGGAGTGTATCCCACAGGCTAATATACCACAGGAATCTGATTTTCCCTCCTCTGTGCTCTGCAAGGGTGTCAATCTCTTCATTGCAGCCCATCATGACTCATTTTACTGTACCAACTAGTGTCTGTATCTGAGGTGCTTCAAATAAGCTAAATATAACAGCAGAGAGACATCACCATGGCTCTAAATAACCTTTTCACATGATTTTTTTCCCTGCACGCCTCTCTGGGAGACAGGACACAGCAGAGGGCATTCACCTTTCCCATGGCAGTAATAAATGTCCATAGCCCAGACATTGGTTGGTCATTTATTTGTGCTCTCTGGCACCAGCTGATCTATTTAAGCCCTGTTACCTATTTGCCCACTTTTTTTTTCCTTTTGATAAGAAGATGGCATTCTCTCTCTCCCTTGGTGGTGGCTCTCTCCCTGCCTTCCTCCCCTCCATCCTTATAGAGCCTTTACTTGGACTCCTTTCACTTGTGGTCCTGCTAAATGATTTATAAGGAGCTTTCCTCAGTCTCATGCCTTCCTTCAGTGAAGACAGTCAGGCATTCTCTCTCCTCAGTCCAAAAGGAATATTATCAGTCTCAGTCAAGGACATTATTTGGGGTTAATCCTACAAACCCTATACTAAAACTCTCCTTCTGATAACCTTATCCAAGATTAGAAGATTTTTTTTTTGACTAAGTACATCTAGTTTTCAAGACTGGTTATGGCTTGTGATATCAAGGGTTTAGATGGGTCCTTTTTGGGCATAATATACTAATTAAGGCTGAATGTCCCATTAAAGTTCAGTGGAAAATCCCCAGGTAAATTAGGTCATGCTGCTCAGCCACTGACTTTTTATCTCATTTTGTACCTTCTCCTTTGAAAGATAATCTTTCAAAATTGAAGAACTTAATAGCCACCAAAGTGTTACCATCAGAATAAGTAAAACCTTGCATGGTTACTTCAGAGTGATCTGACAGTTTTTTAACTTAGCCTCTCACCTTTTCTCCACTCCAATAATGACACAAGGTTAGCAGCTGAATGCCCAAGTGTTCTTCGTTTGTTGAAGTTCTATATATAAAGAATATATAGGAAGAGAAAGAGATTTGCTCATTAGTCAAATCTGCAGACGACAGGCAGTTATTTAGAATAGTCAAATTCAGGGTTATAAAGCATGTAGTGAAGTGTGTGCAAGGTCAGGGAATGCTGAATAACACACACTGTAGGGGAATAGGAGACCAGCAGGGTGGGCTACAGTGGGGAGCAGAGACCTGCTGGCTCTGAGCAGTCCAGCCACACTGAGCCCTTCATTTTGGTGGACAGGTCTGAATTGGTCTTGGCACAGCTGCAGAGCAGCATTTCTGAAATCTGAGTGAGACACCTGGAACTCAACCTCACTGTGCCTAAGCCCTGCTCTTGGGAGAGGGATCTGCATAACAGGTACACAGAGAGGATCTGCATGAAGGGAAAAGGTGCTCACAGCTCCTCTGCTGGTAAAAGTAAACAAGAAAGTAATGTGGATAAAGAAGAAAGTAGAAACTAATATTCATTGTTCTCACGTGAAGTACTGCTCAGTTGCCTGTTATCATACCTAAGGAAGGATATCATCAAATTAAAGAGCAATTAAAAACAGTCAAAGTGTGATTAAATGTTTGAAAATCCCTCTAATTATGATGCTTAAATGATGAGGAATGTCTATTTTAGGCAGACCTGTGCAGATTTAAGGAGAGAAAATTAAAAAGACTAGCAATTTAGAGATGACAGATAATGAAATTCTGCTCTCCTTACCTCATAAAAACGGGAACAAAGAAATATTTTTCAGAAACATCACAAATTTAAAACTTGCAAAGGAAATTATTTTTCAAACTTGTGGAATTAAGCTATGAGACATATGAGAACTTATGTATCCCATAAGACACATAGGGTTCATTTAAGACCAGTTTTGATGCAATGGAAAGGAGGCATGTAGCTGTTTTGATTATTATTATTATGTGTAGAAATGCAAAAATATAAAAGTAGAAAGAGAACACTTAAGAAAATGAATAAGGAGAAGAAAGAGATAGAAAGGATAAGAATAGAAAGATATCACCACCTGTGGATTAGAAAGTTATCTCCATCTGTGGATTTAATCAGGAGACTTGATTGTTGCAATTTCTGTGTCCATCGTTCAAAGGCATAGTCACAGTCTTGATCCATCAGGGTGGGGGAGGCCCACAAAACACAGAGTTCAATGGGTTAATATCTTCATTAACATATTTATTATGTTTCTTTATGTTTATTAACATATTCAGGTGGGGATGCCCTGGAAGGAGGGAATTTTCCCCTCTCTGATGCAGTGCTGTGGATCTGTCGTGGTGGGTGGAGCATCCCCTGTGCTCCAGTGTCCTGAATTTCCTCTTGGATTAAATGGTTTAATAGATACAGAAATGAATAATAGTCCAGATGATGAAAGTAAATGCTAAAATAAAGTGCTAGAAGGAAAAGAGACCATTGTGACACAGGTTTTGAGGTACTTTTTAACAGCCTGGGCTTGGAAAGTCTCTCCTTTGTTACTGAGGAGTTGGTACTGCCAATCACCATCTGCAGATAAGGCAGGTCTGGGCCAGCGTAAACATCCTTAGCAGCATTGCAGCACTAGCTGGAGACACAGTGTGGGTTAAAAATCCTCTGAAAAATGTCTGTGAAATTTATTATTCAGTTTGGGAGGAGCAAAGTCAGTTTACTTGTTTCATGCCAGCTGCAGCAACTGCTCCCAAGGAAGTGTGACTGAGCCCTTGACTGTGTCTCTCAGTTAGATTAGCAAAACTTTTCCAAGGGATCCCACAGAACTGGAGAGGTGAGAAGCTGGTCATGGGGCTGAATTTTGGAGGTACTGGACAGTCATGTATCACTCTGACTTTAGCTGGAGCTGTGGGTATTCAAAGTAGATTGGAATAGTTCCCAAAAGTTTAATCAATCTTTATGGAATTACATTTTTGTTAGTCATGAAATGCATTTTTTTACATTGATTATTTTTCTCCAGAAAGCGATTAAGTGATGCATGAAAGGCAGACAAGTAACTGCATTAAATTCAAAAGGTTTAAGGAATAATAATTTAAATTATAAAGATCAATTACATTCTAAATGTAATTCAGCAGGCTCAGAAATCCCTTCCTACAACTTTTACAAACTTTTACTACTTGTCTTCTTAATCCTCACATAGGAATGGGAATACTCTGCATCTTAATACCCATGTAAAATTTGGTCTAACTTAGGAGTAGTTAATTTCCTTTAGAGTCTACTGGGAATTCACTATTTGCTGAAGATTGCTTAAACTGAAGAAAAACATAGCATGATGCACATGTCAGTAATCTGTAAGTGGGATTGCTAGGAAAGATTTGAGGTAAATGTTGGGAAGACTTCCAACGATGAAAAAAATCTTGGTGTCTACAGCAGGCATGAATTAAAAGGCTGCATACAGCTTTTTTTTCTTGCTAGCAGTGAATATAATGATCAGTAGTTTTCAAATTACTGTCTATAGACACCAAGGAATTTGCTAAGTCTGTCCTGGTTGTCAGCACAAAAAAAAAAAAAAAAAAAGTTAATTAACAAGTCAGCCAGGGATGGGACCAGTGGCAGAGGAAGCAGCTCCTGAGAAAGGCAATTATGAAAAGTGCACTGTGAGATGGAGTTTCTAAAACAGCCAAACCTCTGGGAAATTAAATGGTGATGACACTTCATGAAGTGCCCCTGTTTTGGCTGTTCTTTTCACATTTATAACAGCTGAGAGCCCTTGTCCTAGAGAGAGACCCCAATAATGCCTGTACAAACCCAGAAGAGATGGCCTTGGGAGCTTGTTGGGTGTTAAACAGCCTGGTGCAGGGGGACACAGCTCAGGCTCAGCCCCAGGGACACCTGTGGTGTCTGACCTAAAGCATCAGAGGGCAGATTCAGCCTTGCTCAAAGCTGACATGCCCCAAGTGTAGGAAAACAGATGGATAGAAGACAGCCAAGAGAAAACCAGGAACCTAGGAGACAATTCTGGTCACCTTGATAAACAATTATCTCAGCAGACAGACTGCCTAAATACTTTCAGATTTAATTATTTGTGCTTTGAGTGCAGGTTTGACACAGATTAAGCCCAGTTGCTAAACAGCAATGGCAAACTATAAAATCAGTCTTTTTCCTAATGGTTTTCCTACAGAAAGTTTTGGCAATGTTTATTTCTGTTGCACGTAACGTGCTTAGATTTACTGACTAGTAAATAAAAAGTGCAAGTTCTTATACTATAAAAGAAGAAAATGTGCTATTTCACTGATTCATAGGTTGGTTGTTTTCATTTTTGCTTTAGCAGATCATAAAAGAAATGTAACATGAATGAGGGTAGGAGAATAAGCATTTCTGAAGAATAGATGGAAACTTAGTGGAGATGAGTTTTACAACTTGTATTTCTTTCCTATCAGCAGCAATGCAAAAACTTGGAGCCTGTAGGGGTAGAAATATTCTTACTGTTTAGGTAAACAATTTTTAAAATAGCTGTTGGCAGTGTTTTGCTCAGCTAAGATTAGTTGCTGATATACTTAGTTTAACAGCAACCTTCACATTAACAAAAACCTTCACTGATGCTAACTACAGTGCTCTGAAAGCCATAGATGTGCAGAGCAGAATTCTGTAGAAGTATATAACAAACTGAAATTTAATACAGCTCTGCATGGTATGGTACCTTATTAAACAGAAAATATTTATTTAACAACCCTCCAAGAAAACTAATAGGTTAATTTTTTTCTGTACACATACTACTTCTTTTGCCATTGTAATTGTGTATGAATATAAAGCCTGAAGCTATCTTTTCAATCAATGGAAATTTCTTTACTGACTTAAGAGAGCACAAATGTATGTAGATACAATGCTGCTCCTCAGCAGTATACCAGAACAACTTTGCCATTTTATCCAGGCTAGCTACTTGCAGCCAATTTTACTGTCAGTTCTGCTACATCTGTTTCTGAAAATTCTGAATTTGTGTTTACTGGAGTTTTCTGTAGTCCTCAGTTCATGAGTCAAAAAATGCAGCACTTTTTTTAGCCTTTTGAGGAAATGCTAGATCCTTTAACTCTGCTTGTTCCATCACACCCTTCCATCATCTGTTATCTCTTGATCTACTGCCTAAGCTGCTGAGCTGATCACCAACTCAAGTGAATGCTTTGTCTCCCTCTAATTCCTATGTTCCTGGTCACACAAAAGAAACAGCACCTGGAGAACTGAAGTGGGACAGAATTTGATGCAGAATAATGCACTAGGTTATAAATTTATTTCTTAGTTCTCTTGTTCCAGCACCTAAAGCTCTGAGGAGACAAGCTGTCTTTGTTAGAAGTTGCCTCTGCACTGTTGGCTGATTAGTACACTGCTGCCAGATCTTGCTGCAAAAGGGGTTAGGCTGCTTTTAGCTCTCCAGAAGTGTTATTCAGTTAAGTCTGAACAAAGCTGATTCCCAGACAAAATGCCAGGGAACAATGCTGATACCCAGACATACAATATTCTGGTAATTTTGAAGTTAAAAATAGATTTTTTGGGGGATTTTTTTTTTTTAAAGTAAATCTCTCAAGCTTATTCAGCAAAACCAGTGCAAAAGTAGGGCACAGTTCTTTACTTCATGAGTCGCCTTAGAGCACAGATTACTCACATTTCCAATTCTAAAAATAAAGATTAAATACAACTTCTGGAAAAATGAAGGGTAGAACGCCTCATAAATGTTTTAATAATAATCCTTTTTCCAAAGTGCAAGAGCATTTCAGCATGGAGCAGATACATGCAACACTATAAATCCCCCATATTAGCATAAAGATTTAATGTAGACTTAAAGATTTAATGTTAACTTGTTAATTTAATGATAACTTAATTTTTAGTAAGTCCAAGAATCCAAAACATGTCTAAAAATCTATTTATCTTTCCCTGTAATGGGCTTCAGGGGGGGCTACATACATTTGGCCATATTTCTTTTAACAATTCAAAGTTATCTTGAAAGCAGCTGCTTGTTCTTCCTTCAATCTAAAAATTAACTTGCTGAGTCATCAGTAATTGCAGTTACAATGTGAGAAGAAAGCAGGAAAAAGATAAAACACAGAAAAAACATCATTAAGAAAGATTGAGAAGCTCAGTGAACGGCGTCTGAACTGGATTAAAGAAAATATTCAACATTGGTAATTGTGTGGCACTGAGAAGATCTTAGACTTATTGGGTACTAAGAAATACATGTAAGAGCCCAATTAATGATTAAATTTGTTTTTACCAGCATTTCATTCAGCACATCAGATGGCCACTGAGTTCTAGTGAGAGAACTCAGTTTTCAAACCAGCTTTGTTTGGTTGCTCCCATTCTGCTCCGGGTGGTTTGATCTGCTTCTGTTTCATTAAAAACAAGGGCTAGTTCTGCATCCCCTCCTTTCTTCCAAGCCCCTTTAAAAATGAATTGGTTCAAATAATTTTCTGAGACCTGCAGACCCATTGGTCTGGAGTTTCTGGGCACTCCATATTCCCTTTGAAAGATAAACATTACATTTGTCTCCTTGCTGTCTTCTACTCTGACCTTCCAACACCATAGAGATAACTCTTTTTACCTCTAAGCTCAAATTTCCAAGTTCCCTCCCTCTAAAGCAAATGATTAAAACATCTGAATCCATGAATGCAGTTATAAAGTTAACATTTGCGTTTACTCATATCAGAGAACAAGAGATTTTAAAAGTAAAACAAAGTGTACTTATTGATGTGTATGAAAACACTTGAACTAACTGAAAATTATATGGAAATACTAGACATTCTCAACATTCTAACATTCTAAAACTTATAATAAGAAATGGTTTTTTGACTGCAGATATTAATTTCAAATCAATATTTCCCTAGGAATACATAGATTCAAATATATATTTCCATTTTCTATCACCTTCCAAAATACCTCCCTAAAAAAAGAAGCAAAAGTAACAACTGAATGAAATAATATTTTGTATTAAATGGGAATTACAAAATGCTTTAGCCAAATATTGTTGATTATTTTATCCTATAATCATAGAATGGGCTGCATTGGAAGGGACCTTAAAGACCATTTAGTTTCAATGCCCCTGCTGTGGGCAGGCATACCTTTCACTAGACTTGGGTGGGCTTTTATTTTTTTTTTCCTTCCCTTATTTTAAAAAATATTTTGAAAAAGAAAAAAAAAACCCAAACAATTGTATCTTGTTTCAAAGTATAGACCTGGATACAATTTATCTAATTGCAAATGCCTACTGGTGATGACAGTGTGTCAGTGTTTTCGTTAAATAAAATCCTGTCTGGGTGGCTTATAAAAACAAAGTGCCCTAAAATATAAACATAGTATGCAAAGTAGATATAATAATGTTTGCAGATACAAAAGAAAAATTTGACAGCAAAGAGCTGGGAAGGAATTTCCCAGTGCTGGACAAGCACATGGTCAAATGACCCATTTGACACTAGAGAGTCACTGTGCGTAGACACAAGGTGATGTAAATGAGAGACAAACAATCATCATTTCACAGGCATGGTGATGAGCTCTGAAGGAGCCATCACCACTTTGGAAAGAGAACTTGGAGGGGAAGAAAAAGGAGATATTATGCTGTTAGTGGCCAAATCTGTATTCTAAACTGCAAATCCCATGTGTAGGAGTAGTTCATCTAATACCAGGAGGAGAGCCAGAAAAGGTCCTTGAGGAGGCAAGAAAGCTGATCAATGGTAAAAAATGCATTCAAATTAGAAAATGACTGACTAGAGCTGCCCCAGGTGGGGCTGGTGGCAGAACAGGTAGATCAGAGTTGATAAATTAGCTGAGAGGATTCCCAGTCCTCTCTCCTTGTAAAAGACTTATAAGTTATTGAAAATATTGATCAGGTCTCAGTTTTAGAACAGACATAAGATGGTAACTTCTCAAAACAGTGCATAGGTCAGCTAGAGGGTGGCTTTCTGAATTAAAAGTAGATGTCAGACGTTTTCAGATGTCTAAAAAGCAAATAAACGAATGAGAAATGTCAGTTCAGGAATATTGTTTTATATGAAGAATAATTTCTGGCTTAGGAAATCCTTGATCTCTATAGGTCATTGGGACCCTGTAAATATATATTAGAGTAATGCATTGTCTATTTACAGAATTTCTATACCCTCTCCTAGGTAAGGTTGTTGACTTGTGAAAGATAAGGGGGGTCAGGCATGGTTACATGAATTTTTTCTGTGGATGATGTTTATTGAGCTATTGCCCTTTGCAAGGCCAGAGCTAAAAAATATTAAGTTTAAAATGTAAACATAAGCCATAGTCTAAAACTTACCTTGCACTGCTCCTGTTTTACCCTTTGATGGTAAAACAAGCACTTTGACAAGCACTTTGGTTTTAGTAGTGGAAAAATTGTATCTTGTGTTTGGTCTGGGCTGAGACACATCATTTTGTGATAATTTCAGATGAACTGTGCAAAGATGAAATATGCAAAATACCAATTGTTGACCTCAGCCTAGCTGTTCTGATGGCCATTATTAGAGATTTTTTCTAAGAAATGCTTTGCAATTTGTCAAACTGTTTCAGAAACCAAAACCACAGCCACTCTCTATTTGCTATGACACAATGCTGGGACTGCATTTATTCTCAGTTCTGTTCCTGTATATAAGGTAAACAATAGCACATCCTGAGTAATTCCATAATTATTTCTGCCTGTGTCTACAATAATGAATTTTTTCAGTGCTCTTTTGTCATTCTGATCTCTACTTCAATATTTAGAAACTAATGAACTGCTTGTTTGGCCTTAAAAATGATATTTTAAAATTGCTCTCATAAGCAGTGACTGTCTGTAAAGAGGTGTGGATGCCTCTTAAAAGAAAGTACAGTGGAACAGAGACATCCCACACTTCAGTCTCCAACACTGTACTTAGCCTGTAATTAGAAAACATGTTTTTCTAGAAAATTAATCAGTGCTAAATTTCAATAAAAATAAGATAAGGAAGGTGAGTCAGGAGGGCCTGACAATATTCATGTCCATTTAATATATTTCTCTCTTTCCCTCCTTCCCTGTCATCAATTAAATACATAAGAAAAAATTAAGCCTTCTGCAGCTTTCTATTAATTTGGTTTTGGAGCAACCTCTGGGGGGGAGAAACCCTCTCTTAATATTAATTCTCTGTACAAGGTAAACATTGCTGAAATACTACAATCCCTACATCTTAGTTGGTGTGTTTTATGCTCCTCACTCTCAGTTAAAAATCCAGAATGGATCAGAGTGATTCTTTCAGTGCAGAGTGTTTTTCAATATTATGGTGATTATTTCCTCATCTGATAAGACAAGCCCACTAGTAATGTGCATCAAGCACTCCACCTAATCCACTCTTTACCTGGGAGCTGCAGAACCACAACTCTCAGAGATTTGGAATAAGTTTTTCATTTGACACTGTTACTACACAATGCCAGTATTAAATCTATACTTGTGCACTTACTGAACTTCTTGGAAGTCACCAAGCTGTCTAAAGTTACCAGCTTTTATAGTTTCCTTGGGCTGCAGAGTGGAATCTGTCCCAGAGGGAATTAATAATTTAATTCTGGATATTCTATGGTTTGTTGAATGCAATTGAATGTCTGTGACCTTAAATGTAAATTCTCACATTACTTACAAATGGGGAAGTGACATAATCACTTCTTGTGGGTGTTTATTCATGGAAAAACCTGCAGAATGCCCCTGTATTTCAATTAATCAGTAAAAACTTTAGTAAATGGGCTTTAGAAACATGCACTTGCTAATAAAGTGATTGTGGAATGAAGTGTAACAGGAAAGTCTTTTTTCTAAGTGGTTATTGTTGGAGTAGATTACAAAAAAACCCCATAGGATTGGAACTTCACTGTCGTAGACTTCCAAATTAAGTGTCTCAGTGGGACTTGATATGAAAAAGTTCTCAAAGAGATCAGTTTCCAGTTTTATATAAATGGGATATTTTGGACCTACTTCGTGTTTAATAGATATATTAAAGTTAATATAATCTATGTTAAGTTCTTTAAAATGATCCAAAGTAACAGTGGAGCATCAGTTGAATATGATGCTCCCAAAGAAATGTTTGTCTAACAAGTTATTTTATTAACCATTCTTGCATTTCCAGAGACATTAAGCTTATTTAGCTACTGGAATGGGAAGGAATGAAATCCTAAATTCTTTTAAATTCACACAGACCTAGTTCTGGTATTATTTGCTTAAGCAATAGGAAAACATCTATTTCTACAACAAATGTTAATCCTACCATGTAATTTCTAGTTAAAATCAGGCAGGGCCAGAACGAAAAGCTCACAAGTGCTTTCCACAACTGTGCTGGTCCAGACTCTCACCAAACCCTATTCTCTGGGTGGGATCAATAAAAAGTAAAAATTCTTGGTAAGAATTACACAGAGTCTAAGATAGATCTTTACCCTTGTAAGCATTTTAAGTGCTTTTCCCATAGGAAAAAAATTCCAATTATTGCTCACAAAGAGTCTTGAAGAGTGTTTGGATTTCTTTTGGTGTTCAGTGATGGTAAACTTTAAAACATTTTCGTGGTCTGGGAAAGGGTTTTCTAGACATTCTTTCAGTATCTATGCGTACAACTAGATGTGACAAGCACAAACACAAAGACACAGATCACTCTGTAAGTTGATAAAGTCTTATGTTGAATCTGGATATGAATGCTGGAACTTGTGAAAAGAATAGATGATATT
This sequence comes from Serinus canaria, assembly GCF_022539315.1. Lineage (NCBI taxonomy): Eukaryota > Metazoa > Chordata > Aves > Passeriformes > Fringillidae > Serinus > Serinus canaria. The sequence goes on along the minus strand of NC_066315.1, from coordinate 22,451,301 downwards.
AGGAAGAGGGCTATTCATGGAATAAAAAAAATGTGGGTATCCTCAGGATTCACATTTTGGCACCATTATTTTGCAATAGAAACCAAACTAGATTAACAGTAAAAACTGCAAATCATTGAAATTCAGTAAGCCAAGATGATTGTGAAAAACTCTGATCCTCTTTAATTGAATGTGATTAGGGTAAAGACTGCTATGAGTTGGAAATCCACAGGGAGACTTTTCTGTGAAGTGGTTCAAAAACCAAGCAAAGTAAAACCAACAACATCACAGTATTTGTTGTCTAGTAAACTGATAAAAAACTTAAAAAGAAGTATTTCTAACATACATATTTATTTTGGAAATGTTGACTATTTAATTAAAAAATAAAGTCTTTATGACATCTTAGAATGGGCTGTTAGAATGTTTTATATTGTTGAGAACTAATTTATTGATTAAGGATAATGTGGGAATTACAGACTTTAAAAAATGCCAGCATTTTCTATTCTATGAAATATAAACATATATTGAAATATGATCAGTTTAATATTGTTTTTTCAGCCTATACTATTATACCTGTATTTTTTTTATGGAATACAGTATGGGTATTCCATAAAACCAGTATGGAATACCTATACTGTATTCCATAAAAACAGTGTAGGTATAACAGTATAGGCTGGGGATATACTAAGACTGAGATAATTCTCTATTAACTTCTTGTAACTGTCATGATTTTTCACAAACAATAAACACTCAGTTTGTAATCACATCATGTAAGAGTGTGTCTCCTATGTCACTCTGGTTTTGATCTCATCCTTATAAATATTATGCTTATATAAATATTCTGTCACCTGTTGCTCTCTCAGTGCTGGCTGCCTCTGTCTCTGTCCTGAATCCATGCTGGCACATGCAGAGACTGGAAAGCACTGAGTACTTTGATCTTTCCTGCCCATCTGCCATTAGGTTGTCTCTCCAGCAGACAATTTCCCTATGGGGAGTAGTCAAAGGTCTTGATGTACCAAACCTCCTTGGCTGGAAAACAGGAGTGTGCTCCCTAAAAATACTGCAGTTGCCAACCACTGACTGTGGATGTCCCCTTCATGGAGCTGCTCTCATTGGGAAGAGCTTGGCCATGCTGCCTGATGTCTCCCCTCTTTTCCCCCTCATTTAGCAGAGCCCTGACTCTCTCCTCGAGGTGATGGATCCAGGTAGAGCAGGACTGGCAAATGTCAATCCTGCTTTTGGCTGCACCATCCTCCTCACTTTTGCCATGCCAGCATGTACAGTTTTTAATACAATAGCTCAAGATTTTTTCACTTAATGCTCAGCATGCAGCTTTCTCTGATAAGGCCCAAAGGAATAGCAGAAATGTCCTGATTTAGAAGGGGTGGAAGGGAATGGAAGTGTGGTACACTCCAGTGGGGTCCCTGCACCACTCTGCAGTTACAGAACACTCCTTTGTCTGGAAGTGCTGTATAGCAGATACCTCTGCAACCTAAAATATACACACAAGTTGCAGGAATTTCTAGCCCTGCCATGCCTCTGTATATTCCCCTTCAAATGTTGCTAGATTTCAAGTTTCTGGCCTCACTAAAATGATTCTGAGAACCAATCTTCCTGAACCTCAAGACATTGCTGGGTTTTGATGCCTTAGAAGCATGTCTGAATGTTCTTCTCAGGACTATGAAAAGGACAGGTGTGTCAGCTCAGTGAAGAAAATACAGGTTAAAATGTTGATTAGTGTTTATATTTATCAAGCATGCCACCTGACCTAACTTTTTTCAAAATTAGTATGTGTTTCTGGTTTCTTGTGAATATTTTGTTGCATCCAAGAAGGAAAAAAAGCCTTGAGAATTCATGCACTAAAAATTACAAAGCACAGTGAAGAGAAATTCTTATAACAATTTTTCTATTATTTTCCCAGTTTATGCATCTGGACAGTAGCTTGGAATATTTAAATAAGAAAAAATAAGTACATGCTTATCACTAACAAGCACCATGTAAATCTTTGAAGGTATTTTCACAATGTTTTACATTACATGGAAATTGTCCCATTGCTTGAGATTTTTGCAGGACCTTTAGTATGAAGATTTGTTTCAAATGAAGAGAAAATTGTGAAAGATTAGTCTATAGCTCAGGCATTCCATCATTTTCTGAAGGTATGCACTGAGAAATCATTTAATGTTTGCAGAAATGCATTAGTCAGAATATGCTACTACTATATAATTTGTCAAATCCTAAATCTTGTGCAGACTGAGAAGCTGCTGTAAATACTTTTTCAAATTGTTTTCAGATGAGAATGTTATCTTAGAAAATCCACATGATAAAAGGCAAGAGAAGCTTTGCTCTTTGCTTGTCTTTCACAGTTGTTGTAGGACAAGATATATTGATTTCTGTGATTATTTTTTTTATTGGTAACCTGAGAAATTTGATATTAACCAGTATTTGCAGGTTTGTTTTTTTTTTTTTTTTTCAAACAGGGGTAACACTTTTAGGTATATTTTTTGATATATCTTTTAAAAAGGTTGTACAGCTATAACCTGGCGAGCTGAGCAGCTTTTCACGCCCACTAAGGGTCCAGTTTTCCTGATATGCATAATTTTTTTTTACCTTTCCTATCCAGATTTTACTACCTTTATTTTTGACAGGGAATGAAATTCAGCTTCCCATTCATTTGGACACTCTGAGAGGACCTTAGAGCCTCTCAGCCTCAGCAATACAACAGAACAACCTGTTGGCTCTGTGCTGTAACCCAGCTACATCAAAATCTGATGAGTGAGGAAAATCAGCTATTCGCTCTGACTTCATAAATCATTGCCAAAGAGGCAGCAAATGAACTTAGCAAGCAGCTGTGTAAGAAACAAAAGAAAGGTTTTTTCCAAAGAACTGTTTCCTTAACCCCTTTTTGATAGACGTGGGTGAGGAAAATTCAAGCAGGTTAAGAGGCAAAGACCAAGATACACAAAAACATAATTTTCCAGATGCTGTAAACACAAAGAGATGCCTGCTGTGATTCCCTGAGACACAGAGCATGGAAGCTATGAGGACACCTCCATGGTGTCATGATGTGTCTCATATTCTTGACCCCTGATACTGGACATTATGGGAGACAGGATAATGAAAAAGATATTCCCAGACTCTTGTGCTACAGAACACTCTTGTTCTTACAGGAAATGCCATTGCTGCTGTCTCCAGAGGAAAAGAAAAAGAAGAATTGGATGGGTTTAGGAATTGATGCAATGTTAACTATTCCAAGTATTTTGGCATTTGAGATTTTTCTCTTTCCCATTACAAAAGACAGGAAGAAAGTAGACAGAACTTAATATTGCTTACTTCTTCAGATGTCCATAGCCCTGAAACTGTTCCAGAATCAGAGAATTATGTTAATAGTAATTATAGAATTTGCTCTTTTCAAGACTGGCATGTAGAACACTGGCATGAGATGAGAAAAAACCCAAAACACCCCACCATACTATCCATGAATTAATATTAATCTGGAAAAAGTGAATGTTGTTGTGACCATTCCTAATTGCACAATTACTCTTACCTTTGCAAATGGAGTTTAGGGAGAACTGTTTTGTCCAGCTGCTCTGCAGCTGTTAGTATCCCAGAATTTGCTCCCACGACAGAAGTTTATACCCCCAAAATTTACTAATATTGTTCATATATGACAACTGGCCTGGATGTGTGCCTGACCGTGTGAAGATTTGAGTAATTTCATTACAATCAAATATATAACTGGAAGAAATGGCAAAAAAATTTTAAAAAATTACTGAAACACTTGGCAACACTTTTAGGTTTCTGTGTTTAGATGCTTTTGACATTTTAGCAAGGGATCTGTATAGCAAATAATTAATTCAGTTTCTACCATATTGTTTGAAGTTACATCTGGTCTTGGGTTTTATCATAATTCTGTGAAACTATGAAGAGAATAATTCAACATAGTATTGTGTATGAACTTTTGATATAGGTAGCTTTGATTTGTTATAAACCAAAAGGATTTTGTTTGAGTAGTATGGCCTTGGCCATTTGAGTTAAATGATCAGCTTGGCAGGTAAAAGCAAGGTCTTTGCACAACCATAAGCAAAAATCACAAAAACATTTCTAGCTAAGAAGATTGTAGAAGTGAAAGGGTGCAATAAGGTTACTTAGATGGTGTCTTTAGCCCAGGTTATTCTCTTAGAGCAGGAAAAGAACAACCATCACCGATGGGTGTGATTCCAAATGACAACAAAGTGTATTTGAAAAAATGTTAAACTTAAAAATACAGAGCTCAAAACCTCTTAAATTATGAGAGCAAGACAGCCAATCCCAAATGAACCATGCTTCATTTAAGATAAAGGTAAAAATAATTATCTAGGACAGAAAATATAAGTTTGTTAATATGCTGTGATAGTGGCATCACAGTTTACTCGGATTTTCTGTTTGTGACAAGCACATTGTGTTTTGCTTCTCATTTTTGGTCTGTAATGTAGCCAATGGCTGTTTCATTCCAGATGCATGACATTCACAGTTGTTCTTTTTCTTATTTATCCATGTGTGAAAAAAACAGTCTATGGATGTTTTCTCCCCGAATGGTTACTCTCAATATTCTTACTTTAGTGATCAAACACTGTACTATTTTTGTGTCCTTGCAACTTCTGATTCCTATAATAATTCAATTTTGATAGTGATGGGATGGAGCTTAATTAAGACTTTCCAATATTCGTTGTGAATATATGGGGCTGAACAGGCAGTCTTCCACAATTTTTATTTTTTATGTGTGTAACTCCCATTAACAATGAAGCATCTGTTCTCTTAAAGGGAACCATTTTTCACACACATTGGTATTGGGAGCTCTTGTAATCAATTAATAGTGCAGGTGTAAATGTTCTGCTTGGTTCAGGAGCCTTAATGGCACTTTGCAAACCTGCTGTTCTTCTTCATGTAAATTATTTTATCTACACAAATCTGTTGGTTTACATGTGAAATGATCAGTGCCTCTAAGCCAAAGCAAGCCCCTTCTTTTGGCACAAAATGCTAGTCATATATCCCACTTATTCCCTGCTACAGTTATAAATGGTAAATGGCAGCCTTTTAAGAAATTCCCCTGTGGTGCAGCTAGCAGGAGATTGCTCAACTGTATAATAATCAAATCTGACCAGATGGTGATGAGGCTGGGTACTAAATGTTTTTTAAACTCTCCTGCTAGGTTTCCTCATTTAAAAGAGGAGAAATCCCACTTTAAAGCGTACATGATTTGAAAGACACTTATCCATGAGGCATACAGCATTTCCTACTCTGCCACACAGTACAACACTTCACATTATCAGGCAGTGTAGAGAAGGGTCATGACTTATTTAGAAAGTCAATGTGGTGCTCAAGGAGAGCACCAGCCTGATGGCTCTGGAGAAGAAAGTGACACAGGGTAGGATGCCATCTTTTAAGTTTTTATTTTATATGGGCAGTTTCTAATATTCTGGGGGAGATTTTGCACCTTCACGTGGCATCTCAGTTTTGACACTAGATTTTTCATTTTTTTTAGAAAATGCCCATGCCTTGTGATTGCAAGGAGTACTACTCTTTGTGACTGAAATACATTTAGTGCAAAATGTCTTCCTCTGGCTGCTGATGGCAGGCTGGAGCCTGAAGTCCCAAAACCCTACTTTGTCCTAGTTCTGTTCTCCTGGTGAGTGTGGCTGTGGTGTGGTGTCTCCAGGCACCTTCTCTTCTGTCATTCCATCTCTTCCAGGGGATATCCCTTCTTTCCTGTCTTAGATTTTATTCTATATTATTGGTTTATCCATACATCACAAATTTTGCTAGCTCCATGCATACCTTAAATGTGTTTGAGCTAAAAACTTCATCTTAAGTCAAGGAAAAAATCCCCTCTAATTCTCTGACCTCCTTTTAAAAAATGTTTTATATTTCCCGGATGAAACTGGAGGTTAATGATTAAAAGAGAAATAACCTGATTTTGAACATTCTCGTTACTTAAGTTGCTTTCATGTGAAAGCTGTGGTACCTGTTGCTCACAGCCTATTCAGCACAATATCTAGCAAGAGACACTGCTAGCAGAAGCTAGTTATTGATTCAACATTAGCTTTTGAAAAAGAAAAGCAAATTGCTTTCTGCAGGAGTGAGATCTGAGGAAACAACAAAGCAAGTGTTCAAAAAAAGTGAAAGCACCTTGAAAGTGCAAAGCTTCATCTAAGATTATGTGTACACCTGTAGAGGAATTCTGTTCGTGCTTCAGTAACCCCCAGCTCACCACCCTAACTGAGAAATGCATTACCTGCATTTTCAAAGAGGGTGGAAGAAATTCTTTAGTCATGTAAGAAATGTCCCTTGCCATAGTGCTGACAAAGCCACTGGCCTTTCTGTGCTCCTCTGGAGAGCAGTGACAGAGGAGAGCACCGCTGAGTTATTGGCTTGGCAGGTGAATCATTAATGTCCAAATCAGCACGTTTTGTCTGACAGCTGCTGCCCTTCCCCAGAGGTAGAGGAGGCTGCCAAAACTCTGCCATCCCCCTGGAGCTGGGCTGTCCATGGGTGCATGAACCTGGAGCTCTGCCTTCATCTGCATGTGGATGGAACCTCCTGCTGTCAGGACAGGCAGTTCAACATGCAGCCAGCACCCAGGAGAAGGATGCTGAAGGATGCTGAGGGATGCTGCAGCCTCTCCTGCTGCCTGCAGTGCAGTGTGCCATGAGCAGGTCAGAGAGCTGGGCAGGGCTTAGGTGCAGCTTTGTCTGTGTTATTTGTCTCAGCTATGGCCATCTGAAACCAGGACAGCTTTTTTTTTTTCTTCTTTTTTTTTTTTTTCCTTCCAGAGAGTTAACTGACTGCTACAACTGGAAGGGAAGGAAAGCAGGGCTGTGCTTGTGCCTCCCCTCCAGGGGTATGTGCAGATCTCACCATTTGCAATCTGTGGTGTCCTAACCCCATGCAGTGAGGGTTACACAGTGCTCCTCTACACACAGCCTCTATTTTCCTGTCTTCCTGTCTTCTTGTGACTCTGGAAGTTCTGATATAATTTTTTTGAAATTAGAGATTTTTTTCTTGTTGCATGGATTTAATGTATTATTTGCTGTACCTGTAGCAGTCTGGCCCTCATTAAGAACAAAAGCTTCAGTATCTCAACAGTTTATTCATCCCAGATGTTTCACTTTAAAATAATCCCTTCTTCTTCAGAGTTGTCATTCCTGTGTTTTACTTGCATTCAGAGCTGATCCTACCACAAAAGCAAAACCCTACTCTGTCAAAACTCTACTCTGGCAGTCATTTTCTTATCCTTTTTTAAAGTGTTGAGTACAGGAAGAAAGGCCTATGACCCTTCAGTTTCGCTTATTATGTGGCTTTTGTTTTGGGGGGTTGTCTTTTTTTTCATCAAAATAATTTCATTTTTTCATTTTTATATTGCATGTGTTGTGAAAATTGCACCAGCTGGTACATCTCCTAAAATGACAAGTACTGATTAAAGGACTTGCTGACCTACCAGCTACTGAATAATTATGTCCTCAGGTGGGGATATTGCACCAGACTAAACTGCTCTTCAAAGTGATGTTCAGACACTTGCTGAATACTCTTATGCCTGTACACTTATTTGGTGTGAAAGATTGGTAACTAAGGCTTTAAGTTAAAGCAAAGCCAGTTCTACTGCAGTCCAGGGAAGAGCAGAAGTACCAAATGAGAAATGGCTTTCCTGCCAGGCAGTAGTAACAAACAAAATAAAGCTGGGCACAGTCCTGAAACTGTTCCTGATTGAAAGAAGAGGTTGTCCTAACCTGTACACCATCCAACTCTGCAATTCAGAAAGAGCAGTCTGAAAAATGAACTGTTCGGAGGGCTTGCAAAAGTATGTTTAATTAAGCTGTTTGAAGCAAGAGCAAGAAAAGCTATTTAAGAGCTTATTGTCAGCCAAGAAGCAGAGAGACATGATAATGGCAATGCAGGTTAAGTGAGGCTACTGTGGTAGTCATCACTGTTTTGCAATGTACTTTTGCTAAAAACTAAAATGAGCAAAGCCAAGGAGATTAAGCAGAGCATTCAGTGGCAAGTGATAGCTCAGCTGAGAGGAGCACAGTGAACCAGGCAGGCAGGACAGCTCTGCTTTGCCACTCCAGAGTGCAGAAACCATTTTTGCAGGGAAGGAGAGCAGTGAACTGCCCTTAGCAATTGCATCCCCAAGAAAGGACTGTAAAATTGTTATAATTTTGGTATGACATAGTGTGTTTTTCTATGAACAGTGGATGAATTCCCTGGTTACCTATAATGTTGGTGTTTTTCTTTTCTCTTTTTAAAGTGGTTTGTTAAGCCAGCTGATTCATGTTAGATGAGCTTCTTGAGCAGAAGAATGTTGAGTTTTTCCAGCATTATGGACGAGGTTTTTAATCAATGTCTCATTAGCAAGCCTTTCAAATTTGAACCCATTCCTTCCATTATGTTCCTGGCAGAGGCTTTGCAGATACATTAATCCAGTTTTTATACTTTAAATTTTGGGATGAAACCAGCTCTAGGTACATAAGTGATTATTTCGCGCAATTTCATGCCAAGGGTTTTTGCAGAGCCATGAGAAATTAACTTCTAAACCAGTGAAAAGAAACAAAAGAAAATCCTGTTCCTCTGTCCCCTGGTAAATTTCAGGACTCTGTCAAAATACTACAGAGCCCCATGCAACACTACAGACTTGGGGTTGAGGGTGCTGGGGTGGTTTAGACTGGAGAAAAGGAGGCTCAGGGAGATATTATTGGTCTATAAAACTACTCAAGAGATGTTGTAGCCAGGTGGAGTTGATCTCTTCTCCCAGGTAACAAGTGGTAGGACGAGAGGACATTGCCCCAGGTTGCCCCAGGAGAAGTTTGGGTTGGATATAAGGACAAAAGTATTCACTGAAAGGGTTGTTGAGCATTGGAATGGGCTGCCCAGGGAAGTGGAGAAATCATCATCACTGAAGGTGGATGTGGTTTTTGGGGACACAATTTCATGGTGGACATGGCAGTGGTGGGTGAAAAGTCTTAAAGGTCTTTTCCAACTGAAAAAAATCCTATGGTTCAATGAGGCCTCTTAATGTCCTGGGAATTAGCCTCATGTTCCTCAGTGACAAAAAGTAAGGGACTGCTTTGCAGGTAAGCTTGGAAAGGCACCTATGTTCCTGCTCCTACAAATAAACTTCCAGTGCTTGGCAAAACCTTTGAATAAGATTCATTTAGCTCAGTGAGGAACTGTGGAAGACTTCAGCCACAAAGCCAACAACTGCACCAGGGGCATCTCAAATGGTGAGAGCTGTGGTTCCAGGTGAGAAATCCTGCTTTGGAGCTGCTGTCTGATAAACTTGTCATTGTGAAGATGAAACCCCTGTAAGTTTGGGGCTATAAAAGAGGCTGAAATGCAGTGTCACCACCAAGAGATAAACACAGGGAAGAAGGAGGAGGGAAAGGCACAGTCAAGGTGGGAGAAACTATGTGGGATTAATAAGTCTATTTTTCATATTTGTTCCTAAAGTGAGTGCCAAAGGGGCCTTGCCTGAAAGAGCTTTCTGGAAAACAGTGCTTTCCAAGGGTCAGTCTGCTGTGGGAACTGGGGGGAGGCTGGAAATGTAAATACAAGGCTGAAACCCTGCTTTGGGCATTGATATATCAAATGAAGGTCACCATTGAAGTCCACTTAATAGAGATTTTAAACACTGATTCGTCTTCAGTTTTAAAAGTGGAAATGTGGAGTCCTTGTCTGAAGAGAATGAGGCTGGGAATCTTGGCTATCTGTAAGCATTTTCAGATTTCAGTATCTGACATGACACTAAGCAATCTGACAGTGGAAAGTCACCCAATTTTCTAAGCTTTTGACAGATTTCTATAAAACTGAGCAAGGTTCCAGGAAGTTTTTGGATTTCAGTTAACTTGCAAAGTCTGAAGAAGGTACATTTTGACAATAAATGTCTTCCAAGAGCTCTTGTTGTGGCTTTAGTTTTTGTATGGATTTAAGACACAGCTTGATAAATCATTTATGGCAGTAATCCTATACATATGCTTCTTGGGAAAGTTTCACCAGACAGGTCTCAAGTAGTCTTATTTTAGCATAGTTCATGACAATAGTAGCACATCATCAAACACAGAGCAATTTCAATTAACTCCTAATTGAGAAACCTTTCTGAGACCCAAGTACAGGCCCAGCTTCATTCTTACAAGATTCTTCATGCAGGAAAAAAAATTTTAGTACAGCTTAGATAGCAGCCTGATTTAAATACTTTTTATTTATTTAACAGCATGATTGGAACCAGCCAGGACTCAGTATTTTCTGAAGGAAAGTTTCTTTGAGCAAAAGTTTAGCTTTGATCAGTGAAAGCTTAAAGAGGAGGTAATTATCAGTTGAGTCTGGTTTTATCCATCTTTGGAAACTGGAAAAGACTTTTTTTGTCTTGTATTATTTGTATTGCTGCTGAGAAGAGTGGAGATGGGGAAAAAAGGGTGGGTTTTTTTAGTTATTTTTGAGAGAGAAAAACCTGAAGAGTTAAGGGTTTGTAAGGAAAGGCAATTGGGCATACACATGCAAATTTCAGAAGATATGTCTGCCATAGTGCACAAAAACCTTTAAAAAAGAAAAGGCAGAGGCTCTTCTTTGGTAGAGGGTGCATTTCTGGTATCCAGGATAGAGGAAAAAGAAGTAAATATTGATAATATTGAAAAATTTAAATTGGGATGACTTAAAAAAAAAAAACCCACAACCTTGCTTTGACAGACAGAGGAACACCTTATAACCTGTAAACCAGCAGCTGACAATGACCACTTGCAAAAGTCCTGATGTATGTTTTGGGGACAAACAAAGATGTTTTAGAGTGTTTTTTTTGGTGTTTTTTTTTTTTGTTTTTTTTTTTTTTTTTTTTTTTTTTGTGACAATGACTTGGGGAAGGACCTTTAAGGCCTGAAGGACACTAAAAGATCTGTGCTTTCACACAGAGGTATTTATTATCATAGTGCTTTGCTAGCATCTGAAAGCCTCAGTGTCTATGCCCTGGTCCATCTACACATCTTCACTTTTGTCTGCAATAGGCCATAATAAGAATATATATTGTAATACAATTATGTGTTATAGGTCAAAAAAACCCATAATGACCAGTACTTTAAGTAAAATTTTAAATGCCTGTGCCTGCAAATAAGTGTAGGAATTTATCATCCACTTTATCTTTCAGGAATATTGCAAATTGTGTTCTGTCTTGATTTAGGTCAGCTTGGGTTCAGCAAGGGGCCACTCTGAGGGGAGATTTTCTAGAAATGTTCTAGTGTTGAAGACATGGTTAAAATTATTTAGTAATCTTTGTGAAGCTACAACTCATGTATTTAAACAAAGTGATCTCTTTATAGCTATAAGAAAAAGCAATACGAATTTGAAAACACATTAATCATTGGAGTTTGTAATGAATAATCCATTTGTTTCTGCATGTTATCTGATAATATATGGTAAAGTGGGTTTTACTGCTTTTGTTTGCACATTGCAGCTTTTATGAAATGTATTCTGTGCAGAACTTGGTTGAAATTCTTTGCTTTGCCTTTTTTATTTTGAGTGCACTTTTCATGTCTGGGAGTGTAACCAGCACCTTTCCCTTTCCTCCAGCTTTCCCATCCTCTAATGGCTGTCTTAAATATTTCAGCCAAATTTTGCCAACAGGTAATTAAACTCTCAAAGCTTTGTGAAAATGTGTGGCCAGTGGAGGAGGAAATCTGTAGAAGTGGCTCAGTTGAGAAATCTGTTCTACTATGAGTACTCAGGTCACAGGAGTCCAGAAAATTCTGGGGCATAGAGGAAGAATGCCTTTTACACTGCTTTGGGTGCAGTGATGCATAACTGTGTCTGCAATCCCTGCGGTGTCCGAGCCATGCCATGAGCTCATGTCACATCCTATCATAAAGCTAAGATGTGGTCAATGTATGTCCTAAGGGACCAAGTTTGCAGAGTAAAACTTGGAACTTACTTTTTATTCCAGCATGGATAGCCTCTGAGATATAAAATGATGCAAGCTCTAAATCCATAGGAACTGGGCTCCTTCTGCATCAGTACCTGTGGAAATACAGGCTTTCCTTCTCCCTCCTTTTCCTATTTTAGAAAGTGCATTTAAAGAAAAGACTAAAATGTGATCTGGAATGGAAAACTCATTTCAAGACAGACACAGCCATCTGCAGAGTTCTGCTGTGCCACTAATTGAAATGAATGAAAAACTTTCTTATGCCACATTTCTTTGTATTTCACCAGTTGTCCTCCAGAAAATCAAAATACTCCTGTTAAAGAGGAAAAAGTATCACATTTATGCTGCTCTTTTGCTGCAGTAATAAAACAGTGTTGGATCAAGAGGGTCTGAGGATAGAAAGTGTTAGAGAAACATTCTGTCACATTTCCCAGGTTTCTTGCTAGTGCTGATCCTCAGCTGTGAGCCATTCTGGTGTGTAGCAGCTGAGGTGTGGGCTGTTCATGCTGTCAGGTAGGTCTCAGTAATTTCCATCAAGGGAGTTATTTATAAGATGGACGTGAAAAGTCCAAGCTGATGAAGGTGGACTTTTTCTAAAATAGGTAATTAAAATACCAGCAAGATCAGATCTGTCCTGTGCTTGCCAAATACTCCATTTTTGTTGTATGACAAGCATTTTTTATGTTGACAGTATTCCTACAGGAGAAAGTAATATTTCCTATAACTTCAGGGAGACATAAATTAGAGCCTGCTCTTTGTCACATTAAATACAAAATAATAAACTAATAACCTAGAGGGCTTTTCTATTAATACTTGGTTAAATAAAGCACCAGCAAAGAAATATTTGTCCTTTGAGAATAAAACCCAATTATAAAGTTCCAATAGACTGAATGATACAACTCTATGACAAAAATCTTTCTCAGAAATAAGTATGTCTTTTCCTCAAAAATGCCTGTATTTAAGTATTCAATTATCTATGAGCATTATGATTCTTCCTCTTTCCCCTCCCACCCACTGCATCAGAAGGAGAACCACTCTGTCAGACCTGGGGACTTTACTACATAGACAAATGGATAGTAGATCAAAGAAAACAAATAGTAGTTTATTTATGTTTGACAACTGAAATATTTAGATTCAGGTAAATGTAAAACAAATATGTTTGCTGTTTTTTTCCTTCTAACTGAAACAGAGGAGAAAAAAAGAAAAAAATCCTGTAGATAAAAACAACTATTTTTTCTATAAAAGAAATTGCAGTTTTATATTCTTGACCAAATGAACTTTTCAGTTTACAGTGATATTTTTAGGGTGCTGTGGTGTTTTGGCTCCTTTTTTTTATGAAGCAGTGCAATATATTGCTTTCTGGTGACTGTTCCACAGAGGGAAAAAATAACTTATTATTGCTTCAGATAACTGAGTTCTCTTGAAGTGAAGTAGAAGAGGTCAGCAATTTCACCTCAAAAACACTAGGCTCCAGTTCCTCAACAAATATTGGGTGAGGGAGACTTTTTCACTATTGAGCCTGTTTGCAACTCAGAGATTTTTATGAGACTGTGATTATCAACTCTTATTTTCAGAAACTTATTCATTCCCTTAAACCCTATCAGTCCCTAACAAGTAGTTATGAGACCTGAACTACTTTTCTGACATCTAAAGAGTAATGATTTAAAATAGAATTTTCATCTTCTGAGTGTCTCTTGAATTGTTCCCCTTGAAATTTAAAAAACCCATTCTTTTCTTTTTGTTATTGAAACAATAAAACTAATATTTCATGTAGTTCTTCAGAAATGACAGGGGGTTTTGTAGCCTGGTTCTTTTTTTTTTTTTTTAACTTCTCTGGGGCATTTATCATTAAAATACAATCTTATATTCCAAGAACTTAGTTATGATTAATTTCAGCTGCAAGACTGAGCATGCAGTACTTCCACAGCCAGATCTCAAGTGTCTAAAAAATGAGCTTTAAAATCTAAGGAAGACAATGATCAACCAAACATTTTTATGATAAATTATTTACTTGGCATCTGTAGTAGGCATCTGGATAGAAGGCAGTTTTCTAGGACACCTTTTTACTCCCTTAACCTGTTTTTCCTTCACATTCAATGCATCTTCCACCTCCTACAATACATGACAGGTTTCCTAGAAACAAAAGACTATTGTTCAAGGAGAATTAGTCTTGTTGTCCATGGGGAATCCTTTGGAAAAATGGTATAGGAGCACTTACTGTTACTACAGGGGGCAAATAAGAGTCTTGACTTGACTCTAGAACTTCCTAATGGCCTGCTTTTATTAGATTTCCTTGGCTGTACCTCTTGGAGTCCTTGTGAGGGTAAAATTCTTGTAATCCCTGGAGAAGTGCATGACAGAGAAGGAGATGTGCTGTTAAGGTGGAATGAGCAGAGGAAGGAACTGATGCACTTTACTGACCTAGTCTTAGTAACACTGGGCAAACATTTTTTTATTTCTTAGGATGGGGGGACCAGAACATGAAGATTTGGATGAATTTTGGCATGAGAAGAAAAAGGCCTGCCCTTGATGTAAAGGAGTTGTGTTACAAATGCCTTTGCCCCAGCAGGAAGGCTCTGACAGTTCTCAGTACAATGCCTAGAAAATGTTGCAAGCATGAAGTGTTTTGTTCTGTGGAAAAGTTGAGTAATTTTAAACTGAAATAAAAACAACAGAAGGACTGGGGAATGTTGAATTGAAATGAATGGTTAGTATTAGTGAAATTATAAGTAACCAAAATGTGGGTCTTATCCACTGCCAATCAACTTTAAATGGAGGCAGTATTATCACTGACATCTATTGAATGAATGGGAAGAATGTTAAAGCAGTTAACATAAATAATTTTCAAATAAGATCATGTGCTTATCAGACATGAATAGATTTTCTTTTTCAATACAGCTATAGCAGTCCGAGTTATTTAGAGAGTCCTTCTAGAGAGCTTCTAGTATTTTCTTCAGCTTTTAGAAGAGCAAAAATCCAAATGAAATCAGTGTGGAAGAAAGGTTTAAGCTATCACTAGTAAGGATGAAAGTGAAAATTCAGTTCTGAAAATATGTGGGTGCACTTGCCTTTGAACTCATGTGCAGTTCCATTTATTTATCTGAACAAAGCTGTACTTTTTTCTCACAATCAAGGCCTACATCTGCAAAATACAATTTGCTTTTGAGCAACTGAGTTCCACATGAACTCATGAGTGTTTGTTACCTTATGAGATAGTAATGAAGGTCCAAAGAGTTTTCCCCTCCTGTGAGTTCCGTTAAAAAAAAAATCCAATCTACTCAAGTTACTAGTTTTAGGTATCTGTAAAGAGATAAGGAAATAAGGTAGGCAAACACTGGCTCTAAACCCAGAAATGTTTTATTATGCTCCTGCCATTGCCATTCTTTCCCTCAAGTCTAAAATTTATTTTGGAAGAAGATGCAATCTGAGCAGACATGATTTTGAAGACACATATATATATATATATATATATACACACACTCAGTCTTGAATCACAGTGGCACTTTCAAACCTTTGAATGGTCCATTGTCCTAAGCAAAATACTTCCTGACTCTCCACATACAGCTCCAGAGAGTCACTAACCTGACCTTGAAAACTTGAATAGCCTGGTGAATATAACAATACTGAACAATACTTTTTCACAACATAATATTGT
Organism: Serinus canaria; assembly: GCF_022539315.1. Classification (NCBI taxonomy): domain Eukaryota; kingdom Metazoa; phylum Chordata; class Aves; order Passeriformes; family Fringillidae; genus Serinus; species Serinus canaria. The sequence continues at coordinate 22,435,732 of NC_066315.1, read as the reverse complement.
GAAAAATATAATTACATATGTATGCATTTGCATAAACCTGCACATATTAGCACATACATAAGCTAGGAAGTACAGTATGTAAAGCTTCTCATTTTCTTAAATTACACCAGTTATTTGGAAGGGCTTATAAAACTTTTTGAGAATCAGAGAAAGAAAAACTATTGAAAACAAAGTCTGCAGTGAGAAGAGTTTTTTTTAAATTTTTAATGGATTATTTTTGCCAGGCACTATCTGATGGATTGTATTTCTGAATTCTTCCTATCATGTCACTGAATGCCTGTCTTTCAGCAAATTTTGGCATTTGAATTTTCTTGTCTGTCTGGTAGAAGTTAAGCTGCTCATTAAGAATTTCATCTTGAAGGGTGACTTACTGTGTGTCCATATATTTAGATTTAGAGGATGGTGTTCAAAATGTTCCACTGCACCCCTCAAACTGCCTGGTCTTTGACAGAATAAGTAGTGATCATGCAGCTCATTTCATAGAAATGGTTAAAAAAAATCAGTTACTGGAAATTTTCGAAACATTGATCAGTAAATTGACAATAATGGAAGTTTGAATATTTTAAGCACTTGGGCTGCAGGTACTTATCCACTGTCATTTTCTTCCACAGTCCAAATACAAGAACTAGGGAGCCCTTCCTCTTCAGCTGGGCATGAGTGAGGCTTCTGGGGCCAAAAACTTTTGAGGTGGTTGTGCAACATTTCTTGGATATTCTCCCTCAGGCAGAAATTTTCCAGAAGGATCAAAGAGGTTGCTGGTAACTGACACTACCAGCTATAGAGGGTATGAGAAAGACAGATGGGAATGGACAGCTGCCTGGTAGACAGATGTTTCTGCTACAGAGAGGGCAGTCAATGAGAGAAATCTGGGTAAATGGTGCAAAAGGAATGATAAATTAGATTGTGTCTCAACAAGACTGTCATTGAGAGCTCTTCTTTTCAATGCCAACATAAAATGCTTCTTACAGCTTATTAAGACACTGGTAACATTCTCCGTACCTTGAAAGCAGAGTTTATGTCTGTGATGAAATATTCATTGGTTTGATTTTCTGTGAATGCAGAGCTGCCACCTACAGCTCTACTATTGTACAGGAGGAGTCATCAGTCTGATTTTCTGTGAATGTGCAACTTCTCTGCAGGCACCTCGGGATGGTAACTCAACTGATTTCTCCAGTCTGAGTCCTACTCATCTCAAAAGCAGAAATAGTTTCTCTACATGCTTCCTTCTTCCCTTTGTGACTGATGGAGGGGCAGGTCTTTAAAGGGTCTTCTTCCTGGTGATCCCAAAGATGTTCAGCCTTTCTGGAACCTGCATCTTGCTATGCTATGAGGCCTTATATTAATTGTTCAGACAGTTACCTAGTATAGCATGCCAGGGCCACCACCTCCATTAGGGATAGACACCTGTGACAGAGGTGTATGGGATACCCACAGCCATGGAGACCAGCTGGAATACTCTAAAGACTCCCAAATGGTCTATCAAGTGTGTGTGTGTGGATGAATGAAGCTCTGAAATCCTCACACACCTGACAGGACTGGACATACTTTTGGGATCTCTCTCACCTGAAGTTTCTCAGCTGACTCTCTGGATATCTAAGCAGTTTTTTGGGATGTTTCAGTGCTGGCTGTTGCAATATGACATGACACCTTTTAGTTGACTTGAACAGAATCCAGCAGTACTGTGACTGCTGTCTTTTGCTTTAACTTTGAGATGCCTAATATCTTCTTGCCCCTTATGATGTACTGAAAGAATTTTTTTTTCTTGCCTACACTCATTTAAAAATTATATTTCTTTAATGAAGTTAAACACCTTATGAAATGATTTTTAAATAATTGGTAATAGTACACCTGTAATAGCTGAGATTAGCATGAGCATTTGTTACATGGTACCTGGTCATTTTCCTCTGTCTGGTCCAACTGTCTGGTTTTCTGTCAATAAACTGTCCTCCCTTTTTCCTTGACCATTTATTTATCTCAAATTTTCTGAATAATTTTTTGCCTAACAGTTTTAAATATTGTGCAGTCAAACACTGGTATAGGTTATAGCTTTTCAGGCTCTTGGGTTAATCTTTCCTATTGTCAGAAACACTTGACTTCCAGAATCTTTCAAGTACTGCATCCACCTTCTCTCCACCAACCCTAAGTGATGTAGAGTAGGTTGTTTCAGTCCCTGAATGAGGTTGCTTTATTTAGTACAATGAAGAATAGCCCTGGTTGGTGAGGTGTTAAGAATATATTTATAAGAAAAATAATCAGTGTGGGATGAATATTCCTTATGCAAATGATAACCTTTTGGTCCTGGCCTTAGAAGTGCTCCAAAGTATTATGGACTACAAGTCCCAAAGGAGGAACAACTTAGAACAACCTACCTGAGGAGCATCTCAGACAATGTTCCTGCAAACACTTATCTGTGATGAACTGGTCTTTCCCAAGGAAAATACTCAAAGAGCATTTTCATCAAGGAATTCCCAATGGGCCTAGTATTCAGAGCAATGCAAGACTCATGCTCAGATAGAATGAGCATTCAGGGAAGAGAGATGTTCTCATTAGACTTCACTAGCACTGTGTGATATCTACCAGATTTCCATATCTGAGCTGACAGAGATGATTTAGAGCACAAATAAACTATTAACATAATTAGATTAGACATACCATGGTGCAATTAGAATTGTCTCTGTCAGACCATTCTTCATTAACAGAACTTATTCAGAACATACTGTCTGCTTCCTGCTTCTCCTAGACTAATTAGTTACGTGTACGAATGCTTGGATTGCTTAATTATTTTCACTTTTCGCCATTAACATCTTGCTGAACTGGGACATAATGTCACTCAGAAAGAGGCTGTGGAATTGATTTGGGTCCAGCAGAGTTGGAGTCCAGACATCCACCAGGCTGAAGTGACAGTAAGGGTAGGGAAGACCTTAGAACACAGAAAAAATACATGGAAGGAGTTAATAGATTTACTGTGAAAAGAGGAAGATTTCAGCAAAAATGCTGCTTGGAGACAGATCTTGTTGCTTACAAGCAGAACTGAGAAAATGGATCCCAGTTAAAAGAGGAAAATTACTGGGATTTGGGAGAAGGAAAATATGAGGGACAGGAGAGGAGTGCTTTTATGATTTTTTTTTTTATTTCTAATAATAAGATGTTGTGCTCTTTTAGTTATCTTCTGATGTGATAATTCAAAGATCTTCACAGGCTTTGGTTTTCTAAGCCTTTAAATTAAACCTGATCATGTAGTAGACTTCTTGCTTTGGTAGGAAAAAAAAAGGAAATTTGACGTCTGTTTGGGGAAAGAACCTCAAACAACCACATCTTTGGAGATGTCAGCTGAAATGTTTGCTAACCTTCCCTTTAGAAGGCAATTTGGGAATGAAAAATACCATTTCAAAACAAAAATAAAAGTTGACATTAAATGAAATGTCAAAACAGAGTGACTCAACATTTCTAAAATATCTTCCTTTTTCAACAGTCTTCCACTAAAGCTATTTTCCAAATGTGGAATGAAGGCAATTTCCAGCTCCTTCCATCCGGACTGACATCATGCTACATTTATTTTATGACCCAGTATTTGCCAACGCTTTTGGCCAGTACTAGTCTTGTTTTTCTGCGAGGGAGGCTTACAAAATCACTTCTCCCAGTGCTTTGGTATAGTTCTACCTGCAGGAGAAGCTGCTTTCTCTAGCATGCCAAGATAACAGGAACTCAGCCCAGGATGAAGCACAGTGCCCTCAGTGGACAATGCAGCTGTCTAGCTCAGATGGGCACAATGGAAAGGGATTGTGTTGCAATATCATCAGATAACACCAGAAGGGACAAGGGGCTTTTTTGTTTGTGGGTTTTTTTTTTTTGTTTTTTTTTTTTTTTAAGACTAAAAAGTGTGTTTTTCTGTTTAGCTGTGGTGAAAATGCTGACATCACCTTTCATCTTAATGACTAAGTATATAGGTATGCACTGTTACCCATCCTAATTTCCCCTCTGGCTTTTGACCTTTCCAGTAAACAAACCAGTTGGCAGCTCCTTATTGAATCAGAAGGAAAAGAACAGTGTGGCAATGCACTTCTGGTCTTACCTGCATGATTTTTGGATTAAAAAAAACAAACAAAATGGTGATTAAGTAACCTTGTATCTTCCAATACACACCACTGGAGGGAAAACAATTAATTCCTTCAGTTTATTTAATCATAATTCAGTTGTATCAGTTTTTTTTCTCATAAGCAAAACCTGAACCCTTGATAATCTGGTATGGCAAAAGTTCTTAACTTCTTGGTTATCTACCAGACAGAAATCAGGACCTGTTCAGCTTGTTTCACCAGTCAGAATTTCAGATTTAAGAGTCTTTTCTTGGGCTTAATATATCATTTAGAGAAACTTGGTCCTCTCAGTAATTCTGATATAAATAAAATTATAATGAATTTCAGTGAATTTGAAGATTGAAGAAATATTCCCAGGGTATGCTTGTAACAGGGGATATTCTGTTCTGTTGTATTCTACATTCAATATATCTCTCAATTCTACCTAATAAATTTATGAAATTTATGAGTTTTTTGTAATATAAAAGGATGGATTCATAGAAAACTTAAATGTGATGCAAAGGGGCAGACTTAACATTTCATCAAGCAGTTTTAGTCAATACATGATTGCTCAAGGTTTTCGGGCATGGATATATTCTTTTAACATTCCATCGTAATTACATTTAGTGCTAAATCAGAAATGACAGTTTGAGATATTGTTCACATTGCTTTTCTGTTCTTCTGTCAGTTCATCAGCTGCAGGAGAAGTTATTCTTACTTTTTAAGCCTGACATTTCAGCTTTAATTAGGAGCGGTTGTGCTGTTTGTTCACAGCCCTTCTGCAGGCAAGCTGCGTGAAGCTTGTGGAGCCTTTTCCTTCAAATACTTCAGTGGGTTGGTGGCTTCATTGCAAGATTTTCAGGGTAAACTGTGAGCTAAAGTGTTCAGCTAATTAGTAGAGATTTCCTCTGTATTTTTTCCACAATCTCTTCATTTCTAATAACTTAATGCCATGGTTTAGCTGATGAGGTGGTGTTAGATCAGAGGTTGGACTCAACGATCTCCAAGGTCTTTTCCAACCTAGTTAATTCTGCGATTTCATTGGACTTGAATATTGGATCTTCCACACTTAAATATCCTGTTATTAGAGCTGCACTATCCAGATGGCAAGCAGATATTTTTAATGCAACTTTTAAAATGAGATCAGTAAATCATTCTCAAAGTGAGTTTTTTTGCAGCTGAGGTTTATTTGGAGTAGTCATCTCAAACAATAAAATATATCTTTTATAATATATTGCACGTTTGTTATTTATATAATTTTTGAGCATACCATTAGTTCATTGACTGGAAAGCAAAGAAATGAGAGGCAGACTACACAGAAATCCTCCTTATTGAACTATTTTCTTATAATTTTCTTGGTTTAACTACGCATTGTCTGAAATGCACCCTTATTAATTAATTTATTTATTTTAATACATGTATATTCTTAAAGAATAAATGATACATATCCACTTTTGTAATTTTATTTATCTGACAGCTGGGTTTATATTATCCCACAAGTTGTAGCACAACATCATTACAATTTCTATATAAATAGAAATTTTGTGTGGTTCTTGAGCTGATTATGAGTAGCATGTCCTTAAAAACAAAAATGACTGTAAGGGTTCAGTATAGAATATAACCACTCCAATGGAAAATTGTTGTCTTAATGGAGACAGTGAAAGATTTTTGAATTGGGTCAAGATTTTACCTGAAAAATATGTTCATAATGTGCTACTTCTGCCCTAACCCTGTAGTCAGTCAGAATGATGAAACTCTGTGGAAGAATTTGTCTTCTTTAAGGAACTAAATACTTGTATACTTTTCTCTATTTATAGTGCAGGTGTCTGAGCTGTTTCTGAGAAAAAATGTTATCTACTTCTAATTTTTTGATGATTTCTTTCCAGAAGGAAATTATTTATCTGGAGTGTGTGGAAAGTGTCTCGCAAGAAGTTGCATTCCTTTTTTCCCTGGAAAAATCTCTCTTAATGCACTTAATCTTGTTTGTCCATGGTTATTAAATTCCTCTGTTAAGAAACTAATTGCTAAAAAAACCCCAAAGGAAGCTTTGATTCCTCATTTTACAATTTCAAAAGAAAACTTTTATCCAGAGAATAAGTGTTTTGTGTTTGCGTCTTTGTGGTTTTGGTTTTTTTTTCTTTTTTTTTTTTTCTGTCACTATTAGTCTTGCTCAACTACAATTCTGTCATGAAAGTTAATTGCCCACTTGCTTTTCTTAAATCTAAATTCAACAGAGTTAGGCTTTACAAAGTCACCTTTAAAAGTTCATGCTTAGTAGCACTATTTCCAAATACCTGGGTAATTTCCAGTATTGGAAATAGGAACACATACAAATCATATTAAGAATCCATCCTGGGACATGCAGGATGCATCTACTTCCAGAAGCAGTGCAGCCATTATTCTTTGGATGGAGGCAGCTCTTTGTCTAGTGAGGTTATTGTCTCTTGCTGACTTCCAGCAGAGGATCTCCGTATGGAATGCATGCAGTGTGCAGGGTTCTGCATTTGGAAATGGCAGGAAACACTCCAAACCCCTCTCGTTCTTTCTCTGTTTCAGGACTAAGGTTTTACATTAAAGGTTCTCTGCAATTCTTTTTCTCTCTGTTGGAAACAGCTGACACTTGTTATCTATTTAGTAACAAGTTGTCTTTTTGCTGATTTCTCCACCTCCACCAGTCTCACTCAGTGTAGATATCAAACGTGGGAGGCAGAAACCCTCTTATTTCAAATCTTTTGAAATCTAGAGAGCAGCACTGTAGTTAAAAATCTTCACTAGTTATAGCATACCCTTCTTACAGAAATAACCTTCATCAGCACAAACTAAAAAGAGCAAGTTAGGTTCATGGAGCAGTATGTGGGAAATGTCCCATACACTTTTTTCCGGTTAAAGATTCTGAGGCTCACATTTGACATACTGCTGCCTTTAAAATTGTTAAATACAATGGGAATTTTCAGTGATGGGGAATTGTATCAGTTCAGCTTCAGAAATGCAATGCTAAGGAACTCCAGAGTAACACTTCAGATATGCAGAAACAGTGGGGTACACTAACACTTCCCGATGAATGTGCAACTTCTAAATGCTTATGGCATGAGGCTGGAAAAAGTTACAGAAAAATTTGCATCAGAGCAATCATTCTGACCTTAAAAAAACAATGAGACTATATTAATACTGAAGAAGCAAAGATTAATATTGAGGAAATGAAAAATACTTATACCAAAGGAATCCTCTTTATTTCTGGAATGGAATTGCAGAATGGTAGATTAGTCTAGCATCAAATTGGGTAAGTGAAGAACACACTCATGAAGGACACGATCAGTTTTAGCTGAAAGCCAAGAATGCTATGCCAGTTTGATTGTTTTTTGCAAGTCAAACCAATTCTTAGTGCTGACACAAGTAAATCTTACCAATAATACTTTTATTTCTATACCCCTCTAAACAAGCCTCATTGAGAAAACAACGTTGTTTCTTTTCAGGCAAATTATTAATGTCTCTGCAGAATTCAGCAGTACTTTGCCATATCATCTTTTGCATAAGTAAGCTTGTTTGAAAGGTGTAAAATTAATTTTCCACTGGAATGAGAGACAGAATTACAATGAAGCGAGAATAGAGATTTTATTTTCAAAACCAGTGACAGCTCTATCTCATGATTTGTCCCTAATTTTTTTGCTCTCTAGAGCCTTTTGCAACATCTCTGAGAGGCATGCAGCACTGCTAAACCACACAGATGTGGTTAAGGGATGGAACTGAGAGCCATGAAGAGACGCTTCATGTCAGCTATGGTGCAACAAGGGGTTGTTGCATTTTTCAAACTGTGTGTTGAAGCAGTCCATCAACCATTAGTGTGCCAGGATGGACCATGAGTGGAACTTGCAGGGTACAAGAGCAGAGTCAGTGATGCTCTCAAACTAATATGAAATACAATGAAATGCTGAGGCTCTGATACAGCAATTTGCTAATCAGTGGTGCTGCTGAAGTTCTGTTTAATTTCTTCAACAGTCACAGGAGAGAAATGTACCTGAAGTACCAAGGCAGAGTTCAGTGAGCACACTCATTACCATTGTGCTTTGACACACAGATCAAAGGCTTTTTGCATCTAGAGATGCAAGCTGCCATTGAAGTCCATACTAAACACCTGCTTGATCGTGTGCAGCTGATTGCATTATGTGTTTCATGTCTTTGAGAAGTGCCTTTCAGGACCAAGCTTGCTCGGTGTTTATTGGTACCACAATATGAATAATTGCTACAGTGCTAAAGTCAGCAACATTAGGACTTTGTGGCAGCATCAAAGAAAAAGTTGTATTATAAAAAAACAAAGAATACCTATGGTTTTCCACTTCACCCATCCACACAACAAATTCAAGCTTAGGTAGTAATATGACATACATTATTTCCTTAAAAAATTGAGTAGTTTCTTCTATGTATTTACCATATATTTACCTAATTTGTGTGCAAAGATGACCTAGGCATTTTGAAGTTAAAGAAAACTTTATAAGCATAAAATGTGTCGAAGGTTTGTACAGCAGTGTGTTACAGCTTCAGCAGCAGTAACTGGGCTAAGTTCAATTACAGGTCCTTTAGGAAATAAAGATGGTATTTTATTAGAGACTAAAGCTAGTGTCTTACTCAGCACCATGTTTTAGGAAAGAATTAAATAATCTACTTCCCAGGATTGCTTCATTATCAGAGACCCCTATGGAAGCCCTCTGGAATATTAAACAGATCTTTTTTTGACAGTTAAACAAACTAATCAAAAATGATATTTGGAAAAGTATCCTTTGCTCTCCATTATTTAAATGTCCTAGAGTCTGCACATGTGCCTAAGAGAATGAAGTGACAACTTCCTAAATTCCTGAATTAGTCCTGGTTACCAAAGGACCAGTCAGGTGAAGGTTTATGTCAAGGCCAACTGCTAAATCAACTTCTATCCTCTCTTTCTTGGTCCATACCTCTCCTTTAGCACTTTAAGACTATGTTTAGTCCCATGTAGTCTGCCCTTAATCTCAGGCTATGCCCAGACCACACTTTGTGCCAGAAGCTGTTGCCATTTGTCCCAGAAGGTTCCATTTGATGGGTTGTGAAGCCCTGCCAGGCTGTTCTCTCATCTATGGTTTACATGGCATTTTAGGAATTGGGGTTTATATATTTTACTAAGTCTGCTTGACTGTTTAAATTCTCAAAGAAATTGAGATGGACATGGATAGTTATCATCTTTCTTGCTTTTGGAGAAAGCTTCTGTGTCTGTGATTTCGGCTGAAGGGAGGGTTTACCTTGCAAGCCCACAAACTCGTGACTCCTTTTGGAGAACTGCTGCCTAAACACCACTCCTGACTCTGTGTTTCAGCAGCTGTAGGGCTGAGTCCCTCAGCAGGCACCAGGCTCCTTGTTCAGCCTGGGGAAGTTTCTTTCCATGCTGCATTGGCCCCTATAAAGTCAGCCTAAAGGTCTTACATTTTTCAGTCACAAACTCATCCCAGTATTTCCTGCCTGGCCACAAAGGAGGCAGCCCCAGAGATAGCTGTGTCTCATTTGGTGATGCTCTTGACAAGAAAAGGGCCAAGCATTTTGGTCAGGCCCAATGTCCTGGCAGCATCCATAGGGAGTGCAGGCAGGGGGAGGGCAGTGTCTGACAGCCCAGGGTAGCACATGTACTGTGAGTGTGCTCTGTAAATTCAGAGTGATCCCTAAGGCAATCCTGCAATTCCCAGAGATGATGCCTTCTGGAGTGAAATGCTTTCCTCCTATGGAAGTAACAGAGAGCTCCTTTTCCTTTCAGCATTATGGCTCTGGGACTATCCTGTGTGAATACTTACACTAGGAGCAAAACATGGATACCCTTTGTCCTGGCCCTGGGCAGGACCTTCAGGCAGCTTAGTAATGTGAAGCTGCCAGCATGTAGTTTGCATCACCTGTGAAAATCCTGTTACAGAACTGATTTGAGAAGGGGCTGGTAAATGACTTTGAGGTGTTCAGTGAATTGTGACATATGCTTACCCAGTGACAGCAGAAATAGAAAGCTGATGAGCTGTGCTTAGGCTGAATCTGCTGAGCTCACACAGTAACAAAAAAGAAATCTCAGCCCTGTCAGGAAAGGATTATGTCAAGGAGCTAAGGCTTCTATTTTATGTTTTATTTTTGCATATAATCCTGTGAAAACCTCCTACCCTAGCAATAAATGTCACTTATTAGAATCAGGTATGCTTCTATTTCCACCTTTGAACAGCATGAAAATGCCACAATGACACACTGAGCTCTAGCATCCACTGCAAGAAAGCAGAGTGGCATGCACCTTTGAAGTCACAAATACCAGTGATTTATCTGTCCTTCCTTGCTCTTCATTATGAATGCAACCATCAGCATCTGCAAGCTGCCTAGAGGTGACCTCTCAAAGCATGCCCAATTCCCATTAGGATATCCCAGGTTTGGTTCTTCTGGAAGAGCAAGAGCATGGCTTATCTCCATGTAGGGCATGGTGCTGAGCTTTGCCACAGGTCTGCTCTGCAGAGAGGGGCTGCTCTGCCATGCCCTGTGTGCCTTGCAAATGCAGGATTGCACACGGAAGAGCTCTCCACCTCCGAGTCCCAGAAGCCTGATCCTTCTGCTGAGCAGCTGTGACCAAGCTTTGCTTTCAGTGTGAGTGGAGAGAAGAGTTTAGGGGAAGATACCTGTGTGTAACAGGGGAGGAGAGTAACTGAGGAATGCTTTTTGTGATCATAGTCCCTGCCTAAATCTGGTGTGGTACAATCAGCACAGGGTAAGTGCATTTTCTGTAGTATTGAAAATTTTCAGTTAAAGTATTTTCCTAGTGCTTGAGGAAAGAACAGGTAAAATGCCCAGGTGAAGGTATTTTTACTGCCCAGACAAGGTATTTTTCTTCCTCTTTTGCCTGTGGCCTGACAGTCTCCTTCTGTCCTCATCCATTATCATCTCTTCCCCTAATGCTCTCACAGTTGCTGTATAACATCAGCTTTCTCACCCTTCCTTCTGCATGCTGTCAAGTGTTTTCAAAGACTTCTTAACCCTTTCCCTCCTGAGCATTATTCTGTGGGAAAGCAGGTTAGTGACAGATAATCACACAGTGCTGCTTCAAATTAAAAGGCTTTCCCTTTCTCCCAAAATATTCAGTGACAAACCAAAGAAGTTGATACACAAAGATGGAGTGTTGGATAAAAATAATTTTACCATTAGAAGGGTAAAGTACTGAATTGACAATTTTTAGTTGTATCCAGAAGGGATTGCATGATTTCTACAATGTCAGGATTGAGACTTCTGGAGAATAATTAAATTTCACTCACAGAGAGTAATTTCCTATTTAGCATATTTTCTCCATCTGTATTATGGCCATTTTACCTCCAGTAATTATGATTTCCACTATTTATAAAATAGATTAATATGCCAAGAGACAGATTCATGTCAGTCATGCATTTCTTAAAGCAGTATAAAATGGATTATTTACTAAAAGTGCATGCATTTAGGCAATTAATTTCCTGTGAATATTCTGTATAAATAACTTGTAGAGTGGCTGTTCATTGACCTTTAAAAAGCTGAATTTAGTCTCAGACCAACATCCCTGAAGACTGAACTAATTGATATAGACCTAAACCTGAATAAAGATCAGAATAAATAGACTTTGAGATGATTTACTGATATGGTCAAAGCTAGATGAAAATTGCAGTGTGTGGAAAAGAGATTTAACATAAAACAGTTTTAAGCTGATGCTTGAAAGGATTGGAGCAAACTAAAGTAAAGTAGACTTGTCTTAGGTACTAGTTTCAGTTAAGCTGGGTTCAATTGTGATAGAAAATTATGGTTTTAATAAGCAGTCCTAAATGATTCAGTAATTTGTTTCCATTCCTGGTGAACATTTGTCTGTTGACTGACACTTTTACTGACTGTCTTAGACAAGACCAAGGTTTGAGTGAACCCTAGAGACTGAACTATATCATTATCAGTGATTCCTTCAGTCAAAATTAAAATAAATTTCAAGTTTAAAAGAGAGATACATTTCAGTTTTCCCATTTAGAAATGAGAATAATATTTTTCTGAATCAGAGTGACTGCTCTGGCACTAGCAATGCCCAGGATATCTGCAGAAAGCATTAGTGTCAATGGCCTGAAATATTTCTTTTGAAGCATCATGGATTCAGTGAGTCCTCAACAAATCCAGGACAAGGTCTGGGGATCCAGCTTGCTATGACTGTCTTGTAAATTGAGCAGACCCAGGAACCTGTTATGGCATTAGGGCAAACTCAGAGTATTTTATACCTCATCCTGAAGAGAGCGTGCTCCCTTAACCAAACCTTTCAGGAACTGTACTTACCTTGTACTGGCTGTTGCATTTTCCTGAGGAAAATGTTTGGGCAAGTGCCAGTTAGAGATAAAAGCATGCCATGAAAGTCTCCAACAGTTTATCAGTACAAACATTTGTGGTCCTGCAGCACTTGCTGACATTGCTTCATTTACTGTTCGGGACACAATCTCTGCCTACAGGAGGCATCACGGGGCTGCTTCAGCACACAGGTGGATTTTTGAGCAAAGCAGCCTCAAGTAGGCTTCTGTGATGGGTTCAGAAGGGCAGAGGTTCGAGGGTATGTCCAGGTCATGAGCTGACCACGTGTGCAGAATAGATGCTTATTTCTGACTCACTTGGCCTGGACTCCCTTTACAGAGAGCTGAGCTCTAGGGCACGAGTCACCCAAACTGCCTGGGCCTTACAGGACCTCCAGCACTGCCCACAAACAAACAGGGGGTCACCTACCAGCACCTGAAGTGGGATGCCATGACTGCCACTCTGGGTCCTGTGATTTTTGAAGGGTGGCTCAGCAGCTGAGATCCAGGAGGTCTTCCAGGTCACAGGAAGGCTGGGAAGGTTTCTATTTCATGTGGATGTCAGAATTAAACTGGCTTTTGACAAAAGTGAGGTTTTATGTTGTGGGCAGGAAAAGGTTAAAAGCTGAAGAATAGCCAGCTGAGGAGGGCGGCAGAATTGCTCAAGTGACCTTGCAGCTGGGAATGCCAAGGCTTGAAGAATATCAATGATGGAAACCTACCTGGAAGGGGAAATGCCTACAGGAATTTATCCCTTGTTTTGAGAAGTACAATCTCTGTGTGGAGATAACAGAGGTGTTTACAGAGACTTGAAGGCTCTCGTGGACATGCTTGAGCTCCCTGTCCTGGGAGAGAGCCCAAAGCTCAGAGGTCATGAAAGGCACAGGGCAGCCTGCAGCATGCCGCTGAACTCCATGTCTGTGAGCCTGATGGTGCTGGCATTCCCACTGGAGTGTCTCTGCTGCCTGTGGGCTGCTTTGGGATCCTCCACTCAGCAAGGTAAAGAAACAAATTTACACTTTTCCTTTCAGCCGTGGTTTTGGGGTTGTTCTGGCTGCCTGCATGTGTCAATTCACACACATGTGAACTAGAACTCCAGCTTTTTGGACAGAACTATATCACATCTTTGTAGAGATCATGGGCCATCATAGCATCAGGCTGGAGGTTAAGTCTTGTTTGTTTTTCATCAACCAGTCCTTGAAACAACTAGTACTTCAGAAATATAAATGATACAATTATTTTAATAAGGCTCTGCTCCTTGATCTTTGTATCTCTTGCCCTACTGTTCTAATATTTTAATTTCAGTGAGGTTTCATACCCAATACTGACCTTCTATAAAGGATTTTGGACTGTTTTTTTGAAATAATACAGCATCAAATAAAATTAATTTAGCAGTGATTAACATTATAGGTGAATTTAGAAATTTAGCACCTGTTTATTCAAAGAACCCAAGGAGTTGGACCAGGTGTCCAGAAACCAGGAATGTCACTGTGGTTATTATTTTTATCATATTTGCAGAGTTCAGAAGTCAATCTGAGCATCCTACAGGACAGTCTTATTGTCAAGAAATCAAAAATGTTCTCATGACATCAGATGTTTACTATTAGTAAGAGTAGTATTTACAGTTATACAAAACAAATTGCAAACCTGTTTAAATCTCATGCCTCACACCTAGACTTTTCAGGAATAAATGATAACAGGTAAAGGATAGGTTATTTCACATTTGTGTCTCAGGGAAATAATGCACCTCCAGTTCAAACTTCTAGTACATTTGGAGCTAGGACACCAAAGGTTAATTTTGCCCTGTACACATTCACGTTTGCCTTCATTCTGGATATCATGTGCACTCTATTCCCCTCATCTCAGAAAGGATGTGCCAGACCTGGTGGAGGCTCAGAGAAGGGTGAAAAGCACAATGAAATGTGTGGTCTCTCATATAAGGAATAATTGAGCTGGCTGGGTCTTCTCAAAATGGAAGAGATTACTTAGGATGCAAAATACAACTGCAAAATTATGAATGGAATAAACTGGGAAGAGAAACATTAATTTGTCCAATAAAAATGCAGGAAAAACCACAACTACTAGGGATGCCTAAAGATTTTTGCTGTTCATGTATTTTTCATATATTCATAGCTCTGTAGAATACCCTTGCATAGTTATGTAGCTCCTAATAATTTTCCTCCCCTTCTTCACTCTGACTTTTCTTGAGGACAGCCCTTTAGGGTTGTGAACTTCATCTGGGAAATGATGCACAGCCCACCAGCCAGACATCCACTCCCAGGCATTTCCCACCATGTTCTACAGGCCTTATCCATTGGGAGGAAAGGCAGTGACAGACAGGGGCAGTCCCCTTGTACCCATCCTCTGCTGTGTTATTTGCTGGGAATTCTCCTTGCCAGATGTTGGCATAGCCTTGATCCTTGGGCTGCAGTTTGTTGCCCCACAGGAAAAGCCTGTTTTCCAGGCCAGGTTCTTCATCAACACAAAGGTTCTCCAGGCAATGTTCAGAAGTCCTGGATTTTTTTCCTTCAGCTGGAATTTAAGCAAGATTTTTCCATATTGTGTAATCAGCAAGGGACTCTCTTCCCGTGTCTCCTTCCTGAGCTGGGATTAAGTAAACTTTCAGGCAACACTTGAAGCTGGGTTCAAAGCAGGCAAAAGCAGCTGATTCTCCAGCCAACAGACAGAAGCCTTGTGTGAGTACTTGCAAAAGACCTTGTGAGCCCAAGAGCCTTGAACGAGTGTAAAGAAGATTGGGAAAGTACTTATGAAAGAGATCCATTGCAGTTTGCCAAAGAGCCTATGTCAAGTTTAGGAAACACCCTGAATGAAAAGAGTTTGAGTCTATGAGAAAATTAGGAAAGAATGTTAAATATTTTCCTTTTTTTTACATCTTCCTAGTTATGTCCTTCAGCAAGGTAGATTCTTACTTTGAACCAGAAAATTCTTCTGTTCTCATTCTGGGTTCAGTCACAAAGGATAATTGATATCTTTATCTCTATACAAACCTGTGGATTCAAAACAACAAGTGGGACACGCATTGATTCTTACTGCAATAAAAAAGGTTGACATAAGCAGAATAACATATTTCTTAGTGATGCTTCTTGTCCCTACTGTTTCTCACACAGTGGATGGGGGTGCAGCCACAGGTTAGTGGAATGTTGAAGAACACCTTAAGTGCAGGTAGGTCAGTGTGAGCTGCAGGTGGAGCTCTGGCTGCTGGAGGCTCAGGGCGAGGCACTGTGACCTGGTGCCAACTCTGTACAGCAAGGGACACAGGGACCTGTGCCACCAGCCAGGTGACACAGCAGGAGCCAACAGCCCGGCTGGAAATCCCAGACTGCCATGTGCTCAGACTGGGAGGGTGTAAAAGTCCAAGGTCCCTCCCTGGAGACAGCCAGCTCACACTGTTCTGTTGCTGCACCATGATAAAATCACTTACAGGAGTCAGAGGTCTGAGACTCTGCCATGGGAAACCAGGGCAGAGCTGGCCAGGAAAGCTTGTCTGGCTGTGAGTGGGGAGAGCTGGGGGACCAGCTCCAGCTCACTGGGGCTGCCTGTTGTGAAGGAGCCCTGGGTCCAGGAGTTAAAAATCTCTGGGGGTGGGATTAGATGGCCAGAGAGCCTCCCAAATGGTCAGATAGGGAAATTTCCTTAACTTTCTAACCAGCCTCTGATAACATTTATTGTTACTAGTATACAGTTAGAGATATCAAAGCCAGAATTATGCCACTACCTCAAAGAGAAATCTGACACTGATTATTTTATACAACTCTATAAACTACCAGAGACAATAGTCTTGGATTCATTGCATGAAATAAGACAACATTGGCTTCAAAATACAGCAGTGTGTAATTATTAAAAGAAGCATAAGTCAAATAAAACTGAATTTATTGCTTTGAAAAAATATCAGGTCTTCTATCTGTAGATGAAAAAAAATGTTTAAAAAGAAACACAATGGACTGTGCAGAAAAAAAAGTGAGAAAGGGGAAGTTTATTTCTGGTGCAGATGATGCAGTTCCAAATGTCTTTAGATAGTAAACTTATTGAACATTTTAAAATATACCAGTGTATATATTTGAATCCTTAGAAATGATCTGAGTAGACAGCTTAAGTGTCACTAATACCATTAGGGTTTTAACCATTGTTAATTCAGCCATTTTAACTTCCCAGTAGCAAAATGCAGCTTTACTTATCAATTTTATTCCTAAAATGTTTCAAGAGGTTGCTGGTGTTAGCATATTTGAGTTTTACATGTGCCTCAGCATTTCTGCAGGTTAATAATGTCTTGAAGGCTACAGGATTTCCTTTTGGTTTCCAAAATTACATATGCATTATTGCAAATGAGTTCTGCCACAAAGGAATTCATAATGAAAACATCAGAGGGAATTAAAGTGCTTCTTATAATACTTGAGCTTGCTCCATTAATCAGAGGGCAAAATGAATTGAGTCATTATGTTTCCAGACAGTATTAGGACCCAAATGGGAAGCCCTGTCCCAGCTTGATATTTTTTTTTCACTGTAAGTATTTTTTGTTGGGGGAGTGGGTCAAGTCCAGGGGCAGCAAATCCATAGTGAGTAATTCAAGTCCCTGAGTAATGTTTTAATTCAAGTTTTAATCTTCATGCACAGAGACAGCAGGTCACTGTTAACTAGCAAGAGAGGCAGAAAGATTAAGAATGTACACAGAGCATTACCTTGAGAGGAGCGGGAAGCAGCGTGACTTTAACTGTAGGATTGTTTGGCTTTCAAGAGCTGTCTTCTCACACCTATATGCATGACTTGATTGGAAATGTGTTGATATCTGAAAGTTGTCTGGAAACCAACAGGCAGCACGATCTTTATAATAACAGTAATTGTGATTGTCAAGCAAATGAACAAAGCAGTGCCTTTAATTAAGCCAGCTGATCCACCTGGGACAAAACAGTCGATTTCAAATCTGCAGTAGGAGCAACAAACTTGGTATTTATTCAAGCAGCTAAAATGTGCAGTTCTGCCATGCACTGTACAAGTTTTATAGGGAGATTTGAGTGCATTTTTATTCATTTCAAATCAAAACCAGCTAGATGTCCTGAATGTATCTTTCTGCAAAAGTAAGTTCTTAATTATCCTTTTCAAATAACATATTTGTTTTTAAGCAGAGTGCTCTCATGCTTAAAGCACCTCTTACATATTTATGATGATTGCAGTGTATTTACACAAGATATTATAAGATGACAATTCTGCTCTTGCTGTATTCCAGGTGGATGAATTCACTTTATGCTTGCCACAAGATGGAAAATATGTGTAACTATTTTAGATGACAGTGAATATGTACATATACACCACATTGGAAAGCTGGATTTTTGGCTATGGTGTTGCTATACAACGCTATCTATGGTTTGGAGCTCCATGAGCTTGCATGAGACCACAAGAAGCCATAAATGTACCCAAATGATTTCCTTGCATGTGACAAATGACAGTTCTGAGAAGTGCTGGAATTGGGCTGGTGGAAGTCTACGTGCTCAGCATGAAAAAGCTGATTTCATGCTTGTGTTCAACAACAGGCTCTGCCCATGCTGCTGATTTTCATGGGCTTTCAACAAGGGAATGAGTAGAAAATGGGTGAGGTTGCAGCTTCTTTTCCTGCCTTCAAGCTTCTAGCTCCTTCCTATAGGAAACTCTTTCCTCAAAAATAGCACGGACAGACCTACAGTTAAAGCTGTCAGGCATAGCTTTCATATAAAAGCATTTCTTTCTTACTGGGAATATCCCACTTTTTAGTCAGGATGTTCCTTGGAAATGGCTTGGCTTTTAAAGACTTCCCTAGAGACAAGGACAGAAACCTTAGTGGTCTGTAATTTCTGAGGCCAGGGCATCCACAGCCACAGAGCAGCATGCCAGCTTCTCATCAGGGGTGACAGAGCTTGCCTGTCCCACAGAAGGGAAGTCTAGTTCCAGCAGAAATCCATGTTTTAGCAGTCTTTTCTCCCCTTGTTTCTGTGTGGGCATCCAACAGATCTGAGGAAATTCCATTTTGAAATGAAGGAATGGATATTCTCCCTGAAAAAAACACTTTTATACTTATCTGCAGTATTTTTAAATTAAAATGGAATTTCATTGAAAGTAAATTTCATTTTGAATTGGTCATTATATAACATTTTTGAAGCATTATAATTTCCTGAAACCATGAAATTATTTTATCACACATGTTTATAGATTCTAGTTGCTGATATAGTGGATAGAAAAAAAAGATAAGCCAACTCTTCAGTCATGGCAATAAATTAAAAAATGGAATTTAAGGAAAGAAATATAGGTATTCTTTCAAATAATATGCAGGCTAAAAAAAATTCAATTTTTTAAATGTAAACATGAGATTAGGCAATTTACCATTTCATTCTGACTTAATGCTAAGTTCTCTTCAAATCAGAAATCCCAGCTAAAGGATTAAATTAACAGAAAAAAAATAAGCATAATGATAAACAATGACAGAAAAAAAAAATAACAGTTCATTTTAAAAACCATTCATTTTTCTGGATACTTTAAAAAGTGTATGTATTAAAAAAAAAGCTTTGGGAAAGTGGAAACTAACTTTCAGGGAAGTTTCATAATTTCAAATATGTAAGCAGAAAAAAAACCACTTCCAAAATTTCCTTCAAAATTAAATACCAGGAACTCATCTCATGTTTGGGTAATTGTTTTCCTAATTGCTTATGTAGATTTTTTTTTTTTTTTTTTTAGTATTATAACATGTACTTCTTTTGAAGCCAATGAAGTCAAAGTGAAAATGCTGAAGTGTAAAAATGTGATGCATATACCTTCTCTCAGTGGGATTTTAAATCCCTTTTTTTATCATAAAAGCCAGCATGTAGTCACAGAAGCAAAGTGATGTTTCTGCTGCAATATTTATGACATAGAAATAATTCCAGGAAAGAAAAAGCATTTTTAAATCCTACTGCAAGAAAGAGATGAAAAGACAAACTTTTTCTTTCAGCCAAGAGAAAATTTTAGGTACAAGAAAGCTTTGTGTGCAAAATTTCTTTCTTCCCTGTATAAAGACTGGGGTGTGTTGGGTTTGTGGGGCAAGGTTTTGGTAGGGGGGTACTACAGGAGTGCCTGCAGTGAGAAGCTGCCAGAAGCTTTCCCTGTGTCTGACAGAGCCAATGCCAGCTGGTGCCAAGACAGACTCATTGTGAGAGTGGTAAGGTGCAGGAGCACTTTGCCCAGGGAAATTGTGGATGCTCCATCCCTGGAAATGTTCAAAGCCAGCTTGGATGGGCTCTGAGCAGCCTGGTCCAGTGAAAAGAGTCCCGGCTCATGGCAGGGTGTTGGAACTGGATGATCTTTAAGGTGCCTTCCAACCCAAACCATTCTGTGATTCCAGGATGAGATGCTGGGCAATGAGATAGCTGGGAAACTGTGGCTGCACCTTCCCAGCCTGCATAACCCATGAGGTTTGGGCCAAATCACATCCCCAAAGAGTGGGATGCAGCAGGGTGGGGACCCTGCAAACCCTGCTAATGTGAAGGTGCACTTTGCCACTCCTCTGCAAAGGGGTTCTTCTGTGGATGAGGTGGAAGTAAGGCAGCTGAACTCCTGCAACACACATCACCTTCTTTGGAAAGGAACTTATTGAACGTCCTGACAGTCTTCTGTTGGGATGATTCAGGAAACTAAGACTTCTTTATTTGGGATAATAAATTTTTTGACTGTCTAGTTCAAGCTAAGGAATAACTCAGAGCACAAATGTAATGAAGACACCATTGAGAGTAATGAAAGAAAAACTTAATCTTCTCGTTTAAGATCTATTCTTTATGCCTCATACATATTACTTTCAGTATTAACATCATTTATTTCCGAGTTATAAAGAAAGCTGATGGAATAGATGAGTTACCCTGTAACATTTTTGGCATAGTCATGTAATAAATGAAAACAAAAGAGTAAAAGAAATAATTTTGTTATTTTGTTTAAAAATAAAATACTGATGTCTCAGACTAGTTATAAATGGGATTTCATTTGGATCAGAGACCAGAATCAGAGTGACTAGATCACTCTAAAGAGTTTCTGGTTTAGGAATTTTCAAGGGGAAGTAGGACAGGTAATTACCATCAATATAAATCCTCATTTTGGTTACTGCATCTCTTGTAACTTTTATCCATATTTTATCCTCTTTTCTTTCCCAATATTCTTTGCCTTCTATTTTCTCCTTGTTTTCCTCTCATGCTGGCTTTATTTCCATCTGTGTTCCCCTTCCCTCCTTCCCTTCCCTTCCCTTCCCTTCCCTTCCCTTCCCTTCCCTCCCTTCCCTTCCTTCCTTCCCTTCCCTTCCCTCCTTCCCTTCCCTTCCCTTCCCTTCCCTTCCCTTCCCTTCCCTTCCCTTCCCTTCCCTTCCCTTCCCTTCCTTCCCTTCCCTTCCCTCCCTTCCCTTCCCTTCCCTTCCCTTCCCTTCCCTTCCCTTCCCTTCCCTTCCTTCCTTCCTTCCCTTCCCTTCCTTCCTTCCCTTCCCTTCCCTTCCCTTCCCTTCCCTTCCCTTCCCTCCTCCCTTCCTTCCCTTCCCTTCCCTTTCCCTTCCCTTCCCTTCCCTTCCCTTCCCTTCCCTTCCCTTCCCTTCCCTTCCCTTCCCTTCCCTTCCCTTCCCTTCCCTTCCCTTCCCTTCCCTTCCCTTCCCTTCCCTTCCCTTCCCTTCCCGTCCCTTCCCTCCCTTCCTTCCCTTCCCTTCCCTTCCCTTCCCTTCCCTTCCCTTCCCTTCCCTTCCCTTCCTTCCCTTCCCTTCCCTTCCCTTCCCTTCCCTTCCCTTCCCTTCCCTTCCTTCCCTTCCCTTCCCTTCCCTTCCCTTCCCGTCCCTTCCCTTCCCTTCCCTTCCCTTCCCTTCCCTTCCCTTCCCTTCCCTTCCCTTCCCTCCTCTATTTTTTTTCTTTCCAGGTGTTACTGTACCTCCTTTTTTAAAAATTTTTTCCTTTCTGACCCCTTAAATCCCCAAATCAGCCTCTGCTGCTGCTCCTTGGTTGCTCTCCCTTGCAGCCACCAGCACCAGCTCCTCACTTCACCTCCTCAACTTTCCTAAACACTTCATTGAGGATGTTTGGGAGGCAGTCAAGGAAAGTAGCTTCTAGTAATTAATTGTGACTCTTATTTTCATCTGTTGTTAAAACCAGTGAAAGAAGTGCTCATTCCAGGATTTCAGGATTCCAAAGGAATCTTGAATTGTGTCAGAGGTGAATGTTCTAGGCAGTGATAGGGAAGTGCAGGCAGGCTGCTGATGAGAATGTGCCACATGCACTTTCACAGTTTGGTTTTGGTTGCTGATGACTCTTGTTCCTTCCCCTCCCCCATTCCTGTGCCTCTGGCAAGTCTGTGCCATTTCCTTTGCTCTTTTTAACTGAAAATGCATCATTAAACATGTTTCTATCTTTCCTCTGCTCTTCAGTCATACACAAAACCTTCAGACTAATTTTTGCCTGTTATCTCTTTATGTCAGTTTTGCAAACTTTGAAGATGCAGCTACAAATCTGTGACCAAGCACCTGGAGAGCTGTCAAGAACAGAATAGGTCATGTCTGCCAACTTGGGCATTGCCAGCTGCACTGCTAAACATCCACTAAACTAGGCAAGCCAAACAAGGCAAACATCCTCCAAGCATTCATTTCCTCTTTGGAGTCCTCCAGTGCTTGGATGAGAAAGGAACCAAAGCTTCTGCTTGAATACTCAGAGTGAAAATAAAACTATTCAAGTCCACACTTAAGAGAAGACAGTTACTCCACAAAATTGTCATTAAACTCTTGGATGGTCTGAAACTGTAGCTGAAATCTGGAAGTGGATCTGACAAGAGGCAATAGCAAGTTATCCAGCTATAAAAAACCAGAAGGACTGGAGCCATAGTCTTACGGCGATTCTGTGGTAGTCAGGTGAAAATTCTAGAAGGTTTTAGAAGTATTTTTCTCCAGAATTCAAAATAACAGTTTTCCTGAAAAAAAACCCTGAAAAAATAAAATGAATCTTGGTTATTTTCCCTTTAGGCTAGTGCCATTTTTGCTAAGCTGTCCAATGATGCCAGGGTATGTAACATCTTAGTCATCAGCAATCTGGCAGGTGTTTTCTCCCTTATATTGATCCAACAGCTATGTGCCAGGCTGTTTGCACCATCTGTCACACCAGAGTCAGCGAGGGGGACAAAAGGTGGACAGCTGGTACTATCAGTCTGGAATACCATTTTAAGGGAGAAATACCAGAACCTGTGTCAAAAGGCATAGAAAACAGAGAGCTTCGTGGGGAAGACAGTAAAGCAAATGCATTTCAGATGGAGCAGCTCATCTTTTCAACCTCACCTACTATGGCTATTAGAAACACACTTCTAAGAATGTAAAAGGTCATAGGATGCCTAAACTGAACGTAATCAGTCTTTGTTATGTATACTTTTGGTTTTCCAAGGAAAGCAAAGTTGCCTAAAATGACTGGTTATAAAAAGCCAATCTGTAA
The DNA here is from genome assembly GCF_022539315.1 of Serinus canaria. Classification (NCBI taxonomy): domain Eukaryota; kingdom Metazoa; phylum Chordata; class Aves; order Passeriformes; family Fringillidae; genus Serinus; species Serinus canaria. The sequence goes on along the minus strand of NC_066315.1, from coordinate 22,412,881 downwards.
TGAATCTTTCAGCTGCAGAGCACAGGAATAAAACTGCAGCAGAGAAAATTTCTGGATTGATTTTTGCCATGGAATCATAGTTACCAGGGAAGCATTCATCAAATGCTGGCCAGAATCTGACCTCCATTACTCTGCTCCTCCTTGCAGGTTTGTCTTAGGTAAAAAGCTATTTCACAGTCTTATGAGTAAGTTGGCAAGGGAGTAATGCATAACCCAAAGCAGGATGCCTGGAGAGATTTTTCATATGTCCAAAGGCAAGTCAACCCAATATGCAGCTCCACAGTGCATCAGCCAGGCCATCAGGCAGTGTTTCAAGTCAAATCTGCAAATCAGCCAAGGAGACATTAGGACATGCACAGAACTACACATTCAAGGTTTTGGTGAAGAGCATACTGCAGCAAATGTGATTCAGGACATACTGCAGCACTTTGAAATTTACAGCCAGTCTATACCTTCTGGATTGAGAGTGGTGCCAACATGACATATGCATCTGAGGATTGTGCTTATATTCCTGTACTTGTTTTGCAAAGTGTTGCAATTTGGTTTTGACAGACTTGAATGATAACTGCAGCACTGAAAATAGAATCATGGCTCATCAGAAGATAGTCACTTTGCATATTTCACTGAGGCCAGTGTAATGCAGAATGAAGATCAGAAAGAAAATAACTTGTTAAAGGTCAACTGAAGCAAAACAATCTGCCTTCTGGAGTTTAAAGATGAAGACTTTGCTATTATACATGAGGATACTGAAAGCCAGGGATTTCTGCTCTGTGAAAAATGTTGAAATTTACAATTTTATTACATGCTATAAGAAAAGCAAAATTGATCAAAATGTAGTTTTAAATAGTCTTTTGACTAAAAACTGATTTTGGAGATTTTTTTCTAATCTAATGGCTTTATGTATAATTACATGATCCATCAATACTGGAAGAGCAGTATGACTAGAATACAAAATACTTTTAATGACAATCTGTAAAAATAGCATTAAGGCATCCTATTAAAAATATTACTTTCTTCCTAGAAAAATCAATGCATTCTTGCTATGCTGTACTTCAGGAGGACAGACTTTGCCCTCTTCATGTACTAATAGAGTACCATGGGATAAAGACCTGCAGGCAAAAGGGGCTCAAGAAAGCTGGATCATATTAATGTTCATTTCCTCCAAGCTGCACTCCTATGAGTAAAAACCCAAGAAAGAGGCAGGAGACCTGCACAGGAGAAAAAGCTTCTGGAAGAAGAAGAGCACATACAGAATGGGGAGGAAGGGACTGGCTACTTGGGAAGAATACAGGAGCATTATCAGAGTATGCAAGGATGCAAAGAGGAAGGCTAAGTTCTGTTTGGAGCTAAATCTGGCAAGGGTGGTCAAGGGTATCAAGAAGGGCTGCCTCAAATAGATGGATTAGCAAAAGGAAGTCTAGGAAAAATGTGGGGCCAGTAGTGAATGGGGTGGGTGCCCTCGTGGCAGAGGATCCAGAGAAGGTGGAGTTACTGAACACCTTCTTTGCTTCAGCCTTTATTTATTCTAAGGCCAGCCCTCAGGAATCCCAGACCCTGGAGCCAAGAGAGAAAGTCTGGAGAAAGGAAGAATTTTCCTTGGTTAAGGAGATAAGGGTTAGAGATAATTTAGACAAAATTGACACCCACAAATTGATGGGCCCTGATGGGATGCAAGCACTAAAGTTGAGGGAGCTGGCCCCTCTTTTCTGCCTATCTTTCTGCTCACCAGAGATTAGTGACCTCTCTTTGTGCTTTAAGGGGTAAGAATCTACCTCTTACATGACTCAGGGTTGGAAAGGAACAAGTTTCTCGTGCAGCAAAGTTCATTTCACATTGAAAGAGCTTTCTTCTGGCACAGTCTCTGGAAACCCTTCCATTTCTGCTCTTCCTTATGCCTTTGGGCATAGTTACTTAAGACTGACGTATCACAAACGAGGATGCTGTGAAAAAGAAGATACCAATTCTATCCTGAAATTTGTGCATTATATTACAATCAAAATATTATGATGAAGTATTACATTTCCTGAGTATACTTCACCTTATTCCATATTGTATCAACATTCAAATGAATACAGCATCTGAAGTAATACCTGCTTTCTTCAGTTTGAGTCTCAGAATAGATGAACATTTTTTATCATTGACAATAAGAAAATTACTCAAGTCACCCTTGATATTGAAATGAAACTCAGTTATATTGACCCTGATATCCAAATGAACTGTTTAATATAAAGATCACATATATTGCAGTCTCTTAAAATTACCAGAAGTGATCTGATATTTTATATGATAGATGAGTTATTAAAGGAAGTCAGGAAAAGAACTGAGGAAACTTTTGGTTAAATTAAGTAGAGAGGTTCATTAAAATTTTATTTAATATAGGGAGAAAATCATAACTAAGAATTTTCAGGAAATGGAGAATGACTTAGGTCAAACTCTTCAAATATTGCCATTCATTCCCAACAGAAATGAATTTAAAACTCAGTAAGTTCATGGGCTGTTGTTTCAGGGGACATTTTAAATCAGAAAGCAAAAAGCAGAAACTGCTACACCCCAGAAAGCTCAATTTATTAAATTAAAAAGAATTATAAGTACTATTGAGTATCCTAGGCCCTTTCAGTACCCTGGAGAGTGCTGATGGCTGGAAGATTTGGTGAGTGCCAAAATTGCTATGCACAGTGTGGGGTCTGCATGATCAGGTCCTGCTCTGAGATGTTGCCAGTCACGAAGGTGAAGCCAGGCAGCTATCAAGCCCCTTGCAGTACTGGGAGGGTACAGGTCTCCAGGGTGGGAATGAGAATCTTTTTGTTCAAGTTTGCACAAGCAGCTCTATGCAAAAATCTGAAAAATCTGTGTTAAGCAGGATTAAAAATGATTTTCTTTGCTTGAAGAAAAATACTGCTAAAGGGAAAGAGGCCTGGAGTTTTCATAACAAAGCTCAGCTGTTGGCTAGAAGAGACTTAGAATATATTTCAGAAATTGCTTGGTGAGAGGCATGTGTCAGTATTTTTCTCCCTGTGTTCATTTGCTTTTTTTGTAGGACACAGAAATGTTATTTATTTTGTCAAAAGAAAGAAAATGTCAAGGCTTTGAGCTCTTGCCCTTTCAGCAGGTGAGCTCACCAGTGTATAGAGGAGGGCAGTGAGCTGAACTTTGGCAGGAATATTAATATTTAATAGTGCTCTGAATCAGCATAATTTATCTCATCAGTTAGGTCATGCCACAGTCTTGTGCTTTTTAAGTCCTGAAATATCACCAGCAGTTACAAGCAGTGCTCTCATTGAGAGAAGGAGGGATCTTAAGGCAATTTCAACTCAAAGCAAGCTCAGATCCCTGGCTGCTGTAAAATGAAAAGAGAACTCATTTTTGATTTTTTTCTTTTTTTTTTTTTTTTCTTTCCTGAACTATGGGGGAATGTGAGTAAATAAATGAGACATTATATTAATAAAGACTGCCAACATTTAAATATCTCTCTGAACCAAGGAGGAAAACGGAGTAGAGCTATCTCCATGTTCTTGGTATGGAGGTTCTATAGGGGGTTCCCAGACTACAGCAAGTGTTCTCAGGCCCTTAAGGCAGAAAACAGAAACTGGCAGCAAAGCATTTATCAGAGGCACAGGACCCCAGAAGAAGTAAGTTAATCTCACAAAACTGAAATTCTAATGATACCCCTTGCAACAACAGAAAGACAAGTGTCACTAATGTCACTAGTCACCAGTGACTAGTTACTATGCTTCAAAATCCTTTTAATGTGTTTCAAGACTAAATGAGAAGCACAACAAGCAAAGCTCTTACAGATATTCTAAGGTAATTTCAGCATGTGGTGTCAGTCCTGCTGACTTGTGGTTATCAGTATTGCATACTGTGCTTATTTTCCAGTCCCATTTGCCACTTGCTCCTCGTTTACTGTCCCTTGAAGTGTGCCCATGAGTAACTGCTTTAGAGAGGTGTGGGGGCAACCTCCACTTTATTTTTAAAGTTTTCATATATCTGGCAGTGGTGGCAGGCAGGGAAATCCAGACTTCTAGCTTCTCATGGCATCCCACAGTAACCTCAGGTGGCTCTGGAATGTTTTTCAGGGTAGGATCTCACGTCTCCTTTCCCAAGACATTCTGATTACCTTTCCTTCTTCCTGAATAAGGAAAATGCTGAAGTGCTTGCCCAAAAGCAGAAGTGGGAGTTAGCTCTAGCAGCTCATGTGGACAGCCTTATCTGCCAAGACAACTCAGTTCAGACCTGCTTTAGTCCTGCTGTCTCAGTCTCTCTTCTGTGTACCCATCCAGCGTTGCAAAGCTTGATGACAATTTGGGCATGTAGAGAAGCAGATCACATATATTTTACCCCATGCCTTATGCCATGATCTGAGCATGTGTTTTCAGCTCTGATATGATGGTACCCACTGAGCACCTAGCCTCATTTGTTATACCAGTCTATAAATCTCTAGTTTTTCCTTCAAGATTTCCTATTTACAGTCATAAATGTGCCTGCACTCTGTAGGCACCTGTTGGCACACTGTCAATTATGATAGCAGTAGAAAAATATTGAGGGTGTAAGAACAGGCTGTTCAGATTTTTTCAGTTCTAAATCCACATGCATTGGCTCACCTGTTCTCTTTAGAAATCATAAATTCTGTTATATGAAAGGCCATATTCATGGACCATTAGCTTTGTTTATCACTTAGAGTAATTAGTATAAATTCATAGAATCATTTAGGTTGAAAAAGACCTTTAAGATCATCATCCAATAGTAAACCTAACACTGCCAATTCTGCCACTAAACCACATTCCCAATTATAGAATCACTTAGGTTGGAAAATAGCTATAAGATCATTAAGTTCAACTGTAAACCTAACACTTTCTCCATTCAAATGTCCTGGAAAATTGAGGATTTTAATTTCTCATTCTATTTTATAAAAGTACGTGGCAGTGCTCCACTTTCTTTTCTATAGTAACAGAATAATTTGAATATAAATGTAAATAGATTTCATATACACATTTTCAGGTACATGCTGTCAGAATTCCACAATACACAGACTTCAAAACATTGAAGATGCAGATTCAGTAAGTCACCTTACATTTAAAGAGCTGTTCCCGTGTTTTCCCTTAGGTTTTGGGCACAGCATTTGTTCTGTTTACACTGGTATAAAAATCTGTTGAGTTAGTTTTTTGCTTTTAAATCCAATCTAATTTTGACTGAATTCATAGTAATGTCCCTTTGCTACTTTCTTTTTAGGACAGGAAAGGGTCAGGGAAGAATTTTTACATGCCATTCTGTATTTTCTGTGCACAGAGTGTCTCAATACTGAAGTGGGCAAGCTGGCACAAGAGTTCACATTGTCAAGAAAGCAGGAGTTAACATCAAAACTTAAATTGATGCAGCTTGTTTCATGCAAACTCAGTAAACACTTATATTGCATCAGTTTTGCAGTCAGAAATCATTTAAAAAATCTGACAATGGCTAAATGAGACAATTTTCCATTACAGCCTAGAAAAGTAAAAGCGTAATTGTCACTTGCATCTGGTAAAATGGATTTTGTGTTGTGATATTTAACACACAGTGAATGAGAAAGCTAAAATCAATAAAAAGTAGACTGAAACTTTGTGCTTTCCCTCACTTTTCTTATTGTTGCCTAGGAGCACTAGGCAATTGATGCAAGTATTTATTGAGGAGGTTTGGATACCATACTCTCCTTGCATAATGTTTCTCTATAAAATATTCATATAAAAATAAAACATTCTATAACAATATTCCAGCTGGAGTTCATGATGTGTGTATTGCATGAAGTTAAGCAGGTTGCTATAGGTAGTAGGTAAGAGGGGCTGTACTTTTTCAGAAATAGAAGCTGCCACTTTTAGGATTTCCACAGGCCAATATTCAAATGTAATTTTTGAATATTGAGAACTGCAGCAACCTCTCCTCAGGGGGCCACATTGCTGTCTTGTGGGCTCAGAGAGGAGAGGTTCTGGGTAATTTGATGTGTGCATTGTTGGTAAAGGGGGTTACCCTTAACCACAGACTTTTGGGTGGTAGAAATGTTGTCCATGGGGTAGCTCTAACCTTGGCTGAGCACCTCTACGGGAGCTGGTTCCTGTGCATCTGTGTACAAGGGGGGCATCCTTTGAAAATGCACCATCACCAGTTTTATTTTTAGCAACCACTGAAAAGATGTGGTGTAAAGAAGACAAAGTGATATCCCTATAAATGCTTCCTTGCCAAATTAAAATTTTGGGCAGTTTTAATGCACTGATGTCATTGATACCACAGAGTTTCTCTTTGCTCAGATGTGGCATAGCTATGGTGACATTGTGTATTGGCATAGCTATGGTGACATTGTGTATATATATTAAAGCTGAAAGAACAATTTGAAGAGAATATTTTATTTGATGTATTGATCTGCCCTCTCACCTTTTTTATCTGCCTTGTCCATTTAGACAGAGAAGTCTTTGGTTGTATCCTGACCCCAGGAGAGTCAATAGTAAAATGCTGATAGACTTCACCAGAGCCTGGATCTTACCCTGGGGGCTTTAACTCTGCACCTCTATGGAGCCTTGATATTTACAAAGCAAAATGGACCAATTATTTAAACAAGGATAAACAAATAGTTTTGTGAGTGCTAAAGAAGAGATGCTTGCTCTGGGCTCTGGGTCAGTTCTCCAGTGTCTAATAAGATGTGAGTGCATACCTCAGGCTTTGCCTCAAGCTTCTTTTTGATAGACTGCTTTCATGAGGCTATTGGGAAGAAAATACTTGAGAAACCTTTGCCCCTTTGTCAAATCTAGTTTTAGTTAAGCAATAGGTAGGAAAATGACTGAATGGGAGGGAAGGGAGGAGAGACAGTCGCAGAGAATGATTTCATGTGCCACATGTTCTAGGTAAGCATTTTAAAATTAATTTGAAAAGAATTTTAATTAGTGCCTCATTATTTCTGTTTTATTTTAGAGCTTTTTAGCATTAATGTCAAAATGAAATTTTAATCGAGCCTTCCTTTTTGCTAGATGTAATTCTCTAAAGCGTGCCACAATGAAATCTAATAAGCATGTGTGTCTCTTCAGTCTTAGGGTTCCCTTAAAATAAATTAGTGTGCAGGTGTGTCCCAGACTATCAGAAATCAAAGAGAAGGAGTGAGGGAGAAAAGCTGCTCTTTCCAATTTCTGTCACTTTTGGTGCTCCTCTACATGCCCCAAATGATACAACAGAGAGATCATACCCATCTTTTGCATAGATACCCATACAGCTAAGCTTGGAATAAAGGCATTTTCTAAGTTTGCAGAAAGATATGACCTTTTTAGACTTAGGAAAAAATATTTCGGATAACTACAACTCATATAGATAAAGCATATACTCAATGCATTTCCACAGAATCTTAAAATAAAGCATGAAAAAGAAGTAAAAATTAAAAGTTATTTGGAAAAGAAAAGCCTTAACACAAATGGATAATGAATTACATGAAGATCCCAGGCTTAAAGAACTGCAGAAACAGAGAGAGCAACCAGCAGCAGAAAACCTACTTCTATTACCCAAATTTCTTCCATTTTTGCAAGAATGACTAAATGAATCTTCTTGTGAGTCTTTGATCTGTCCATGAAATCCCCATAATTTTTCAAAATTTGAGCACTGTTTACTTATGTAGGTTTTTAGCACCCTCAATTTCTGATAATATCAGTAAGTGTATTTAGCAGTGTAGGATACTGGGAAATCAGAAAAAGCTGCTGTGCACCTTGGAGTGTCCAGGGATTTTATGTACTGGAGATATTAATAATTTTCTGGAAAGTATTATGTTTCCTGGATATGAGTTTGTATTTTATACCTTGACAGCCAAACCGTGGATATAATTTCAAACTCTTATATACAGTGAGATGGTATTGAAGAGCTCTGAGCTATTGATCAAAACATGGAGGAGAATAAGTGACAGACTCAGAAATGGATTTAAGTGAAGGACTTTAGCTTTATGACTGTAACAAAGCAGCTGGGCAACAAATGTCTAAATCACACTTACCGTGGTGGTGGTTAGATGTCAGGGCATGGTTACAAGTGTTCAGCCGTGAATCAGTGATTTGTGGCAGAACTCCCTCTTCATCCTGTACAAGGACATAGCCTTTAGAGCTGGGATTGAGGTTATTATGAGAGGCTTCTCCTAAAGTCTCACTTTTCTCTGCTGCTAGGTGGTCTGGATTCAACCAGCATAACTGCAGTAATCTCACTCTTTCTCAAGTTGGTGGGGAACGTAAGAAATTGAAGATGGAATATAAACACCCCCAAAGATGTTCCTGTTCTCAGCTGTCTATACAGGAGTTTGGAGTAACCAGCACCATCCACCAGGCCCTTCAATTAAATATCTGAAATTAGACTGAAGGAATATACCTGTGGTCCATCAGCTAAGACTATCTCATTTACCCTTGAGAAAAGATACAGTGATTCTAGACAAATTTGTCTTGCCTTTCTGAATATGGAAATTTCATAGTTCATTGTGCTGGTATGTAGGGAGAGGGAAAAGAGATGAAAAATATAAGCTGACAGAAATAACTTTTTGATCTCCAGATAATGTGAAAGAGCATTCTACTTCTAAGGTTTAAAAGAATGTCTGAGGGTGAAGGTTAGAATTTTGTTTGTTGAAGACTTAATCTTCTCCAGACATTGAGTCAGTGTGGGTTTTGATGAAGAATTGAAACAGAAGTGTCTAGCCCACATCATATTCTGTGGTACAGTCACTCCCACTGGTGAGAATAAGAGCACTAGGGATAGGAAGTAGGTGAATAGACATAGGTATACCATAATTGCAAGCAAGTGAAAAAGTGTGTTTATACCTTTTGACAATCTGTTTCCATATATCACAAATTTATGCCCATATATCATAAATTTATGCTGCACAGCCTCATAAATTCATTCTACTGTGCATAATTTTGAAACTCTTCCCATGTTTTTAAATCCAAAGCTCAATTACTCACAGAGGGCCATTCCTTGGTGGTTTCAGAAGCAGTTTATCCATGGTGTTCTCTCTGCTGACTCACAGCCACATTTCTTGGGTCTTCCAGTCCAGTGTAATTCATCTGGGCCAGCCACAGATTTGGAGTGCCTGCATATTCAGAAATGAATTTTACTCTTTGTATTTGCACTAATGCCAAGGGATGTGCTAGGTAAGTTTATATCCTAGTGGAATCTGACTCCCAGCAGTGAAGAATTCAAACTCAAACCTTCTAGGGTCCAAACATCTCAGGTGCTCTGAAACAGTCCTACAAGAATCCATAGCAAAATACAGATAGCTCACATGGCTAAAGTGATCATGCACTTGTCAAACTGATGTTTGTTTGTCAAGCTTATGTTTGATCCTGGCATTGAATATTGCTTACCTAAAAAAGGCCTTATCAGCTTTCCATGGACACGTGTGCCAACATTCACTTAGTGTGACTCTGGCTCTCTTTCTTTGCTGGTTGTTTTGTGAGCACACTAATTTTAGTGACAATGCTTATTGCATAAATTGTCCATTCAGACATTACAACACACACCTGGAGCTGCTGCTCTGCAACCTGAAGAATAAGATTGCTAATCCTGAAAGTCAGAAAAAAGGCTGCAGCAAAGGCTGCTTTCATCACTTGACTCCCATTCCTATGAAAGTGATTTCTGAGTGCATAACCTGTAATCTGAAAGCAACATGGGTTTGGAATACACATCACCTTTCTTGTCTTGACATCACCAGCAGCTTTAGTTAGAATAACTCCCTTTTAGTTTATTGCAACACAGTGACAGATGAGATCTTCCTGATCCCATCACGGTTCAAGACCACATATGAAGTGGATTCATTGAGAACTTCTTATTGCTCTTGCCTCAAGCCTTAGAAGATAAAAAAATGGTGAATTAAGACTTGCATTTTGACAAGTTATACCAAATATTTTTTGAAACCTTATCCTAACCTAGTTATCCAGGGTTTTCTGCCTGAAGTCCTAAAGTTTGGGACTGGCTCTACAACTGGCAAAGCTCGAATACTGGGTGAATGGGACTGGGCTTGCCAAATTTGTATTTCCTATAAAACAGGACTGTAGTCCTGTGGATGTCAAGTGACAGGCTGTGGAAATACACTCCCTTTGCTGGCTGTCATTTCTGCAGGCACTCACTGACAACAGCTATCGTCACCTACAGCTCTAAGGTGGGCTGCCGTCCAGTACTGCTGTCAGAACCCAGGATATTCCTCTGCCTGCCCTGGAGGACTTGAGACCCTGGCAAGGGGCTCAGAGACCTTGGGACGGAGTCAAAAACACCTGTGCCTTCGATTTTAACCCGTGGAAACAATTACCAACTTTGTGCGAGGAGTTACATGTATCTATGCAAATGTACATGCATTTATGTAAATTCAGACATTGGATTAGGAAACTTTTTTTTTTTCTCCAGAACAGTCTCAATGAGCTTTACTGTGAAGATTTCTATGAAAAAACTTCAGAATTCATGGCAAAAAACCCCAGAATTCGTGGCAAAACAGCTGACAGGTGTGACACATTCCCCTGCACCCTCCTTGACTTCCAAACCCAAAAGCTGCTGCTCAATGTGTTTAGGAAACTTAATGAAAATATAGTTTCATATTTGCAAGATGAGTTGAAAGAAAGGTCTCAACAAAACTCCACAATATTTTAAAAGGCAATTTTAGACCTAAGAGAGCCAGACAATAGATGTACCAGTTTCACTAGATTTGCTTCAATTCCCATTTGAGTCAATGAAGAGAATCCCATTGGCTTTAAGTAGGAATTAGATTAGCAGGATTTATGAAGCAATTGTGTTTTATCTGTGTTAGGAATAGGAAGCTGTTGAAATTATCCCATTTTTGAGGAAATCAAATCTCTGGACTTAAGACTGCATACTGAGAAAGAGGCAGGAAAAGCCAAAGTTCTACTTAACTCAAATAGTCTGTTTGTAGTGCAATGTGCACAGATACAGAAAATGCCTTCCCCATCAGGAGGGTGGTAAGATCAATAGTCCCATCCTTCACATTCAAAAGTTCGGGGAACAAGAATTAAGCATGCAGAGTGCGCTCAAATTCCTTATATTTTAGCAATTGTTCTTAAAATCTTTATTCTTACTTACATCAGGCCAGTGATCCTGAGCCAAGTAGCTCTGAATTAACTTTTTTTTTTTTTAAAAAAAAAGGACAAACAAAAACATATGCGGAGACAAGCTTTGCAAGATGTATCTTTCTATGGTAAAGCATCACGTCCTGTGTCATTATTTTTCCAATATCTGGAAAAATAATGGCACCTTTTCTTCTCACCTTTCTTTCACAAAACCTGTGTGTGAGCTTCTTTTTTATCTTGCTTTTAATACAGTCTCCTAATTTAGACAATATTTCATTTATGAATGGGTTCTGAGCAAAAAACTTCATCCTATTTTTGAGTGTCTTGAGGGTTCAGAGGCAATAAAATCCATATTTAAATGAAAATGATGAATGTAAGTCAAATAAGTCCTATATATTTTTTTCTAATGACATCAGCTTCTCTTTTGCCTGCCTTACCTAGAAGCCTGCATGGTCCTTGTCTGTGAAAGACTCATAGTTCACTCAGCAATCTCAGAGAGTTTGATTTAGGATAAGGATTTTACTGCTGCCTATTTTTATAGCTGAGGTTTATATATATGTGTTCTACAGTTCAGTGAGGTTAGAGGTGTGTCATGCTGTAGAAGCATCAGTGCTGTCTATTTTCCTCAGTTTCAGTAGGAAGGTGTATTGAATTTTTCCCATTATTCAAAGAACATTTGATAATTTAACAAATAGATCTGTATTTCTCAAACACCTCAGTGTCTGACCTGTCATTACACAGGTATAATACTACATAGAGAGAAATATAGGAGGCCATAGTTCCTTCCCCCAGATTACCCTGGGAACTAGAGAGCAGCTGCAGTCTCGTTGCTTATCTTTTACATCTCAGCCAGAGGCATCTTTGTTACCAGGACTTCTACTGAGAAGTCTCAAGTCTTGCAGATAAAATAGGGACTGGTTCCTTTTATAGTAAGACTTTAAAAAGTCTTCAGTGTTATACTCAGTTGTACACAAATGAGCTCACATGGAGATTATAGTGCCAGCTCAGAGAGATAATGGGGACAGCTTTATAGGTCTTTGTGGGCTTTGACTATAATATTATGTAGTCTTTAAAAAGCATTAAAATGAATAGTCTAAGGGCAGTCAGATACAGACTCGGCAAGATTCGGTGTCTTCAAAATTATAGTGTTAGGCCTGTTTATTCAAATCAGTGATCAGAAGGGATAACTGGATGAGAATTCCTTAAGTGCTTCATAATGGCTGTGGATTACAGGGTAAATTATACACATTTTACAGTTAGAATAAATTGAGTTTATGTGGCTAAAGAAAGAAACTACTGCTGCTGTAGTTTGGGGGGAGGTATGTCCCCCACCAACATTCTTAAATCCACACATCAATAGAAACTTGTAAAATAAAGAAAAGCCCCAATGAAATTCTGAGGGGTTTGAATTTTCTGCATTTGATAAAAAATATTAAGTACTTTAATCCTTAATTATTTTCTTTGTATCATATTGTTTACAAGTACATAAAGGAATAGTTAAATCTGATAGTGTTGCAGCTGGAAAATTTTGAAGATTAGAACCTTGACCTTGGAATTTTCTTGTTGGCATGCAGCAGCATATAGTGTTGTGATGCTCAGTTGGGTGCTGTCATTTTGGTACATGTAGCTGCAAATGAGGTACCTCTGGTGCCTGCAAGGCATTGGGAGAAGTGTGACAGTCCTGGAATTGGAATATAAAACAGAGGGTGTAACTGAGTACCTACAGGAGTAGGTCTGCAATTGTCTTGGGCTCTCAGTCCCATGAGTATGGAATGGTTGTATGGGGTTAAGTGAAGATTCCTGCCTGGAAGTATTTTATTAACCTTCCTTTACAAAAAGGAGAAGAGGATGCCTTGATTTGTTTGGAAAATTGGCGGCTGGAGAAGCTTTATTTTTGAGGTAAAGCCTTTATTTTTATGCTCCAATGCCAGGACTGCTTATCCATTCTTATGATTGTTTAGGCAGAATGCATAGGAAAGGCTAAGAACAGAAATCAAAATAAGACATCTCTTTCTTATAAACCAGGAGTCCAGTCACTGATGCTCAGTGATTTCCTGCACTCCCTTTCTTTCATGCAATGACCCTTGTCTGTCTTTCCACAGCACAGCTCCATACTGCAAGGAAGGCTAGGAGATGCATTTCTGCTGCCTTACTGATTCTGCTGTGTTAAAATTGGAGGTGTGAACCTTTAGCTGAAGGAAGATCAAATCTGTCATGTTCTAAGGAAGTCCCATAAAGCACTGAACTGCTTGGTAAAGCTGAGCCAATGTCCTTCCCTGCATTTCCTATGCAGATCTCTCTTGCATACAGGATTAAGGGTCACCAGCAGCTCTTATGTCTGCTGGAGAAAACCTACTGAATAAAGTAGATTTAGAAATCTACTTTATGCAGGTAGTAGCTCTGATGATCCTTCTTGGGCTCTGATAATACAGAATCCCAAAAAGGCTGAGGCTGGAGGGGACCTTTTGTCTGACACTCCTGCTCAAGCAAGGTCACCAAGGGCAGGCTTCTCAGACACTGTCTGTGACATGGGCAGAGTTTTATTAAGGTGATGATGGTTCTGTCTTCATGTGGAAACAGAAAATTTTAAATTTCACCAGAAAAAGATGTCAGCTGTATGAGGAAGTATTCAGGGGTTTTGAGGATTAAAGTTAAAGGGCTATGTGAGTATATCCTTACTTTTTCAGATTAGATATAATAGATGTCCAGAAGGTTAATGTCTGTGAACCCTGAGGGGTGTTCTCTGTGCTGGAAACAATTCAGTTTAGTAGGGAGGGGGCCCTACTGGTATCAGTTTATCAGATGCCACAAGTGTTGCAGTCTGTAAGGAAGGATTTAGTCCCTTCAAACAGGTATACAGATTTAGCTATGAAGACTGCACTGGTACCGGCTGAAACAACTAATGAAGATCCACTTTTGGAATGTTCCTATATTAAATGAATGCCCAGGGAAAGGGGAGATGGGACTTGTTGTGGATATTACCCTGAAGCACAATGGAGGATTTAATGGACGCTTTCCTTTCACCGGGTAAAGTCCAACTCTGCTCATATATTTTTTCCTGCTGTACAGATTCCTATAATCTTAGTCCTTTAGATGCTAGCCCATTCAGCACTTCTCTCACTTTAAAGATGGCCTGCCTAGTGTTTATTTTGCCTTTTGACAGCACAAGTTTAAAATTTAGAAAAGATTGGGTAGCAGAAGTAGCAAACACAGTGATTACATAAAGTGCAAAAGTTGAAGTTGCCTGCACTGTGTAATTTAGCCATTTTCAAGGTAGTTAGGTAAGAATCCCTGTAAAGCATGGCTGGGCATTGAATACAATATTGTTTTTTGTTAGCTGTGGTTTCAACTTATGCATTGAATACAATATTGTTTTTTGTTAGCTGTGGTTTCAACTTATGGCACTTGTGGCAATTATTTTAGCATTTCTGAACTCATTCCTGAACATGTATCCCCTGTAATGCAGTCAATAGGAGAAGCAGGTGAGTGAAACAGCTGTTAATTTTCCACCAATTTGGATACTCCATCCTACTTGGTAGATGTTTTTCCCTTGCAAGTTCAATAAATATTTGTGTCAGCCCTGCTGTCAAGTAGTAGTCTTAGTAACAGACAGCTGCTAAATTAAGATACTTTCCTTGGCAGTAATGAAAAGCTAATAATGCAGTTGCCTTATGCAAGCCTTGGTGAAGATTTTCCTTTATGATGATCATAAAAAAACCCCAAACAACTGCAACTCCGAGAAAAACAAAACAGAGGGGCAGGCTGTGTTACCACAGGTGAATGGAAGTGAGTGAACATAAAGAAATCAGGTTCCCTTCCTTGGTAGTGTTGTTTCACAGGGGCAGCTGCTAGTGAACTTCAAGCAAAGAAGGCAGAGAAGTTGGGAGATGGTGCTGCAGACTATGACTTGCTCACAGAGGTGTTCCTGCATCAGTGTGTTCTGGCAGCTGTAGGCATAGGTCCTAGCACAGACAGATGTGTGCCAGTAGGCAACAAGTGCAAGAAAACTGCTACACATTCAACCAGACCTACTTTTTCCATCCCTCAGCTTCTCTGTCTTTACTGTTGTATCCCCAGTAGAATGGGCAGATGGAGAAATACAGCTGTTTTTTTGCAGCTACAGTTCAGGAAAGAGACCTAGGAATCATCATTGACAGATCTCTGAAATCATTGTCTCAATTTGCAGCAGCAGCTAAAAAAGCCAACAAAATATTGGGCATCAGCAGAAATGGTATTGAAAGCAAGAGTCATCAGCTTTTTGCCATGATATAAAACCTTAGTGCCTTCCCATCTTCAGTGCTGTGTGCAGTTCTAGTCTCTGCATCTCAAGAAGGACATGGTAGAGTTAGAGAAGCTACAGAGAAGGGCAAATAAAATTAAGGTAGTGGGACAATGGTTTATGCAGAGAAACTGAAAAAACTAGGAGTTTCCAGGAAGGGAATGAATAAACAGAATGTCTATATTCATTATGTATTATTCACCAAATTTCCCAAGACCATATTTAGGCTGGACTCAACAAAACTACAGATCAGTAACAAATAAAGTAAGCACTTCTCCAAACAATTGGTTTGCAGACCTCACAGAATAGTATCTCTTCAAATTGTTGGGGTTGGAAGGGACCTCTAAAGATCATCTAGCCCAGCTTCCCAGCTCAGAGCAGGGTCAGCTAGAGCCAGATGCTCAGGGCTGTGTCCATATGGGTTGATCATCTCCATGGAGTCTACAGATTCCCTGGGCAATGTATGCCAATGCCTAATCACCCTGATACTAAAATCCTTTTTTCTTATGCCTAAATGTAATTTCTTTTATTTCAGTTTGTGCCCCTTGCCTCTTTCCCTGTCACTGGGATCCACTGAAAAGGGTCTGGCTGCACCATCTTTGTTTAGCATTGTCAGGTATTTATTCAGATGGTCAAGATCCCCCCACCCCAACGGGTGCAAAAAGCCCCAACAGGTTGAATACACACAGGTCCATCATCCTCTCCTTGTATGAGACGTGCTCCAGTCTCAGCATCTGCATGACCCTTGGCTGTAGTTGTTCCAGTATGTCCACGTCCCTCTTGCACAGGTAGCCCAAAACTGGACAGAACACTGCAGGTGTGTCTCACCAGTGCTGAGCAGAGGAGAAGAACAACCCCTTTTAACCAGATTGCAATGCTATTCTGAATGCAGCCCAGGAAGCTGTTGCTGCCAGGGCACTGTTCTGGATCCCCAAGTCTTTTTGTGACAAGGTGTCTCCAGATGAGTGGCCCCCAACACATACTGGTGCATTTTTAGCCAGGCACAGAACTTAGCATTTTCTGCCTGTCAAGGTGCCTCTAAGTGGCAGCACAGCCACCTGGTGCATTGACCACTCTTCCCAGCTTTATCATCTGCAAAACTGCTGGGAGTGCATTATCCAGATCACTAATGAATATATTAAACAATATTGGCGCTAGCATTGATCCCTGCTGTACATAGCTGGTGTCTGGCATCCAACTAGACACTGTGCTGTTTGCAGGAGACTGTGGAGGTAGACAAGCATCAGCAGATCCCTAAGGTTCCCAAAAAAAGAATTAGACAGATTCCTGGACAGCAGATCCTTAAGCAGGTATTAAAAGTAGGCATTAGTGGTGTGCTCTCTAACATCCCTAGTCCAGAAATTATGATTATTGGGAAGAGGATTGGATAGCAGAGGGTGGCCAGCTCTTGGGGGAAACTGAAACTGAAATGTGTGGGAGGTAATACTGGTTTGCATGGATCAATAGTCTGCCTCAATGCATTATTTCTTTTCTCACTGTTGAAAGCCCATGGTTGCATTAACTGTGGGACCAAGTGCTTTCTCCTCTTTCTCCCTCCAGCCATTTCTCCTCAGCCTCACTGATTTCAGATTTCATTGGTTCTTTGACATCTGTCTGGCACTAGTAGCACAGCTGCACATAACCTTCTAGACCAAGTATGCTCTCTTCTCACCCAGCTGATGAATTGAGACATCTGGCATATTCGCCGGCCACTCTAGCTCTGCCTGTAAAGAGAGGTAGTTTTCTCCTAGAACCAGCTATCCCAGAATGTTCTTGTATTTTTGGAAAGAAACCTAGTAATGGAATGTATGTCTCCCCTTTTGTTACAAGCTGCCCCTGAAGGCAAGGTAACTGAGGTTCTTGTTAATCAATCTTTTGGGGTGGATTAGAGTGAAATGACACAGAATGACCAGTGATTATAAATACATATGAAAACAGCAGGTTTATTTTAAAACAGTTTTGTTGCTATGGAAAGGAAGAAGGTAACCAATTTGATTGTTATTATCTATAGTAATTTAACAACATGAAAATAAAAAGATCAATTAATAAAATATATAAGGAAAGGGAAGAAAGAGTGAGAAAGGATAAGAGTAGATAGTGGAGAAGCAAGATATCCACACCCATGGATGCAATAATGAGATTAGATTGCTGCAATTTTGATGTCTGTCAAAGCGATGGTCACAGTCTTGATCCCTTGGGGGTGGGGGAAGCCCGCAAAACAAAGAGTTCAGTGGGTTCAGGTTGAGGGGAGAATGCCCAAATACCTCCCTGGGGGGAAATTTTACACTGTCTGGGGCAAGACTGTGGATCCTGTACAGTCCTTTGGTGGAAAGCCCAAGAAATCAGTCTGGGGGTGCTTTGGGAGTTGTTGGCAGTTGCAGATGCGACTGAAGATTGCTTGAGGTGGTCTTTGTTTGACCAGTGATTCGTGTTTGAGCAGTTGCTTCCTTTCACAGAGTTTATCATGGTGGGAATTTTTGTTCAAATGTGTTATTAAGGATGTGTTAACCAGAGCTTGCCTCTGCCAGGCTGGCAGCAGTGCCCTCCTGTTGCAAATTCCTCCCTTCTCTGCTTACCTCAACTTCCCACTGTGGTAACTTATGGCAAGTTCCTTCTGTGACCTTGGGCTGTCTAGTAGTGCTCTTTAACTCCTCACACCTATTCTGTGAAAATTTTGAATAGGGAGGCTGTGCCTGAGGACCCTGGGACGTGGGAGTGCTGCCAAGGCTCACACCACATGGTGTTGGGCATAGTACACTGCCAGATGTGGAGAATGGCACATTGAAGAACAGCCACCCCCATATGGGGGCATTCTAGAGGGTCCCAGAAAAGCCACTTTAATATTTATCAAACAAGGTACTCATCATGCTCATGCCCTAGGCAGAGTAGCCACATTTGACACTGAAAGCTTAGAAAAAAAATGCATTTTACCAATAAGAACTTTTCTTTTTTGCCTAAATTAGGCTAGGATTAGTCATCTGGAGTAAGGCAAAGTTACAGAGCAAAAAATTAGTGATGTATAAGTACACACCTGCACCTCCTGCCTGTCACACAGACACATACATATGTGCAAACACATCAGCACTTCCCAAGGAGTAACATAGGGTTTGCTGTACTTCCAAAGTTGGAGGATTGAAGCTCAGACCATGCTAGAGGTGGTTCCATTGGTTGATACTCAAAAGTCATCACTTAGCAGATAAATGTGGCAGAAGAAAGACCACTTCCCCTTACTCCCACATGCATGCTTGAAAGAGGAGTAATTTTTAATATACTGAAAAATGCTGATTTTTAAATGTTACAGACTGTGGCTAAAAATAAGGGATTATTTATTACTTCTGTATTACTGTGAGTGCTTAGCTCTTGATTCTTTTAAGCTCCTTCTCCCCAAAGTAAGAAAGAAACTGTCTAGTTATTTATAGTTCCAAGATAACTCCCAGAATCATTATATTTTCGAAATGGTGTTTGTTGCCCCTTGAAGGAGCAAAATCCTCTCTTAAAAGTATGATTTTTATAGATATATTGTTTCATTTTGAGGAAACTGGGCATTTGAACTCTATTAATATATTTTATATGACTGCAAGTTCCCTGGACTTAACAGGGAAGCCAAGTCCTGTTAGTCGTCTGGCCACTGGAGAGACAATGTTTTTTAAAGTGAAAAGAATTAAAATATTTGTGCATTAGCCCTATATGGCAAGTTGCTGTGGGCCCTGCACAGCCATCAATACAGTAAATTGAATCCTGCTGAAGACTATGTTTCCAAGTCATGTTTTGTTCTGGTGTTACAGAAACCACAGAGGTACAAGGGTGTCAGGATCCAAAATCCAGTGGGGTTTCGAAAAGGTTATCCACCATAAGCAGCACTTTCACAACAACCTGTGAGGGTTACTGCACAAGACATAACATATTCAGCAGGGCTGTGAAAGGATCACTCACCATCTGGCACAACTCTCCTTTGGGTGGACAGGACATAGAACATCTGGCAAGATTCACAGGGCACCTTGAGATCCTCCCTTCTCATGGCAGGCAGAGCCTGCAGGGTTGAAGGCACTGGAAATGAGGCCCCAGCAAAGCCTGTCCCAGTTCTCAGAACCCCCTGGCTGTGTTATACCTCTGTTGTCTCCTTTCCTTCTCCTCAGGTCTGCAAGTTTTTTTTGTAGCCTTTTAGTGCCATTCTGCTCACAGGGACACCAGGACCCCCAAACCTCCCAGGAACTGATGTGCTCCACACTGTTTTGCCTTTCTGATGAGTTCAACAGGAGCAGAAACTCTTGGGTTTGAATGGGGGTAAGGGCTCAATTTACCCTAATCTGAGATAGTCGCTCCACCATCCAGGCTGGTTGTGATGTTCACAGGGGTTCAGCCAACCCAAATGGCATCCTTCCCCAAAACAGAAAAAAAATTAAAAAAGTGGTAGTGGAGAATTGTCCAAACTCTGCTTTTCTTTGTCTGATTCTTTGAAAAAGAGAAAACAGCTTCTTTATCTACAGCAGTCTTCTTGCTGAAACACAATGCTGAAGAAACTTGAAGGGCTCTATTCTAGCAATTCTGTTTGAGTTCACAGTCTCAAAGGTTGATGTGAAGTTCTTTGTGCTGTATTGAAATAGATAAAAACAAATTGTTCCCTCTTCTGAATGTATTATGGATCCGCTATTTATTTTAAAATATGTTAAGGGACTCTTGCTGTATAACCAGTTGTTACATTGGGGTATGCAGCAGAATGTGATTCCCCATTCACAAAGAGAGTTTTCTGCTCTCCCAGCTATTTTTGTTTCATTTCTAATCTGTGCTAAGGCATCTGTGAATATGATATCTCAGCCCAGACAGAAGAATTCTTAATTTGAAGAGAATGGAAATTACTGAACATTCCAGTTCAGCATCCATTTACCAAACTAAATAACTTCTTGAGGAGGGAGAGGAAGAGAGGAGGTGGGGGATAGGGTGCATTTTGTAGCTCTGAATTTCTATTTCAAGTGAAAGGAAAACATTTAACCAAATGCCTCATTAATGAGAGCCTAAAGAACAGACTGAACTTCTAAACATTTCTTACTTGCAGCAGTAAGAGTCCAAAGACTTCGATTAAGCTTTTTATCTCTAGAATGACATTCCTCCCACATGCCCTCCTACCAGCACCCTAAATTTGCAGGCAACTTCAAATATCTTTAAATATGAATGCTGAAGGACCTTTTTGCAGACTACATCTTCTTTGCAAGTTGCAGACAAATCTGTCATAATTTTGTCTTCTGCCAACAATGTGGATAAAATATATATCAATCACTCAAAAGTTAAAAAGCTGCAGCTTTCAGGCTTTCATTCACAATATACACATTCAGGAAAAACAAGATTTATGTATATGTCTAGTGATTACCCCATAGAGCTATTAGCTAGGGAGCAAACCTGAATTGATCTAGCTATTATCAGACTTCAGCATTTGATCCATCATACATATTCACGCTAAGATTAAGAGGAAAACAAATAAAGACTTGCAAAACCTCATGTCCTTTTAGACACAAAACAACTTTCCCCCCTGCATTTTTATATTTTAATCAGCTTCATGCAGTATGTTCAATCCTCCATGAAGGCAATTGAATTCCCAGAGCCAAGAGCTTTGTCACTTTTTTTGCTGACTTAAAAAGAAATCACTTCCAAGTGGTGGTAGAAAGGAACTTATTCACTGAAGATATCTCAGCACACATAAGACCTTTAAATAGTTTTGCAATTGGCACAGGGAGTTACAACTGGGACAGTCTGTTGAGGTGACTTTCAATACAGAAGATAAGTAACTTGTGAGGCTCCTTGTTTCTGCTAGCTAATGGCCATGCAGTATAAATCAATTACTTGGGTCTCCAAAACACAGAGTTAAATGTCTCTCAGTTATAAAGGTGTGAATCCTTCATCCTAGAAGATTTTTCCAAACACACAGTAATGTAATAAGCTTAGACAATGAGCATCTATCTCCTCCATGTTGTAGTGTCGAAGTCTGTAAAAATTAAAATCCAGATCCATACCACCTGACCCACAGAAGGGCTCTAAGCAGCAGATGAGCCCTTTCCTATTGAAGAAGCACCTAAGTCTGGCTCCATATTTCCTCCAGTGTCTCATCTCTTGACTCAGCATAACTCTGCTTTCATGTTTGTGGGAAGAAGTGTCTTGGCATGATGGCCATGCCCCAGCTGACACAGCAGCAGTTTGTCCAAGGAGGAGTAATTAGCTCCCTAATTTATTCTGCCATAGAACATATGTGATGTACAGAATCATAGAACAGCTCACGTTGCAAGGGACCCAGAGGGACCATCTAGCCCAATCCCTGCTCCTTTCAAGGCTAACTAAAACCAAGAGTGTCATCCAGATGTCTCTGGACCTTTTGTAGTGAGCTGTTGCTGAAACCTCTTGCTGGAGATGCTTTCTTTCCTACATTCTCACTTCTGGCAGGTCTGTGCTCCTTGAGGTTCCAGCTGTTTTCAGCTGTGCATTTACTATTCCAGTGCAATAACTCATTTTATTCCCTATGGTTTTTCAAAATCCTAGCAAATACCAGCCTGAAAACAGCTCACATGTGCCTGTCTGTTCAGGGCAAGAGACCAACTTTTAGTTTTCCTTAATAAATAGCACAATTCTACTAAAATGTCTCTAGGCCCTATATTAACATGTCTGCCTCAAAAAAGACACATGCTTAAGACACATCTAGGACCTAAATCACCAACTAAGATTAACTGGATTAAGGTGCAGCAGCTTTTATCCAATAGAATATATTCTCCTCCATGTAACAGACTGGGCATTTTTTAATGGTAGTGACTAATGTGTAGAGGCAGATAGATCTGTAGCCTTAGAGAACTCATATATTTAAAACTGGATTTCTAGACCTACTTTTTACAGAGACAACCTATTAAAACATTTCCATGGAATCTGATTAATTGAAATGTCTCTTTCAAAAATTTTTTTATTCCTTTAGTAATATCCATCAGTACAAGACCACGAGTGTCTTTTTCATACTGCTGCTGTAATCAGTGGATGAAAAGGGAAATACTGGGTCATTAAATGCAGTAGCTGTTGCCATGTGCAATAATGCAAAATAATTGTTTTTATGTATTACAACAGTAGATGTGTTTATCACTACCATTCTACAAGGAGCAAAAAATGTCTAGTGCAGTTCACAGATATTGAAGCAAACCCCCCCCCACTAAAAAGAAAAAATCAGAATTAATGTTGCTCTGCAAAAGCACCTCAGAGTGAAGCATGTGGAATAGAAAACCTGATTACAGTTCTCAAGTAAATTTAGAGTTTCTCTAGAGAAACTGAGCATTGTGATTGTTAGTTAATATCTGCCTAATAAGCATTTCATGAGGCCAAGTGTACTTTGCCTAGCATTTTATAATGGTAGGAATATTGCCTGTGCATATGTATGTATTCTATAACTCTTCCCTTAGAAGTCATGGCAATTTAGTCCCATTGACTGCAAAGGGAAGGTGGGGATAAACCTTAGGATTTGCCTTGGTCAAGGAAAATGATCAAGGCTTCTCACCATATAGTTATCAAAATTTAAGCAGTAAATTGTGTAGTTGTTACAAAAACCTTTTAAAAACACCTTAGAGTGTTACGGGTGCCAAAAGGTGACACTTATTACAGATACAGCTGAAATGGCTTGTAGTTTTGAGGTATAATAGGAGCAATTCTAACAGTTATATCTTGTTTTGAAAAAAACCCCAAGCCCTTTAAGTACAACTTTGCAGTACTTAAATGCTTTTTTTTGCGTGTCATGTCTTAAATAATTTTTGAAAGCTTTCTAACTAAAATTTTAATTGTAATTAGTGTAAAAGCTTGGTGAAAAATATTATTCTTTTCTGTAAGTCTGAAAGTTTGCTGTTACAAATATAGCCTTTTTATTCTATATCAAATTTCCTAAATAGTTACTGCTGCAACCAAGTGATAAGGAGTGATATGTTTAGTGCTGGAAAGCTGTCAGGGGGATTCAGTGCTGAAAATAGTGGAATGACTGAAAAGGGCTGAGCTGACCTAAGAGCTGTTTGCAACAGAGAGTTGGGATCCTGCTCTTCCTCACCTTGTCACTTCCTCCCTTCAGCCCCTTCCATGCTCAGGAAGATATTCCTCTTCCTGGGGCTGCTGCTCCATGCACCTGGCCCTGGATGAGCTAATTCAGTTTGTTAGGCTGGCCCTTGTGTTGCTGAGATGGTGAGCTGAAACCCACTCCCAAGGGAGACAAACTATGGCCAGGGCTGACACAGGCTGGGGGAGCAAAGTGCTGGGGAGAAGTGAGGACAGGAGAGGGCAGGGAGGGAAGTGGGTGGGAAGCAGGAAGTTGCTGCATCTGAGTTTAGCCTGGCTCATTGCTGAGGTGTCAGTCACCTTTCTATGTGAGAAGGCTGGAGCACTAAAGACAGACAATTTCTTTGTGATTCTATTTGATCCAGCTGCACAGGAAGAGAAAGCACTCTATGTTCAGTTGCTGCAGCAGAAAAAAATTGTGGGTCCTATAAAATAAGGAAGGAGGATTGTTGTGGGAGGGCGGAGGTGCAGATCAGGCTTTGCATCCACAATGGGGAAACCCAGAATGGGATTGATCCTTCCCTCTGTTCCTCCATCATCCCTAGGCTTGTCAGGGCTGTGATGGCCCCTTCCTTTTCTGCCTTCTCTGTTCCACCATGCCTTGGAGGTTTCACATGTATCAGACATGGCTGCATACTGCACCTGGCTCTGCTCCACTTCCAAGGTGGCATTCCCATACCAACCATCACACAACAATTTTCCTTTGTGTTTGCTGCTCCAGGTCATCCAGAATTGTCCTATGCCTGTATCACCAGGGCTCCTTCCATTGTCTGAGGCTTGTGCTCTCATGGGCCCTGGCTAAAAATTACAGGACAATCCCTTCTGGCAACAGTGAGCTGTTCCATCTTCCCTCTGCTATACTCACTATCACTGTTTCTGCTGTTGCAAACACAGTGATAGTGTTGGTGAGGGAAAACCTAACAAAGTAGATCAGTATCTAATACAATGCAGAACTGAAAGAAAAAGGAGTATTTCCTTTGAATTTTCTTGTTTTTGAATTAAGTCCTCACTGACATTTAAAAATAAATAATATGCTGATTTATATTTGAGAGTAAACATATGACAAGTTGCTGGGCAATAGAAAGTTGCAAATAAATAAATACTAACATTCAGAGATCTAAAATTATGTTTGGTAGGAGACTACTGTAGTCTGAAAGAATATTTGGCTCCTAATTCCCTTAAAATGTTCTTTAACCATGAAGAAAAAAAAAAGCCATGAACTTTGGGAACCTCTTTTGGACAATGCTTCTTTAAATGAAGATGGTAAAAGGCATGAAAACGGCTGAGGCCTGCGCTGTTGTGGAACAAGATGTATTAACTGTAGAACTCCACATTTGCCTTCAATGCTTATGAAATTGTGGAGTTGATTCAGAGATGTCCAAGACAAGCTGCAGCAAAGAACCCCAGAATTTGAACTCAACTCTATGTATGTAGGGACTACACGAAAAAGAGCAGTTGTGAATCTTATGACATTCAGACCTTCACCTCTGGGACATCATCTTCATCCACTTAACCATTTCTTCTTTTCACTGCAGAGAAAGCCTAAAATCTGAACATCTTCTGCTTTGTCTGAAAAAATGCACCTCACCAACAAGTTATGCCTTATTTGCTTTAGATCCAACTTTTCTGAAGTCTACCATCAATGATATATAAATGTTCAACTCCCTTCATGTCCCCACTCCTTCTCTACAAATTAAAAAAAAGAAAAGATGATTGGATTATTGACCAGGCTTTTACCTCAAGGCTTTCCCTGGGGTGAAATATTATTTATATGTTTGGTATTTTGGTGGGTGTTTTTTTGTTGTGGTTTTTTTTATCTGCTAGAGAGCTTGGAAAGACAATTTTTTTAGTGAAAATATATGTTGTTCCATTTTGCCACTTTGTAATTTTTCAATTGTCACTTTCTTTTATGAAGAAAATGATCACAGACCTGGTATAATTGCCTAATTAAGCGACTTACAGCTATGCCTTTTCAAGTAACAATAGAAACCACTAGAGATGCAAAAGTAAAATAGAATTAAAAGTCTTACATGGCAAATTTTGCCTCTTTTGTTTGTCACTTCTTCTCAATAGTGGTCCCAAGAATGCAACAGCTTGAGAAGGTAGATGTTAATTTTTCTTCCTTAGCATCTCATTTCAAAGCTGAGGGGTGGAAGAAAGTAACTTGGGGGTTTGTTCTTAATGCTGCTAACAACAGTCTGACTTCTCTTGGCTTCCTAGCTTAAACAACCACTCTCTCCAAAACCCAGTTTGGGAGTGCTCATGCTCAGACAGTTGCCCAGCAGCTTCACTGTGTACTTTAATTGTTCCTTGTTGACTTCAGCAAGTTTTCTGAGTAACTATCACGTCCTGAAGAGGATAACTTTAGGCTGTCAGCGTAAGGGAATGTGTCACTGCCTTTTAAGAACTGAACAGGCTGTGGTGGCGTGTGTCAGGGCTGCTCAAGTAGCCTGCTGAAGTCAGTGGCATGTGGCAGACAGTTGTAGAAAGCTTTTTGTACTGTGTGTCAAGCTAAAGGCTCCTTAAAAATCGTAAATACTGCATAGTACCAGAGGTGATACTTGGAAAAGAGTAAATATCCAAAGCAAAGGCCAGAAGTGGGAGAAAGGAAATTAAAAGAGATGTGGGACCATTAAAAAAACCAAAATAAAATCACCTTTGGCTGAAATGATGTAGCAGAGTCCTGGAAAAGAGTAAAGTAAGGATGTGCTATCTAGATGCAGTCAGATGTATTCTTTGAGAAAGACAATTTAGAAAAGTTAGCATTTCCCTGCTATTTCTGGACATGGGGCTACAGATCTTAACATGTCAGCATGTAAGCCAGGATGAATTAGAGGGAATACTTTATTCTCAAGTAAAGCAAAGTAATTGAAACACAGGTCCAAATGAAACAGCAAAAGTCAGCAAAGTTCTTTTGAAGGTTCTTGACTGACATTTACTTAGAAAATCAGGCATGTGATCATGCTACTTTGACAGACTTCATTACTCAGATTTGATTTTGATTGAAATCAAAGATCTAAACCAGTATATATGATACCTGGACTAATGGAAATATTAAAAATACTTTAAAATGCTAGAAAGTAAAAGGTAAATACAGCAGACATTGACTAAGGAAACATGAGTTAGGGTTAGGGTTATTATCAGCTAAATACCTCAGAGAAATACTAATGAGCAAGTGTCTGTGAAGTTGTAAAGTTATAACAACATCATGAAACATGAAAGGTACATGGACAAAGATGTGTCCACAACTGGAAAATATGAAACCAACTGCAAGATAGATTAGTGTTTTGCAGGAGTATGCAATCAGAACCAGCAAAATTAATACAGCCAGCAAGCACATTGGCAGTGTCTGGTGCATGTTTACCAGAAAGGAAATGCAAAAAGGAGTGAAGAACAATTCTACATAGAGGCAAAATACAGAAGTTATATTAGAGGAAAATGTACTACTGCAGTGGAGACTGGTGCAACTGCTGTGAAATATTAATGGGGAGCTAATGCTTGGGTAAATTTCATATCTGAAAATATGTAGATTATTGGGATAAGAAACATAACTACATAAAACAAGAACCACTACAGCTGAGGGCTCCTGGAGAAGACCTAACTGCTCTTCAAACATTACCTGAACTTGTACAGAAACGTGTAAGAAAAAGTGGGTGTGATTATTTACTGTGAACAAAAGCCAATAATGAGTCTAGCAAATGGAAAATCCTTGGTTTGCTTAAAAGAGTCCCTAAAGGTGAGCTGGGCATAAACAAATGTAAAGGAAATGCTGGATAAATCAGGATGTCAGAGGAGGCAGGGAGACAAATATATATGCTTGCAAGGAGTACATTTAAATGTTGACTTTGATTTTTCTGAGATTGCACATTCTATTTAAAACAGAGTATGATCTGTATTAAATTCGTATTTGCTGAATCTAGAAACCCACAGGCCTTATTTCATGTTGCCCAAAATGTTTTTATTAGATTCTAGATTTCAACATGTCTCAAGTTCCAACTCCACCCAGCAGAATGTCTGATAGAGAATACCAACATCATTGCAAAGTCTGCTAAATGCAAGCTAAGGGCTCTGAAACTAATCCAGCAATGCTGGACTTGAAAGATTTTTCTAAAAAGTGAACTGGTACTGACTGAACACCCACTGAGCAGAAAGACAAGAAGAGGTCTTTTCATTCCATCCCTAAGAGCAGCAGAAAATACTTAGCTTAGAAGGATAAAATAGAAGAGATCAGGATATCCCACATATAGAAGATACAGCTCAGTCATGCTGTGGCTGCAGGGCTCTGTAGATGCAGTTTGTACACACAAGGGCATTGCTTGGGTGTACAAGGCTGCAGCTGGCAGGAAGATTGCTCCTTGTTCTTATGTGAGCTCCCATCTCTTGTGCAATTGGCTTTAGGACAAGAGGGAACAGCTGCAATTTATTCCTATGAAAAGAGAAACATGAAGGAGGAAGAGAGAGCCAAAACATCTGAAAGTAAACTGGAAAGAAAGGATTTTGCTGAGCCCCTAATGGACAGGATTGAAACAAGTAGATAGACACTGGGATATTTCTCTGCATGGCAATCTAAACACCTAAAGCTCCTGAAAGTCCCTCTCCATCCATATAATGTATGCAAAGCTGATATTTCTAAAGATTACACAGGGATGTAAATTCCCTCATTATGCAGCCTCCTGTGTCAGGGAAAGGGAAGCCTGGGAGTGTCACACGGAGCTCTCAGCAACCAGATGTGGTCTGAGCAGTCTCTGCCCAAGGGACAGGGGCTGTCCACAGGCAGCTGCAGCACAGGGCAGCCACTGAGCCTGGACAGCTGCTGGTGCCTGAAAACCTCAATCCAGCTGGCAGCTGGATATGGTCACTTTTCTGAGAAATGCAAAACACAAGACTTCAAGATACTGCTTTTTCAATAAGGCATAACTTTTGCTAGGTTGAAAGGAAGTTTCTGCTGATAACAAAGCAACACTGGAACTTGTACAAACTGCAGTCTAAATCCTCTTTGGAGGATTTTTATTTTTATTGCTGCTGTTACTCTTAGTGCCACAGTACAAACGAACAAGAAGATGTGTTTGTGTCTGTGTTTGTTTGCCTGTATATGTTTATCTATAATAATGCATCCTCCTTTTTTTATCCCCTCAAAAGCGTGCTAATAAAAGTGTAAATACACTCGGAGAATGAAAATCTCCCCATAGATGCATTTTGCTTTGTTACATAACTTTAACAAGGTCTTTTCCAGAACTCTTAATAACTTTACAAAGTCTCCATGGAAGTGCTGCTTGCAGAGGATGCTGAGGGATTGTTAACTAGGACGTGGATGGGAACTGAGTCCATAATGCTGGGGCTTTACAATTTTCCTTGGCTGTGCAGCAAAAGGCATGTTTCAGCAATTTTTCTTGCCCAATCTGTCCTGCTAGGACATTTTGTGTGATATTATATGCAGAGGTTTGTGTGGGTGTGCCTTTTTTGTCTGTCTCTCTGGAACAATGGTAGTTCATGGCCAAAGCTGAGAGGAACAGTCTCAAATAGAAAACTGCAGGATCTGTAATCAGGGATTTAAATTAAATAGGAGGAAATATTTTTGGTGTGCTTGATTTACAGCCACAAATGTTATTAAGTACTCTAAAAATGCTCTGCCAAGCAGTCTGATTATTAAGTGTAGATATTTGAGAATGGATATTTAGTAGTATTTGAGATTATGGATCTGACTACTCTGAAAGTGTTCTGCCTCAATATTGGATTTATTCAGTTTTAATGATTACTTTTTGGTTTATCACCCCACAACAATTCCCCTGACACACTTACTTAATATTAGTTTAAGGCATACAGCATAGATCAAATATTAAGGCCTTGAATTATTTCTAAATAGCATCCAGTAATGCAGTCCTATAACTTCAAATCCAGAAATAAGATGCAATCCACAATAAATAGTGCTCGTGATTGAATGCTTGAAACTGATGTATGAACTTAAAACTGCCTATTCAGCATAAATAGTATTTCTTTAAATGTCACTGGTTCAAGCCATATTTTCATCTTTAAGTACAGAGAATAACTCTGAAAACTTTGTCATCTCTAAAATTGGATTTTTTTTTAAAGTAGGTACATATGAAATGGTGAGACACCAATATTAGCAGCTGAGATGATGGCCAGGCAAACTCTCTAGTACTGATGTTTGAATTGTCTGTAGACAGATCAGCCAACAGAGCAGAAGAGCAAACATTTGCAAGGTTTTTCAAAACTTAACCATGTGGTTGAATTTCATGTGGCTGAATACTACTGGGAAGAGTTTAAGTGTGTGTTTTACCCATGAAACACTCCAAAATTCCTTTGTTTCCACAGAAGCCTATAGAGGTCTTGGGTCATCTTTTACTCTCTTTTGATGCATTTCTTCTCTTGTGACCTTGTTAGGATTTATTTATTCCTTGTTATTCCTCATGCAATGAATCTGTCCGAGAACAAGGTGTTCTGCTAGGATCACTGCTTCTGAACCTGCTTTCTGTGAGACCAGGTGAACATCACTGCTGCTGCAATAGACAGGGAGAAGGAAGTGTGGTGAACTTGGTCCACACTTCAGGGGAGCTCAAACAGCTGAGGCATTGTGGCTCCAGAAGCAGATTTTCTGCCAGATTATTGCTGTAGCTATGAGCATTGGATGAGCTTTGTAAGAGAAAGGCAAAGAACAACTTTTTTTAAAGAAGGTCTTTCAACTTTAAAATCCTTTGCTTCCTTCTCTTTTCTGTTGCAACCATTTGTTGTGAGCTGAAAACCACTAAATTTGTTGACTTGAGTCTAATGCTTTGAACTTCTTCCTTTTAAGTGCCTACTAGGATTGGCTGGAAAAAAAAAATCAATGACTGTCTGTTAGGTGTTTGTTGGTTGCTTGGTTGGTTTGGGGCTTTTTAAATTTTGTTTTGTTTCTTTGGTTTTTGGGGGGTGGAGGTTTTGAGGTTATTTCTGGGTTTTTTTCTTCTTTTCCACAGGTAAGTATGTACTAGGGAAACTGTATGGGAGAATTATTTAGATGAATATTCCAGGAAGATTCTGAATCTATTCCAAAATTTCTATACCAGAAGGATACCAAAATCTAACATCAAGAAAATGTTAATGCATATACTTTAATTTTTCTCTGTTGTAGAATTTGATCCTGAATTCCTATATGAAATTACATCCTTAGGTACAGAACAAGAAAGTACTTAGAAATTATCTTAAATAGAGATTACTTCCTAATTTGAAATAAACTATTTGCTTTTCAGTTGACAAAGAATTTAGAGAGATGCTTTTTTACAATATTTTAAAGACAGTTAATATATTTTAATTCCTCTGGAATGTTAGAAATGTCAACAAGCATGGAACATAAAATTCCAGACACAACATTCCAAAATGTTGGAATTATGTGAAAGTTACGTATGGGCTGAGAGCCTTTCCATGTTGCATTTCATCCAATGCAAATTAAAATGAATAAGAAATGCAGTGCCTCTGGAGCATAGTTTTTGTGAAGTAAATGCCAGCAGCTTCTTAACTGAAGTGGCACAGCCTTAAGGTGACTGTGGTGTTACTGAATATGCCACTAATGCGGTAGAGGTTTGGTACATCTTTAAACAAGTCAGGAAAAAGAAGGACTCATTTTTCTCTGTTCTAATTATCTTCGTTCCAGTGGATTAGAAAATGGAAAATGTAGAAGTCAAGCTGAAGATGGTTCAGAGCTCAATCGCCTGCCAAGTTAAGTCTGACAAATGGCAAGTGTGTGTAATTAATAGTGTCATCTTCCCCCAGACCAAGGGATGACTGCGGTAACTATAGATTATAATTGTCATCGTTGTCACATAAAATGTGCTATTATTAAGTTCAGGCTGAATTTTATTGCTGAGAATGCTCATAAATTGAATGGTCAGTCATTTAAATTGCCAAGTACAGAGCTCTGCGGTTTGCTCTAAAGGTACTTTTTAAGTCAATGTATTCGACTTTAGACCTCTGGAAACTGGCTCCATTCCTTAAAGAGATGTTAGACAGGTTGTTACCTGTAAGAGATGATGCTCTGACAGATGCACTGCATTTCGTTCATGTTTTAATCATCCCTATGCTCTAATTTGTAATTTTTTGAAAGGGGAGTACTGCATATGCTATGTTAGCAACTTGAAAATTAGGACTTATTATCTTGTTAGTGCAGCAGAGAGAATGAGTGATGATGGGCTTGAAATATGGATCAATAAAATGTAGTTGTTTAAGATGGAAAGATGAAAGGGGATGAAAAGAAAGCAATACATTCAAAGAGAGAATCTTGAGATCAAGGAGTTTCCCAGCAGGAACTGAAGCTCTTTCCTTCTAGGGATAAATTGCAGGTCAGCAGTCATTTTCAGTCTTTCTGTCCTGATGACTGGATAAATCAAAATTTTCAGGAAGGCTGACTCAGAACTGTTTTGAAAATAACACCCAACTAAAATATGAAGGCTTGATGAAATGAACAGGATCCAGGATGGGAAGGGAACTGCAACATTCATCAAGCCCTGTTTCTTGTTATTAGAGACCAGTAGATCATATAATATCTTTTGTAAACTGATTGGCTGTATCTTAAAATTAGTTTAGATGTTTGTCCACACTGTATAGTTATTGCTTCAAAATATGACTGCTCTCATGGTCTGAAAAACACCACCTTACTGGTCGTTTTTACTTGTTCTATTCTTGTCCTTTTTCTTTTATATGTCTTATGTCCTTCTCCTATTATCTCAACAAGTACATTTATAAGGCATGATTATATTTTCACCCAGCTAAAGAAGACATATTTTGTTTCAGTGTGAATATTTGATCTTCTTGGGTTTTTTTTAATGCTGTAAAATATGCTGTCAGCTGGCTGGAATAAGCCAGCTCTGAACTGGGAGCCATGTAACCACTTCATAGCAATACTGTGTTCAAACTGCTAAGTTCTGCAGCATTTTCTCTCAAGCAGGTTTTCTTCTTAGATTTTTTAGATTGTATACTTTAAATTATATACTAAGCCTTTGGTTTTTACCTCATAGTTGCATAGTGCTGGGGAGGGAAAGATCAGCTGGCAACATGGGCAATTAAGTCAGTTTCCCTGTTACTACAGGGAACATATAGTAGCAACTGCATTCAAGGTAAGCAGAACATCCACTCCAACCTCCACCATTCATGTAACCACATATACTCAGAAACTTTTTCTTATGATTGTAGAAGACCAGAAGCTAAAACCATAATAAGCACCTGGAAGAAAACAGATGAAAACAAATGTTTCACTTTTACAGTCTAACCTTGCAATGGTAAGAAATCAGATAGATTCCCCCCCCTGCCCCCCCCCGCCCCAGATGATTATGTAAAGTGAAACAAGAACATTATTGCAGAAAAAATACAAAGTCAGCACTCTAGTAGCAAGAGGACAATTTCAGAATTAATGACAGATGTTTCTTAAGTCTGTGTAAAATACATTGAGTGCCTGTGAGTGAGAGGACAACTTCATTGAAAGTTTAGAAGCATCCTCTTACTGCTGAAAAATTGCTAATATCTTTGGTTTGGTGTTATTAAAAGTATTTGCTCAGTATAGCAACAGAATTTGCTCTATAAAGCCCAAGTGTAGCAAGGTAATATTTTGGTCAGATATTAAGTGAACATTGCAAAGTGCCTGGGTAATAGGGAAAGATGTTATTCTATAGCTTTGCTGAAGTTTTGTCTGCTTTTAGTCAGAAGCAGGCTTTCAAATGAAATGGAAATAGCACAATGATATTTTAACAAGGCTGCTGACTGTGACTGGCTTACATGCCAGCCATAACTGTGCAAGAGGATTACTCCTCTGGCCAGTGTATGCTCTCATGCACTCTGCTTAGTCAAAGTGTAGTGACACTATAATGCTTTTCAGAACATATCAGGATGAGAAGATAAAGTGGAAGTATTAAATTGGTTCCCTAGGGCTTCCTTCTCTTTCAGATAAATCCTTCAGTGTGTTAGTGGTGGGCTTTTGTTTCAGGTTTTTTTTACCACAAGCACATTACTTGACTGGTACAAAGATAAGGAAAACATTGAAAAATCAGCTTCTTCATCACATTAATTGTAGTTAAACAAAAAGTTGTTGTAGTAAGACCTGTTTAATAGGATTGGAGTCCAGCACAAGCACACAATGAAGAACTACATGATGGAGTAAGGTCATAGGAATATTCCCAACTGCAGGATTTAAAGGGCTGTTTCAACATAAACTGATATGGATCATAAAACTTCTTGTGATTCTATCCAAATCCAGTGTTCTAAAGTTATGCAAATAACCCAAACTCCGAAACCTCTTTAATGCCTCCACCAGAGTGATAAGAGTTATTCTCAGATTTCCATAAAAAGCGTTATTTGAGTAAAACGATGCTTTGCAGTCAGCTCCTACAGCTCCCACAGCTTCATTGTGGCAAGCATAGCTGCAGGAGAAATGACTAAAAGTTCACTGGCACAAATGGAGTTACATCTGCTGGCATTAAGGCTCAATTTGTCACTCTTGTTTTCAATCTCGGGAAGCATGCAAGAACTAAAAGGTGCTAATCTTTTATATGACACAAAGAGGAAGATCAGAATATTTTCAGACCCAGTACAAAGTCAGAGCTCAGCCCTGGCTTCTGAAATGATCTTGAAAAAGGTCTTGAATATGAGCCTGTCATTTCACATTTTCCTATGCATTCTTAGCCCAGACTTCATTTTCTAGGCCACATCTTGGCATGACACCTATCCAGTTTGTGTGAAAAAAATGAACTGATGGTCAGAAGAGGAAAATAGCTGTATAATTTCAGCCTGTTTTCAAAGAAATCTGTGTAGCTCCACGTAGGCCTGTGGTACAAGAATACCAACAGAAAAAGGACTGGCCAAGTCCTGCCACCAGCATCAAAAAGATGTCTTTATCTTGCTGCTTCCATTCCTATGTCAGTATGAGGCTGCAGGTACATCCTATGATGTTGTCACTTGTGTTGCTGCAGTGCTGTGAGAAGGCTGCTACTGTGCCAGGTCACGAGGGAATGCACAGGAGCTAGAGATGATTTACCATTTCCACTTTTTGTAAAGCTTCTCAGTGGAGAGGCTGTTTCCTTAGAGCATGGGTTTGATGTTGGGACAGCTATGCCATAGGAGCAAGGGCTGTGTAGTCAGCACACAGAACCAAATGCAAAATAATGCTACAGCTGCCATGGACACTGGAATGGACTCTTCATGTGGCCTGTGAGCACTCTGCTCACTGTCAGACCAGGCTGACATTGCCTCAGACTGTTTAATCCTACTTAATCCTTGTTAATATTTCGGGCTTCATTTCCTAAACTGAAAAAAAAAATAAAATAAATACCATACATGCACTATATATACATCTCTCTCTCTCTCTTTCTCTCTATGTATCTTAACACACATGTATGCCTACAAATGCAGATACTCTCACACTCTATCTGGGCTCTGTTCTGTTGACAGAATTCTGAGGTACTGTTTCTTTTTAACAGAATAGCTGGTGTCACTGTCACTTTCCTGCCTCTGAACAGTTTGCTCCCATCCTGCCCAAGCACCGTGATCAATCCCAGATCATCACTCTACAGAGTTTGTGTGCTGCTGGACACTGTTTCACTCCTGCCCAAATATCAAGGTCCCTAATGCCTTTTTTCAAGAGCCATTACAGGTACTTCTAATAATGTGCTGTGGATAGTAAAACCAGTTTGACTTTGTGCTGCAGCCACTTTCCACTTCTGCTGTTACCATCACTAATGCTTGTCTGTTAACAATGTTAATTGAGCTGATTTAATTTGCTATTTTGGGAGGTTAATTCTGTTTCCCTGGGAATCTGAGGATTGCTTTTGGATTTTTTGGACAGAAAGAGATCTATTTAGGGGTTTGGAGATGACTCAATGACTGCATGTCTAAAGGCCTAAAGGGTAGGGACTGATATGTTTTGAAAAGCCTGGGTGTTCCTGTCATCATCTCTACATGTAGGAACTGGCACAACAATTGTTAGTGTAGAGAGAGATCCTGAATGGGAGGAAATTAGATGTGGAGAGAAACAGGATCACTGAATCCATCCTTTGAAGTGGGAAGGTAGGAGGGGTAAGGCTGTTACCTGTGGATAATGAATAGACTGCATCCAGATCAATGTATTCTAGTTTATTTTGCAGAAAATAGCAGAAGGATTTGTGTATCTGTTTAAGGGTTGAATGGTATTTATTGAATACATTCATCCAAGCTGTACAAAAATGTTTCAAAAATCATAATATGTTGCTCCCTGAATAAAAGTTAAATGAGTATGTGGTATGAGTTATGCTGTGCTGTGAAACTAAGGTATAGCTAAATAAAAAAGAGCTGAGAAATATCTTTAGGGGATCCCCTTGAAAAGTATTCTTTGTCACTTGGTGGTCGAATATCATGGATAATCCTGTATCTAGATAAATGGAAATGACAGACTGAGCAATGATTTGCTCTCTATTAAAAAAAAAAAAAAGTACTCTGTGTTTTGAGAATATTAAATATAACCTATCTTCTCCTTCCTGGATGAGTGGACTAACAACTAGGACTCTCTCTGTTGCTTATGAAAAGCCTGGTAATTATTCTGTGTCAGATGAAGCACCATCCAGAGGAAGGAGTGTGTGTGCCTCACTACAGAATGAAAACACACATCTGGGTGGTAAGGGATTTTTTTCCCCCTTGGCTAAAGGAGAGATTTAAACCCAGATCATCCCCAGTTAGGGAAATAACCAGTAATAAAAGATCTTGGTCAGGAACAGCAGATTCAAATCAGTCTTTGTTTAAAATGAAAAAAAATGCTTCATGTTCTCTTTTAATTTTTTTTTTCCAAATATAAGGGAAGACAGAAAACAGCATCAGGAGATTATTTCAATTCATCCTTCTCTTCATCAGAACCCCAGTTTTGTCTTATGTGCCTTTACTTGTGTATGGTTCCAGTACTTATCTGCTTTCCCCAGGACATCTAGCACAGAGATGTGAACCATTTCCATCTTCTGCCAAGTCCTGACACGAGCTTCCCATGAAGAACCTGCTGTGCCCCAGAGGAGACAGAGAGGACAGGAACACTTTCTGGAAGCATGTAAAAAGGGGAAGCAGGAGGTTCTGGGCTGGAGGGACCAGAAGCAGGCAGCTGAGCCAGCAACACCGCTGCAGCTCTGCTCATCATGGAGAGAGATCCCAACTGCACAGCTTAATTGTTTCGTTTTCCTGGCTTTGTCATGCCAGTTGTCAGAATAATTTCTCTGTGCATGGCTGAATTGGACATATGTACTCAGTGCCAGCTTAGTCTTCTGATATCCTGAGGGGGCCTTTCCTACTGGAAATTATTTTCCATTGAACAGAGGGTAGCTGGAAGATTGGTCCTTATTTGTCCATATGGTAGCTGTTGTTCTCTTCTAGTGCAAAAGTCTGATGAGGATATTAGAAACAGTTGCTCTATACATGCCTAAAAGTATTTAATTCCCTGTGGTTTTCCTATCACTGACTGTTGGAGTGTTATATTTGCTGAGAATAATGAACTCTGGTAGAAGAAAATGCTTTAAATACATAAAGCAGATTGTTTGCTGCTCACACATGTCAAGGTCTGGGTGGCATTTCAGACCCTTGATTTGTATATTGTTCCTTTATTTAAATAAGGCTGGAATACTGGGGTCCTGAATCATCAGTCATGAGATGCAAAAATGTCTTTTTATATATGTTCTAGAAAAACTGGGCCTCAGGATACAAAATTTTTTGGGGATAATTTTTGTCTTGTTTTTTCTTGTTTTTCCTTCTGTTTGGAATCCTTATGGAATACTATTTTTTTGAAGGATTACTTTTTTTTCCCTCTAGAGCTTGTCTGAAATGAGCTGGCAAGAGATTTACATTTCTCTGCATGACTGTATGATACTGGAGTTTAAACAACGAATGAAAAATTGTCACAGATTTATTTAAGAGCAGTGAAGTGTTGCTGCCTTAATATACCCTGTCAGCAGATTTTAACAGGAGAAAGATAGGGAGCTGTGTGATCACTGGGTTGTTTGTGTAAACTGGAGACTTTCAGCATGAGGGAAATGGTTTAGGGTTTTATACTGGGTAGACAACTGATGCTGCTTCAGCAAAACAGGGCAAATGAAAATTACAGATGTGAAAACACAACTTTGAGAGACTCTTTCTTTTTTTTGCCAAATCCAGATTTCTTTTCAATCCTTTGACAGTTGACTGTTTTCTAAGCCTTCTGAATCCCACTCAATTCCCATGAGTCAATAAATTGTTTTCTCTGCATCACATCCTACCACAGGCTTTGTTTCTTCTTCTGTGCTTTGTCTCTATTTTTCATGGCTTCACTTCATTTCTTTGCTGCATTCTCAGTGTGATTGTTCTTTTTGCCTCTTTGCATGAAGTTTGTTTTTAAGTCAGTTTGTTTTATTCCCACAGTGGGCCAGATACTAGACACCTCTTCAAAGTAATTCCTGTTCTGTATATTTTAGCCAGACACTAAAGCACCACAGTGGTGGAAAACATTTTGTTCACTGTATGAGACAAAGAAGCTGTAGGGTTTTGGGTGTGTGTGATTATGTAATTTAAAGCCATATCCCATGTTTTATTTGGGGAGGTTCAATTAAGGAAGCACAAACAATCAGAATCTTGACACCTCATATTTTTGCTTTATTTTACAGTCTTTGCAACCTTAACGTTTCCTTAAATTGAAGTTTGTTTTTCAGGAGGATGTTATAATCTTATTCACAATGCATATAGACAGAAAATATGCAGTGTGTAATTATCAGCAAAGAAACTCAAGCGTCAAATCTTCAGTTTCTTGAAGGAGAAAAAAGGTTTGCAAACAAAAACAAGATCATATAGAGATTTAATACATCTCAAAGCTAACACAATTTGGTTTGATACATGACCCTTTTATTTTGCTGCCTTAAAATGTCTCCCTCCTGCCAAAACTATTTGTTACCTTCTTCCTTGGGGAAATATGCAAAGACATGCAGTTATGCTCAGGCCCCTGCACTGGAAGGTTTTTATTTCAATCCTATCAGCCTCTATTCTCGCCAATCATTTTTCTTTTGTTCTCAGTATCCATTCTTTCCAGTAATTCACTTGAGCTACAATATCTGAGAAAGACTGAGCACCACTGTAATTTAAAGGAAAAGATCTTTTCAGGCTGATTTGGTTTCAAGCAGCTTTTTGTGAGTGATTGGTTTGCAGCCTCCAGGCAATTAAATACTCTGACTGAAGATTTTTTATCACCAATTATTCCTTACAGAAGCTACTTTTATTTTTTGGAAGAAGATATCAAAACCTAACAATGAACATTGAATATAGCTTCATGGTGAATGACAATATAAAGTCCATCTAGGTAAGCACACAGCATTTGCTTGCAGCAGCTGTGATGAGAAGGTAACAGGCAGGACAGAAATCTGGGGTGAAGCATTCACTGACCAAAATTCTCAAAGTGCCATTAGTTTTAGCAGGGCCAAGATTTCTGCCCACACAAAGATTCACCCAATTGTGTGGATGTAGCACAACCTTTTTGATGGCTGTGGAGTGGAGGAACCACCATGTGTACAGAAGACTTTAAAAAATCTTGGCATTTGGGACTGGCAAGGACTTTTTGCTAGACAAGCAGCATCAACTGCAGCTGGCCCAAGCACCTTCAATTGCAATGAATTTTCTATCAGCCTTTTCAAAATTTGTCATTTTGGAAAATCACATGAATGTCTCAGTGGAGGAGGATTAGAAAAGGTGAAAATGATGGTTTTGTTTTCATGACCAAGTTTTAACTAGTCTTGATGAAATTTTCAAAAGTGCAAAAGCAATCTGCATTTTTCCTGTGGCTGCTCTGCTCTACTTAAAGAGGGAGTACTAAATCCCAACAAGGAAATTCTCTTCTCTAAGTTCCTAATATCATCCCATTCTTGCATA
Organism: Serinus canaria; assembly: GCF_022539315.1. Lineage (NCBI taxonomy): Eukaryota > Metazoa > Chordata > Aves > Passeriformes > Fringillidae > Serinus > Serinus canaria. The sequence continues at coordinate 22,373,608 of NC_066315.1, read as the reverse complement.
TTGCTTTAATAGATGCCTAACATGAAATCAAGAGTGATCTGGCTTGATATCAATTATAGTAGATTAGGATTTGGTAGATCAGGATGAAATCTGATGACCTTGTAAGTGGATACTGCACAAGATCTTACGCTACAGATATCAGAGGGCAAAGATGGAATTTTTTGGTCAATGGATTATGGGCAGAGTCAGATATTAAACTATAATTAACACCTTTTATGGAACTTATAAGATCTCATCCCACACTGGGACGAGAATGACTTCCAGCTGTCACCACAATGAGTGTGCCCTTGTGATGAGTGCTTTCAGCTCTAGATGGGAGCAAGAAAGAATAATGATCCTTAATGCTATTTTAATGTCAAAAGCTTATTAAAGAGTAATGATTACACTGTGAGAGAAAAGAGTACACAGGGCAGCAGGGCAAAACCTTCTCTGAGGAAAGGGTGGGAGCAATAGCTCCTTGATTCCTTCTCTTTCTAAGTCTATGCCATGGAAAGGAGGAGAATTGGAGAAGATTTCTTCTGAAATCTTGACCTCCTTGGAAGACAGACATGGAAAATCTTGAAGGTGGCAGAAGACATTTGATTTCTGTTCTACCTAACTCCTCAAGATTTCTGAAACATGATGTTTCCACGGTTTCTCACTTTGTCACTCCAATTAGTGCAGAGGTTCTGTAAAACTGTAGCTCTGGCACTGCCTTGTGTGAACAAGGAATAGGATACAAGTAAGTGGGAATCAGGCTGGGAGCAAACTGTCTCTATCTAATTTTGCCACATCTGGCTCCCCTCAGACTCAGGCTGACTTGAATTGCAGACTAGATCACCAGTGGTGTCAATGCTCTCTGTGTGGGCAGAACCACAGCATGCACCAGGCTGGCTTTCCTGATGAGGGAATGTTCTAGGCTGGGTTTCCTGATGAGGGAACTGTTCAGCTGAGTCTGGAGAGAAGTCTGGATGTGAACCACTGTGTTCACCACGCAGCTGAGTGCCAATGGAGGCTCTGACATCTCTGCAATATGTTTTGAGGTCCCCAGGTAAGAAGTGATGAATGCATGGAACGTATTATAAAACCAAGGCTGCCCAAGGAATGCTAATTCATCTCTGCCTGACTGCAATTTGGTTAACTGTAGAAAGCAAATCTAGGTAAAAGTAGACAAATTTTTTTCAATGGAAGAAGTTTTTTTCCAAAAGTGCAGTTTTTTTGAAACATGGAGATTTTTCATTTTAACAGTTCTCAGTGAAAAAGTCTCCAAGTGTCTTGTTTGGATAATCTTTAAATCTCTTTTATATTTCTCTTTTTAACCATAAATCTAGGAATATATATATATCAGTTTAGAATGTTCTGACAGTTTTGAAAGAAAATGCTCTGATTCCTTTTTGAAATGATTCTTTGAGGGGACGGAAGAAATTTGCATCTCCCACAAATATCTAAATTTAAACTTTTGCATTCAGATCTGGGACAAAAACAAATACTGAAATGTCAGAATTTTATACATGGTAGGAATTTGTTTCCTTCCCCCAGTACAGTCTGCTTAGATTACACTGCACAGCATGTGCCTTCCTTCCCTAGACTGCTTTTGTGTTCAAAAAATCAATTTGAACAGTCTGAGCAGAAATCTGCTGCTGGCCCCAGCCTAAAGGGGTTCAGAGAACCCATCACTCAGCCCACAGGTCTTGAGTTGCCAATTGATACCTGAGTTCAGCAATGGGAGAGAGTTCGAAAATCAGAGCAGAAAAAAAGAAAATAAAAAGACATTGATGTCCCTCTCTTTTTTTTTAAGTCTTTTAAATTTCATAACTGACTTTCTTTATTTCCTCTTGTGCTTGTAGCACAAGACAGATGAGGTAGCACCTTCTCCCAACAGCTGCTGTTTGATAATGTTGCAACTGATCTTTCTCTAGGTATTGCAAAACCCTTCAGCTGTGTTGACCAAAAGTCTGAGGTCTTATGTGATCTTAAAGTGGACTTATAGACAAGTTCAAGCTGCTGGAATTTCAGTCAGCTCCTAAATTAGGGTGGTTTTAGGACTCCTGTGCATGCAAAGCAACCTTTCCTGTAAATATGGAGTTTTAAGGCTTGCATTGCCCTTCAGATAAATATTCTTGGTTGTGCCAGGACTCCTAAACCTTTGAATTTTTTATTTCAATTTTGGTGTCTCATTGCTCATAAGGTAAGAAGAGAATCAAATCTTAAGGAGGAGGCCATTTAACATTTTCCCCCTCTCTGGGATCCAGAAACAAGAAATGTTTCTCTACTTCTCACTATATATCTATCTTTCCTTGTAAATTGTGGGAAAAGTACTCATTGTAAACAGGATTTGGACTAGTGTCCACCATCACTTCAGCACTGGATCTGGAAGGAAGTTTCCCTGAGGAGGAACATTTAGCTATAGTTGGGCTCGGAACTGGCTGCTCACATTCATATGGAACTTGACCAAATAATGACAAGAAGTTTCCTTTAATGCTTTCTATCTCAACAGAGGTCATCTCTTGAACTTACCTTTCAAATACAGCTTTTTGGATCTGGCTTTGTTCTGTCATCTAAAGAGAAATCAAGTCTCAGTATGTGGCTAAAAGTGACTGCTGGCTAATTGCAGCTGACTAATTTGTGTGAAAACAACTAATGTGCACATGGAAAGAAGAGGAATTAATTTTAGATGGTGATACATGTTAATTTTGTGAAATTAGAGCTGGAAGATGCATGATTTTGAACAGTAACTATTCTTTTGTTAGTACCAGCAGCCCAAAGTTTAGTGAGGAAATAGCTTTCTAGCATTCACAGAGAGAGTTTGAACTGAACCTGCCTTCAGTTCCAGTGGGGTTTGTTTGTTGTTTGTTTTTTTATTTTATTTTGGGATGTTGCTTTTATTACAATGATGTACAAGTCATCAAGTACATCAGGCTTTATGTAGGAAAGCCATAATTACCTAAACAAACTAAAAGTAAAAAAGGGCAAACAAACTAAAGAAATCACTCTTGCCTTCTTCCCTAGCCTTGTCAATGAGCCAGACTACTGACTTTGCCTCCAGAGGGTTTCTGTATTTCAACTTGTAGTTCTTTCTGTCTCTGCACACCTTTTGCCAGCTTGTTCTCATCATTTGCTTGCTTGAAGCAGAACCTAAAATTGCTTTGAAGACATTTCTCTCAAGGATGGGTCTCGAGCTCTCTGAGGCTGAGCAGCAGATTGCTGTTTGTTCTCAGTACATTGGGCTGTAAATTCACTGAGAGTGACGTGGAAAATGTGTTCTTGTGCATGCACTCCCAGAGTGGCTGAGTGAGGTGTTGTGCATTCCCCACTGTCAGCATGTTGTCAATAACTTCTGGGAAAGCAGCGTAAAAATAATCAGGCATACTGAGCAAGGCAGAGGAGGGAATGGTACAGTTTCTGCACCTGTGAGGTAAAAATGCTCAAAAGTAATTCCTTGAAGTGATTAGGAAGTGCAGAGCATCTCATAGCGATTGAGACTTTTTTTTTCTCTCTCTTCCCTGCTGCTCTCTGCCTTCCCCAACATCCAGGGTTCATGGCTTTGGTTAGGATAGCATTGTGCCTGTCCACAGCAGAAAACTGGTTTTAACCCCAAAAAATTGCCTGCTGCATGGATGAGCTTAATATGCAATAAACTCAGCAGTGCAGATGCAAATTTAAGATTCCTGAAAACTGAAATTTAGCTGGAGAACTGTGTGATGGGAGTATTTGTGTAGACACAGCCAGAATATCTCTTGATCTTACTGACTTTAAAGATAACACAGAATAGAGAGATCCAGCTGCTTGCAACACTCTTTTGCATGTGAAAAAAGAGGAGTGAGAGTAAAAACAAACTCTCCTTAGGAACTGGCTTTATTTCATAGCTTTCAGAGCATTTAAAATAAGATAGTAATAATACACCTAGCTGATGAGACAACCACTTTCTCTTCCTTAATTTTAACTATGTAAATAAGTTATTCTTCTCAATGTGAATTGTGTTGCAAAACTGAAATAGCTTTCTGAGCCTTTCTCCATTACACAAGAGAAAAATGCAATACCCCAGGCGGAGAGAATCTGAGGGAGAAGGTTGCACAACAAATACCAGCTCTGCCAAAGGGAAGGGAGAAAGAGGAGAGAGGAAAATGTTCCTCAGCCACTCTAGATGGGTTTGTAAGGATTTATTGGGCTCAGTGCAATCTGTAGCCTAGTAAATTGGTGTTTGAAGGTGTCACAAACAATAATGTACTACATCTTGCACTACAATGTACAGGTGTCCAAAAGCTATTACAGTCCAGCCACCGCACAAAAATGGTATGAAAGAGATAGTATGGCCTGTGATTGGTACCAGAAAACTTTTCTTCAATTTTCTGTCCTTTTGGCAGAACTATGGAAGAGGTCCCCACTCTGATGAAATGCTACCAAGAGACCAAATTAAATTTTCTGCACCCAGATTTGGCAATTGCTCTTGTCAGTAATAACTCTGAGGGAAAGTAACTGTATATTGAAAGGAACTCCTGACACTTTTCATAGTTATGATATCACAGGCTCTGCAACAGATGGAAGGTATTGTAAAATTTGGTATTGCTCTATGGCATTAGAAACTTTTAGCTCTTTAAAGAATATAAATGCTCTCTCTATATCCTAGTTTTGCCAAAATTCACTTTTTCTTTCTAAAATCTCTCTTGGAGCTGCCTTTCCTGCTTAATTCTGCCTACTATTATAGTGCAGCACTGCTGTGGGCTGAATGAATTGGCCTTCAGGCTGTTTTAATGAAGTATTTATTTTATTCCCATTGAATATTATGGCACCTGTTAGTATGTTCTCTTTAGGACAGTTTATTTAATGATATCCAGTGATACAATAATGTTAAAGTATACACACCTCTTAAAGTGGATCATTTTCTTACAATAATTTTGCTTTTGGCCTGAGGTAAAACTTCAAAACATAGAAATAGTTATATGTAAATCTGATTAGTCCCAAAGAAGAGAACCTACAATTAGGGATGAACAAATATATTGCCAAAATTCAAAAAGGGTATGAATCTATCTTCTGTGTGTGTATATATATGTGCACATACTATATACATATAGTTGCCAATATGAAATATTTGCAACAAAACTTCCTTCGTTCCCTCTTCATTTGCTGATATATTTAGTCAGGTTTTCATTTTTAGTCAAAACCAGTTCTTTCTGTAGCTTAAAGGATTATTTATGACATAAAATCATTTAGGTTCATAGTGGTTACAGGGATGTGTGAGAATAGAAAAGGTAGTAAAGAGTGTCAGAAGTTCTGCATATTCTCTGTGAGGAAGGGAAATTGCTTAACAATTCAACAACAGTTAAACCTGAATATTTCAAAGAAGCTAAAAGGCCCCTGGCACCTTCCAGCAAAATCTTGTTGCAGCTTTTCTCCTTAAGAAGCTTCCATATGTTGATGCTTAAGATTTTACATGGTAAACAGATAAACAACATTTATAAAAGTAGTGCGAGTTTGCTTTTGTGGTCCAGAGACTACTCACTAGTGTGAGTATTGAAAGAAATGTCTGTCTTTGGAGATTAGCAGCTGCAGATTTATATGACAAAAATTTAGGAACATATTAGCTACCTTATAATGGTTATAAGATAATTACTGCCTACTGCTAGCCAAGTTAGGACAAAAAAAAAAAAAAAAACAGTGAAGATTTTTGTCCTTTACCACAGTACAAAGTGACAACATTCCTGCAGGGCTGGAAAGCTCATCTATAGAAGCATGTAGATGAGGAGATCAGGATCCCTTGGATCCCTTGCACAACAGCAGAAAAGCCTTTATTTACTAGCTGTTTGAACAAGAAAGACATCATCCACCAAAAATAATAGAGAATAATTTAAAGCAGAAAGGGCAAAGCTTGCTTGATCATTACCCTGATGCTTTTTGCAACATTTTCAAGAGCCATATCAGTCAGTTATTTCTTCCATCTCCAAAGACCCAAAAGAAGTTTTAATGCATTTTGTGCCTTGTTTTTGCTGAAGCTAATTACTAACAAAAAATAATTAGACATTATTAAAAGAGACTAGTATGTGGCAATAGAGCTGGGGGAGATGCTAATCTCAAGATTTAAGGTTTGTCCAAGATTTTTAAATGTCATCTCTAAAAGGGAAATTTCTCTCCTATAGGATCCATGTTATGAATGAAATGCTATGAAAAAATCAAGTGAGTGGGGGAAAGAAAAAAGAGTTGATACTTTTGCATTTATTGCTCAAATGACACTTGTCAGAAGTAGAGTTTCTACCTCCCCTGCTTCCTATCCCACTTCAGCCAATCTGTTCCTTCATCCCATTTGTCTCCTTGGGAATATTTTTGTCTAACACACCTTGTCTAGGTTACACCAAGACCAGCCTGCAGAGAGTTTGTTAAAACCTATGTTTTATTGGGATCTTCTCATGAAATACCAGTTGCTTGGGAAATCAAAGGTCTGGGTAGCAATTAGAATTTTTTGAAAGAGTGGTAGCTGAGACTACCCTAAGTGCTGTTCTGATCAGTCCAAAGCAGAACCCAGCTGGCTGTGGTCCTACTGACCACTCCAGCACACATCCCATCCATTGTTAGAGACTGCCACACAATCCCAGAATGGAATTATCTCCAACTCCCATTTACACAACTGTTCCTGCATTTGAAGAAACCATTTCTACTGACTATTTACAAGTATCTTGTCAATGTCAATTCTGCAACAGGAGTCACGTGGAAGGGCCAGATTCTGCCTCTACGTTATTTTAAACACAAAATTGGTTTTGTGACAGCAGGACCAGCCTGGGAAGGATCTTCAGGACTGTCTGATATCCCCACCCAAAGACCTCCTGCAAGAGTTAGATCCTTTCTGGTAAAGGCAATGATGAGCTGGATCTGTCACACTGTCTCAGAGCAGCTTGTTTATTCAAGGCAGTCGAGTGCCTTATCACACAGGGGCAGTCCTGGTGTCCAGCACTATCCCAATTATACCATGGATTCCAGCTTCAGTTCTGTTCTTTTACTTCACTTGTAACACCAGGTCGATTGCTGCTGCCATGTAAGTGGCTTTCTGTATTTTCCCTCTGATTAATTTTGTTCAGAATAACACAGCCTATGTCAGTGGTCAGCACAGATGACTTGTTTGACATTCTCAGAGTGATTTACTATTTGCTTTATGAAACAGTAGAGAACTTTTGATTTGCTTGGCAAGTGACATCAACCTTCATTTTAGAAATAACATTTTCAGTATTTTTTCAATTAATAGTCAGCAGTTCCATCACAGCATTGAGAAGGGGGAAAAAAAATCTCCATTTTTAGTGGTTAGGAATTATGCTGATCTCCATGCTTCCCAAAGAAGTAGTGAAAGTGCAGCCAAGTTAGCAGGATGATCAACAAGTTCATGAATCAGTCTCAACCCTAGGAAATAATTAAATATCTCCAGATTCAGAAAAAAACATGTAGCTTTTATTTTACGGAAAAAGAATTTAATCTGACTTATGAGAAATAAGTCATCTATAATGTTTGTGTTTTAATACTCTGGGGTAGCTGATGTTTCAGAAACAGCTCTAGGAAGAAGATCATAAACATCCTGTGTCTGCCCAATGTTTGGAGAACTTACCATCAAATTGTTCTTATAATTGGCTACAATTTCAAACATTGGCACACAGCAGCTGCCCTCCAAAGAGCTGGTTCACCATGGCTCCATCCTCAGTGATGCACAGAGCAGGCCAGACTGTGGCAGGAGGATGAGAGCAGTGTTTATCTAAATTATGTTTCAACAGAAGGAAGTGCTCTCTTGGATACTTTATAAGACAGCAGCCACTCAAAGCTAAATGTCCTCTTTTCCTCAGCCAGACCCCTCTGCTGATGATAATTTCAGTCCAATTTTCCCTGGGAATTCTGTTCATCTGCTGGTGTTCTTTGTTTGGTTATGTATCAGTCTACTTCGTTGTGCCAGATGACACAAAGTGGAGCTGGCAAGGCAAAAGCTCTGCTTACTCTGTGTGTATTTATGCATGTCTGCACACACATATGTGCATTACTGGAAAGAAAATGTTAGTTTATTTCCCTGACACTGCCATTAGGATAATCTATCCTCATGTATTGAATTTATTTTTTCCTAAGCTTTCTGGACAGAAAAAATGTTTATTTTTGATAGCATGAACCAGCATTAGCATAAGTCTGAAATTTGGAAAAAAAAAATCTCCTTTTGTTTTACACTATTTGTGCCAAATTTTATAATACTTCCTTTAATGGGATTTGTCTTTCAAGTAGTAACTGAGGAGAAAGCTTAGGATTTTGATCAAAAAACATCTTAAAATATTTTCAAACTGGGAGTCAGTGTGTGATGTCCGTGGCCACCTGCTCAGTACTTATAGCAATTAGAAATTTACCATAATTAGAACTCATTATTACTTATACCAAAATTGTCAGGCAAAAGCATTTCTAGGTCTGTGATTTTTTAAGTGCTTTGGAAAGATCTAAAACTATTTCATAAAAAAGAGCTTTCCAAAGGATGCTCAGTTTATGCATTGTAGGATTGCACAGCTTTAACTTACATTGGTTTTGCTTCTTGTTTGGAAGAGAGAGGCCTTCAAAGACAGCATAAATGATCGTGTGACAAACACTGAAATATCCTGTTCTCATACCTCCCCTCAGTTTCCCAGATCCTTCTCAAGGACCTCAAGCCTCCTTTCTCATTTATCAGCAGAGATTTTATGTGAAAATTGTATCTGAGAGATGAGAGTGAGAGTTTATAGGCATTGATGGGAACTCGGAAATGTCAGGGGGTCAAATATAGTGAATTTCCATAGGCATTTGGAGTCTGAGTTTTGATATGGCTGTCTTACAGATTAAAAAGCCCCAAAATAACAACTCAAAAAAGCTCCATCCCCAAATGAGATTACATTAAACTCTGGCAAAGTTTTTATAATGTTGGCTTGGCCTTGCTATTTTCCCTGCAGAAGCTTTGTATTAAATAATCAGCTTGTTAAGAGAATGCCATTTCCACTCTCGTTAGCTCGAGTTCCCCATTGTATACTTTAAAAAGCAGCTCGGTCATTTTCTGTATGCAAACTTAAGTCGTTCTTCTAATTTTAATGGGATTCAAAAAGTCCTTCTGATGGTGGTTTTGAACCCATACTAATTTGTGGAATGAACTCTGGAGCTGTTCCCTTTTGCTTTCAAAGGAATTACTGTTCTGAGCCTAGGAGTTAATGCAAAACCTTGTGGGAAGACTCCTACATCATAGATTGATTTTCCTGTTGATTTCTCCAGTACACTTACTGAAATCCTATGTGACAACACAATTACTGAGAAGAGAATTTCACAAACTTCAAATAAAAAAAAAAAGTCTAATTTAATGGAAACATTTTTAAAGGCACAGTGCCAGCAGTGCTAGAGAGATTCTTATTTACAGAAACTCAGGGAATCATAGAATCAGAGAATGAATTGGGATGAAAGGGACCTTATGGAGATCATCTAGCTTGAATCCACTCTATCTGTATGTAGAGACTTGGCTTAAAAAATCTGATATAGAGAAGTGATGTGAACCTTCATTAAACCTGGCTAGTGCAAAGAGTACAATAAGATGGTAGTAGGAGGCAAGGTCTCACACCTTATACCAAATTGGGAATTTATGAGCACAGCCTTAGACATCTAAATCTATAGATCTCAGCCTAGTTGTACTGCTTCAAACACTGCCATAGTGACTGAGCTTACACTATGAAGTTCAAGGACACAGAGAAGAAAAACACGTCCTCTAAATAACTGATTTGGTTTCTAAAATGAAATAACCTTTTCTTAAAATATACAATTGCAATTTATGGACACGTGGTAACTATTGTAACAAAAAGCTTTGGTTGCATGTACGACATCATGGTTGGTCCCTGTTGGTATGGCAGTGGTTACCACAAATTGGTAAGATACCATCATATAGCCAAGTAAGAGTCACTTGTGGGTACTGGTTTACTTATAGATCTAAAATACTGTAAGAAACTGGACCAAAGAAATTAGAGCAGTCTTTGTATTTGATAATATTTCCAAAGAAAAGTATTTTAAGTATTACTCCGGACTTTGATGATGTCTGTAAAGATAATTTTAACAAAATTACAGAGTAGGTCTGTGAAAACAGCACACAGAAAAGGTCCTCAGAAGAAGTAGTCAGGAATCTATTTGGAATTTGAAGTCAGATTTATTATAAAGAGATTTATTTTCTTTGTGTTTCTACGGGCATCATAGGTGTGATTGACACTTCTGACAGTGTAAACAAAGGTTTGCTTTACTGACATCCTGTGAACAATGTTCAGAACACTCTGTGCAAGCTGTAATTCCTTTAGTACACTTTACTACTTATGTCCAACAGTCTAATAAAACAGGCTCTTACCATTTATTAAAATGTAGTTTAGTGACATTTTTCCTGTTGAAGAAGTTTCACTGCGAAACTTGTGGTTGAGGGTTCAAGTCACAGAGACCCCTTTTATTGACTTCTGCAGTCACAGCACCAGAGCACCTCTGATCAGAGGTCAAAGATTCACACAAGCAGCAAACCATGCAAGCAACTGGAACCTGCATTACTGCGATCAGTGTGTGACAACTTACGGAGCTTCTGTTTCTATAACTTTCACACAATAAATCTGAGTACACAGGAGAATGAACTTGCTTAAAACAGCAAGCACCTGTCACGGTATCCTGTTTGAGAGTGTTGTTAAGGATCGACTGGAAGGAGTGGAAGTTGGTAAATCAGGGTGAAGGCCACTGAGAAATTTCCTACTTCTCCCAGGGTTAAACAAAAGTGCAGAAAACTACTTGCTAGTTTTCCTCAGAGTTATGGGTCTTGCAGAGTTTGAGTAGACCTGGAACTGGAGATGTGAGATTTACTGTGGACCTCTCCTACTTGAAGGCTGCAATTCCTCTGTGGTTATTATATTTTCTATTTCAAGCCTTCCTAGTTAAGTTTGGATTCATTAAACATGAAGCCTACACTCTTAAGCCTGAAATGACTGTGTGCTGGAAGTGATGTTGCTAATTGTTATTACTGTTGCTAATGGCTAAAGAAAAACCCGTAGACTCACAGGAGGAAAAAAGGAAATTGGATATTTTTAAACAGACTAATGCAGATTAAAACAGGGTTAATAAGCCTCATGTGAAAAGCTTATATTTAAATTACAAATGTCATTTTCTCATGGAAATTAGCATTCCATTTGAAGGCCTGTTTGCTTATTTCTTTCTGTAAAAGTGGACTGCATTTTGGGCATTCATGATAAGAACAGAAGAGAGAAAAAATGTCATGAAAGGTTTTCTCTTTGCAGAGAACCTTCAAATTTATATCTATTAGATCAATAGAATCTTTATCATTAATATGTTTCTACAAAATGAAAAATTAAAATTTTTGCTTGTTTTTTCTGATTATATCTATTTCCATATGCTGTAGGAGACTGCAGATTTATTTTCCCTTTGCATGTGGAAATATGAGTATTAATTTGAATTATGATCTTACACATTTTTAGGTATTTATTTATTATTTTATTAGACCCTTGTAGAATTTTGGATTATGAAAAACAGCAGAATCATATTTATGGTTTTCTGCTTATGTAGGAGCATGGAAATTACTTGTATATCTGAGATTATTTACAGCATTTCAGAAGAAAAAACACAGGGAAACAAAACACAAGATGAAGGGGGGACACTACAGACCAGTGAAAGCTGTTTAGAAAAGATTTCTGAGAACAAGTTTTCTATTGTCCAAAAAGCTGCTTCACACAACAGCAAACACCAGTGCTCAGAAAAAACTGGAGAGAGAACTTGTGCAAGAAATATAGAAGAGAAATCCCTGAGGACTTACTCCCTAGGAACTGGAGACTGTCACAGAGAAAGCCCTCATGGAAATGAATTTTCATAGCAGTACTCTTTTTAAAAGTTCAGAATGCATTTTTCAGAGTTTCTCCTACTGCACTGTTGGTGGCTTAAGATCTTTCGGAACAGCATAGTAGATGGGAAAGGAGAAGAGGATAAGAGAGTACAGAAGAGAAAAGAAGATGAGAGAAAAGGAAAGAATAATTTAGAGGGTTTGCAGATAGTCTTAATTAGTCCCTTTTCTTTGCCTTACTTTCAGAGTACATGTGAGCATCTCAACACATTTTTATTTCCTGACATGAATTCACGTGCAAAATTAATACATACCTTAGGACACTTTTATGCATGTATTTGCACAATCTGCATCAGTCAAAGGTGCATTCTCTGTTACGTTCTTGTATGGTGCTCTGTATGAGCAATACCTGGGTGCTTCTCCACTGCAGGGAGCAATCAGTGCCCTGACAGATGTGCCTCACTTCTAAAAGCATTCTATCCATGTCTATGCATAGCCTGTCTATGTTCTGCTGGAAGATGGCCAATTGCCCAGAGAGCAGTTTCAGAGCTGAGGACCTCAGAATCTATAGAGCTGTAACAAGTTCCTTTGCCATATTCCCCCCGTAGATGAGGTGAATCAAGTTCAGAAGTCCCACAAAGCACTTAGCTAATGTTGGTATAAGCAACTAAAAGAGCACAGAGAATTCAAAAACATGCTGTTTATCCAGTTACTGCTAACAGATTGTAAATGCACATAAATCAATGAAAAGTAATGAAAAATATTTTCCTTTTGTAAATACATGCTACTAAGAGAATCCTGAGAGAAATTCCTGAAACAAATCAGTACACAGTAAGTTTTACAGAAAATTAAATCCAACTTTTAGTGGAATCACAATATCAATAGAATATGTGATGGTAGAAGACATCTCTCTGATATTCAGTACTCTGTGTGACAGTGGTAAACATCATAACAGAATGCTCTGCTAGGTCTGAAGAACTTAATGTAAAAGACTCAGGAAACTTCTCCTGGTTTGGAAGAAAAAATTTCCAAGATGGCCAAAGAGAGTACCTCAGAAGGCAAGGAAACTCTTCCTTCTTCTATGTTGAAAAAGTGATATAATTTTAAATATTAGAAAAAAAGCTTGTGCAAAAAGAAGAGGGCAATCTGTTGAAGCAAAAATGAAGATTTCTATGGTAGTCTTCCTTTCTGGAAAAGATGAACGATATAATCAAACAGCAAGTTGTAGGGCAACTGCAATAGTGCAATTGGAAAAACCAAAGGATGGAACATCTAGCACAGAGAAAAAGGAATTGTAAACATTTAGCAAACATGGACTCATACCTTTGTGGCCAGAGGTGCTCTGTCCTTAGGTGACCAGTGTGAAATGCAGCAGTGTTTTACATATTTGCATGTGGCCAGAGATGCAAACACAAGCTTGTACTGCTGCACTCCTGGAAAAGCAAAATTTTCAGAACTCTGGATTCCAGCTAAGATAATAAATTCTGCTGAGAGACAAAATATATTAGCTCTGTCCTGATGACCTGATAACACGGTCGTGTGGTTTTCAGACTGACACAGGGTCATGACTCCCCAGGTGAGAGCACAGCTGGAGATCTAGTGCTGCCTGCAGTATGCACTTGTCTGTATGTTCAGGGGAGGGTTTCTGGGGGTGCAGTGGAACAGAACTGGGCTCACCAGATCTTCATTTAAAATCCAAGAGAGTTGTTTACAAAGCTGGGCTGATGTCACTGAACTTACTACACAACTTGAACTGAACATCACAGTAAACATCACAGTGTCCTGCTTAGAAAGCTGTCATTGTAGAAAATGTCTTTTTTTTTTTTGAAAGAATGATAAAGAAGGGTATCTCACAATTTTTCAGACTCTTGAGATGAAATGTATGTCTCTCCTTTAATTTATACCAGTACATTCATGATTAGTTTCACTCTTGTAATGAGGGCTGCTCCAGGCAATCCACATTTTTAAGCATTGATAACTCACCATGCACAACACACATCAGGTAATAAGACACAATTACCATAATTCTGCATTTAAAACATCTTTCCATTCTCCATGGATACATCCTGAACTCTAACACATATTCCAAAAGTAATTACTCTATTTTCTTGTAGGTTTTTAACATATTTTTGCTGTTAAAATAAATCTTGAATTTACTGTCATTAGACATGAAAAGAAATAAAAGCTACATCACTACTACTTGAATCTTCAAGGGTAAGTAACAAAACTCAGTAAAAGGCACCATTCTGTCTTCCAAATTGCTGTCTTGATACATCCTGGATATCAAATGAAGTTAGATTTGTTAGTGACATTCTTTCAGAAGTGTCGTATATGAAGAGAATTTCCCTCTTTCATTGTGTCTGAACTCAGATTATTTTCCCTGTGAGGTCCTCTTCAAAGGAAGAGGACCTGGTGCAGATTCATCCCCTACACCATCAGATAACCACAGAAAAAAGAAATGAACTGAGTTAGTTCTCTTACCATATGTCATTGCTGAGAACATCAGGACTTTCCTTCTAAATCTCTTATCATTGCTTTTGTTCAGGAAAATTACCTTTTTTGCTTCTATCCAACAACCGATTCCTCACTCCTGAGAAAATGTTATTTTCTAGAGAACACACAATGTGATGAAATTGTCAGTACTCAGTAAGTGAGCTTAAAATTCTGACATAGGTTGTTTCTATGTGGGAAGCAAGACAAAGTCTGGTTATATTCTTAGCCACAGGTCTGAATCAGAATTGCAGAAGGGTAAAGTCAAGTAGATATAAAGTCCACTCTGATTTTTCATCATCTTGAAAATACCTACCCCATTTTGGCTGAAATTGAATTGCTGCAATGCCATTTTTTTAACGTGCATAATTAATAAAGATTGTACCAGAATATCTACAGGATGAACCAGACTTACAGGGGTTCATGTCTCACCTCTGTGTAGAGAGAATTTGCTCCAAAGTTAACCTTTTTTAGGAAGTTCCCATGCCTTTAGAACATTTTAATTGTGTAATGAGATGATATGTTATGGATGATATTGAAGAGGTTACTGGATCTAACACTGAAATCCATGTGGCTTGTTTTGGGGCAGATGAGCTATGTGGCATGAGCACCATTCCTCTCTTCTCTGGGGAAGAACTGTGCCAATCTACTCAACACACTCTGTTGACTCTACCAGATGTTTCAGTTTTGCAAAAGGTACAAAGGAATGTAAAAGGAGCCCTAGATAAGTAGCACTGTTGATATGTTGCTACAAAGAATCTGACCAACTATGCAGAATAGGAACAATAACCTGTTTTGTTACTTAGAAATGAAAATAGAGACTTGATATTTTATTATGGATAGGTTGTTACTGAGGATTGCTTTGGTTAGTGAGGAAAATGCAAGATGACTCTGCAGTAGCAATTGCATTATAAGTACTAGCGTGAACTCCACAAGGCAGATTTATGAAGCTGATAAGAATCTGTCATGTTGTTTAATAGGTTAAGTTCTAGGAAATGAAGTTAAGACATAATTTTAACTGAGTTCTGTATTTTATTTCCATTTTTAAATTGGTTCCATTTATAATCAGGTCTATCTCCATCTTTCTTTTATCCTTCATCTAGGCACAAACCAATCTCTTCCCATGCTATCCCCATCCAACAGCTCTCAGGACTGACCCTATTAAGCCTCTGTCTGTTCCTTAGCCCTACTTAATCTATCCTAAAAACTGTTCCTTGCCTGAAATCCCTTCCCTACATTCTTCTGTTTCTCTTTCTTTGTACCAAAGGACAAAATAAGTGGACAGCACAGGCATTTTCAATGGTTAATGCTGATTTCTAAGGAGCTTGATTTCCAAGTTGCCAGCAGTATATTCCTGCAAGAGTAAGGCTCCTGTGATGGCTGATGAGGCCAAATCAAAACTCTGTAAGATTAAGAAACTGCACCATGAGTTCCTGCACTAGATGCCTCTGTTACCAGGGGCAGGTATGCCAAGTGTCTGGGACAGTCACTCAGGCAGCACAGGGGTCTCAGACACCTGAAGGTATCTCACTGACAGTCGATGAAGTCACCAGAAATGAACCAGTGCAGGCACAGGAAGGTGCACTGTCTGGCTGAGAAGCTGGAGAAGGAGCTGTTGGCTCACAGATGTGAAGGCCAATATCTCTGCTTTCATAAAGAGGCCTGCAGGAAAAGGGTCCTATGCATGCTCAGCTGTTCCCAATTTTCTGAATAGAAACAGCAGTCAAGGATGTCTCCTTTCTTGCTGAAGAGGATTTTTCCTTTTTCCTACTGATGCACTGCAGAATTGTCTTGAGGATCTTGTTCAAAATTAGACTGGTTTAGGATGGACTATTGATTTATTTTCTTATTATGAAAAAAATAAAAATGTTTTCTCTAAAAGACAGCAGTATTTCAGTGATTTTTGCATGAAACTAGATATTTTCAAAACAAACATTTAAAAATTTATGGTTTTGAATTGGCATTATTATATTTTCAATAATATTAGGCAAAATTCAGCATCAAATCTATGGACATTTGAACAAATTTTGTGTTGTGATTTTTCCTTAGAAACAGAATACAATTGCACCAATGCAAGATAGAAAGAGAAAGTGGAGAAAGTCCATGTTACTTTTAGAGTTTATTGATTCATATCATGGTATCAAAACATGTTAAGCTGTTTTTCTGGAATACAAAGTGTTGAATTGCATTTGGATTTGCATTAGAATGCGAAGTGCTCTTCCTGCAAACGCTGACATGCAAGTACCAAGAGAATAAAGCTAGGAAGATTTGGCCCATTATGAAATGTAGCTCAGTATTGAGACATGAAAGTGCTCATCTTCAAAAAAAGCTTGATGATGTAATCCTCAATCTGTAAGCTTGTATTGCCCTGGGACATTGAGACACCAAATATCTAAAATGTCATAAATTTAACAGATGTATACGGGTAACATGATTCATCCTAGCTCAACAATAATTAAAGGGAATCCATTGAAATGCAATTGAAAATAAATATCAGTGCCTGGGCTATCTAAATCATAACTCTGAGAGTACTACCACAAGTTGGAACTTCCCTGTGGAAGACAGGTTCCTTGGTGGGAAGTGAGGGAAATGCTGTGATAAAGAAAGAAAGAGAAAGCAACAGCTGACAAAAAGAGTTGTTGAAGAATCAGAGAAAATATTATGGTGGAAAGGAAGAAGGAAAGAACACTTACACTAATCAATCAATCAATCTATCTATCTATCTCCCACCAAAGACATGCTCAAGCCCAAAACACAAGAAAGAGTAGAGAGAAAGGAGTCTGAGGGAAAATGAGGCCAGTGTGCAGAAGGCTGTGTGACATGATGGGAACAGAAGGGAAAAAGATCTGCAGACAGAAGGCAGAGCAGAAGGGAAAGGACTGAAGATACACACCATCAGAAAGAGGAAGATCTGTGTGACTGGGGAAACTTTGTTAAGAAATACTGACAAACCTGTCATCAGACCAGCCCCAGAAAATGGAGCAGTTTTCTGTCAGAGTCACAACCACAGCAGCTGGGGTTGAGATGATCTGGCAAGAGGAATCCATGTGATGCACTGCCACTTCATTGCTGGGATGAGTCCAGGAAAACATAGTGGAGTGGGAAAGGCTAAAGACTTATAAAAAAACCAAACCAACCCCCCAAAAAAGACTATGTGATCCTTAGAACTGTTGCAGTTTCTAGGTAAGATTTGACATGATGAAGGATTGGTGTTATAAAGAAAATCTGCAGATGCTCAGTCACTAGGATTCACTGAAGACTTCTTGAAGGGTGACTATTCCAGAATATTAGGTTCCAAAAATAAGACTGCTGCTAAAAAACCCATTGAATCATGACTTTGGATCTGCAGAAGTTGTATGAGGCAGAGATCATCAAAAAACCACATTTAAGGTGAAAGAACATATTTGAGCTTTGGAAATTTGGTTTTTCAAATGATAGTGATATTTGAAGCTACTGGTTCTTTTACAGCATTTAAACAGGATAGAGCAGCACCTCCAAGAGAGCATTGTGAGTCCCTCAGCTGGGAAACCCTGGCTGAGCAAGGAAAGACAGCAAGGAGGCTTGACCATCACACTGGGAGTGGTAGAGCCCTAGCAGCAATGGTATTGAAAACATGTTCTCTCCACTCCTGAAAAATAAACTTCCCTCTCCCTGTGAGTTATAAGCCAGAAGTGCAGGTGCTACAACTCAGAAGTGCCAGGTGCCCATTGTGAGATGCCCCATTTCTTTCTCAGGAAGTAGTTCCACTTAAACATAATGGAAATTATTATACTTTTTGAAACCAGCAACAGCAGCAGCTACTTTGAGTCCAGATGGTTTGGAATGACATTTTCCTTCTTGGATAAAAGGTGTAGGTGATGGAAGCTGAAAGATTCTGCATGCAGGAAGTTCTAAGGCAAGGACACAAAAGAAATTTTAAAGAAGTGTGCGAGGGCATTTGCGAAATTTGAGCACAGAGTTTTTTTCTGGAGCTCACATAAGTGGTGCTTTCTCCATGTGTACCTTTGTCTAGGTATCTCACAGCTGAAGAGCTATTTTAAGCCAACATTTTCTGACTGTGTTGAAGAGCAACTACAGCATTCAGTATGTCCTGTTCCCTATGGCTCAGAGGCTTCCTGGATGGTAAGTCTAACTCACACAATGTTTGTCTGCTGGTCACTTAAATGTGAAACCATCTAAACCACTTTTGATAATTCCTGAATCACAGCCTGTACTCACTGTGTTTTTAAAAAAATGGTGGGTTTGTTTTTTTTTTTCCCCAACACTCTTTTGTTTGTGCCAGACTTGTTTTGACCTTAACCCCATCTATGACAAGGTGAGAAGAAGCAGCTTTGGACACCTCATGTGCAAGCGTCCTGACAGACAACAGGTATGTATCAGGAATCACAGGAAGCATAAAATCTAATGGAAACAGCAGTGATTGAATGTACATAGGTGTTCTGCTTCAGAGCCCCTCTTGTTTCTTGGCTTGTTTACAGAGAGGTTGTGCATAAACCAGAATTCTCTTTCAGAAAAACTGAACTAGGTCATTTCAATGCCATGTTGTTCTTATTTGAAGTTTTCAATACAAATTTCTCCTTGACCTTCAATAAATCTGTATCTGTGTGCAGTGATGTATAAGGCTGTCCAGGATGAGGTGGGTTTATCCATCAAAGTCTCTAATGTTCTTTTTATCCTGTCCCAGGACTGTTCCTGCTTCATAATCTACGGCATTTGCCCTGGATGTGGATGACCTGAATACTAAGCATGCAGAGGATCAAAACTAGCTGTTGTGGTGCCTAGTTGAGGGATTTGGTCCTCAATTTGTCTCAGTTACATGTCCAAAACAATAGGTTAATCTGACAAGTTTCCTTCTTCCTCTCATTTACCACAAAAATAATCTTGTGCCTGAGCAGTGTTTCAATTTCCCATGCAAATTTAGAGTCTGACAGGCTAGTTATTTCCCAAGAGGCAGTTCCCACACCTGTCTGTTCAGGTGTGAGGGACTCAAATACCCCTCACATCCTCAGTGTCTTCAGTGCTGAACCAAACCCTGCTAGACCAGTTTTTGCCAGCTGCAGAAAATATCTTTAAAAAGCATATGATACCCTTTAACCAGTGTTTTATGTGTTCTCCCTGTGTTTAGGTGGCTATGAAATGGATATTAATAGTTTTTTTTTTTTACTTCTGGTTTAATACAATGTCAGCAGTGTAGCCCTTCCCTGGATTTTGTGCTTGCTTTCTTAATTAACAGAACAATACAGACTGTTTTTCCTGGTTTTTGTCTTTTCTATATTATTCAAACCAGAACACCTCCAGCAGGTTTAATGTCTTTTTTTGGTGTTGTTTTTGGTTTATGCTTTGTTTTTTGTTTCGCGTGTGTGTGTATGTAGTGGATTTGGGGTTTTTTTCTTTCTCTTTTCTTTTGCTGTTTTGTTTTGTTTAGGGTTTTGTTTTTTTTTTTTTTTTTTTTGGGGGGGGTTGGTTTTGTTTTCTTTTTTTTTTTTTTTCCCTTTAAGTGTCATTAAATCTTTATCTTTTAACCAGTACACAGGACCATGATGAATTATTTCTGCTGAAAGGGAAACTGCTGATCTGAGTCAAGTAATTGTCTGCCACAGTCTGTTCCTGTTTAAAAGACGGCACATGGATTTCTGAATGCGTTGGAAGCTGTTTACTCTTGCACAAGTTGTCTTTTGTATGTTCTGCTCTGCCCTTTGCAGGGTTCCAGTTATCAGGGAGCTAAGCATTTTCCAGACTGCTGTAGCAGTAGTGTTCCCATCCTGTGATGCTGCACTGATTGCCCTGTTCCCAAATTCCCTGTATGGCTGCATGCATCCTTGCCTTGTCAGGGCAGCCTCTACGACTGTTCTTTCACTCACAACTGCCTTTTTTTTCTGCCCAGAACAGCAGCACAGCACTATAACCAGAAAATCACTTCACCCCACTGCTGGTAGATACTTTCAAGTGAGGGTAGTTGATATCCAATCAAAGGACTGTTGGAAGAGCTCAGAAACTGGTGTATTGTCATCTTTTACATGGGCAGTACCAAATTCCAAAACGTAAAACATAATTCCAGCTCGTTTCAGTTAGTTAGCTTAGACTCTGATAGAATTTGCTAACTTGAGACTTCCCTCTGCCTTCACTTATTGCTGTATCAAGGGATGTCTGGGGATTGTACACAGGCACCTGTTATGCTGAAGAAAACCTGTGCACATTCAAGATCAATGGCTCACTTGCTGATAGCCATTAAACCCTCTCAGAAAACTCTAGCTCAATTTCATGCATCTCCTACATGAAATCCTAAATTGTAGACAGAAAATACAATCCACCTGTACAACCAAAGTGTTATAATAATAGTAATATTGCTTACAAAAAAACACCTGAAATTGGTATAAAAATCTGTCTACTGACAAGAAATCAATTTAAAAGGCTAGACAGTACTGATGGAATCAAGGAATACCCTCACAGTGTTTGGCTGCAGATGCAGGTAATCTTGAACCCAGTTTAAGATTACCTGCATCTCAGCTGAGTTGAATGTTACTTATTTCACTCGAAATGCTCCCTGTGAAAGCTTCTCTCATGCCATATTCCTTAGTTATATTGCTTTTTGTTGGGCACAGTTCGGCTCCCTGGCATTTTTTAGATACTGTAGGTGCTGGTTTAACACCAGAAGGGAATTAAACCCCAAATATAAGCCTCTTGCCTTCATCTGCCCCACTCCAGTGTGAAAGGGACAAAGGCAGAGATGACGGGCTGAGATAGCAATTTACTGGAAGGAAACAGCAATGGAGTGAGAAATGCACAGAACAACGATATTAGTAACGTCTTTAATAAGGTACAAAAGTCAAGGTGATTTACACACAAAGGGTGGTCACCCCTTGACTTCTGCATGACAGCTGGGGTCACGCAGTCATGATGGTGGATGTTTTCTGTGGCTGACTCTCCCTGTTGCTGAGCCCAGGACAACAGAGCACAGCGACTGACAATCCCCCCACAATCCAGACTGTCCACACCGCGCCGCCCGCTCCTGGAGGATTGGGCTCGGCTGCGGTCGGCAGCATTTGGCTCAACTCAGCCCTGCCTCTTTGTTGTATTGCACTAAATAGTTTATTTAGTTGTTGTTTGCACTGGGTGATGGGAATTCTTTACTGAGTATGTTAGGTCACGTGGATGGGTTTTTTCCCTCCCCCATCACATGGTCTCCCCCTCACACACCCCCCCTGTTATACACACCTGGTCTGTCCCATGGGTACCCCTCCCTTCACCCCTCCCCAATGGCATCCCATTGGCTCCGGTTCTCTCTCCCCCGCCCCCATCCCCTAGGGGATAAAACCTCCTGTGTGAAACTCCCACGCTTTTTTTCTACCTGGGTTGTTGTCATCACCAGAGTATATTGCCACCAAGCCAATAAACAAGGTACTTGTACCCACGTGGAGAAGAGTGCTTCCCGTCTTTTACTTTCGTCTATGCAGTTCCATGTGGGCTAGAGTCTGAGCTAGCCTGATTTGGACTCATATAAGGCCCAGGAAAACCACAGAATACTGCACCTCTTGGCTTGGGCTCAGCTCTGCTCCTCTTGGCCTGGCTTGGGCTTGGCTCCTTTCAGCTTGGTTTGCGCTTCAGAGCAGCATCCGCAACTCAGCTGTGCTCTCCCAAAGGACTTGAGGGGATGGGAATGGATGGGCAGTGGTGGGAGAACAGGGTCCACAGAGCTGCTCCCAGCAACTTCCCTGAGGAATAAAGAGCGAAACGCTGCCACTCCCAGAGTGTATTACTGCCCCTGAAGCTGCACCCTCATGATGACACAACGGCATGGAACAGCAGCATGGCCACGCCCACACAGCTTTAGCCCCGCCCACAGAGCCCCACCCCCTTGGCTGCCATGTTTTTTGCCATGGTCGCACGGGACTCCTTGTGTGTTGTCATTGTCCCAGAGGACCCCATGTTTGTTGCCATGGCCCCAGGGGACACCATGTTTGTTGCCATTGTCCTAGGGAATGCCATGTCTGTTGCCATTGTCCCAAGGGATGCCCTGTCTGTTGCCATTGCCTCAGGGAGTGCCATGTCTGTTGCCATTGTCCCAAGGGATGCCCTGTTTGTTGCCATTGCCTCAGGGAGTGCCCTGTTTGCTGTCATTGTCCCAGGGAAAGCCATAACTGTTGCCATTGTCCTAGGGAATGCTGTGTTTGTTGCCATTGTCCTAGGGAATGCTATGTTTGTTGCCTTGGCCTCAGGGGCACGGCTCAGCATGCCCGCTCTGCTGTGACAGTCTGCACTGCACATGCCTGAGAGCCCCAGCATCGCGCTGCCCTGTGCATCTGCACACCACGGTTGCAGGCAAAGCCAGAGTCATCGGGTTTTTCCAAAGAGGTTTCTGTGTGGGAAAAGACATGTCCTGGGGCACACAAACACAGGAGTCCTATACTCTGTGTGGCATTTCTTCCTAATCCACAAGGTGTGAATTTTCTATTTGGAAGAATGCTATCTGGTATGGGAATTCTGACTGTGCCTGGTTTTGAAATGATGTCCCATGAAGAGTTCTTTGCGGATTGTCATCTCTGGTGGCCAGCTAGTTCCACAACTGAACCAAAAAACATATGTTAATCAGAAAGGTGAAAAGGACTCCTACAGGTATGAGCTGAAGTTATTTTTAACAGGATTGTGAATAGGTTCCAATTACAGTGAAATGAACTTGAAGAGCTACTCCCATACTATACCTACCTATTATGTAAAATTTGTCCATAATTTGGTGCTAAAAACACCTTCCAGAGCCAAGTGGTGTTGTCTCAGAAGGACAGTAAAAGGTGCATCCTTTTGATGAAGCAGTTTCTTATCTGTTAGTGCCTCTCATCATACTATTTACAAATATAAAGTTACACAAAACTTAGCCTACTTTAATAGTAGTTTAGAGGTATTCACTTCCAACTAGAGAGAAGAGAGATGCAACCATTTTGTGTAAGTGTGACATTAGGAGTCAGGTTTTTGGTGTATAAGCCTGCAGATTTCCACAGGAGCTCTGTGAATGCAACAGCAGGTTCTGATTCCTTATACATTTTCTGAGACCTGTGTCAGCCTATTAAATATAGGGTAAAGTTGAAAATAAAGTTTTAATTACCAGCTATCATTTTTGAGACTGCTGCTGACAATTCCTGACTTGTTAAAATGGGTCATTATTTATGAAACTGTAATTAAAATCATTCTGTGTCAGATAGATTGGATGTGAGTCTTCTTGCCCATTTCTCAGTGTATTCCACTGCTGTCTTCCCAGTCCATGAGGGTTTCTCTTCACACACCCACACATGGTCATCACTATTTTTTTGTTATATTGTATGTGACAGCTACGTGCTCATGTCACCTCACCTCATTTCCAGCCTTTTCAGTAGGATAAGTCCGGATTGGTTTATTTTTTTGTTTGTTTTTCTTTTTGGTTTTTTTTTGGTTGTTGTTTTGTTTTGTCATTGTTGTTGTTTTTAAGGAATGGCAAGAGATAGGCAGGTATGTTTCAGCTTACACAGGCACAAGAGTGTGCTGACCAAATATTAAATAGCTTGCACACATGGGCCCAGGAAGCTGCTGTGCCTCTGCTGTAGAATCAGAGGACTTTAGAGTGGAGTCAGAGTGCAGATGTTCCAGAAATCTCCAAAGTGCCCTACTGGATTGTAGTACGCTACACTGCTGCAGGCCTGCACAGTCCATGAGTGAATACAGATGGCATTTATCTCAGCAGGAAAAAGGGTTTGGTTGGTTTAAACAGTGACCCAACTAAACTAATTCTGAGCATCCTTAGATGACTGATTAAGAACGTTCTGATGAACATTTTTGTGTCAGGATACTGGCTACTGTCAGCAGTATCTCTTTGGTCCTTTAGTCTATAGCACCTTGTCAAACACCAGTTGGACTGATGCATCACCCCGATGAGCTGGACTAGGAGATGAGCACCAGCACCTTCTAAAATTGGACTCTGGCTCATGTTGCATATTGCAGGTTCCTTGCTGGCCATTTCTGTGTCTTACCAAAAGGTCATCCTCATAAAAAGCCATTCTTCAGCAGTTAATGCATCAGTATTTGTGTTAGTTGTGAGTGTCTCTAATTTGGACACAACTAACCTATCTTCCTTTCATTTTCTTAACATAAACTACCCTATACATGGAAAATTACTTGGCCCTAATTATAAAACTGCATAGGGCCAATGCCCCATGAAATGAATAGAAGTACTCTGGCCCCAATGGGTCTTTAATCAGTCTCATCTGGCAGACAGCCAAATAGTAAAAATAGTTTGCTGATTCCTCCTGATTTACTGTTCTGTAATAAATTAATATTACTTTATTTTGTGGAAAATAGAAAGCAGGAAATGGAGGAAGGATAATATAATGCAGGATAAAGAAAAGTGAGGGAGAAGATTTAAAAAATGAGTGCTGGCAAAAAATAAGTTTCTCCTTATACAAATCCCATTGTTTGATCAACCACCATACATCTCAGAGAATGAAGGTACTTTAATTAATTACAGAATACTTATACAGTGTTTTGCTGATCAATAATAAAGATTGTTAAAAAAAAAACTTGCTAAGTTGTTATATTGCATCCTGACACTTGCGTGCTGTTTTAAAAAATCGTCCTGTCACAGAAGGACGCTAATGACTTAACAACCTAAAGCTTGCCAACTCCTGAAACCTTGATGTTTAATCTAGATAAATGTCCTTGTTCATAGAGCTGTGTAATCAATGTGTGTAGTAGAATTATGGTACTATGCAAGCATTAGCTCTGTTTACATAAATATTATGTTTTATCAATGGACAAATGCATCAATTTATGCTGGAATGTATCATGGAAAGAAATTTAGAATTTTGATGAGAACTTTTTTGGCAGATTGGATGTTTATAACATATAGTGTAATTTTTCATAAAGCTTCAGGAGTCATTGTAGCAAATAGTTGATTTCATAGAATTCAAAAATTACCTGGCTTGAGAAATTTGAACTTTCTCAGTTTTTACTAGTTTGTGTACTTTGAGGAAAACTTTTTTGGGCTGGATATTTCTCAAAACAATAGAACTTCTATGTTTGTCACTTGTTAATACATTCAGTAAGTATATTTTTAGAAGAGCTGTTGATGTAGGAGTTGGAAGTATATGTTTCTATGAACTCGATTAAAGGAATATTGTAGGAATAGAAAATCATTATCAAGAGCTAAGGTGAAAGCTATGACAGGGGAGAGACTGTTACTGAAAGCATGAAATATTAGTTGCCATTGAGATCTTCACCAGAGCTTTTTCAGTTTTTTATTTAGAATATACAAAAATGGATCAGCTGCTGTATAATAGACATATTTATACACTTGAAGACATAGAAGACAATATTTTTATTTGTGAGGTAATAGTCTGAGAAAAGAGAAAAATTGATAGGCGTGGATGAATTACAGAGAGCAAATTTATTAGTAATAAACCTTAGTGAAGGAACACACTTATGCATTAGAGCAAAGCAGGTAAATAGAAAAACTTAAAATGAGTAAAGTAGATAAGATTTAAAAAAAAGGCAAAAAAAGTTTTCCTTGTTTTCTAAATTAAAAGGATTAACTTTCCATTTTGAAACAGTTTCAAATTCAAAATGCCTTTATCTTCTATGAAATTGTTTTTTTTTAATGAAATGAAACAAGTCTATAAAACATTAATTCTTAGAGGATGATGCAAAGTAAAAACTTTTTTTATTTGTGAAGGAGAACAGATTGGGAGGATTGATAGGGTCCAGAGAGGGAAAATTCATGACTCTCACAACTTTACTTACTTGATGTTCTATGTTATCTATGCAGCCTTATTAAAATATTCTGTTGTAGTGCTATATCTGTGGGAGTTCTGCTGTTAATTTGAAAGGATTCATGATTTCATTCTCAATCTTTACCTCTTTGAGAAGGATTTCTGCACTTATTTAATGCAGAGACAAAAACAGAGTCAGGAAGGCAGAGATGTTAGAGAGTTTTTGAGATGGGTGGATTAGGAGAAGATGAGTGGATTAGGAGGATGTTCTTCCAAAAGATTTAGACCTAGATATAAACACTTTCCATTTCTTGTTTTTCTCCTGAGTACTGATCCACCTTGATTTACTCCTTAGTATTTTACTGGAACTGAGAACATTTGGTAAATGCTGTAGTGAAACGTGCCAGAATTACTCACAAAATCCTGAATTTCTTCTGCTGCACTGAACAAAATATGCAGGATTGACCCACAAAGTGTTCCATCACTTTAATTACTCCATGTACTCTAATGTCAACCAGGTGTTGAAAAGTAGCAATGTCCAATGGAATAGGCAAACTTTCCTAACAAATTTTTGAAATAGAACGTTACTTGAGTAGCACAAATAAAACTGTTGTCTTCAGAATGTCTTCAAATCTCTACTTGATGTTGATTTATTATTTTGTTCTCAGAGAAATGCAAATATTGAGTGGGTCTTATATAAACATTCAGTGATGAAGCCAGCAAAATATCTGAGAACTTTTGTACCAAGTAGTTATTATTACAAATACTGTAAAAGTTAAGCTTTAAATGTTAAGTGACTTTGTGCCATTTAGTTTATATTTCTTCATGGGAGGATATTTGCACACTTATTACTTGGTTCTGTTTGTGCAAATGGGATACCTGGTCATCTGCACAGATTTCACACAGAAATCCATGCACAAATGATTAGCCAAAAAATTAAGAATAGATCTGAAATCCTCTAAAAAACCCTTTGCATTTGGTATCAAATTTATGCCATATCTTAATTTCTACAAGCCTTTTTTTTTTTTTGCATTTTTCTCCACAGTGAGTAGAATGCAGATTCAACTCTGATGGTTTCTAAGTGTTTAAAGTATTCTAACATAAATTATTTGCATTCAGAACCTTGAGCTTTGTTCTCAAGACCTTAAAATTGTCAGTAAAATCAGAACTTCTTGTCATTTGTTTTCACCCACATGCATTAGTAAAATTCTACTTCCAGACTGTAATTCTGATTCAATGTCTTTTAATTGAAGACAGGGGCAGTTTGTTCTGTAATTTTCATCACTAGCTATTTAGGAATTAAGAGACCTGACGACCCACTATAATGGTTGGATAATTCTTGACATTTTTAAAAATGACCTGTCTTGAAATGCGTTTCTGTAATTCCAAGGGTGATGATAAGGGTGATAGGAAGGGAGTTAATAATATGCCATACATATTATGCAGCTTTAAAGTGAACCATAGCATGGAAACCTAGGTAGGCTGAGATTTTGCAGTTCTTAAAGAGAAACTTGCATCAAAAAAGAACATCTATCCAAAGCAAATGAACAAAGAATAACACCCAAAGAAAACTCCCCCCAAAACTCTGCCCCATCAACGAAAAAAGCCCAGACCCATCCAACTCCTTTCCCCCCTTGCAAAAAACCCCCCAAAACCCAATAAAAAACAAAACCAAAAAAATCCCCCCTGCCAAAAAAAAATAAATTCAAAAAACCCCCAACCCGACAAAGCAAAAGAAAAACCACCAAAAAACCACAATAAACAAACCTTGGGAAAATATCTGTTTGTTCATATGGTCTACTGAGACTCAGTCAGCTTCCTGTAGATATTGTTGAAGGCACTGTAGCCCATGGAGGACCAGCCATGGATGTAAACTGTTGTAACCTGACCACAGCCCCCAGCACCCCTTGTTGCTTTATTGGGGTGACTGAGAGTTCCTGTAACCATAACAAGTGGAAGGAAAGGAGTCACTTTGAGCCTGGGAAAAGAGGAGGGGTGTGTTTTCCTTAAGTGGTCTAATTATTAAAAAATATTTTATATGTTTCCCCACTCTCTGATATCTGAATAAATACTGCCATATTTACATAACTCAGCAGTAAAACAAGCTAAATTGCTAAGCTGAATAGGCTTTGCCTGTGACAGTAACTGGGAAGTGATCTCCTTGTTTTTATTTCATACCGCGCATGGTCATGGCCGCGGCCACTTGTTTATGAATAATTAAGGAATCTCTTGTACCTTCATGTCAATATCCCTGGGACAAGCTGGACTGGAGATCTTTCAATGGTCAAGCTTCTGCAGAGACTGTTTGCTTACCTCATTACACTTGCTAGCCCAGTCTGAAAATTGGCCTAAAGCAAATCAACCTGTCAGTCTCCTGGTCCTCTCGTTCCCTGCACGTATTCTCTGCTTCTCAGAATGTCTAATTTAGTTTCTCTTGTACTAGTGATCAATGGCTGTCAGCTGTTTTTCTTTTTTCTTGAAACTGTTCCTAAATTAGCCTGTCATGTCTTCCTTGAAGGGCACATGTAACGATTGTTCTTTTTTCTTTCACCATCAATGAGAAGTCAAGACTGCTGCAAAAAACTCTCATCAGAGCTGACCCCACCAAAATCATTCTGGTTAAGATTTCTCCTTGTCTTAGCATCTGTTTTAGACGTAAAAACATGACTCCTTTTTTTCAGGTAATCTCATTTATATAAGATTTATATGGTATTTACTGTCACATTTTGGATTTCTTTAACAGAAAAAGCACTAAAAGAAGAAAAACACCATGTTCAGTTTTTTCCTGCAAATAGTGATGTCAATTATTTTTGCATTATGTGCCTTTGTTTTCATACCTATATGAGGCCCTACAGAATGTGTTTTATGATTTCCAGTGTCTTCTACTTGAGAATGTTCACTCAAATATTTTTTCAAAAGCCTGTCATTAAAAATCATTTGTTGCTAGCAAAGTCATGTCAAAACACAAGTGTAATCATTCAGCCACAGAAGGGCTAATTTCTCATTCTCTCATTCTTACGATCTCATTTTCACAGTTCTTTATCCTTTAAAATTGCAGATCTTAATTTCTAAAGTAAAACAGGGAGAAATTACCTAAGAAATTCATAGTAACTTTATAAATAAGTAAAAAAAGAAAAACCTGAATAAAACTGAATAAATCTCGTTTATTCTTTAGTCATTCATCCCTTACATCTGTTTCTGTGATTGACACTTCAAGTATGTGAAAGGAATGAGAAGGAAACCAAATTAATTTCACTCCCTCACTCTTTCAGGACAACCTTTATCCCAGCAACAAACCATGTTCTGGTAAGATCTGGTTTAGGTGGCAAACCAGCTGAAGTATACACTTTATTTAGTGTACTTTTGGATGTTATGGGAGAATATTATCTTAAAAGTGTGAAATAAGGTCTAGTTGAAGTTATGCACATGTCTCTTTCCAGTAATGAAGGAAAACAAAGAGGGAGTGATGATTGATTTTGTGCAATGCATACAAATCAGGTATTATGCAATAATCATTCAATGGCTACCAGTCTTTCTTCATTGTAGTGATGGATAGTCTTTCTCTTCTTCCCTTTATATTGTTCACAGTGACACTGTGACACTGCAGTTCCAACTAATAAGGAACCATGCTGGGATGGGATGATCTAATTTGCTATTTTCATAGAATCAGATTCAAGAAATTGAACAAAATTATTTTTCATCTCTTCAGCCATAATCTTTTCTCACTCCTTTTCCTCTTTCTTTTTTTTTTTTGAAAATAGGTAGCATCACACCAAATAGAACATGGTTTTGAAAAGATTATTCAGGAAGTACTGAAATTGCTCTATCTTGCCATTTCCATTCAATTTCAAGCTTTGGGTTAAAAAGTCTTCGTGGTACCAGATGGAATTATATCTAAAGAGGCCTCCTCTCCTAAAGAACATCCCATTACTGAACAACACATGCTATTCCCAACTGATCCCTTGCAATTGTCATGAAAAGCTCTTATGTTCTCTTCATCTATTATCACTCAATACTGAATTAATAAAGTTTGAGACTTTTAAGGAAGTATATTTTGAATATTTTCCTGAAATGACAGATCCATATATCTTAGATAGTCTGGACTTTCATTATGCATCCTTGAAGGAGAATCTGTAACTTGCAAAGCTTCTTCTCTGTTTCTTGTCTTTCACTGCAGATTAAATATCTAAGACATTTAATTATTTTAAATATGGTGAGAAAAGATAACAGAGACAGATCTTGTGAATTTAACATATATTGCCAGTACTTTCCATTGTCTAGTGCCCAGGAATTTCAGTGTGAATGGAGATGTCATTTTATATACAAATATATCCTAAAATGACTGTATTTTTGGTTTTTTTGCCAGTGGAGTTACCTTTAAGACCTTAGGATGCTTCTAAATCTTGATAATGATAACCTGAGAGACATTATTAGTACATCCCAGATCATGAATTTTACAGTGCTACCAATCAAGTAGCTGCTTTGCTGTATAGTTTCAGGATTTGAGAAAGGAGGAATGAATTGAATGATATAGCTAAAGACAGCTAATTAAACAACTAAAACATGTTAAAAAACCAATTGAAAGCAATGAGGTTGAAGGAAGTTTGAACATCTCATGAATTTTCTTTAAATAATATAGGAGGTAACAGTCATCTGGTCTGGGGAAAAAAAATTAAAAAATTAGAGTAGAATGTTATTTTAGGGCTATGATGAATTTAAATCTTCCGGGAATCAACTTTACTGGATCTGTAGATTCCTACATCTAGCTTCTCTTGTGACTGACAGTCACATTGTTGGAAAGATTTCATGACTTGTATGATTCATAGCTGTCTGGAGGAAATAAAATATTACTTTTTTGGGCCACATAACAAAGAAAAAAAAGCTTTTTCTTCTTATAAATTTCAGTCTGCAAAACTGTTTATTTCCCATTTAAAAAGACAGAAACAAATTAGTAAAATTTGAAAGTGCAGTCTAAATAACACCCAAGCAAAGCTCCTAATTTCCTAGATGGCCTTTCCTATAAGATTTATAATTCATAGCAAGCTATAGTGAAAATTAGAGGAGTGAGCAAGTAGAAAAAAAACCTTAAACTGCTAAGCAGCAAAATTGTGTAGGTACCAGAGTCCACTGTTTGCCCTTAGTAGGATACAGCCAGAATCCACAATGACTGAAAACTGATCCCAGCCTGGCTCTAATGTCCAGTCTCAGCTATGCTTCTACTCTACGGCCAGAGAAAATAAAAGGCAAATAATCAGTTGTCCTTCAGTGGCTGTCTGGACTGGGGTGCTTTTGGAGGTGTGCTTGATGCAGAGCCCATCAAAGAGTGCCTAGTGACTCTTCAATTAAAAGTGTTCTTAGACCTTGCTCTTCTCTTTTTCACCTCTATCAGCTCCATGGGTAGACAACTGTCAGCACATTTTTCACATTTATTGATCATTAAAGGTAAAAAAAATGACTGTGGGACAGTGTTTTGGGAGGAAAAAAAACCCCAAATCCTTGAAGTTTGACATATTTCTCATTTTAATTGATTAATTTTGTGCCAAGGTGTATCAGATTTTTAATGAAAATTAGCAAGATGTTTTTATTATTGCTGGGCTATTTTCTGTTGCTGGATAATTTGGAATGCCTGTTTTGAATTTCATGCAAAAGTCACAGAACTACACACTATTCAGGCATCTAGATTAAATAGGGCTTGAGTAAATTATTCTGTTCTGGATAAATTTTAAATGGTGTGATTGAGAAATTCAATTTAAAAAAAAGATTTATCCAGTTTAGGTAATACGTGTTGGTGACTGTGAGCCCACAGTAAAGAAAGTTGAAGGGATCTGTACCAGGAATCTGCTCTGTAAAACAGGTACATATGGTGAAATGGGCAGTTGCTCTTCTGCATTAGTGGAGTGTCATAGGATTTAGGTCCCTTGCTTTGACTTGAAAATAAGAGTAGATATTGGCATGCATTTTTTAATTACGCCTGAGACATTAATTTCAGACATTAGTTATAATCCTTATGTCCCTGTATTGCACTTTTAAGCAGTATTTTATATATAAGCACAGTAAATAGTTAACCTCCCTTGTATTAGTATGTATGAACTCATTAATGTACTGAAAAACTCTGTCTCTGGTCCCTGATTGCCATCCTCTCTGCATGCTTGTTTATCTCAGTGCAAAAGGAGCACCACATGGATGCAAAGCAGGTGCATCACCTTTGCACCAAGGTGATGGAAACAAAGGCATATCTGAACTTAATGGTCCTTAACTTTAATCTTCTTTTTTCAGGGTGTGGGTTTGGTGTTTTATTTTTGAGAGGGATAGTAGAGGATACAATTAGAGTCAGAGTTTAACATTTTCTCTGTGGTACTTACTTTATTCACTTTCAGAGTCACTGACTAGTTTCCTCCTTTCAGCTGGGAACTTGTATTTCAAATAAATCTTTCATCTTTTTTACTCCAGTCCATTCTGTCTGGATAGTCCTACATCCTTTATTTATAGATATAGTGAGCAGTAAATAAAGACAACATACCGTGATTTTGTACTATAAACAAGAAACAAAAAATGAAGGAAAAAACCACAGGGTGGATAGGTCCATGATTTTTTTAAAACTTATTTTAGATTTCATTTGGAAGGGAAAAAATATCCAGACAAAACCAAATTTTATGGAAGCAGTGTGTTCACAGATAGCAGAATTTATGCAATGAAAGTTCAGAAATGTATAATAAATAGTTTCTTCTGAGTTTTCAGCCCTGTTCCTTCCCTTGGAAGAGACCTGGATACTTCTTATTTATAGACTTTAAAGAAGAATATAAATCTCTAAAAAAAATGGAATTGTGAAAGAAGGGGGTGGAAAACCAGTCCCAAAAATGTATTCATGAACACAAAAAAAGTTAAAAATGAGTTTGTAATTTACTGCAGCTCAGAGGCAGCAATAACTAATACACTGGAAATTTACCCATTTTATGCATCTATTTTGCCTGCTTTACTGCTCTGCTGTTCATAAAAAGAGCATTTATTTCAGCAACTGTCATGTCACTTGGCATTTATGTGATCTCTGAGCTATGTGTGAAAACGCACTTTTTTTCCAGTTTCAATTTTTATTAAAAAAGTTATTTATTTTACAAATTGGTATCAAGGTGATTTGTTCTCTTGTCTAACTAGTTTTACTGTTCTACTTTTATTATGTTCATTCTTATCACTTGGGAATCAGAACCATAAATCACTTGCTTTTGTTTTTCATGTCCTGAGTCCTGCTATTGGAATTGCATTCTGTCTTCTGCGTGTTGCTGTCTTAATTCCTCCTCCTCTTTCCCCACTGCAAACTGGGAGATTAGAAGCTATATTTTTAATTCTTATACATTTTCTTACTCTTATGCTGCTCTTATGAGGTGCTTTGGATTGTCCACTGTGGTTTGCTCTCAGCTGTGTCATTTGACTATTCACTCTGGTGTTTCTCTTTCCCATTGTTATGACCTCTCTCCCCTGTGTGCTGCAGGGCTCCACTCCCATGCTGGAGCTGCTCTGTGGCTGCTGCTGCTCACATCTGCCTTGGGAAGCTCACCTGTCCTGTACAACTTAAGCATCAACTCTGCAATGAGAGGCATCAGATGCAGAAATGAACTAGACAGGGGAAATGCAAGGGAATCATCTTGCTGATGGAGGGCTCCCTGAGCTGAGATTCCTGACGGCTGTTCTGGCTCTTGCAGAGAGGTGCTATGGGGCTGTATCAGTCCTTTGAAATGGCCAATTCAGAGGTTCCTCAGTAATCACCTACAGGGAGTCAAGATCATTAGATGATCTCCTGAAGGGCTCACTGGAGTTCCCAGGAGATGTTTCATTCCTAGTTCTACCTCCAAAGATGACAGCTGAAAGGGAACTAGAAGATTAATTAACTACACCAAACATTTAGAATTTAACAGGAAAATCAGTTTAAAAGCAGCTGAATAGATAAATATGCTCAGTTGCAATTTTCTTGTAGCAACCTGGCTTTCTACCAAGAAGCTGCCCCTGTATTTACTCAACTATTACATGAACCTGTAGTTCAACTCATTTCTCTGCTCTTTTGTTACTGCTGTCAGCTTAAGTGGCCATGCTTCTTTAAAAAGACTGGCATAAAATGGAGGCTGTTTATTTCTGATCGCAAGCTTTACATGTGACAAGGCCATATTTTACTTCTTCTTGGTCTAAAACTGATCACAGAATAAGTGTCTGCTCAATGGCTATTGATGGGGAAATCTCATCTGTTGCCTTGGCAGTTTCAGTATATTTAGAAGCTGAGAACCCAGATGTGAGTTTGCATTGTGCTTGTTTATGACTAACACAATCTGCAGGGCCACTCAGTCCTGTAAAATATTCAAGGCTTTTCCCTTGCTTGAGATAATTTAGCTGCAGTGTCTTTTCTTGGCTCCACATTTTGTCCTGACACAGTGTAGAATTTATAGGGAAGGGGTAAAGGTGGAATGAGACCTAATTTTGAGGAAATGAGTCAGAATTTCTATCTTCTGAGCACCAACTGTGAGACAAAGAGGGCAGGCTGCCTCACTCAGGAGAGCCCACCTGTGCACCAGGTATTTTTACAACTGCATTTCTATTCCCATGGAAAAGCCTTTTGTATTCTTGTACTGTGTCAGATGTCTGCAAGCCAAACAGCAACTGCATTACTTCTGTGCTGTAAGGACAAGCTGGTTGCTGGCCCATAAAATAATAATGGGAGAGCTATAAAATGCTCTGAGAGGTCTGCTCATCTGAGGTCTGCTCATTTCATGGAAGCTGTGCTTCTATTTACATGCAGCACACCCTCTGATCCTGAAGGATATCCCAAGCATAGGTATGATCCATAGATAATCAGTCACGTTTGCTTTACAGGGAGTGTCATTTTTGGTGCATCTGCTCTCAGACATACCACTGCAAACAGTGCTGCCAATTATTAGTTCTCCCTTGCCTCAAAATTCCGAGGAAAAAACTGGAGTGCTGCTGACAGAAACATAAAAGCACAGACTCTGCTAGCTAGCTCTGAACATTGCTTTATTAACCCTGGTATTCTGCATCCAGCAGTAGCTAATGCGTCATGCTTCAGAGGAAAGGCAAACCCCACAATTTGTGCAAAGCCATAAAATAGAAGTATTCCTTGCCAAGCCTGCAGCCATCAGCTTATTCCCTGAAGCATAAGATTTGATTATATGTTTGTTTCTTGGGGAGAAGAGCTGTGAGTATTTAAGCTTTTCAGGCTGGAGATCATGCATTAGATTAACCTGGAGGACTCTGAGGCCCATGTAGAACAGATTGTGGAATTCCCTTGGCAGAAATGAGCAAAGCAGCCATTACTAACATGCTGTCATACTGTTAACTGGAGCCGAATGACAAATCCATAGGAAATTTTGCTTCTATTTCTGCTCTTGAGCTATCAGTGAGAAGCTTGTGATTTCTTTGGGGTATAAGTACCAACCTTATTTCCCACATAGTTTCCAAGTTTATGTTGTGTTTGCAAACATTATAGTCTTATATGAGTAGTAGCTGGGGCTGAAGAGCTGGATCATAGCTCTTGTTTGCATCTCTAACTGTGGACTGCCTCCAAGGCCTGGGAAGCAACAGTTTTGGCTCTGTTCACTCTTTCCTACCTATCTCCAAATCATCTTCCTTTTTTCCATTCTATATAGAACACATTGCCTTCATTTTGATTAGGCTTTTTTATTATAATTATTTTATTTTAAATTGCTTTTTTCTGTTAGTTTGTTCTGGAACGATATAATATTTGCCAAGGAAAATAATGCAGACAATACCTATGGCTCCAGTCACACATAGTTCAGGGCTAGCCTGAGTTTTATAAGGAAGATTCATCTAGAGAAGGCAGATGGAAAAAAAATAGAGAAAAGGTTTTGATTAGAACTATTGTCCTGTGGCTTCTGAGCAACCTCAAAAAGGGGAACGAATCTGCAAGGAGATTGGAGATTGCACCAAAGATGAATTCAGATACTGCCAGGCTCAGGAGCAGGAAAAACACAGAAGCCTTTAAAAATGCATCTTCCACTACCCTTCCCTCATGGCCTGCTGGACTAGTAGGCTACCATGTGGGGCATGTTCTTCAGTCATCCTGCAGTATCCAGCTAGACTTAGGGAATACCTGTAACCAGTCACACTTATATTCAGCCCAGAGTCGCAATGTGCTACTCTGTTGCCTATGAAACCCCTGGCAGTGCAGCAGAAAACAAAAAAACGGCATTAACCTGGTAACTAATGCAAAGCTTTGCTATAAGCAAAAGCTTCTTTCCTACCTGCTCCAATTTTGGACAGAAAATGCCTTTTTATCTTCATATAGTTCTTTGTCTTGTGAAAAGCAGGAGGTTGTGCAGTATTTTTTTCAAAAGTGGTAAAGTTGTTTTAGCTTCAAGTGGGAGCTAAGGTGTCAGTTCTTGACACCTCCCAGCACAAGATTTCATAACAACTCCTATACTGCTCCCCCTGTTTTGGCAATAGCAGCTTTATGATTGAAGACTAAACAACTGGCAGCACCAGTGGATACTTGCATGTGAACTAAGTCTCAGCTCTGCCAGTACAGAGTAACTGTGTTGGCTTCTGGTTGTAGTCTAGGCTTAATTTGTCCTACATCAAGAATCTTGAGACTATGAGTACTATCCATTCTTCAGCTTGGAAGCAGATCCAGCATTGTCCCCAAGCCACCTGGACTCTGTGGTTTTCTCCTAGCTGCACAGGATGGGTTTCTGGCTGCATGGGACTGGGGTGTTGGGGTGGGATTGAGGAACACCGAGTTCTAGAGGTGTGCTCTCAGGGATCTCCATGTAGCAATGGCAGGTGGATCTGGCTTGTTGTCTGAGACTGAGATGATCCTTCACCTGCCATCTCATATTTCTCTGATGGTTACTGGATTCTTGGTGGAGTCTGTCACAACCACCTGACCAGCTCTGCACTGTGCTCACCTCACTCAGGTACACTGCTCTGATCAGAGAGCTCATATCCGTAGGATGTCCATTATGGATTACTCCTCTAGTCTGGACCTGTAATAGCCCTGAACAACTTAGAAAGAAACCAATTTTTCAGTCTCACTTGCAAAATGCAATCAATATTTCTGATTTCAAGGGTATTGCACACTGAGAGAAAATAGTAAGTGAAAAGTATTATTTCCAAGTTATAAATCATGACATTTCCTATCTTCAATTTACTCCAGTTTTTCGGCATCACATGACTGGCTTGTTCATCAATCAGTTTATATTCTTGAAAAGAATAAAAGACCTTATAAATGTATTGATTTGGATCAGAGATCACACACAAAAAATTAGCTAATAAAAAAACCTATTCCGTAAAAAGTAATTTTTTGCTCTTTGGAGCATGAAATTTGCTATCAAAAGTATTCATGAAAAGTGAAATTGTGGCAAAAACCTCAGATTGTTTACAGGTGATTCTTGCTATGCAGAAGCATGTCATGTTCTGTTTCATAAGAGCTGAACTCTACATTCTGGGGCTAAGTGTGAACTTAAGTTAAAAAATGCAAAATAGTTCCTTCGTGTCTATTTTCAGGCATCTGAATTTAGTTGCTTGGTTTTAGATATCTTACCCTCCAAATTTATGTAAAGATTGAGACTGATTTATGTAGAAGCATTTTGATGTTAATAAAACATGATTCAGACCAAAAAACAGCCTGCCATTACACTGCAGCACAAGCAGCCCAGATATCTTGGGAGACAGAATGAAAAGGGCTGGGTCACCTTACTAAGAGGTGATGCTGTCCTTGCTACTCTTCTGAAGTTATTAAAAATTGCTTGATTTCCAAGATTTTAGGGGGGTTTTAACAATAATATGATCAGCACTGTCACAAAAGATTTTCAGTCCACCAACACAATTGAACTCAATTTCTGAATGTGGAAGATTTTAATTTCCTTGGACTCAGGATGGGAGCCACGTGGTGGTCTTTTCCTGGCTGACATTTTCCTAGCATTGTTCTGCAATAAGATTGCTTCCCATCTTGCAATATAAAATTGAGAAAACTGGTTAATATTTCCCAGTGCCCCTGAATCTCCCAAACTTTATTTAATGTTATAAGAAAAACAGAGTATCAGATCATAAATGCCATCCTCCAGATCATTGTTTTGGTCTTCTCCTCTCCCGCTTCTCCTGCCAATCAGCAGAATGCACCTCAAACACACATCTGGGACTGCATTTTCAAGGTGTCTTTTAAATTTTTTTTTTTTTACTTGAAGGTTTTAAGCCTTAAACCTCTTCTGCTTGTCAATTGATGGAACTGTTCTCTCTTTACTCACACTGTGATCTGTCCCTAATTCAAGCCAACAAACCAAGTCAGGAATGTGACAGAAGTGACACAGATGGATTTTTCACAAGCAGTATTCTTAGAATTCAGATGTCCTTCACATAACATTGTTTGGTACTGCATTCCCTGAAATTATTGTATTGTTTCAATCTGAAATGAAAAATGATCAGTGATGGCATTGCCATAATATGCTCTTTCCACGGTTTATGTGTTATAAAGTATTTGAGATTAAATACATATTGAATATATAAAACATTAAATATAGGAGAATATAATTTTAGCAGGTTTACTTTACTGCCAGTAAACAATTTCTGATGTGTAATGCAAACTTATTTTAGTGATATTTTGGTCTCATGGGATATCAGGCAGCTATAGACTAACACTGAACCTCACAGTCAGCATACCTATTAACCACTTAGGAATGCAACATATTGGGGTGTTTCATAAATTAAATTCTTTATTGATCAAAATAAGATTTGGGGTAAAGGGTCTCTGCTCACAGGAAGCCAGTTGGATATGCATGAGTTTGGAGAGATCAGATGGAGAATCAAACTCAGTGGTTCTCAGTGCATCTACGATGGCAGTTTAAGGTGCAGTATAGGTGTTTTTTTCAGTGTGAATGATTCTACATCTTGCCCTTGATGTACTATAGATGACAATTTTGTGACCCCCTGGTATGCAGAAACTGGACTCTTTCTCTGACCTGGATGAAGGAACAGAAAATCTCTGGCATGAAAATTTTCAGACAAAAAGATTACTTTTTTATTTAGTTTTTGTTGTGTCACTTTTCAAATCAAGTTCATAGTGCCAGTATATCTGAAAGGGAGGTGCTTATGGCAGGAACATTTAAATTCAGTATTACCACCAAAAAACTTAATCTTGGAAAACTATAGCCTCTCGAGTAGTCATTTACCTTTTCTCAGCTTTTCATGTTTTCCATCATAACAGCTAAATATTAAGTACTTCATAACAGGCAAATAATAAAGTTTGGTTTTTTTTTTTTTTTCCTGACCATAAATTTTTAAAATAAGTTTTATACTTGAAGTGGAACTTTACTTCTCCACTTATTACTTGTTGACACTGACATCTATGAACCAGATACTTACTTATCTTGAGTAATATGTTACAGGGTCAAATTTGCAAATTCAATCCTTTGGGAACACGTATAGCATATTCACTTCCAGCTGCTATAAAAGACTGTACAACATATTTATGGCTAAGCATATGCTCAAGAATTTTCCTGAATGGGCATATACACAGAACCACGCTTACAAAATTTGCTGATTTAGAGTTCATGTACAAAATGAATTGTGTCATGTTAATTTAATACTATAATCATGGTACCTTATAAATTTAACTTGATTTATTACAGTGAAAAAGATTCTGGGCAGAGCTAACAAGAACAACCACATTACAATCAATTCCAAGGAAATATGTAAAAAGCAATCTAGATCCTCCTCTGTCCCAGTGTTAAATATTACATTTTAAACAGCCTCAAACAGTCAGCATCACATACAGTGTATTTAGTGATCAGAGCACATACTTCATGTTGACCACCAATTCTCCTTTCAAAAACCGGACTTTTTTGTTTCGAGGTAATCTTGATCTTTCCTGGTTCTTTTCATGGAGCCCCTGTACCATTCAACAATGCTGACTCCTTAATTCTTTCTAGATCTGCCACCATCTATTCTATTTTCCTCTCTGAGTTTTTAGTCATGAAACAGAATTGATTATCTCCTTTGTATCAAATGAATACAAGGTAGAGTTAATTCTTGCTTAGGAACATTTCCCACTTTACAGTTTTTCAAAATGTCTGGAGAAAATCTAGGACAATGACTAAGCCAGATTGTGTTTTTCCTGGTAGGAATAAATTGCAGAAACATTTTCCTTAATGCATATTGATGTATTAAATGTTTTGTAAAATAGATCACCTGCAGAAATGAGGAGATGAGTAATATTAATGCTTATATGAGTCATATACAAGAAATAGAACAGAATTTAGCCCAAGTAAATATTACCACTACTTTCTCTTACAGTAATAAGTAGTTAAGCCCATTAGGCCAACCTCCAAAACCCTTTCCACAAATGCAGTGTTCAGTTGACAGTTCTTGTGACTCATGCTATTT
Source organism: Serinus canaria (assembly GCF_022539315.1). Classification (NCBI taxonomy): domain Eukaryota; kingdom Metazoa; phylum Chordata; class Aves; order Passeriformes; family Fringillidae; genus Serinus; species Serinus canaria. The sequence continues at coordinate 22,333,180 of NC_066315.1, read as the reverse complement.
ACTATTCTCTCTAGGCAGCTTCCTGCTCTCTCTACCTTGTATATACAGAGTCTGATTCAAAGGCCTGAAAGACAGAAGCAAGGAGAAAAGGCATAGGGAGTCAGAGGAGTATCTGGGAATCAACCATAGAAAGACCAGAAAAGGAACCAGTTCTCAAGTACTGCCATCTTCTTACATTCAAGTTTTTTTCTGTGCTTTATAGTGAGGTGCAGTAGAGCAGCTGAAAGGTGAAATAAAGACATACGTGAGTTACAGAACACCAGTGTGTATGACTCGGGTCTGAAGTAGGCATGGTAAGATTTGTTAGATGCAGCAAGGCTTAGGATAGCCAGTTTTGCAGGCTTGTCTTGATTCTTGTGAGTTAGCATTTTACCTTTTTTCACCAGAATCTAGTCAGTTTAGAAATTGAGAACTTTCTTTCAATAAACATTTCATTTAACATTCTAATAAATGACAAAAAGTTGACGTTTCTATTAGGAATCATACAAAAAAATTTGAGATTAGCTAGGCTTGATCTATTATAACTCCTTATTATAACTGACTGGTTGTTAAAAACCTTTTGATCAAGTGCTAAAATAAATATTATTGCTGACAAAGAGACATTACACCTTAGAGAAAACAAATCTGAGTAACATTATAACTACAGATTCTTTACCAAGTGAACTGCCCAGACTGAATTCTCAGACATAAGGAGAATGAATGTGGATTAGCCTACAGTTTTAGCCAGGATAACCCAATCATAATAAAGGCAATACTTTTGTTACATTAAAGGAGATCTGTGTGCTTGAAGAGCAGAAACCTGACTAATAGTAGGAAGTTTCATTTATATTATGCACAAGTAGTATACTCATCACAATGCAATGTGAACAGAGGACAATTTTAGGCACCATAAACAGCTGTTTTTTGGAACAGTTATTTCAAAAAGCTACAACAGAAAAGCTAATTACATTTAAGTAAGGCAAAATTGTTTAAGATAAAGTCCTGAACAATAGGTAGAACAAAATTCGAGGCATAGTCACAGTGAAAATTTCTTAAACTTTAGTATAAAAATACACAAAAATTCAGCGTTATTAGAAGAGAAAAAAAAGTATATGGTTTGATTAAAAGGGCCTGAATAAGATTGTGGAAAAGCATAAAATTCTTGTAGGTGGCATGGAGATTTCAGATATCACAGTGGAAGTGTTGAGTAAATATGTATTACTTATCAAAAGAAAGAACCATATAAAATCAAAATTATAAATAAAATTCTAACATCATTAACCTCAGAGTCTATTAAAAGCCATGCTTCAGAAATAAATGGAAGACTTGTTCGAATGAGAAAATTTGAAAGGAACATAAATACTCTCTAGTTGAACATAAGGCCATAATAGGGGAGGAAAAAAATTATTTTGAGGTAGAACTTGCTTAGAACATAAACTTTAACACATACAAATGCAGGAAATTTTCATGTTTTTGCACAGGCTTATTTTATGAGGCTGATTTATGTTCACAAGTACTTTGTAGGAAACAAAACCTAAATTTCATGCTAAGCTTCCTGTGACGTAGGGCTTAAGCAATAGGATCATTTGACACTAGCTTGACTATAAAATGATAACAATTACAAATTAGAAGATAGCTAATTGCACAATAAAATATTGTAAAATCCAACTTGAAACATAACATGCATTTGAATAATTTATGGTAATGAACATTGAATTGCATTATTTAATCTTCGTACCATAGCACTTGGGGTTTTAATTTCTTGCATGAAAAGTTGGTTTTGCAAACTCTGAAATACCTCAGACTCAAGCAGGGACTAGAAAGAAGATGTTGCATACCAAGGGGGAGCAAGAAAAGATCTTTGTGAGATTAATTGCCTGGATCTTTGAATCTGGATTTTACAAATGCTTTTTCCTGCTGTTCTGTCCAAGGAAAGAATCAAAAGGATTTGTCACCTCGGCCACAGGTTTCTTTTTAGCAATTTACTTATGTGTCTCATACTTCATGTATGTGCTTTTATACATCCTGTTTTAAGTATTATATTAATTTTGTGGTTTGGAGTTATGGATTTTATGAGGTAGTGACAGTCAAAGCTCATATTTGATAAATACAATTCTTTTTATAGTTCTCAGGTTTCATCAAGAATGACCCAATGGAGGAAATACGCACAGCACGTATGCAGCAGATGTTGTGCACAGGGTCTTACCTAGGAGGACAAACTGCCTTTTCTACCAGAGATGTGTCTGCTGACATTCCCCCTCTAACCTGACAAACATCCCCTCTGTTACTCCAAGTCTCTTAAATCAGACTGACACCTTCAGAAAAGTGTTGTAGGCAGTGGACACATTTGATGAGCCAGACCATTGTTCCCCCTTTGTTTAAAGCTTTAAACACAGGAGTGTCCTTCTGCATCTAAACATTGCTTATTTCTCTCTAAATATGTTGACTTCATCTTTCCAGTTGAAGTGCCTAGTCCATGATGATGTATTTAAGACTTTCTAGAACTAAATACAGCTTTTAAAGGTTTTCCATCCTTTTATGAGGAAAAGTCAAAGTCAAAATGGACTTTTGTGTTTAACAAATGTCGCTGAATGGCAAGACATGGCCCAAAGGGAATAAGGGAATATGAGCAAAAAGATTAATAAAAGGAGCAGTAATCTGCTTCCTGAAAAAAGGTGAACTACAAATACAATGTTCCTGCAACATGGGAAACTTTAAAGCCTTTAATTCAGCAATGTATCTTGCTCATTTATGAAATACATGAATTCATCCATTTTGCAGAAAAAGAATTTTAACATGTTGACATGGACGGAAGTTAGATGAACACAAAAAAAAAAAGGAAATTTTTGAGACCTGCCTATAGGCTTCAAGAGGACACTTCTGCTACATTATCTGGGATGCAAAAATATGTCTCAGAACAACACAGCTAAATTTCAATGTTGTATTTCTGAACATTTCCTAAATTTTTGACAGTAATAGTTCACACAGAAGTTTGCAATACCTAAACTGACTGATTATGTTGTCAATTAAATTAGTACATTATGTATTTAAAAGAAAGCTGGATCTGAGGCTGCCTTCATACTTCAGCTTAGAAACAGAAGTGTGGATGGAAAGTTTGTAAATATATATATAAAACAGTCTGAGGAAGAAGAAACTGAGAGTTGGACATCAAACCATATAACACCAGGTTTCCTAGGCCAGGGTGTTAGAATGAATATTTGCATATTAAATTCTCAATTTTTAGCTGTACTGTAGTTTGCTTTTCAACAGCAATCAGTACTTGAGCAATAGCCATTACAGTTATGTAGAATTAGCAGAAAAAGGAATAAGTTAAAATGCAATGATAAGCCCCCATTTTCATATAAAATATTGGCAATCAGAAAAAACAAGCCATTGTAAGGGTAAAGTTAGGATAGGATTCAGAGAGTGTGCTTTATAAAGTCCCAAACTGAGAAGAAATAGAGATAAATGGGTAGATATTTTTTCATTTCTCTTAGCTTGCAGCTGAGAAGCCACTCCACATACTCTGTTTGCACAGATTTACTGCACCTTCGGTATGATGTGACACATTTACTCAGTGCCCACTACTAAAGGTTAATGGCTTGGTCACAATCTTCATATTAAATATGGTACAAACACTAGCTTGTTATTCATGGGTCATGAGAGAGTCTCAGGGTCACCTTTTTACAGGCTTCCAAATAATGTCTTTAAATTTATGCTTGTTATGTTTCAGGTACCCAGCTTCAGCTTTGCCAAAGAGTAGAGACCATGAATAAAAAGGAAATTCCACATTTTGTGAAAAATTTGCCCTCTAAACAAATACCAACAGCCATAAATAAATTGTCCTGTTGAAAATAATCTGGAGGCATCAGGGTGTGGGGAATGTCTCTTGACCTTCCTGCCATCTTTCTTCTTTAGTGTCACAGGGCAGTTGCCTGAGACACAGTCATAGCTGTTGGCTGTGATTCTTCTTCCTGTACACTTATTACCACTGCCTAGTACCAGCCATTCCCCAAGCTCACACAGTGATCTGACAACCAAAATACAAACTGAAATTCAGAAATATCTCTGCATCAATGCATGTCTGGCCACAAATGATTTATTAGACTGTAAAATACTGACTTCACAGTATTTCTTTCCAAGAGCAGAGCCAAAGAACCCTGGGCTATATGCACTGCTTGGGACATGGACTTGCCAGTGTGGCTACACAGAGCAGCCATTACCAGTCAGGACAAGATATCATGTGATGAAAATCTGAAGCTTCTCTCCACATGGTCATCAAATTCTCCTGAGTTTTTAATGAAAGACCCCTGAATCCTTTCCACTGCTTTTCTTCCTAGGCCCTTCCATTTGCTCAACGTGTTTAATCCTGCAAAAAGGAGCCTCTGACAGACGGCTGCTGCATCTTGAAAGTGATTCACAACTGCCTGTCCCCCAGTATGATGCTTACAAAGGTCTTCAGTCTCTCTGCCACCTTTCACAAAGTGTGCAAAGTTTGGGACATTTGCAATCTCCACCTTATTTTAATTTTGATCTAAAATTTTAAGTTTCAGAATGTATGAGGAGCACCTGGAAAAAAAGATAATGCTGTATCTTGCCTCATGGAGTTCTTTATTTCCAAGTCTGGACTTTCAGGCAGAGCTCTTTTTACAGTTCCACTCTCCAATGAGTACATTAGTGAAAGAATTCATACAAGAGGATAAGGAGACTTTGGTTTGAGATGTAAAGAGGATTCAGAGTAGCATGAAAAATGCAGATACTTTGATAAAACCAAGATGCCTACCTAAACATGACTCCCTAAGAATGTGTAAGTGACTTCAGGTTTCTAGGAAGAAATGTAATCTTTTATGAGATCAATACATACAACCAACAAAATCCAAGCTGTTTGGGGCAGACTTTTATATGTCTGAAATATAAGCAGCAGTCTTCATAAATGAGTACCTGATGGGAATGATTACATCTGGCTATATTGACACTACCCAGTTGTAGAAGAATTTTGCTGCCTTAGTGAAATAGATTAGAAGGAACTGTTTGATTTTCCTTACTTTGAAGGATATTCCAAATTTTTTTTTGGAATTTACAGGAGCAGAAGACAACAATTCTGTCTGCTGCAACACTTCTATCTTTTTCACTTATATTTATTAGTCTAAAAGAATCTACAAATCCTAGTCGGGTGTAGGATTACAATACAATGAAGGATATAACCAAAACAAGGTCACAATTTAACAGACATTTCTCCAGTCTGTTACACCCCTTAAAATTTGTCTTAACAATAGTCAGAACTTGCATCTCACTGCTTATCTCTGGAATAATTAAATTAGATAATGTTTAGAATAATAGTTGATGAGGTATTTGAACTTAAGATGGAAAGATTGTAGGTTAGGTAGAATCTGAAATTAAAAAGCCACTGTGGCTTTGCAAAGGAACAGTTGAAATAATACATTGTGGATATGCTCTGGTTATTCCAGCCACAGTGTTGGAGCATGATTAGGTACCTGAGACAACACAGGTCACCTGTGGTGGCCAAAGGAGTAGTTTCAGAATCCTGTTTCAAGGCTACAATAGACTGCAGAAAAATAGTGAGGATACAGACCTATAATTAACATTAATTAGGATGCACTCTTCACTTCAGGCAGAAGAAGCAAACTCCTTACTAGGTCCTGGCTGGCAGCAATTACTGCTTCTGCCCACTCAGACGGTATCTTTGTATTCTTTCTGGGTGATCTGACCCTGTGTCTTGTATGCTTGCTTCTAATATTTCACTTTAGTCAGAAGCTCCTTGTTCATCCACTCAGGCCTCCTGACTTCACTGCTTGATTTCCTGCTCATTGGGATAGACAGTTCCTGAGCCGTGAAGAGGCATCTTTGAAAATCAACCAGCTGTACTGAACCACTCATCTTTTTGAGGCTGTATGTATATGAAGAAGATTCATGAAATCTGCTGTCCTGAAGTACAGAGTGGTGATGCTTTTTTCCTTTTGTTATCTGCTTTGAAAATCCTGGACTCCATCATTTCATGGCCACTAAGTTGGCAGCTAAGGCCAACCCCAGCCTCCACATCTCTAACAAGTTATTCCTTATCTATGAGGTTTGGCAGAGCATCTCCACAGATCAGCTTCTTAATCATCACCTATGTCAGGAAGTTCCCATCAGCTCTATCCAGAGACCTCCTGGACTGCCTGTGTCCTGCTGTGCTGACCTTTCATCTGACAAAGGAGTGGTTAAAGCTTCCAGAAGAACCAGGACCTGAGAACAAAAGGCTTCCTCCAGCTGTCTGGAAAAGTCCTTACCTGCTTGTTCCTGACTGGGAGGTCTGTGACAGATGCTGCAACAATGGCATCCCTCATCTGGCTCATCACCAGTCCCAAGGCAGAATGCCCTGTGTCCTCTGCTCTGTCACATAAAATGCACCTTGCTCTGTTCATCATACTGTTCTGTCCTTTCTAAAGGAGCTGTATTCATTCATGCCAGCACTCTGGTCATGTGAGCTAACTCACAACAATGAGATCATTGCCCTGTAACTCCATGCTGAAATCCTCCTGTTTGTTGCACATTTATCCTTTGATGCCAGAAGTCACAAGTTCCCACCCTTCACCATCAGAGAAGTCTCACTTTTCCAACATGATATGCACAGGCTTTGCCTGCCCCTCTTTCAGTGCAATTAGAGGCTTCAGCTGGTGAACCTGCAGGGTGTCAGAGCAGAACTGACCTTCTTATTGGCATCTCTGATACTGCATAACCTGCTGAGCTCCTGCAGCTCTTTGTGCAGCTCCTACCCAGACCCTTGCCCAGCACACTCCTCCTGCAGGCAAGGAACCCGTTTCCCCAGCCCCGGTCATGGTGGGAGGTTACAGACAGGAGTGTGCAGAAGAGTGCAAACCTGTGCTCCAGCCCTCTGCAGCTTGAGAGGAGCAGAGCCTGCATCCCAAGAGCAAGCAGATTGTCAGCATTAATCTGGAATGGATAAAAAGAAAATTGCTGCCACTCATAAAAGGATTGTGATTTGATCCTTATCACAGGGAGCTTTGGTTTTTAATTCTACTTTTTATATGTGATGGAAAATCAGGAACTAACTCAAAAAATTAAAGCAGGCTCAGATTAAAACCCAGGATTCAGTCTGACCCTTGGAAGGGAGTCAAGTTTAAAATAGATCTAATGTACCTTATGTACTGATTCCTCCTCTCTCTCTGAGAATTTAAAGAACTGTTGTTGAAACCATGAAAACCGGAGATTCCAAGTATATTTTTTGACCCAGAACTAAAATACTACCAAAGACGAACAATTAGTCCAGCCTAGTGAACTGACCCACCTACATGCTGACAGAGCTTACAGGAAAGCCAGTAAGAGTGACTTTGAATCTCTTTAGAGTGCCGCCTTAGTACCTAGTGTAAGATGCAATCTATTTCAGCTGCAGAAGGAAAAATATTTCTAAGAGCAGGCAAAATAGATGCTAGTCTAGTGACTTTTACCATAATAAAATTAAACAACAACAACAACAAAATCCTCCAGGGACAGCTGGTAATTAGAAAGTCTCCAAAACTGGTTCATTAAGCCATTTGCTGTCCAAGTACAAATTCTGAACAGAGAAAAAGAAATTACAGTCTGTGTTTTAAATGTTATTACATGTTTTAGCTGTCATTATGACCAGCTGAAGAAGATAATGGTCTTAGAATTAGTGCCTGCATCTCTGTGGGAAAAGCAAGCTGAGACAGGGCTCATTATACTGTAAGTGGAATGGCCATTCGTTAGCTATCGATTGCAATTTCAGCTATTTGAAGACTGCTGTGCTGTCAGATGCAGCATGGATTTCTTACCCTCCCTACCAGCTCTTGGCAGTTACTGGATATGGAATTCCCACCACAAAGGCCATGTGGGATGTGGGGGACTGGTGCACGATGAGAGATATATGCACATCTCAGGAATGAAGGCCACAGCTCTGTGTCTTTTTCTGAAGTCCTTGGCCAGGCAGTAATAGATCCATCCTTTATGAGCTCACGATAGGCGCACCCAAATATATGTATGTATACACATAAATATATAATGTGTAGTTATACACATATTTGTAATAATATCTGTGAATATGGACACATATAGTTAAATAAGTATGATAACTTTTGTGCACATGTGCACATGTATTTATGCTTATCTATGTTGGCATTTTGCATTCCAAATTGATGCTGGAATTTTTTTTTTCCTAATTTAATAGAGAAAGACATTTAACAAAATGGTTCCTCTGTTGCCTCACAGTTCTGACAAAGCTTCCTCTTGTGAATGTTTTTTCCAGCATCATAATTAAAGTGTTGCAGTCTTGAAGAACATGCTCAGAAGTGCCTGGCAAATTATCTGGCTTCCTCTGAAGCATTCAGCATTCTAGAGCAAGTGGACAGAAAATCTGAGTCCTATGCACTAAAGCTGATTTATACGGAAATGTTAAAAGGAAGAAATTTAAATTCTGTCTGTAGAAGTCAGGGATGTGAATAAAAGAAAAAAGAACTGAACTAGAGTTAAATGTCTTGGTTGCCAGCTCAAGTCTGTTGTAAGCACAGAAGTACAGAGCAGCTACAGCTGTTTCAGAGGGGTCTGTACTTGCCATGTTGGCTCACTGTGGTAGGGCCTTAGTACAAATCTGCACATTTGTTTAGCTTGAAAGGCTGCATAAACTCTGCTGAGGGGTGGATTCAGCTGTGGGGTTGGATGGGCTGGTGAGAGCTGCAGTGTTATGAATCAGCCCTACATACCATTTGCCATAAAATGTAGAGCTTTCGTTCTCAGTGTCTGTTCCAGTGTGGCACAAAATCACAATTTCCTTTAATGTGAAGATAAAGTAAGTTTGCTAGATAATATAATGAGTGGACAGTAGCCTTCCTAGGAATGGTTAATACTGTGATGCTTAAGGGATGCTGAGATGTAGATGAAGCAAGTTTCAGCCTTTTCTTGGACTGCTGTAGGTGAGCATGAGGCTTCTGTGTCCTAAATGAGTGTCCTTGTTCCTAGACAATCATCTGTTCTGGGAGGAGAAAATCTGTTCCATAATTTGTCCAGGGAAAAACACAAAAAAGCCCTGGGAAAAAAAAAAATCTGTAAAAGGTGCCCATTAAGTGACATCAATGTGTTTTTCAACCATCCAGTATCCTGTGGAGCTTTTCTGAATAGTTCCTGCCTTCTGAGGAAGCAGGACATGATGATGCCCTCACTCCTACCAGGAAATTTATGCCTGAATTGCATGACCTAGCTAAAAATTCAAAACTTCAAAACTTTCACAAGCCAGGTACATCAACTGTGGTGAAAATTGCTGTGCATGTGTGAAATAAGACCTAAGCATCTTTTCAAAGTTCAGTGGTGGGTATCAGGAAACCAAAGTGAAATGAGAGAAAAAAAGAGTTCACAGTGATTTTAGTGTCAGTGTAAAGACTGAGTGGTCAAGAACTTTCCAACAGAATTCTTTCTGCTTGGAAACTGTGGGAAAAGGAAACAAAGGCCAATCCAAACAAACCAATGTTTGCTATTGAATTAGAAAATAATTTAATTTTGAAATGAATTTTTAGTGCTTCATGGGAGCATTTGCTGATTGCCACAGATTCCTTCACTTTTTTTTTGTACTGACTCTTCTAGATACCTCAGACAACACAGAATAGTGCAGCTCTGTATTCAGACCCTGTATAAATCCCATGGCATTTATCCATTTTGTTTATCACCAGGTTAGAGTAAGTGGTGCTAGAAGGCTAAAAGCATGTAGTGGAGGCTGTATCACAAGGGTTCAAAGCCTTGAAACCCTGCGATTTGAGCAGTTTCTTCGCAACCTGTGCTGCAGGTTGTGAACAGTTTTCAGAAAACATCTCAGTCTGCATGGGAGAAAAATCTCTTCTTGACCCTAAATGTGAGTGATTAGTTAACTTGCCTTGATTTAAAGCAATTTTTATTAATTTACATTTGTTATTAATTTTTAACTATAGGGGGTGAAGATTTCCTAGGCAAGCAAAGACATTGCTCAGATTGGTGTTAGTAAATAGTAGCTATGTTTTACTTTATCTACTCTTGTAGTCTAAACAAGAATTCATATTTTGAGAGTTGCTAATAACTGTGTATGGTAAATTAAATTTTCTCTGGGTAGTTATCAATAAATTTGAAAAAACAGAGGCAGAATTGTCACTATTCTGACCAAGACCCAGTAGCTCTCATAGAGGTTTTCCCCCTTATTCTGCTTTTCTATATATTAATCTTTACTTTCAAGACAACAAGAATGATGGCTGTTTGATGCTGCCCCTACTTTCATTCTCCACACTTTCCCCAGTCCCAAGTGTTATCTGTTTCATTTGAGTGTTCCATGGCTGCATCTGTTTTTCAGGTGAATACCTGTAAGTCCTATGTTCTCTCCTGCTCCTTTTGGGCACTGGAAATAGACCATCCTCATGGCATGTTTTAAAGAGATGCAGTTTTATGTAGTTAGGAAAACAATTACAAAATACTGTGAGACTAGGAGACCAGCTGCTGTATTTTTACTGGTATCAACCATCAGTGAACTGCTGCTGAAATTTGCTCATGGTTACTCATAGGCAGCACAGTTGCTCATCAGGGAGGTGAGCAAGCAGGTATGGATGAGCAGTGATAGAGGGAATATGGTGTATGTTTATGAAGCTGTTTAACATTGTATTCCCTACAACTGCCCACTCTATCCCTCCACCCAAAGTAGTGCTACCCCAGCAGACTTCGCAATAAAAAAAAAGTCTCTCTCCTTGAGCCTTCCACAGTCCAGTCAATTGTCCTTTGTAGCCCTTTTAGTTCATCACTTCCCATACTGGGACAAAACCCCTGTAATGGAAGTGTAAGTGAACTTAGATTTTGGTAGAGGTGAGGCAGGAGTCTAAAGATGGGAGCATCTAGAAGTATATCAGCCTCTTTGCAAAAGGATGCCTACATCCCTCCACTGTAGGTTTCCTTGAGGTCAATGTCTTTTTTTTTTTTAATAAATTTATATAAGTTTTCCCTAGTCTCATTTGCATTGTGTTGCCAGCATATCAAGAGCAGTAATGTGTTTATTGAAATCACCTGATTCATACAAGAACCATTATTACTTGGGGTAAGTAGTGATTTATCTACCAGTTATCAAAGAAAACGTTTAGAGTATTGCATGCTGTTCAGAAATCATGCCTCATGCTGTTCAGAAACCATGCCTCATTCTCCCTGGAATTCGTTCAAAATCTTCTGGTACCTAGAAAGACATAATATTTTTTTCTGTTTTTCCTTATGTCCTTCAGAACTTCCAGTGTTGTGTGTGTTAAAATGCCAAAAGGTTTAACAGAATCTCTTCTGTGATGCCTCCTATTAGAGACTGTTCAGTATAAAATATTTGCCTTTTTTAGAATGGATGGCAGACACAAAGATGAAGTCTATATCAAATCAATAAAAAAAATTAATATTTAGTACACAGTGGTTTTGACTTGCATCCTGATGCTTGAATAATTATTTAATTATCTACCATCACTCTCTTATCTTTTTGTTCCCATTTTCCCCTTGATGTGCTTTTCAACAAAACATAGCATGTCTGTACTTACATAATCTTCTCCTTCCCTCTCCCCCTGAAGAAACAATAAAATGACATTTTTTTACAAAGGCTAAGGATATTAAATGGCCAATGGCAGAAATTGTCTGAGGATCTCTGCCTCTGCATTGAAACCTAATGAGAGCTCGGCAGACAGGAAATTTCTCAGGTTTCAACCTCTTTAGTTGTTCCCAAGGAAGTGGTTCTAGAGAGGACAAGATGCAAAGTAAATTGTCTTCAGGCATATTGCCACTGAAGAATGAAAAAAAGTATGTGCTCAGCTATAGATCTTTGGTTGCAAATCTTCAATGCATGAAGGGGAAAATATTCTCAGAGAGAACTGTGCCTTCCAAAACAAGGCAAAACTGGGATGTTTCCTGAGAAAGGGCTGATTTCTGGAGAAAAAAAATCCCAGTTCAGTGAGTAAAATTTGTATCAAAGGGCTTGTGGTTTGATTAACGTGCAGGATTTACCCAAAGGATAACAAATGTGTTGTGTCATGAGAACCTGGAAATTTTTTCTTCATGATTTAATGTCGTGCAAAAACACTTCATTAACAGTAGAAAGGGCATGGGTTATTGCTCTGAATTAAATGTTTGGTTTATGCTGGCATTAGAATAATTTAGGAATAGATATAAAAGATCCATAGACTCTTACCTAAATATGTGCATTTCTGTGGTCCTTCTCTGCATGAAACTATTTATAAACAGAATCAAACACTGGGGATTGCTGTCTATAACATAAAAGCTGAATGAGTAATTTATAAGGCCTTGGCTTTGGTTTTACGAAATCCATGTTAGAATTAATTGCTTTAATTGCTAAACCAACAGACTAGTAGCTCCTCTGATGACCATAAAGGCAGTTTTCTAGTTCTACAGCTGATCACAACTGATCCATTTGAGACAAGTGAAAAAGAAATCCTTCTCAAATTCCAACAGTAAACCATTCTAAGACTAACTTCTTTATGCCACTGATTTCCTACATCTGTCAAGTAAATATTAACTGCCCTTGCTGCTGCTGCTGATGAATAAAGTGGAGTTTTCAAGGCATCCCTGGGGAATGGAGCCCATGATTACTTTTCTCCCCTTGGCTAAATGTATAGATGCTGCCTCTAATAAATAAATAAATAAATAAATAAATAAATAAATAAATAAATAAATAAATAAATAAATAAATAAATAAATAGCAGCAACAGCAGGATCCTAGATAGTTCTGCACAAGTAATCTGACCTGACATTTGGTAGCTTGTGTAGTCTCTTTTAGCTCAGTGACCTTTGCTGGAAAAATGAATTACTGTAGGTGGGATCTGATCTAATACCCACTGAAGGAAAATTAGAGCTTTCCTTTTACTTCACCTACATTTTGACTGGGACCACATCAAGAGATGTAAACGGGAGTGCAGGAATTCATGTCAGCCTGACTTTATGAAGTGCATGACAGCCTAGAGAGATGAGACTGCTTCCAAAAGAACCTGACTTTAAAAAATCTATTACAGCTAATGTCAGAGAGGAGAACATCTTTGAGTAAGATCACATAGAATCTATATGTTCTCTGTGGATGTGCACTGTGAATCAGCAAAAGAAGCAGAATAGAGGCTGGTCTGAGTTAACAAAGTTAAGTTTTATTTCTCCTGTCTAGAAGGGAAGATCTTTACAATTCTCATGATCCGGACCCATAAATCACTGCATTGTGAGGGTTGATTTCTTTTTAGTGACTAAATAAAGGTGTATTACTATGCTAGTGTACTATGTAGTATGTCAGCATCCATGGTTAGTTTCACCCACTCTATATACTGGTCCATTAAAGTAAGGATAAGGAGCAAATGGAAGTCATTGTTCTCTATTTAAAATGTGTAATTCAGCAAAGTGGGAGACAGCTGATCTGACTGCTGTGTATTGACAAATAATTGTTCCCATGAGACAAGCAAACTGAGCATGCAGCACTTCTCATAATTAAACAGCCTGTGTCTGGCATGATGGACAGCTGGGAATGATGCTTTTTTCCTATATCTTGGGTATACAGTTCTGTGTACTGCTATTACTTGCTGTTTTAAGGAGAGGATCCCTGAGGATCCTCTTCTGTCTCTTACAACTCAGCCACCCAGTGCTTTATGTAAATCTCTGATTGTGTATAAGTCCTTCAAATGAATCTGAAAAAATGCAACATCTCTAATCTGGTTCAAAAGATTTTAAATCACTTTGACATCTCTGACATCTTTAACTGCCAAAAAATGCTGATACTTTTACTATTGCACCAAAGACCAAGTGACAATAATAGTCTTTGAGGACTGGATACTGGTGACCCTATCCTGCCTGGTATTGATGAGTTGTGTGCTCTTCTAATACTCTAAATTTCCATGGAAATGAAAGAGAACCAAGGGATTAAGACCTATGTAATTTAGATTTCCTAGTGTTCATTAAGGGAAAAGCATTATTTTAAAATAAACTGAAAACACTTGTTGATTGCAATAATGTTTTAGCTTTATGTTTTACAGACATCAATGATGCATCCTCATGCAAATCCTGAATGTAAACCTTGTAATATCATTGTATGTCTTGTTTAAATGCTCTGGAAGGAAAAGTTTGTCTAAGTCGTAGTTGCAGCTGTTTTTCAAGAAAGGTGCTACTCTGAGGTACCTAATGTGCTTGACCTGACTAAAGAAAATCTTTCTCTGTCCACATGATATCTTTCAAACCCTACTTTAAATGATCCCGCTTGTCCTCTTATTTTAAGCTGTGTTCCAGCAGAGCACTTAATGAGAAGTAAAAAAACAGTTGTGAAATTAAAAAATTGAAAACCCTGCCTTATCACTGCAAACACATTGGAGGGAGGTGTGAACCTTTACTGGCTTCCTCAAATGCCTGGCACAATACTGCATTTTGCATATTCAATGCAATAAGCTTCATAGAACTGAAGAACTGCCCAAGTTGGAAGGGACCTCAAAAGATCATCTGGTCCACTCTTTCTTGGGAAAGGGACACTACATGAGGTTTTCTGGTATCCTTTATAACTGCATATTGAAAACCCACAGGGGTGGAAACTCTACCCCGTCCCTGGGGAGGTTCCCTGTGGAGGCACCAGTGATCAAATGTTCTCACGGCAAAAAATGTTCATACATTGAAATGAAACTTCTTCTGGCACAACTTGTACTTACCCCTTTTATTCTCCATGTGGCTCCTCATAAATGTAAAGCATCTGTCTCCTCTGGAGCTGTCATTTAGGTACTAGAAAACTGATCAAGTCCTCCCCAGAACTTTACTTCCTCACTAAAAGCCTTCAGTGTTTCCTCAAGTTTCCCATTCCTTTGATTTCCCATCCCTTGGACCACCTTTGGGCCCTTCATTTGGACCTTCTCTAATCAGTCTGCACCTTTCTTGAATTCTGGGGACCAGAAATGGACACAGTACTCCAGGCACACCTCAGAAATGTTGGGTAGAGTAGGTGTTTCACATTTCTATCCTTGATGGCAGCCCCCTGTAGGTGCAGCCCAGCTGCCAGTTTGCCTTTGCTGCTGCAGTGGTGCACTACTTGCTCACGTTCAGCTTGTTGTCCACCAGCACCCACAGGTCTATTTCAGCAAGGCTGAACCACACAGATCCTAACCTGTACTGAGATCTTTGGTTATTTTGTCCCAAGTTCAGGACTTTGCATTTGTTTTTTTAAACCTCATGCTGTCCTTGCTAGCCCACTCTTCTACCTGCACAGGCAATTTTATTCAGCAATAAACTCCTTTTTCACCAGGCTGCAGGTGAGTTGTTTTTATAAAAGCATTCACATATTTTCTGAGAGCAGAAAAATGCACCCTATTATCTACTGCATGAATCCTTCCATTTGTCTTTGCAATGCACTCAGAGCTCCAGGGCATGGTTTTGATAAATAATTTAGGGCTAATCCTGGAAATGCTTTGTGTATGGAGCTGCCATTGAAATTGATGGGTGTTCTGAGCATGGAGAACTTGCCCTAGTGGGCCCTTAATCTTGCAGAGAAACAAGAGAGGCATTTGTTTTGCAACCGAGTGTTTGGTGGAATAATGAGAGCATGTGTATTGAGATTTTATTTTTCATCATTCTTTGCAACGAGGTAGGACACTGTAATGTTTATATTCATCATCTATGCAATGTAAGAAAGCAGTAGCGGATTTCTGGAGATATTATTTTCTTTAGTTTATAAACAAGTCACTGTTGACTATCAATGGTTATCAATTTTTCATCAATCACAACATGAAAGACACACCTCAGTAGTCATTAAAATGTTTATAACCATCATTACATTACCCTATTTCTAAGAGTCTGCTTACACAAATATAAGTAATCAGAGTAACTCTGATTTTCTCTCTCAATAAAAATGCCACAGATAAAACTGCAAGCAATCCAAGGCTAGCTCGTAAGTATAAATGACTAAGGTAACTAATAAAAACCAACCATGAAAGATACCATAATAACATATAAGATAGAGCTTTTTGAGAAACAATGGTGTTCTGAAAATTCTGTATGAAAAAACCTTATTTGCATTGCCAATGCCTCGATAATTTCTTTGAAATTGCTTGCTATTTTATCATCATTAATATAGGATTTTTTAAAAACAAAATGGTAATTCAGCTTAAAGGTCAGGAACCATAAATAGATAAAACCTTCCTTTAGATGTATTGTCTGCATAGAAAATAAAGTTTTTAGTTCTCTAATGAATTTTTGAGTTAATCTCTCATTTTTTAATGCTGTTATTTACAAAGCAAAAGGTTCTATGTGTCTCAGTGGGCTGAAGTAGATTATTAAAAAGTCAGATATATCCTACCCTAAATTGAAGTTCTGATTTACTTGATATTGTTTAAAATGTGATGTGGAGAGTTCTCCATATTTTACTTTTCTCATCAGAGAAAACCTGCACTGATAATGTGGGCCTGTCCCCAGTGTTGAGGACCCATGGAGCCATGCCAAGCCCAGCCTTCCCCCCAGCAGACCTGCATGCCTGTGTCACATAATGCAGATTTGTGTCCATGGGGACTCCAAAATGAATTGGTATCTTCTTCCAAGCAGAATAAAATGATGGACCAGAGGCTGAAATTCAGCTTTTTTTTTTGTTTGTTTGTTTGTTTGAGACCCACATTGGGCCCACTTAGAACATCCTTATTCCCTTCTCTGGGTCTGCCTGATATGAACCAGAGATCTGATCCCAGGGATGTGTCCTGTCCTTCTGCCCTGTACCTGGACAGTGCAGCAGCAAAGCCACCCCAGCTTTTCTCTTTATGAAGGGAAAACATGGTATAGGTACATGAACATTTGAACTGTGGGGTGTGAGCTATCTGTGGGGTGTAAGCTGTCTGGTCAATAGCCTTTTTAAAATTCATTTTACCTCTTTTGTCTTCCTTTCCCCTTCTTTTCTCAGTGAGTGATGGAAAAACTCAGCAAGGTATGAAATACTGTAGAATTAAATACTATTATTGATGCGTGAATTCGTGTATGTATTCCCTCTTAAAATCTCTGAAACATTAAAATGTTTCTGGTTAGTAAATATTGACAAAATTGTATTGCTAATATGTGGATACAATTTTTGTTGCATAAATTAAATAAAACCCTCCAATGTGAATAAATTTTCTCTTCAGAGGACACCGTATTTGAAGTCAACTATATTTGCTAAAAATTTTTGTTAGCTTTTATTTGAACTTTCAATGTTTGCATGATTTTCATGGGCTTATCATTTTCTCACACCTTTTTGTTCTCAAATTGTAAGCTTTGCCCAGTTGTGTTTTGCTTGGTCTTATTTTTAGCACATCCCTCATCCTGGATCACAAATGCTCAGGCTAAAATCCTTGAGGCAATGTGGGAGAGGAGAGAAAGCTGGCTGGAGCAAAGGAGCCCCATAGTCTCTGAGTACCAGCATTTCCAAACCTTTTCATCACATTTTCAATGGAAAGCATCACATGCTTTCGTTGCATAAAAACCCAAGCCCACAGGAATAAGAAAAAAAGATAAATTAAGACCAGTTGCCTTGTCATAAGAACGTACTGGCATATTCATGTTCCATGGTACTGGCTCTATAATTGCATTTGTGTTGGACCAATCCACCCAGCTATCCTAATTTTACATCTGGCACATCTGGCCAATGATGGGTATCTTCAAGTGAGGCTCTTTGGAGATAGAACAAAAATTCAGTCTCTGTGCCCATTGGTACTGAGGCTGTCCTGCACCAGTTGTGTGCAGAAGTGCTGCTTCATCCCAGATGTGTAAAGGGCATGGCAAGTAATTTACTGTAGCTGTCACTTTAAACTATAATTGGTTGGAGCAAGCTGTAAAGAGAAATCAGCCCTTTCATTTAGAAGGAAATATCTGATATTTTTCTTGTTTTGATAAGGGGGGGGGGGTGAAACCAACACCACCACACCTGAATTTGACCTGCCATTTGAAGCTGGATATCTAGATGCTTTTTCTTTCTCTAAAGTAATAGAGGTGAACAATAATGTGAATAGTAGCCCATGTCATGTTCTTGGATCAAATGAGAGAAAAATATTGCATCATGAGACATAGTGCTCAAGCAGAAGATAGGCTTGCATTATCAGCCCTGCAATCTCCACAAAGCAGTATGGCATTTAATTCTGAAGATTCATACTTCTTGTACCCAAGCTTAATAAAATCAAGTGTTTTTATCAGCCCTTAAGAAAGACACAGAAATACTGGAGAACACTCAATAAACAGTAAGGTAAAGAAAGGATTCAGGAGCAGGGAAACAAGCCTTGTGATGGCCTGTGAAGTTTACAGAGTTCAGCCTAACCAGTTAGACAAAAAGTTACTGGAAGCTGGCTGCAAGAGACTGAGGCTTACATATAGTTGCTGCATAGGAAAAAGAAATTTGAAGTGAAAAAGAGAATTTTCAGCAGTCTGCAGGAGGATATGACTGATTTCAGTGGCTGAAAATTTAAATTTCAGTAATCAAATTTTGAAATATGACATGATACAATTAAAAAATAAGGCCTTTCTTAAACTTTGTTTTCTTCCACTGCTTTCTAATGAACACACTCTAATCCAGATTATGAAAAAAAATTCTACAGCCTGTACACACAGAAAGTGGTCCTTTGGTTTTATCTGGGTCCACAAAGACAGCTGGTAGCACTACTCTGGTTTATTAAAATCCATCAGCTTGTAGTTTGTTTCAGAAAGATGAACAATGGATTTTATATAGCTAAATTCCATTTCTTGATTGATGGAGGTCAACTAGATTAAGACTGCAAAACAGGAAGCTTTCAATTTGCTTAACCTTATCTTCTAAAGATGCCTTAATCTGTGGGTTTCTATGCTGGATTTATTTCCAGCAGCCCAATTCATCATCCATTTTGTTTTAATCATCTTTTAAAGAGAGAGTGCAAAAGAGCTACTTAACAGTAAAGAGTAAAATTAATAAAGCTATTTTGCATCTGGTCTATGAGATATAATTAAACTATATAAAGAAAAGAAAATAAATTGAATAAAAGATGCTACCTGAAATGTGGGAAAGCAATAAATATCAGCTACAAACTACAGAAAATTGTGTCATACTTGCATTGATTGCCTTCACTAATAAAGTATATCTAGAATTTTATAAATTGAGGGTTTTTTTTCCAGAACATAATTTATTAGCTGTCCTCAGTGTTTATTTCTGGATGAAATATGAATATATTGCATTAGAAAAGGCATTACGAGTAAAAGAAAGAAATTTGAAAAAGCTTGAAGGATATAATTAATAATACACTGGCTCATGACCATATTTTTTTATTATTATTTTCTTTGAAGTGAAATTTTTTATAAATAACATCAGTTGTCTTCCAGGGGGGCTGAGTGGGAGGTAGAAGAAACTCTTCCATTAAAAATACGTTTTAAGTATTTTCTCAACTCTGACTACTCAATAACTTTACATGTCAATTGAAATCCATTAATGAAGAAATTTCCTAAGACAGCTTTTCTTTGCCAGCTGCAAGGGGAGGGCATGAACACTTGGAATAATTTGGGGTCTGGATTTAATGTCTGTATTGGTTTGTCATGGCCTGGTTTATGGTAGCGGGTGGCCACAGAGGTGACTTCTGTGAGAAGCTGCCAGAATCTTTCACCATGTCTGGCAGAGCCAGTTCGTGGTGGCTCCAAAGATGGATGTGGGGCTGGGCAAGGCCAGGCTGATTAGAAATTATGGTAATGTCTCTGTAGTAACAGATGTAAGAAGGAAAATAAACAAGAAGTGGTTGCCCAGTTGTAACTACGGCCGGAGAAGAGCAGAGCGAGAACGTGAGAGGAGCGGCCCTGCAGACATCAAGGCCAGCGTAGGAGGGGCAGGAGGTGCTCCAGGCTCTGGGGCCGAGATTCCCCTCAGGCCCTTGTGCAGGCCAGGGTGCAGCAGCTGTGCCCCTGCAGCCCACGGAGGGCCGTGGGGATGCAGGGATCCACCACAGCCCGTGGAGGAGCCTGGGAGGAGGCTGTGATCCTGTGGGAGACCGCAGAGAGAGGGGCCCTGCTCCCAGGCTGGAGCAGCCTGTCCTTGGAGGACTGCACCCCGTGGAGGAGTGACCCACACTGCAGCAGTGTGGGGAGGACTGTTCCCCATGGGATGGACTCACACTGCAGCAGGTCCCAGGGAGCTGCTGCTCATGAGCTCACGTTGGAGAGGTTCACAGAGAACTGTCTCCCGTGCCACCCCATGGTGCAGCAGGGGAAAGACTCCTCTCCTTGAGCAGCAGGAGAAGCCACAGGTAATGAACTGACCACAACTCCATTCCCTGTCCCCTTGCACTGCTGGGGTAGGGGGTAGAGCTGAGAAGGGAGGAGGGTGTTTATAAGGGCTTATTTTACTTTTATCCTGCTCTGATTTTGTTAGTAATAAATTAACCTTATGTCTCTAAGTTGAGCCTGTTTTTCTTTGATGAGAGATCTCTCCTAGTTCTTATCTCAGCTCATGAACCCTTTGTTAAATTTTCTCCAGCCGCAGAGGGGACTGAGTGAGCAGCTTTGGTGAGTACCTGGCATCTGAACAGTGTCAACCCATGACAATGGCCTGAGCTCATATCATGAAACCATTGTCTTGCCTTCTTGTTTTAACATTTGTCTTTTTTCTTCTGGTAAGGTCCTTGCGGATCATGGAGTGCCAATTCCTAGGACCAAGCTCAGGAAATTAATTGGAGGACAGGAAAGTCCAAGGCATTATTTATTGTTTGTTTAACCTTATTCCTCTGCTTTATTGATAAGAGGCTTTTTCCAAGACATAAATAAATAAAGAAATGGGATTTTTTTTTTTTTTGGTGCCTAAAAGTAGCATAAGGCAGTCAAATAGTGTGTTCTAGTTTGACCTGCTACATGATCCTTAGCTTGCTTTAACAGTGATGCAACTGCAATTGCTCCTCCACCTTAGAGGGAGGAGCAGCAGTACACTGGTTTAGCTCCTGCTCTTCCTTGCTCTTTTTGGTGAGACTTATCACCTGCTTATGGGTCTCTGCCAGTAATGTCTGACCATGACTAAACAGCTATTTGGGCTGTGGTTGTGCTCCTTTGAAGGCTAGTATCAGTCTCTTTCAAACATTCTTCCTCTAGGGCAAGCTACCAATAAAACTTAAGAACTTTCTGGTCACTTAGTAGCTACAGCCAATCTCAGAAACACTCATATCCCACAGCTCAGGTCTTTTTCTCAATACTAGAACTTGTGCTGCAGCTCCCTCCATCTGTTTGTGTCTCCTGTGTCACAGGTTGGCCTCCACCAAAAGAGCTTAGTGCAGTTTGACCCAGATTTTACCATCCTCCTCCAAAAGACAAGCGCCAAGTCTTTCCTGTATTGTCCAAGAGCTCTCTGCACCTTCCAGTCTCAAGATTTGCTGAGCCTCTTATTCTTGAGGTACTTCTGAGACAATGGCAGAGGCTTCCTTTCTGCTTATATGTATACAATGTGTCTTCTAGAATAATTTCTGACTCCCTTACTGTCCTCCTCATAGCAGTCTGGAATGTTCTCAGCTGATGCTGCCCTTCTCACACTGCCCTGCAAGGTCTTGTGGGAGGGGCTATAGGTGCTAATTACACAGCAAGGACAGCACAGACATTCAACACCACATTAAATAATCCAAACCAACAAAAACCCTCCGATAAAACCATTGTCTAGTGCTCCTGAAAACAGGCCATTTGTCTCTTTGCTCTGTGCTGCTTGTCAGCTTATAAATGTGCACCAGGTCAGCTCAAGCTGTTGTGCTGCAGCAGCACTGTATTTATCCCAGTCACTGACCAGCAGTGTTATGTGCATCTTCTTTTGCTGGTGTGCTGCTGCCCAGCAGGGGAGTCAGACTGGTTCTTCTAGAAAATGGGAAGCAAAACAGATACCATCTGGCACAGAGGGAGGAGGGAAAACCTATGGAATGCCAGATTAGCCTGTGGGATGACAGCAGGAAAGGAAGGAATTTTAAGTGAAGTTCTGGAATGACAATAGGGAAGGTTGGCGGAAAGCAGGAGACAAGCAAGATTTGGAAAACAGGAGGAATGGGAAAGGTGTTTGGGGAACACAGGTAGGCAAGAGAAATATATAGGATATATTAGGAACTTATTGCATAATTAGAGAATAAAGAAATGGCAAAAAAGGACAAAATTACAGATTAAAGAAAACATTGGAATGCAGAAAAAGAAAAAAATAAAGAAATAGGGAAAATTACTAAGGAAAAAAAATTATTCAGTTCACTTTAGTCATGGATCAGTCTATTGTTTTTCTGTTGTCCTGTTGATGGTGTAATTTCTTCTTAGACTTAGTCTCTTTTACTGCAGTAACAATGGTTAGATTTAGAAAGTATTAGTTTGGCAAGACCTTAGTAAGCTGTTAACTGACTGCATCAGACAAGACTGATGAAGAACAGCTTTCTCCAGAGCAATAGTTCTTTTGAAATCTAATGTTTCATGGAACTTTTTGTGATGGGAGCATGGGAATATCTAATGTTTCACTTTTACAGTGTTGAAATATTTATATCAATTTGATTTGACCTGCTTAGTAAAGATAATATTGTCTTTTTAACATTTTAATATAAGAGCTTAAGTGAATTGAGCCAGAATGCTGAAATATGTGATACTTTGACAATATTGAAATGAAAAGTTTTATTAATTATTTGAGTTCTTCTGAGATGTTTATTTGTCTTCAGTTTTTTTAGTGAACAATATGAAATTTCAGAATTCCTTGTGGAATGAAAGAACTGATTTGAAGTCATGTACAGAAATAACTTCTAATACTGACTTAGCTAGTTGATTAAAAAATTAATAACTCAATTTCTTAAACACTGAAGTAATAGATTACAAATTAGAAAGAGCTGGCTACAATCCTCTAGCTCAGTCCTTTACATAATAGAATGTCACTTGAGCAATTCCTGTTTTAATAAAAGCCTAGTGCTTAGAATGTGATTTAATATAGCAAACCCACTGTAAATTATGCTATAATGCCCCTTATAATTACTTTCAATGCTGCAAATTTATGCCTTGTTGCCAATGCAAATCTAGTTTTCCTTAGTCTCCAGCCACTGTGGTTTTTTCTGGGTTTTTTTTTTTTCTGTTAGAATAAAAAAAATTTGTTCCTCTTTTCAGTGTTATGAACTGGGATTATGTCATTATTTAACTTTCCCTGACACCATAAGTCAGCAGAGCACTTGCTATCTTGGTAGCAAATATAGAGTTTGCAATAATCAATATTCTGATGTCTACACTTGTGAGGTGATGGTCAGCCTTTCTGACTAATTTTACGCTTTGAACACTTACAGCTCAGGTTTGGCTGTTGCCTCCACGTCAAGTTCAGGTATTGTCTAGGTTCTTACCTTTTTGTTAATTAATCAAATTCTTCCCAGACATTTAGGTGTTTTCAATTTTTCCTGCGTGTTATGAAATTTCAGAATTATTTGGGGAGTAAAAGACTTAATTCCAAGTCATCTGCAGAAACAGTTTTTAATACCTGTTTAGCTAATAAATCTAAAAATTAATGAAAGCCTGGTTTCTTGACCACTGGAATACTAGATGATAAGTCTGGAAGACCTGCCTACAATTCTCTGCTGAAACTTTTATATAGTGAAATATTTTCTTATATATGAGCACTTAATTTTACTTATCAAAAAATCCCAGAAAATCCCAGAAAAATCCCAGAATCCCAGAATTGTTAGGGTTATAAGGGACCTCTGGAGATCATCCAGTCCAGCTTCCCTGCCAAGGCAGAGTCACCTGGAGCAGGTGACACAGGAATGTGTCCTGGTAGGTTTGAATGTCTCCAGAGGGACACTCCATGACCTCCATGGGCAGCCTCCCTGGGCAGTGCTCTGCCACCCCCAAGATAAGGAAGTTCTTCCTCATGTTGAGGTGGAAATTCTTGTGTTTTGGTTTATGGCAACCAAAACACAAGAATTGAATTATAATTTTGTCTTGTTGCTGGGCACCACTGAAAAGGGACTGGCACCACCCTCTTAAAGCCTTCCTTTGATGTATTTATATGCATTGATGAGATTCCCCCTCAGTCTCTCTTCTCCAGATTAAACAGGCCTAGCTCCTCATAAGGAGTTTCTCCTCACAAGAGAGATGCTCCAGATCCTTCATGATCTTTGTGACCTTCTCCAATAGTTGCTTGTCTTCCTTTCACTCCAGAGTCCAGAACTGGACAAAGCACTCAAGGTGTGGCCTCACCTCCCTGGACCTGCTGGCCACACTCTTCTTGATGCATCCCAGAATGCCACTGGCCCTCCTGGCCACAAGGACGCACTGCCAGCTCATGATCAACTTGTTGCCCTCCAATATTGTCAGTTCCTTCTCAGCAGAGCTGTTCTCCAACAGGTCAGCCTCCAACCTGTTGTGGTACTTGTCCAACTTGTTGTGGTACTTGTGGTACCTGCACCTGGGGAGGAGTAACTGGTGGTTATTCCTCCCCAGGCGCTGGACCTTGCACTTCCCAACTCTCCAGCCTATCAAACCACATGTTCTAGAGAAGCTTTCAATATCATTACTCTTCATTCTACTACCCCAATTGAAACCTCTCAAAATGTACCAGTCTTTTTAACATGGAGCCATAATAGATGACTAAAATTAATGTTTTAGCAGAGCCAGTAGAGAACTCGAGAGACTTGTTTTTGATTTATTGAGCGGGTAATAGTTCTTTCTAATTCTACACTGTAACAGTTTCGAGTTATGGTTTAAGTCTTTGTTATGAAAACAACAATTTGAAGGATGATGCCAAAATGATCAAACTTTATTTTCAAAGCTCTCTTTCTCTCTCTTGCTGCCATCTAGTTTTTAGGTTCATAACCAGCAGAAAAACTGTTGTTCCTTACATTAGTATTTTAAAAATCATTCTTTGTCCTCAACTGAAATAATGAACCCTGTCTGCTTGAAATAAGACTTCCTTTCACCTTCTAAAAAGGGCAGGGTCTTAGAAATTTTTTAAATTTCAATAGTTTAATTTCTGTATGAAATACATGTGCTTATTATATGTGTTTGAGGCTGATTTTGCATGTTACAGTGCTATTTTTATTAATATGCAAATTATAATTTTATCTTAAATAAATCAGTTATCTGTATTACTTAGGTAAACTCACCAACTGGGATTTATGCAGAATATTCAGTCTGCTGAATTTCAGTGATATGATATGTAGTTTCAGTTCTGTTAGAACATCACAAAAAGATCACAAGGGAAACAAGAAAGGAATGAGGAAATTGAGTTGAAAAAGGATAGCACAGTTTTTGTCAGGGTAAGAGAAAATAATTTTAAACTAATAGCTAGCTCTTACTCAAATACTCAGATGAGTTTTGAAGGCTTTTCTTGCTTGCAGAGGCAGCTGCCCAGGGGAATGTTGCATATCACCTGCCAGCAACACAACAGGGTACTACAAGGAAAAGCCGTGAGATTTTCATGTAGCACCAGAAAGAGAGATGCCACAAATGAATTACTGATGGTCCTCTGCCATATTCCTGAGAAATGCTTGTCTGTTAATGTTCCCATGCTTGGGGTCCATCATCCTACCATCATTTGCCCTGAAGACTGCTGTCTGCTAATGTGTTCCCTCTGTACTCAAAAGGCAGTTGCAAAGGCACCTGGAAAACTTAATTTTCACTCATTTTAGATAGTATTGGATGTGTCACTGTCCCTTTGCTGTCAAGGGATTCTAGACTAAGAGCAGATGCTTGACACTTCTGACTTCAAGTAACCTACGAGGACGTATGAACGGTGGGATTGGCTCTGCTGCTGAATGAGGGCTAGATCCAAGTAGGAAGTCATTGTTGACAGTCTGTGACAATTATATCCATGTTTTCCTAACACTAGATGATACTTTAGCCATGACACATTAAGCAGTGCTGAAGAAATGGCATACCTATGCACAAGGATGCATGTAAAGTAGCTCTGTATGATTTTTTTTTAATGTGGTTTCCTCCAAGTTTCTGGTTGTTGCACCAGAAAACATCGAACACACCCTGTTTCTTGTGTGAAATGCAAATGAAAGAGAAGGCTAAATGGGTCTGATGCAGAATAAAAAGTGGTGCACATTAGGTAATTATGTTAAGTTTGTCTTCCTTACTGCCTAAGGAAAATTACTCAGCATGGTTCAGATCCTCAGCTGACACAGTTGGTGCAGATTCACCGAAACAGAAAGAAGGCTGTATCTATAAATATTTTGCCAGTTCAGAGTTACTCTGAGATGAAAAATAATATAGCAGAGGCTATCCTTTACTAAGTTATTCTTCTTACTCCACATACCACCTCTGGTGAACTCCAGGCATATTTAATTATCTTACCATATGTTGCCCTCCTCAATAGACATGTTTTAATAAGTTAACTCAAGACTGTTCATGAATAATTGAAGACTGGAAGGGGTAGAAGCAGATATGGTTGGGTTTTTCTTTTTTCTTCAAGCTGGTGCCCCAGCAGACTCAAGACAGTCTTTACCAGCAATGATTTTTGTTTCCTTTCTAGCCCTGTTGCTACCCATTCCCTCAACAATCCTCTCAGTTTTAAAGTCTCTACTAAAAAAAGATTGAAGCAGGTTGCAAACAGCAGGTGGAGTGGATCATGCCTCTTTTGACAAACTAAAATGTGTATTGCAGTCCATTCCCTGTTTTTTTCTTTGGTGGATAGTGGAAGAGTTTAGGACAAGAGCAAAAGGGCTTAGGAAGCCAGTTTATCCCTCCCTCCCTTGGGTGTTTAGGACCAGTGTGATGGGCTAGGGTGAGTCTATGTCCAGTCATTAAAAGAGTCAAGGTGATCAACTTGGACTAGCTTTTTACTGAACCATAGTGTTAGCTCGACTCCATTAATAGCAATGAAAAGGAAGTAAAGTAGAGCAGAAAAGCTTAGTTTAATAAAAAAAAACCCAACATCTTGAAGCCTTGATCTTTTGTAATCCTGGCCCCGTGTAGTTGCTCTACTGGCACATAGACTAGAACCTTAATCTGCAGATGGGTACAGATGAGGAGCTGACATGAAACAAGCAATGCAATTACAACTGCCTGCTCTGGCCTACCACTGCAGAGCCATAGATGTTTTGACAGCTGTGTTTTAGAAACAAAATTTCTTGTTTAGCTAACTGACTTTTCAGCTCAAGTTTCACTGGTTGAAGAGGCCAAGAGCAGAAAACTAAAATTTGTGATTCAATAAATATTGTGTGGAGGTTACATCAGCTCCCGAGGGAAGTGGTCACAGCAGCAAGCTTGACAGAGTTCAAGAAGCACTTGGACTATACTCTTGGGTACATGGTCTGACTCTTGGGGATGGTGCTGTCCAGGGCTGGGAGTTGGACTTGATGATCCTCATGGGCCCCTTTCAACACAGAATATTCTGTGATTTTGTCATCTCTAGACAAAGGTGCTGTTATTTCTATCTAGTTGCCCTTTTTTTTTTGTTAATTTGGAGGATGTGTAATTGGCAGATATAAACGTATTGGCAGAAAATAACGCTCCTTTTCAATGTGAAGATAACGGCTGTGTCCAATGCATGGTATTTCTTGCTGCAGTAAAGGTGAAAGATTTTTGATATAAAAATTTCCTTTTGGAGACTGGGGAGACACTCTGCAGCTTTGAACTGAAAAGAAAATAAAGATGTACCTCTAACTAGAAAAAGAATACAGTTCTTTTATCAATAAAAAATCAGAAAAATCAGATTTATTTTGGAAGGAATGGCAAATGAGACTTTTCTCTCAGTTCTTTGAGGTCTGAGATATTTTATTTTCATTTTTAAATGCTTCCCCATATTGCAGTGCCAGTGGGGAGTGTGATTTTTTCTTCCCCTTTTGCTGAGTTCACATGATGCCACTCCTGTTACTAATGCCATGTTGTCAGCTTGACTCCATTAGTGGCCATTGTGCATTAAACCATTTTGCCACCTGGCATCTTTCTTTCACCGCATCTATTTCTTGCAACAAAGCAGTCAGATAATTTTTCTCTGTGGCTGGCACAGCAGAAGATGTGGTAGGAGCTGGTCTGACAGAGCAATGATGGATGACCATAATCATCTCTGTCTGGATAGAAAGTGTATCACCTACCAATTTGTTCTGTTCCTGCCAGCTAGAAAAGCAAACTAACAAAATAGCCAGATAGCTCCAGCATGGCAACAAACTTCTGCATCAGCTGCTTGAGTTGTTTGACACCTATTTGGCAGGTGAATAAAGAAACCTAAGCTTCTTTATCTAGCTAAAGTAACCAGGTTGTCTGCTAATTCTGTAAAGTCGCTAAGCAGGCAGGAAACATAAAGAAACAAAAGGAGTTAATTCTGCAGTACTGGATGTGTCTCATCCCTCCAAGTCTCATGTCATGGCCAAACCCACAGCTTTAAAACAGGAAGGACACTCTTCAAAATCTTCTCTGTTCCTCAAGATCATCTCATATTCTCAACACATATAGTTTGCCTTTAGACAAATGGTTATAAGGTGACAAAGTATTTGAAACTGGAAGTAAGAATTTTTTTGAGATGTCGCCTGAAAGTTGGCTGGCGTTGAGGGAACCAAGATGATGAGGGAAGACAGGACAAACAACTTCAATTGCTGGTTCCTCATTGCCCGAGGAGGCATTTAAGAAAATTACTTTAGGCCTGCCTCAACACAAAACATACTGGATTTACTGCAGGGCTCCTCAGAAGCCAATGTGTCTACTCTGAAAAGCCCAAGGCTGATAATTTCTTTCTTGCAGAGAGAAGCTTGAGATATCTCTCTTTCCCAGTTATCAAAGACCAGCCCCACATTCAAGGGGATTCAGGTTCACTGTCAATATTGCAAACTCTCATGATTTTATCAAGAGTTTTCTCGTATCCAGCTGTTCTAAAAGGTTCTGGAGCCAAGTAATAACATGGCAGTCTTGGATTTAATTTTCATCAGCACAGCACTTCTTTTTCTTCTGACTGGGAAAATCTTGAAATTGGACATTCAAAAGGACTGATGTAAAAAGTCCTATTAGCTGTTTTAGCTATTGGTGTTTTAAGAGCATCTCGTAATACCTTGCAAGCTGACTTGTAGCTTTGCTCAGTTCCTACCTAAATGCTTCCTTTTGACAGTTCCACGTAAGGTGCAGAGCATGTGTCTGGTGAACAGTGGTAAGGGCACTTTGGTCAGGGAAGAAATATTTTTGTGGAAAAATAAGGATGGATAAAAATCAGTGTTCTTTTTAAAATATAAACATGGAAGCATTTAGTTTGGGATGACTTTTAAAAGTCAAATCTTCTCGTAAGTACTGAGAAAAACTAAAGCATTTTAAAAAACCAGATAGTTCTTATACATAAAATAACTTACAGTGATTGTTTCATCCAATTAAGAAGTAGCTAGAGGTCCAGAAGTGTACTGTGATCATTACTGTGTTCAGTGACAATTCAGTTGCATAGGCCCTTGCATTTATTTTGAGATGACCTATTTAAGATGAAAGTCTTCCATAGATGCTGCATAATATATTGCAAGTCCTCCATGCTGTGACAGTCCGGACAGCTCCCAGCCACTGTGCAGGTTTTCCTGTCAAAGCAGCAAGGTTTTCTGGTCTTTCCTAGTGCAGGTTCTTGAAGCCATTGAATACATTCTCTGTCCAGGAAATCAACTACAGAGTAACCTATTTTCTCTGAAGCAGATGGGTATTTTCAAAAATCTGTATTTGCTTATTCAACTGATCTCTTTTCATTTTACCCTTTCGCAGAAATTTCTTCTGGTTACTGGTTTGATTTGGGTTATTCAGGTTGTTAATTACCTGGGACTGTTTTACAGTTTAGACTTGATGGCTATGTTTTTATTGTCGATTTTGTGAAGCTGGAAGAAGTACTTTACTTAGAGGTATTTCCCACAGCTCCTGCTGATTCTTGTTCAATACCAGGAGTAGCTATTTATTGTCCTGCTGCATTTTATCTGGTGGAGGACAAATTATCATGATGCACAGATTGTAACCAGGTGTGTCTGTCCAGCAGAAGATTCTTCCAGAACACAGTGCAAGGTGGAAAGGAATTTCTTTTTTTTCATCCTTAATCTCTGTGCCTGCTTGCCTGTTTTTGTTTTTTTTGGGGGGGTGTTTTTTTTCTGGTTTGGTTTTTTTGGGGTTTGGTTTTTTTTTTCCCCTGTTTTATTCACAGTGTGTCTTTTGACCATGATCTTAAGGCCCTCTTTTTTTCTTAATATTTTTGGAGAATGATAACCACCCTGAGCCTGAGCTGCAATGGAAATTAAACAAAAAAAAACAAAAAAAAAAAAAAAAAAAAAAAAAAAAAAAAATCATGCCTTCAGCCTATCTCTACATCATTGCTATCAACTAGTGCTCAGGGCTGTGAAGCCTCTGCTTGGACTACCAGCCCTATCTGAGGATTTCTGTGGGAGGCCAGCTCACTGGGCTGTTTGAAGGGGCTGCCTTGTGGGCTGTGACTGGCTGAACCTTTTGGATGGACTGCAGCAAGAAAGAGTGCACTTAACTAGTCCCGAGTAACTTATAAGTTTAAAATCAGACAATAAAATAGCTTGATGCCTGCCCAAACCCATGTGGGAGTGCCTTTCTATCCCAACTGCATGCAGATTTTTTTTTTCTTTTGGAAATAGGCAGTGCATTTTCAAATTTTCTAAACCAACTTACCTACTATTTTCAACACCAATTTACCAGCCAGCCTGAGGCAGCCTAGCATTGGGCACTCCAAATACTTCACACTTCATAACCACCCAGTCAGCTCACCACATGGGAGGGAAGCTGGTGGCCTTCTCATCTAAGTAGAACTGCTGAAATAAAATGTAGATGTCTGCCCTAAGTTACACAGGCTTCCTCTACAGTCACTGCTGTGAAGGACACACACCATTCCAGGTTAAGCCCTGGTGAGACAGATGAATGGCACCCAGATATGTCCCTGTCTTTCACTGATAACTCTGTGGGGAGCAGAGATAACTATTCTGACTGCCTAGCTTAGATTAGGCAATTAGCTTCTAACCAGCTATAATGCTGTATAATTAATCCTGCATGATATTTAGAGTCGGTCAGTTTGCAGCCTTGCAGCAAAAGAGACATGAGAAAGAGCACCAATATATTTAAAATGGAGTTTACTTTCCTTACATTTGTGTTCTGCTTACATTATGTAAAGAAAAATATAAAAGAGTTGTTTTTTTTTAATATAAGGAATAATTTTAATTCTGATCATAGTCAAAGAACAGAAAAGATTGCAATGGGTTCTTTTTGCTGATTACATGTGTTTCTCTTTGCCAACTCACACCTCTCGTAAAGTCAAATCAGCTGCACACTGTGTCTCCATGAAACTAGATATTCACTTTGATGTTAGAAAAATAACCAAGTAAATTAGACCTGAAGTGTTATTTGGGGACACCTGCCATGATATAATACATATTCTTCCTTGTTTGCAGTAAGTAAAAAAAGTAATGGATTTGCTTGAAGTCATTCTCCATGCAATTTCCAGCTGACACAAATATTACTTCCATCATGTATAGATTGTTACCAAAATAATGTTAAAGAACAATAGTTTGCAGTATTTACCTCATAGTCAAGGCTTCTGTATATGTAATGTCACTGACTTTGTGTGCAACTCAACATGCCACATACGTGAGAAAACTAGAAAAAAATCCTGTCTAGTTATGCAAAAAAAAACTTTCACAAAAGAATAGCTTTTACTCTTTGAAAAAAAAATACCCACAGTGGACATTAGTTTGACGCTTTAGCTTCATCAGAAAGAGCAATCATTGTCCTAGGGACTGGTGTACAGGGAAATAAGCCTGCCCTAAGGTCTGTGCTGCTGCACAGAAGTGGCTTCAAGGTTGCCAGCCAAATTGTTCAACAGGTCGGTCAGTGAGTCAGATCCTGCTGCTAAAGAGATATCTTTCAAAGCTCAGCATCTGAGTCCTTTACTGCAATCCAAGAAGATTGGGAGTCATGTTTTACTTTGACTGTAGCTGGCACAGAGCGGTCAGAGCTAACCCTTGGCACTATCACCTTTCAGTTAATTTGTTTCCTTCAAGGTGCTTTTTTAATAGATCTGGGACACTTATTTGTCTGTTTTGCTTTATCCCCCTTCCCCAGTATTGCTTTCTATTTTATTCTAAGTGTTTTTGGTTGGAAGAGGCAGGTTCAGCTTTACAATGCAGAAGCTCCCTTTTCTCCCAGGTGTGTATATGTGGGACAGCCACTTAGCAGAAACTCACGCTTTGCATCTGAAGGCTCAAGACAGAGTAGTCACATCATTATATATACTGGCTGTAGCTTTTCATCTGAAATGGAAAATAAATCCAACTCAGGCTGTGTTAAAGGGATAGTAGATTTGGCTTTTCCAGTTGAATTCCAGTCAGAAATAGGGTTATATTCTGGCTTACTGATCTGAATCCTCTCAATTGAGTAAAACATTTAAGGGGATCCACATCCTGAAAAATGTAAAGTTTATCTCCATATTACAAGATTATTTCTTCCTAGATGTCTTCCCAGAAATGAGCTCAGCTGGCTCTCTCAGGGGCTGGGGACTTTGTCACCCACTTCAGGTCTTGGTACCTTCACTGGTGACACCTCTCTTGAGCAGCACCACAGCACAACCTGCAAGGGCAGCAGGTGAATGCTGATGTCTTGACAATCACACCATGTTGTAGCTAGGGACAGGATGCAATAAACCCTAAAAATTTGCAATCCTGTGCAGATTCTTTCATGCAAGTGAGCTTATAAAACAAAAAATGTTAAATGACATTATTTGTGAAACCAAGGTATTATAAATTTGTGTTTGGAATCTTTTATATGGTCTGAATTGTTCATAAGAAAATAGCAAATTTGAAAAATGCCTTTTTTAGAATTTCTTTTTAGCCAGGAAATAAGTCCAAACTCAGATTTAATCTTCCAGAGAAAAGTAATTTTTTCTCTGAAATTTTGAGGAATTGCATACATGTATGTATGTGTGTCTGTTTTTGCATTTCCTTGATAAGCTCTGTTGTGCTCTTCAGTGATTCATAGGCACAGATTTATTAACTGGGCTAAGGATGAATTAATCATTGAAAAGCTGGCCTAGAACATATTCATCCTTAACGGTCTGATTTCAACTAAGTGACTGCAGGACCCCAGCATTTAATTAACCCCAGTGTCTATCCCTGTGTTCAGGCCAATTATTTTTTGATAGAACAGGACAAGTCTGGCAATGCACTTTTTCCTCCTAGTTTTAAATAATCCCGTTCTAGAAGAATCTGTGGAGTTCCCAGAAGGCTATCTATGTTCATGTAATACAAAAACCTGCCACTTTGTAAGTGTAAGAAGCATTTCATGACTGCTTTATATTAATTTCATATATTTCTCTGTTTGTCCCTTTTTTGCCTTTTCTTTATTTTTCATTTCCTTTATATGTGCAGATAAACAAAATATTAATACCTCTCTTCCCTGAGACTCTGAGGTCTCTTTCTGACAAGGAGTTCTGCTTATTACTTGTTACACCTGCAGAACTGGCTTCTTCATTTTGAGTAAGCACCTGGCTTATTCTTATCACCCTTTTTGAGCTGAAGCTAATGAAATTTAGTAGAGCCTAGTTGTAGATCTGAATGCCCAGTCTTCACACCTGTAGATGCACTGCTTCTTCTCCTACATGCTCTGATTATTTTTTTCCTCACACTCTGGAATGTAAAGGACAGTAAGGGGTTGTAATATCCCAGGGCAGGGACAAATTCCTGCAGCAGGAATCAAAATTGAAGGCCATGAATTTAGATTAGAAGCCATTATATAGGTGAGGGAATTTCTTTCTCTTAACAATGAGGACAAATTTATTTAAAATAAATTTCTGGTAGTCTTTTAGCACTGTTAATTTCAGGGACAGTTTCATTATGTTAGAGAAGAATCCATTTTATTTTCTACTTACACAATTACAGATGATTACTATAGTAGTAAAACACCCATCCTTACCTAATCCCAGGTATATCTGATCTTTCTTGAAGGGCTGGAGCCCAGCTCTGACTGAATTGCTCAAGATATAGCAGTAGTTTGCAAGGCTTTTGCTATGTTTTACCATTTAAACTGTATCACCAAAAGAATAAGCAATGTCTGAACAAATAGTAATTTCTTAAAATATTCTAGCTACTGACTCTTGATTAAGAGAAGGATTGCTCTTTGGCTTTTCACATTATTATGCTCTTGATGTGACTAGTAGTGGGTGGATGTTTCAAACAGAACCTATTTGATATGAGAGTGTAGGTGATATACTATTTTCTCATTTCCAAATAATCTCCTCATTAGAGGAAGTGTGAGTGGTAAATGAGGAGTTTCTCCTCCAGGTGTCCACTGTGTATATACAGCATATTTCCCAGGCAAGGCTCATTGGCACTTGTAAATGATCTGTTCTCCATCTGAGAGCTTTAAAGTACTGGATGCAGCTGCTCATGCTTTGCCCCATTTGTAAATAGTTTTAAATATGCATGATCATATCTGGCAGACTGCTTTACTTGCAGGATTTATGAGTTTTTTGACTCCTTTCTTATGAAATAATTCACCATAGTGTCTCCTGCACCCTCCTTTTGAAATAAACAGAGTATCTGCACATTCTGAAATCCAGGATTAGAAGGAACTATCAGGTAATCATGGAATGTCAGTAATGCTCATGTTTAGACTGCTAATCACTTACCCCCTAGGAGTGCTTTTCCCTCCCCTCCTTATTCAATATGCCATATGTCAGCAATTAACAGTGAGTCAAATTACAGCTCTACACAGTTTTGCTCATGCAGTTAGTGGAGTAGGCAAGAATCAAACTTAATCCAACAACTATTCATAAATGTAATGCAAAGGGCAAATGGAAATTGGCTGGAAAATTATGGACGGTGAAATGTCAGTGTTATAAATTATTTTAGCTTCAGAGTTCTGAGAGGCAAGAAGGAGCTTAGTAAATAATACGATTTTCTAAAATTCTTTGGCTTTTGACAAAAAAAAAAAAATTTTAGAGTCAAACCCCACTGACTGTAATTGGGACCCCCATAGTGCTGATGGCATTGGTATGAATGACCAGGATGACGTGGTCCATTCTGACCTGCACAGAGCCATGCTCAAGGCAGGATGCACTGAGTGTGGTGTAGGGAAGAGAGGATTAGGAGGGCATAAATGGGTGATATTTGCTTGTTCCTCAGGTAAAGGTCAGGTGCAGATTGCTGTAGCCACATGAGAGCAGCTCAGACCCCACCAGAACTCTGCTGGACTCCATCCAAGGAGCAGGTCTCACCTCACTCCAATTCAGGACTTCCTGGTGATTTCTGAGTTTTCTGCAGATTTTTCAAATGTGAGTGTGTGTGCCTGTGTGCAATAAATAATTTCTCATGGGCTGTTCAAAGCTAAGACATGAAATGCTGTAGTAGAAACAGTGCTGTAAGGATTAGAAGGGTAGTAATAAAAATACTCATTAGTGATAGGTATAGGAGTTACTGGCAGAAGTTTAGTATTTTATGATTTCAAAGTTTAACATAGATTTCAGAATTAAAATTTAAGGCATTATTAATATTCTCCCTTTCCTGTTTCTCAAAGCCTAATTTTTACATAATCAATATTGATTACCAAAAATTGTAAATTTGAAAGCAAAATGTGACTCATCACCCTTACAGGCTAATTTTTTTTTTCAGACTAAGATTTTTCACTATTGCTTGAAATGTTGGTATAATTTATATTTGTAAGAGGAAATCTGATAAGCCAAGAAATACTGTAAATGTATTTCAAAGTTACCTATGTCTGGCCCATCTACAATCTTTTGTAGGAGATTATATTTCAACCTCTCTGGTTATTTTGCCTTCAGGAACCAGAATCTATATAATATTTTCTATTATGAACTTATTTCCAGTTCATCAGCTTGATTTGTTAGATGGCAATCTAAGAACCATTATATGGATAGCACAATGTTCATCAAGTGTTATCTCAATTTTTTTTCAATTTTGCTATAAGCCACTATAATATTAAGTGAGAGATTTCAAATATTTCATCCATTGTATTCTAAATTATATCTAACCTTGTATTTCTATCTACCAGATTTTCAGGGTTTCCTATGCCTGACTACATTAGGAAAAAAAAGGAAATTAAGAAAGCAGACTGGGGGAAAATAGTATGTATCTGTGCATGCTTTAAGAAGCTCCCAACTGATAATTTTTCTAGTGTGATGAGTTGCAATATTCTGAATGCAGTGACATTTGTAGGACTGTTCTCTGACAGAACTGGCTCTCCCACAGAGGAATGCCACTCATGGATGAGATGTGATTGCAGACAAGTCTCTGACTTATTTTGCTATTATCTATATTAAGACAGAACTTCTAGGAGGTTAGGGTCTGCATATCTTCATGTTCTGACAGTATTGTTGTGTGCCTTTGGATAAATTATTCCCCACCCTGTGTCTCAAAGTGCTGGTTCCCGGACTGTCCTCTTGCTGGTCATTTTCATGGAGATTTTTTCAGTTATGGTGATGAGCATTTGCATGAATGAAGCTATAATGTCATTACACCGTCTTTTTTCAATTCTATTGGAAACATTATGCTTGTATTATATACAGGAACAAAGGGGGAACAAACCCCAGCTGTTTTGTGGTAAAATTTGTTGGAAATAGTCAGAATTTATTATTTTCTCCAGCAGATAATATGATCTACTATCTGACTGCAAGACATTCTATGTCCTTGTCCCTCTAGGTTTTCATGGAAAGGAAAACATTTTGATTCCCTGTAAGCACTGGATGGTTTGGAGAGACAGCTCATGTGAACACAAAAGTTAGGTCAGAAGCAAAAAACCAGATCTATCATAGACCCTTCTCCCCTGA
The DNA here is from genome assembly GCF_022539315.1 of Serinus canaria. NCBI lineage: Eukaryota > Metazoa > Chordata > Aves > Passeriformes > Fringillidae > Serinus > Serinus canaria. Next base: position 22,296,477 of record NC_066315.1, on the reverse strand, counting down.
CTTCACCCCACAGAACTGGGTAGTGAATAGGCAAATCCTGAGCAAAACACACTGAGAAGAGGGCAGGAAGAGCTTAAAGTACAAAAAAACTTGTGCAGTTGGAGAAGACTGTGGCAGGATCAAATATTTTGGAGAAGTTTGTAATCTTTGCTACTCACCCACCCAGAAACCTACCTACAGAAAGAAAACACTAAACCATGAGCATTTTTTAGTATAACATATAATATTTTCAACATAACTTTTTCCTAGCAAAAGTTACCAGATCTTTTCAGGAAAGAAGAAAAAGATTTGTATCAAATAGTCTGCATCAGAGATGGAATGTCCATTGCCAGAGCATCACATTAAGGGGCAGAGAGGCACAGACCAGTGCTACAACAGTTTAGAATTAATGGGAATGAAAAAAGCAGTGGAAGGAAAAATATTAGATATGATGACAAAAATCACAGAACTCACTCTACAGCTTGGGAGGGAAAAAATAACTTGCAGATAAATTAGTAGTGGAAGAGGAAATAACATGATTTGAGAACAGAAAACATCCAGAAATAGATTAATAAAGCAGAAGCTGGTAAGAAATTAACAGTATGAGATGCACATTCAGATCAAAAAGGATGAACATCTAGGAAGAAGAATAATTTTTATTTTGTGTTTCAGAAGAAGAATAGAACAGGATTGTGTGGACTTTATCCTTCCTTTTTCCTTGTCTTCTCTCTTTTCTACTACTTTTTCTCCTTAAATTTTTCCACAGTGTCTTGAAATCCCATTTTCTGGCCAACTTTATCTTGTGATTCAATTAAAATACAGTCCCTTCATCTGTCTTGGGCCAGACAGCTGAAAAGCAGCTTTGAAGAAGAGGCCCAGGAGTGCTGTTGGACACCAAATTGAACATGAGCAAGGAATGTGCTTTTGCAGCAAAGAAAGCCAGCAGCCTCCTGGACTGCATCAGGAAAAGCATCGCTAGAAGTAAAGGAAGGTGATTGCTCCTGTCTGTTCCACACTAGAGAAAGGCACCTGGAGTCCTAACTCCAGTTCTGAGCTCCTCACTGCCAGGAAGACATGGACACCCTGGAACAAGATCAACAAAGGGTGACAAATATTTTAAAGGGACTGCAGCATCTGATGTGCAAAGAGCAGGTGAGACAGCAGGGAGGGTTCAGCAGGAAGGGCAACACTGTGTAGATAGAGGAGAGTACAGAAGACAGAGAGATCCTCTTCTCAGTGGTGTCCAGTGACAGGACAAGAGGCAGTGGTCACAAATGGAAACAAAGAAGAATGGTTAAAACATAAGACAAGACTTATTTTGCTGAGGGTGATCAAGCACTGGCACATGTTGTCCAGAAAGGCAGTAGGGTCTTCATCCTTGGAGATACGCAAAATCTGCATGAAGCACTGGGAAGCTGGCTCTAGATGAGGAAAGAATTGCTGTGACTCTGAGATTTTCTGTTTTATTTTCTTTTAAGAAAATATATAAAACTTTCTTCCAATAAATTTTTTATTTTCTAGATAAGCATGTGTTTGAATTGTATTTCAGGATGCTGTATCTCGCGCCTGGAGGTGATCCTTCTGTTTTGTAAAAACAAATATCAGCTTCAACTGCAGAGGAAGTTGAACTATATTAGTGAGATACTTTTTTTTTTTCCGTGAGATGATTTTAAGGACTGGATTTTCTTCAAGTAAAGAGAGAAAAATCTATCAATAGAGAAGCTTAAATTTTTTTCACAAGGAATAAGCTTTGATAAGTTTATTACAGGGGGGCATCATTAGAAAGTAGAGGAAAGAAAGCCCTTATAAAGTTGGTATTAATGAATGTCACCGTTCTTAACATTTGGTAAAGAAACAATGAACTTAGCACAAAAAAAGTGAAACCATGTATATAGTTAGTTTGTTCAGTGGAAATATCTAGGACTTTGTGTGCTTTTTGAGTTAATTGTTTGGGGTTGTTTTTTGTCATTGTTGTTATTGTTGTTGTTTTTACTCATGGAGAGTTTGCAGATTTCTTTTGAACTAAAATCGGCTCCCTCAATCTCACTATTAAAAAGACCTGTGATACCTAATATATGACTAGGATGCTTCAAGTGACTGTATGAAGAGGCTTAATAAATAAGATACTGTTTTATTGAGGAACTGTCTCTATTTTTCAAATTTAAAGTTCTCCAGGTACCTGTGTATGCTCAGAACTAACTCAGTGTTGTCATGACTAGTGATTAATATGTATCTTTGAATGGAAGATCAATAAAATGCACACATTTAGAGCACATTACCAGATCAGAGCACTCAAATAATAATAAGGTGACCTTTACATATTTTAAAAATGTATTTAGGCAATCAGCAGTTAAAGACCTGCTTGAGCTTGAGATAGCATTTAGAACACTGTTTTCAAAAGCTACTAATGACCTTAACTTCTATAAATTGGTTTTATGTATTTTGAACCATTTATGCTGTGACTCTGAGGGATTCTGCGAAAAGTCAGTGGCAATGTGCTTCCAATTTAAATAGATTCATATGAAAAATGTAGTTCTTATTTTAAATTTGCCACCTGATGATTTTAAAAGGGCTGATTTCCATTTCTCCCATGTACTCTGAGGAACAGTAAATGACCTTCTCCCAAGAATTCCTAATTCTATTAAGCTACATCATATCCTCTTCACTGGCTTTTTAAAACCATAAAGTCCTTGTATTTACACTTTCATGTAATGTAGAATGTATTCCACAAATCTAATAGTCTTTGTTGCCTTTCTCTGTCCTTTTCTAACTCCACTATCAAGTTTTTAGAAGAGGTTTGCCAAGAACTTCATGCAACATTTAAGATGTGGGTACATTGCAGTAACACAATGATGCTTTCAGTTTAATCCTCTATGTATTTCTTTATCATTCCTGCTTTCCTATTTACCAGTCACTGAGCATGAAGTTAATGGGTGTAAATTTCAGCAAACAATAATTTTAAGATTTCTTTCCTGCTTGGTAATGGCTCATTTAGAAGCCAACCTTGGGCAAACTGGGTTATTTTACACTGGAAAGACCAGTTACTAAATCTGCTGATAAACTCTTTATACGCTTTGTTTGATGTTAAATTCATACAACCCAGGACACAGACTAGACTTGTGTTTTAAATTCTCTCAATTTAAACTTTTTTACTTCTATTAAAATAATCTATGAAAGGACCTTCCCAGTTTGTCCATGGAAATCTAGTTTCTGTAAACTTTCCTGTATGATTCAGAATGTAACACATGAACATTTCCTCCTTGCCAGAGGAAAGTCCAACTCAGATTCACTTTTCCTAAGAGGAAGTGCTCCTACTATATCCTCTTAAATTGGTCTCATTTTGCATGAAATTGCTAGAGGATTTGGGGTCCAAAGACAGTGCCTTAGGAAGAGCCAAAATTACTGTGAGTCATGATTATAGCACACAGAGGAAAACATAGATCCTTATTACTGAAATACTTCCTGTCAGAACCAAGGTCAAAGTATTATGAGCCTTTTCTTTTGAAAGATGTATTTGTCTTCTCTTTTGTTATGAGAATTTATGTTCCAGTCACATAGGAGACTTTACATATTAGAGACAGCTACAGTACCTGATGGCATTAATCCAGGTATCCCCAATAGTATGGGCAGTGGATTGTCTGCTGAGATTCCAGACTGAGATGTAGTGAGGCTCATTCTCTAGTTGCAGTCACCCAGTAAGGAGTAACAAAAAGATTTTCCAGTTACAGCATTTTGATATATTTCAGTTTGCAGAATTAAGTTAGATGAATGCAGTAGCCAGTTAATTGAGTTACTCTAGTTTGTTATTGAGATAATAAACTAAGTTTTATTTATAAGCTTATTTTTTCAACATAAGATTAATATAAATATATAATGTGTCTATTCTTTTGAAGTATCAGATGAAGGCATCCTGACAATAGGAGGAAACTTTTCTCACTTTTCATCCTGTAGTGCCAAGTAGCTTGTCAAAAATATTTGCTAATAAAGATTGCTGTAATGTTCTAATGTCCCTATAGGAAAAAGTCATGAAATATTGAAATCCATGTAAGAGTTGGAGTACTGATGAGACTATCTAGGTTGGCGTTCTGTCTCCAATAATAAGCAACACCAGATACTTGAGAGCAGATGAATGGATACTTTGGAAATGCAAAGAGAAGTTTTAGCTGGGTAGATTACTCCCTAACCTTATGTGCTTTTTATTGGCTTTGTCTCATAGTGGGATATTTATATCACCATCCATTTCTTTGGGGTTTTTTTTGGTCAGTGCAACTGGATTTTTTTTCTACCTGTGGAAACTTTTCAGTCTTTGGGAATCTTGATAACATCATGGCAAGAAGTCAAATATTTTGATTGTTTGCTTAGGACAGTTGAGGTCTGGGGAGAGAAGGAAAAGCATTTGGACTAATAGCATTTCCAGTTCCATTGGGTCCATCCCTGTGAACTTCAGATAGTATGTTATGTATTTTTTAAAAACTCCAGAGAAAACTCGCTTTGAAATTCAGATTTTGGTACACATATGCTATTCTTTTTTCAGGCAAGTCAATGATTCTGAATATTTTCAGTTTTCTCCAGTCTAGAAAATTAAGTGGCTTATTGTTTTTTCTGTTTCTGTTATAACGCCTCAGTTCCATTTTTTCACTGGATTACGACAAAAAGAAATATTTTGCCTGAAAGTTTCTGCTAGTGTTAACTGTGTTTAAGAATTATTTATATGAGGGATTTCTTGGAATTCTGTTATCATGTTCCTCAAGTAATGGGTACCATCCAATTCAATTTAACCCTCTCTGGAGTCTGAAAAATCATCAACTTCATACTGGCTTCAAGTAATTTAAATTACAGAAACTGTCTTGGCTCTCTTCTGTAAAAAAATGCTAAGAGGAATTTCTGGCAGGTGCATGTGTTTCAACTGATGATCATCCTAATATACATCCTGCTTTACCTAGTTTTATATGGGCATGTGGCTTGAAATGCCTACTGCAAAGAGAGAACTTTCAGAAAAGAAATTTGTGAGGTTATGCTTTGCAAATTGTTGGCAGAATTGTTTGAAGGACAATTTCAGCTCTGGCTATGCAACCTCATCTGGTTTTCCAATGTACAGAGAGAATACCTTAAGAAGATGGTAATTCCAAAGGGTTTTCCAGGGTAGAAATCCAAGAGCTTTTTCTGTCATGGCTAATTTAAAAACTGCTATTTTCTGTCCTACTGTTTGCTACTGCAATTAAATGAGTACAAACTTTGTTATTTAGTTTGATTCCACATTTCATCCTTCTTGTGAACTTTCATTACTTTTCAATAGATTTTATTTTACAGAGTCCAGTGATGGTATGGGAAGAGAAAATAGTGAAAAGCATTTGCAACATATGCATGGTGCAATATGGTTGAGCAGAGAAAAGAGCCTGGGCTCCTTGGAAAAATATACCCTGGGGATGATCTCTTCCTTTTGTAAAGGTGTTGTCTGTGTTGGTGACACCCAGAGAGAGCTGTAGCAGGAAGAGTAACTTTTTGGAAATTAGTTTATGTCAGATTTTAAAAAGTCTGTAGGGCTTCTGGGCATGGTTCTATGAGTATTTTGGCAAATTAAGGACTCAGCAGGTGTAAATCAGCATACAGCTCACTCCAGCTGACAATGCAGTATAGCTACCCTAGCACTATACAGAGGAACTAATTTTCCTTCAAGTGATGGTTGTGTTTTCAGGCATAAAAACCACTTTGATAATCCAAAACTCTGAAAGTATCATTCCTTTAGAGTAAGTCCTCAGATAACACACCCTCTCAGACAATGATACTGGTGGAAGAGGCAGAAAGAGGGTGTTTTTACTTGAACAAAGTTCCAGTCTATAGTGAAATCAAAGCAGCCCTTCTGGAAGAAAGTCAGCTTTCTGTTGTATTTACTCTTAAATTGCCAGAACATTTCTGCTGAATCATAGAGGCTTCTACTCATACCCCAGGAGTCACTCGTGCAGTAATTCAGAAAAAATGCCTTTTCACAAGAAAGGGAATGTTTGGAAATTCTATACTGCCATAAAGCAGAGGCAGAATTTCCCCAGCGACTTCAAGTGCACACTTATTACTCTATGTACAGTTTAAATCATTATATTTTTACTTTTTTTTTTCCTGAAGGCTGCTGGGTATTTGATTTTTTTTTACTAATTTATCATTCTACTACTTCCTTGGTGGAAAAAATCTCCCAATTACTTCAAAACCATTTAAATCCATGATTTTACAACATTCTCTGCTTTATAGGACCTCTCTTTTTCTACTGCTTCCTAATAAAAGCCTGCTAGAATCAGTCTGATGAAAAACTTCTTAGTATAATTTTCCAATAAATAGTATCTGGTTCATCAAATTGAAACAAAAGTACAAGACTTTGTGAAATTGTAGTATCAAATTCTAGCTTACACAACAAATGTAATCATCTCCAAAGCTGTATCTGTGAGGCCTAAGTGGATGGATTTAATCAGTTACTTCGGTTGTATTTTTATTAGATCTATCCAGCTTCTTACAAGCAATGCCCTGACAAGTTTAGCAGTGTTTGGATGGAGGAAAGCTCAGCTGAGGGATCCAGAAAGACTCTGTCTGGAACAGCTTAGAGAGAGAAATTTCTGAAGAGTTATTGGGACAAAACCTCCTCCCACAAACAAGCTTGGAACCTGCTGTCTCCTCTGTGCTGTCACTTCTTTCCTTTCCCTCTCCCCATCATTCCTTAACCAAAGCATAGGGGTGCAGCACTGAGGTGTGATAATGTCATAACCACACCTTGACAAGCACTCATCAATGAGCACTTGTGAAATTTGCTCTCTGCAAGCAAACAAAAAATGCTTTCCCATTAATCACATGTACATGCCAGGTGTTACCCTCTGGCCCTGCAAGCACCACATCAGTATGTTCTCCACATAATCATTCCAGAAGGCAGTCAGAGACTCTTGCAGTGGCTCCTATCAATTCTTGCCCCCTCTAAATTTATTATGACTCCTTTCCTATTGTTCATATGGTTCAGGTTCAATGTGGGTTATTTCTGAAAGGGAACTTCTGTAGAAAGTATTCCTGAGGCAGATGCAGCAAAACTTTGTACTGCTTTCATAAAACCTGCATTAACATAAGGACTGGTGGCTCTGAGAGCCCATCAGAAGAGGAGACTGACACTTTACCTGTCAGCTTCAGCAAGAGCTCCATAAATTCACCTCACATCTCCAACCTGGGCAAGGCTACTGGGAGCCCTATCTGGTATCATTGCACAGGTCCTTTCAATCATGACTGAGAAGGATGGGGAGACCCTGAAAACAGCAAATATTATTATCATCTTAAAAACAGGTCAAAAAGAAAATCCTATGACCAACCCAAATTTATCATTCTCCTTTTGATAGAAACATCATGGAGTGTGTCCCCTTGGAGCATGCTCCTGAGTGCACAAAGGAAGTTTTATTTGGGACCAGTCATCACAGATGTGCCAAGTGTAGACTTGGCCCAAGCAGCTCTTCTATGACAAAGTGACTGGGTTGTGGACGAGGGGGAAACAGTGAATGTTGTTTAGAATGAGCTTAATAAGGGACTGAAAAGAGACTCTTCTCCAAAAGAGTCTCTCATGGTATTTTTTTATTGAAACTATGGCTTTACAGTCTGAACTGATGGAAAACCAGCTTGGTAAAAACCTGTGTTAGTGAAGCAGAATCTGCAGAAGTGAAGCACTACAGGGTTATATCCTGGGACCTGTCCTGCATCTTTATCAATAACCTGGAGAAGGGGGGAAGAGGAGCACTTGGGGGAATGGCCTGGTGGAAACCTCATGCACTTCAGCATGGGCAAATGGGAAGCCCAGCCTGGCTGGGCTGGGATTAACTGGGATTAAGCCTCCCACTCCCATGACAATGCTACATGCTGTGGATTGACTGTGCAAGGGCAGCTCTGCAGACACAGTCTTGGAGGCTGTGGCAGGGAGGAGCTGCACCAGTCCCCATGACCCTATCAGTATCAGGGATCAACAGCATCCTGGGCTACACAAACAGCAGCACAGGTGTTACATCCAAGGAAGTGATCACCCCTTCTGCTCAGCCCTCTTTAGACCACATCCTAATTGCTGAGGCCAGTGTGGGGCCCTTCAATATCAGGCAGGCACAAAGAAACCTGGGAGTTCAACAAAGGGCACCCAAGAAGGCTGGGGATTTGAATATTTGGCTTGTGAGGAGAGGCTATGAGCTCAAGGTTTGCTCAGCCTGGGGAAAGAAACCAAATAGATGTTTGAGAAACAAAATAGCTGTTACCTAAAGCTTCCAGAGAGGTTATTCTGAAGATGAACAGATGTGCCTCACAGTGTTGCATGGTAGGAGAATGACAGACAGTGGGACTGAAGTCATAATTTTATTCATATGCAAAAAGAAACAACATCCTATACATATAAAACTAAGAATTTATAATTTTAATGGATTAGGCCCTGTGCTCTTCAACGTCTTCATAAATGACTTGTATGCAGGACTGAAAGGGATACTAAGCAAATTTTGAAAAGATATAACTGTGGAGAGCTGTTGACTCCCTCAAAGACAGGAAGCTCCTGCAGAGGAACCTTGATTTTGAGCAGGTTGGACTAGAAGTTTCTTTCCAGCCCCTTCCAGCCTGAGCCATCCCGTGATACTGCCTCACCCACAGGTGGGCAGCTCACAGGTTCCTTTAAATACCAACATGATAGCCACAGGCATTGCCTAGGTGGTGCTGCCACTGGTCTGTGACTGTGATGTGAAGCCCAGCTGTGTGGTTTGTAGCTCTGAGAGAGTCTGAGAGGATAACTCCATCACCAGGGCAGGAGGAGCCACGGCAGCTTTGCACAATGCTTGGGAAGCAAAGCCAGTCAGGAGCACATATGGTCATGTGCCTTTGGTTTCTTCTTGTGTACTTGCTTTGCACAACATTTCTCTTTACTTATTTGACAACCTTTCACCTGCATTGTCTGCATTATTTGACAGACTATAATAAAGGGGATGTTTTATTGACCTGTAGAGAGCACTCAAGGCCTGAAATGGAGGGCAGAATGCTATTAGACTTAATTCATGTTTACTGTAACAACAACTGTTTCAGCTGTTTTTTTAACGATATTTCTCTGAGCCATCAGTGCCAGGGCACTCCTAAAAAAATGTCTTTAAAATACTTTTATTCTGAGTGGACGCTGAAGGTTTTAGTAGCATTCCTTCTCAGCTTTCTGTCAGTGCTCTTTAACAGTAAAAAGCTTACCCTGGAAAACATGGGTGGCCTCTTTGAAGATAATGCCTCACTATAGACTCTGCATATTTTGACTTCATCCCAGGAAGAAGACTGGTTTCTAACATATTTCAGTCAGGGGTGCATAGAAACAGACTATTCTATCACTTTGGTCCGATGGAAGAAAAGAAAAAAAATCACCCCAAATCCAGGAAAGTTTTACTTGTTTTGCCTGAATAGTTAATGTTAATGCAAAAGGTGACAATCTGGCATTTGGAGGTGGTTAGAAAGGTAAGCCAGCTATAAGGCTGGAGGACAAAATGTAGGACATGGTTTGCAGTCAAAAAAAAAAGACTTTGTAAAGGGAGTAAAGATTAAAGTGTTTTAGAGGAGTCAAAACAGGACATTTTAATAACCAAAGTGCTTGGGCCCCAGGCAGTCTTGCCAAGGTAGACACAGATGGCCTCATTTATAGCCTTCCTTCCCTGCTGTCTCTAGCCATGGGCCAAGCAGGGCACGTGGCAGTGTCCAGCCTGGCTGGAGCACTTGGACTGGCAGGATAACCTTCCCCTTTTATTCACTGGTGAGTGCATGGCCACCCACGATGAGCCTGACATCTATCTGACATCAACCTTTTTGAGGAGAATCTAATAAAACAAAGGTGTCTGCTGGTAATAATGGACCCTAGTGAGCCCCCATGGACAGGGGTTTGTGTGATTGCATGTGGTTCACAGAGCAAACAGCTCCTTGTGCCATGGCAGCAACGATGATGCCAAAGTGATTATCCAGCATAGTAGTGTCAGAGTAGGAGTGCTGATGTCCTGAGGCATGTAAATAAGTGCCAGTGGTGCCCCGTTTCCCTGCATGGAGAGCACCTGCCAGGCCTCTGCACTTTTATGTACTAAAGTACCTAAAACTACTACTACTAAAGTTTTAGGTACTTTAGTACTAAGATAAACTTTAGGTACTAAAGTACTAAGTTTTAGGTACTAAAACTTTGGTCAAAACCATGGAAGATATGGAAGATACCCAGCTAAGAAAGGGGAAAACCAGATTAAATACATTATCCAGGAAACCTGGTAAGCCGGAGTCAAAACTAGAAATGATTTGGATGTTTGGCTTTGTAAGAGAAAACACCAATGTTATTTAAAAAAAAGAAGGAAAGGTATTTCCCTTGAAAATAATTTTGTTGAAACACTTTTCAGTCAACTCATCATACCTGTGAGACCTCAATTTGCTGTTATGCTCTTTTTTTATAGAGAATGGTGGGAAACAAGCTTCCCTTCTGCTACAATATTCAAGAAGTTGAGATACTGGGTCACTTGAAACCAGAGTAATGGAGGTTTTTAAGAAAAGGGAATAACATAGTGCAGGAACATACAGCATCTCCTCTTTCTACTTCTTCAGTTTGTTTGGGTTGCTCCTAGTCAGAGCCTGCCCCTAGGAGACACAAGGAAATTTCCAGTGTGAAATTCTGGACTGCAAGGCTGGTTGAATGAGATGTAGGAAATCCCATCTTTTCCTTCTCTGGACAGGGAAAAACCTGTGTTTAGAAGTACCTGGGAGTTCTGATGCCAAGTGGGCTGCTCTGGTGCTTGGGACCACTTGGCTCCGAAGTAACTGAAGAGCATCTGTCAGGCCTGAACTTCCCAACCTGTTTCTGGGGTGGGCATGGTGCCTGCCAGCCTCAGAGGCCACCCAGCAAGCAGGAGAAGTGTTAGGAAGCCCATTAGCAAGGCAGGGGATGATAACACACACTGCCAAGATGAGTACTTACATCTCCACATGCAGCTAACCAGTACACATGGGATGATTGGTCAGGCTTGAAATGCTATTTCTGGACAGAGAAATATTGTCAAAATGATTTTGGCTTGCTTTTACCACTGATATTATGGGGAGAGAGATGGGAAGTGTTTGTGATAGAGTCTTGTCAAAGCATTATTGAATGATTTCATGCTTTCAAGGAAATAATTCCCACAAGAATGTTATTTTTTTCACATAAATCATTCACCATCATTGAGGGTACATCTATGTGACAAAATGCAGTACTGTGCAGAAGCTGTGATGGAAACCAGTTCAGCCCCATCCAGGGAGCAGAATCCTGGCTAATTGTGGGAGCTTATAGATGTACAAATGGGCAAGAGTGAATATTTCACACACATGATGCATTGGGAGCTCCTGACTTGGTCTGAGAACAGTTTCTAAGATATAAGCAGAGGAAAGAGAGAGAGTGAGGCTGAACAAACAATTTGATCACAGGGCATTACAGACTAGCTACAGACACACATTTTCCCAGTGAGGTGAAAGGAATTTCAATGGCTCCCCAAGACAACAGTGGAAAACCATGCCTGAGGATCTTATAGCACATTTTCTCAGGTTGAAAGGAGCAGTAAATGAGTGTTTCTGGCTGTATCTTCTTTGTCAACATGTTCAGCTTGGCATCCTGCAGCTGAGAACTCCTTTCTCTGGCTTTTTTCCTAAGGAGTTTTAATCAGTGGACATAGATGCTGTGGCTTAGGCAGGTGTGACTGTACTTTTAATAATGCAAGGTAGGTGTGTACTGTCATTGGGGAGAGAAAAGACCTGAAATCTGTGAAGGATTGCCACATCTAAGAGGACTTTACAAGCAGTGAGGTTCAGCAAATTACACTAAATTGGCACTGTAAATTTTGCAACCAAGCTATGGAAAATTCTGACATTAGAGGATGTTTCCAAGAATGAAACTCTAGTATGTGTTACTGCAGAGTCGTTCACAGGGATATCTGTGTCAGAAAATGCTGATAGAAAAATTGCCAGCACCTTTCAGAGAGGCACTACTGTTAATAACAGGTGCTGTTCCTAACAAATTTCATATCTTTATTCCCCATCAAACACAAACCAGAAAACCTGTAAACTACAGCTAGACAGAAGCAGTGACTTCTATTAGCAGAGCATTCATGTTAGCAAACTCCCACACCTGAAATTTTTCTGGAGGGCTTACATTTCTGACAATGTTTGTCACTGCTCATGTACTCGTTCTATAGAATTGCAGTAAAGGTTTGCAAGTTTGTATATCACTAGCAGTAGTTGATGAAAATAAAGGTCAGCAAAACATGAAGGCTGAAACTGCATATACTAAAATTGGAAAACCCAACTCACTTCACCCAACTCACTTCTGGAGGCCCTCCCACAAACATTTGCATCTGTCAGAGTATCACATTTCTTGTAGAAAATACAATTACAGAATAAGTAAGCAAAATAAATCTGGAAGCATATAATTCAAGTTGTGATCTGTTTCTTTACTTATGTAATTTTAGTTTTTCATTCTTAATTATAAGGAGCAAGCGACCACTGTTTTGATCTTGTTACCTTTGTTCTTTCACCCCAAAGTGGAAGTAGGTCTGCCGCTATATGCAGCTGGTATACATGTTCTTAGATGGCTGTTGACTTTCTTCAGGTAGATTTATATCAAAATACTGGAGAGCTCTATATATTTTGATATACTGCAATTTATGGCAGGTAGGGAAAAAAGTGATATAGAGAGAAGCCATGTTGGATTCCCAACAGAGTGTTGTACCTTTCCTACAACCGTATATAATTTACTGGAAATTAGTATTTTTATATGCTGGAAAACAGCCAGAACTAGTATGCTTTGTTGAATAATGTGCTCTGGTTCTGAACCTACAACCTTTGATGAACTGGTATCTGGTGAAAAAAAGGCTGTATAGCCACTGCTGAGCCAAAAATACAAACCCCATGCTCACATCTGGGGAAGAGAAAAGGGGTGAGGATTCAGGGAAGAAATCTGAGGGTATGGGGAGTGGAAATGGAAGCTGGGAGGAAACTCATGGCAGAGAAGGACAGGCTGGATAGTGCCTGGTGGCACAAGGCATGGGCAAAGGGAAACACTGGGGCAGAGCTGGCTCAGAAGGGAAGAGCTCAGAGGATCCAGAGAGGAAAGGGCAGTAGGGACAAGACGTGGTGGGGAGATGTGCAAGGGACTGTGCCCACCTGCACAGGATGTGAATCTACCATTAGAGACCTCAGCATAACACATTTGGTGTCCTGACACTTCTTTCCTCTGAGGACTAGCCAGTCTAATTCTCACACTGATTCAGCTGGGCAGGAAGAGTTTTGGTTGTCTATGACACTCTGGTATTACTTCACTGGTTATGACACAGCAAATCTTAAGTAAAAGGTTTTAATGAGGGAAAACCTTTATTCCAGGAGAACACTTTATTAAAGGGATGAAAAGGTGCTCTTCCTATGCAAGATATACATTTTTATGTATTTCTATCTGCCTCACATTAGTGAACTCACATGACACATTGAACAGTGAACTTATATACAGACACAAATGTCCATGGACATTCCCTCCTGTGGTTAATAGGGGACTAGAAATCTTTGGTCTGTGAGGAAACTAGCTAGTGGAAGAAGGGCTCAGGTAAGAAGGTGTAGAGAGTAAAATGACACAAACAAATTCTGCAATCTTTCCACAAGGTGAAAAGGAGTTTTTTTCCATCCAAAACACATACTCTTTAAGGAAAGTCCCTAATAGGAAGATGGGGAATAAGGAAGCTGGAAAGCAGACTTTGTACCTTTCTCTACATGCAGTTTCAATTTTTCCTATGTTTTTGTAGTATTGCATTTGAATTTGCTGTCCTGCAAAGAGAATATGTACATCCCCAGTGACAACTAATGAATATTCTCCATTTAGCTCAGTTGGGAAGATTTGGTGCTCCTGGAGCCATGAATCTTCAATGATTTCAGGTTTGCTTTACTCTGTGTAGCTTAGCACACTATTGTTTTTTTAGTTTGTCTGTGGAGAGCCTGAATCAGCACAGAAGCACAATTTGTTGTATATTGCTAGCTAATAATTGATTTTTTTCTGTTCATTTGAGGGGAAAAAATAGACTTAGACTATTAAACTTCCTGGTTTTTCCTCTTCTGGAGCAAACTCTCCCTCAATTTATTCTGACAAGAAATTTTAAACTGATTATGAAGAGAGAAGGAAAAAACCATTTAAAAACAGCCAAAAGGAATAATGAAATTCAAAAGGTAGGGTGGCTGCTGACAAAGAAAAAAAAATATTAAAGTGTCGACTAATGGTGGTCAAGAAGGCTTTAGCTGCAAAAATGGTAGCAAGGGTAGGAGGTTGTGTATTTGTTCAGTGCCCTGGTGTTAAGGCCACAGTGTTCAAAAGCAGAAGATTGTGATTCACTGGCCTCTCAGGAAACCTGAATCCACCTCAGCTGCCTGCAGCATCTTGGGGAAGGACTGCTCAGCACAAATAAGTGAGATACTGCAATGTGCTGGAAGCTGGGTACCCAGCTTGATAGTTACTTTACCAGCCTCAAAGCAAGGACTTAAGCAAAGCATTCATTGTGTGTAATCCTTTGAAAAGCAACAGAATAAATTAAGGAAAAAGTGGAAAGTCACCATCTATCTTGGACAAGGATTTGGGAATCTGTTGAGTCTAAAACACTCTAAACCCAGAGTTCTGAGTGTTTTAGAGACTTATGGTGGAGACTGTTTACTGGTTATCACTGGAGGACTAAACTGTTTAAATGTCATAGAAAGCCATTCTGTCAAATTTTAATTCAGGAATGGTATAAGATGTGAATTGCTGAAGTTTTTATTATGAGGAAACAAAATATCATGGGCAGCGCATGACTTTTTAATTAAAAAATATCAAGAAAAACTGGAAAAACTTTGAACAAACTGCATTTCACATAATTTTAATTGAAACATTTTGTAACACTTAAAGTGTTACAAAAAGTGTATGATAAAAACAGGTGATCATTAAAAAAAGGTGATCACCATTCCATGTTTATCACACACAGCCAAGAAATAGTGCTTATATTAGACTGTTGTAGGAATAATTAGTGTTTATAGTAACAATAAACACTGGCTAAATTAATTCAAACTTTTTTTTAGTCTGTAAATAATTTTGCACAACTCCACTTAAGAGGACTTGAATCAAGGAATAGTTTAAAGCAGACTGCTCATTGCTAATTGGTTTTATAGAGTGGATCCATATTTTTTCTTTGGTCTCTGTTGCCACATGGCAAAACTTTGTTTCTGCATTTTAAACTCCATGTACGTGAAATGTTTTAGCTACTTACTGCCCATTTGTCTCTATAAAACAATGAAGGCTGCAGATCAGGATGGGTTGTGAAGAGTGTCTGCTGACAGAGTCATTTTTCATACTGAACAGTCATTTGGGGGAGACAAGAGAAAGGGAAAAAAACCACTTTAACAGCTTGCAATGTAACTAGAATTCCCAGTTCCTTTGCTACTTTATAGTCGGTAAATATCTTCTAGAAATTCATTCCCTTTGGCCTCATTCCATTGCTTCTCAAGGTACTAAAAATGTCTGCAGAAATAGAAGGGGTTGTAATACCTGTTCTCTTAGTTCTTCACCTAATGCCATCTCTTACTGTTCCTAATATTTGTACTTATAGAAGAATTGTTTGTGATTTAATAGTTACAGATTTTTTTACTGTTGTTTTGATAATATTTTAGAAGGTTTACAATTTTACTATCAACTTTTCTTTGTGTTGGAATCCTGGCCTCATAGTCTTTAAATAGTGAATGAAAGGTTGCTTTTCATTTTATATTGCTGATTAGAACTGTCTCATGAGGTGCTTTTGTACAATCTCATTTATAGTTATATTCTATTGTAAAACTTTGGGAATGGAATTTACTTTACTCCAAGGGCTGCTTTCTTAGTCTGGAGGGATTGAGAAGGCTTGAAGCTGTCCTGTGGTGCACTCCCATCTAGGGGCCCAGACAATTAAGGTTTGGGTAGAGAGGATTTCCTGCAAGCAATGTCAAGATATGTCAAAGATATTTTGTGCAGAGAGAGCAGATGAAAAAGAAGCTTGAGCTGATGATGCTTGGGTTAAATATTTCCCAATGGTACTAGAAATCCCTTCTGTTCACTCAGATGTCTTCCTGCCAATGAACTACAGATATATTTTCAAACTTAATACTGCATTTAAATATCTTCACGTTTTTAGTTTTCTGCCCTCTCTCACCTTAGGAACCTTATAAAAGTGGTCATGATTTGTCATAATTGGACTTTTCTGTCTTGCCTGATTATTTTCTTACAATTGTTTCCCTCAGTGTCTTTCGGCTGAAAGAAATTTTGGTTTTCCCATGAAGAAGTCTTCAAGTCTGTGATTTCCCTACCGACAAAGCACAAGTAATTCTTTATTTTCACAAAGTCTCAGCTGATATTTGCCACTGTGGGATTTAACTTTTCCCCTGCACCCTTGTTACTTTTCAAGCAATTGTGCAATTAAGAGATTATTTTTAGTTTCCCAGATAAACTATTCAGCTGTTCTTTTTACCACTTTCACACTAGTAGTCTTGAATTCCTGAGTGACCCACTACTCCTTTTTCCATATCTACTGTAATTTGTCACTTTGCTATCCAAGGTAGAGAAGCCCTTTGAAATAACTTTTCTGGCATATAGTAGGCTGGTGTTTGGAGAGATTATAAAGGTTCTTAAAATGTAGATTGAAGTCTAGGACTGTGCTTGATGGTAGTTATGTTATATTCTTATGAATATTTGCAGTTTTAGTTTGCATTTGACTGCCTTCATCACTGTTACTCCAAATGATCATAATGTACTGCATTCTCACAAAACGAAGAAATCAAGAAAATTCTTGCCTGCCCACTGCAATAGGACAGGCAGTAGGAATGAGATCTATCCTAGACTTAAGAATGCAAGTAATGGTCTGTTGGTTTGCACCTTGATCCACATTCAGGAGTGCTCTACCTCTGACAATGGTACTAGAAAACTCATTCTAGAGTCAATATGAGAGTCTGGCCACCAGATGGTTCATTCCCTTTGCACTCCACCAAAACCCAATTAAAAAAAAAGGAAAAAGAAAAAGAAAAAAGAGAACATTTCACTTTTCACGTTGCTGTGAGTGTAAATTTTTCATCACTGGAGTAGTTAAAGCAAAACTCACCATTATTCCTATACTTCTGGAGCTCTACTCTACAGCATGTCTTTTATGTGAAACTACAAAGTTAAACTGAGGAAAGCACTGAAAGTAAAATAAAATTATTTTGAATCTACATAATCTTAAATAGCACTCAAAATTTCAAAACTTGTCTTTGTGACATCCCATCTAATAATGAGCATCGTTAAACAAAAAATTCTTATTTTCAGATTCAGTGACAGTGCTATCAGTGGCTGAACTTAGCCTTCTTCAATATGTGGCAAAAAAACATTTGGAATCAGTTTGTGAGTCTTGATAAATATCTTCTAAACTTTCCCAGCACATATGATGTGCTTCAGAAAAGCTATTATTTGTCTCTGTTTTTGTTGATAGTAATAGTACCTGGTAGGTCATTTTGGCTTCACTCTATACCTGCTTCTCTCACTGAGATGTCTGCACTTGCTTTTCAGTGTCACAGAATTTCTTAGCACTGAAGAACCTTAAACTATGCTCTTTTGGACAATCTCTGAACAAATAACCAGGGGGAAACCTGAGAAACCATGGGAAGTTGCTTCATAATTTTGCCTGATATCAAAATACAAAACCCCTTGCAATGGTATTAAAATGGCAAGAAAAAGAAGTTCTTAATTGGAAACTTCTGGGTGCCTCCATACTTTTGGGCTGTGAGCACACAGGTATCAGATTTCTACAATTTTTATAACTTTAACAAATTATCATATCTGAAAAACGCTGTCCAATTAGAAGAGCAGTTGATAAGGTAATTTTTCCCTGAGTACTACCCCACTGGAGATGGTCCAGGTCTTCTTTGCCCCACTTCTTGTTATGTCTTAGATTCTGATTAGAAAACAAAATTTTCCTCTTTTAGGTCCTCTACCTCAAAATAAAATTAAAAAATATTTCAGGAATGTGTTATAAGGTTAGATTATAATTCTAAAATCTAAGAGAAAGGGTAGGAAAAATACCTGGAGCTCTATAAGCATGCATTAATGGTCTACAAAGCTACAAACATATGAAAAATACTTAAAAAGCAATAGTCTTTAGGCATCAATAAAAGGCGAGTGATATAGGCAAGACTAGGAGCTTTACTGGGCACCAATCTGTTGGATGTGCTGTGGTTAAAAACCTTTATTTTAACCATGTTTCACTTTGGCATTTTGTATGTTCATATTGAACAAAAAATGTTTGTCTTTCTCAGCTGCTTCAGAGTTTCAGGCCTCCTCTAGATTTCCATGTTTGCTGGCAAGGGAGTAGAAGCTCACTGATGTTTTTAATTTGTAACTTTCAAAAAGCTGGTTTCAAAAGACAGGCATTTCAAATTCCCTGTGCCAAAACTTTTACCCCTTACAATGATAATATGTGTAAATTGAAGTGAGATAGCACACTTATACCAGCCCAGAAAAATATTTGGTATTTTCTGTTGCCCAGCTGTCTTTGGGAGAAGCAGTATTTGACTAATATTGGCCTTATCTTAGGAGAGTCTATTTTTCAAATGTATTATCAGATGAATTTCAAAGGCTGCTTCATAAACTATGTGAGCATTTTCCTTGATTGTATCCCAGATTAGTGGAATCTTTATTTAATAAAGAAGTGATGTATGAAGAACCAAAAGAATGGTCACTTAAGAAGCATAAATCCTTTGCCAAAGCTCCTAGAGAGAGGAAGAACAAATATCTATGATCATCACCTATGTGAAATGAAGAACTTTGTTGACTGAGGAGAAGAGAAAGACCAGACAACCACAGCTTCATTTTGAATCAAAAATATTTGCTTTATTAGCTTTAGTCTTGTTATGCTTTCATTTGTCCATAAAAACCTTAAATTTTATGGAGAAAAGTAGTTTTCTAATTAGTTCTAAGCCCTTAGAACTTATTTAGAACTTATTTAGAATTTATTTATTTTAAAATAAATATCTTTTTGCAACCAAATAAAGTGGTGTTGAAATCACTGTTTCTAAATCCTTAGGCATCAACCACTACATGAATAAAACAAAATATCGTGGTGGATGAGATTATTTGCAAAATTGGTTGCTAATTTAGAGACTTACTGAAATGTTAACTTGTAAATCTAGTTTTGAGTTCCCTTATTGCCTGTAACACGTACTATTATTAAAACAGATGTTTCTCATAGGTAACTTTGACCCACATATGTTTATAGCTGTGCCATTCATCCTATTGATTGCAAGTGGAAATTTGATTTTCTTTTCTCTCCTGATCTCTGATCAGGGTATTATACTGGGTCTCATTTGACCTTTTACAAAGAAATGGATCCTTTTAACAGGAAGACTGAGATCTAGAAAAGGCAAAGGATTTTAATGAAATTATTTCTTTTAGAAATTCTAATGGGAACAATAGTACTTCACATCTTGTGTGCTAGGCAAATTTCTAGTTCTGACTAGGCCTGTACAACATATGTGTGTCTGCCTCAGCACTTACACAGGTAAGAGGACAACCCCCAAATTACTTTATTTCTGGGATCTGATACAGTCATTGTGCAAAATAATCCCATGCAGGGAAGCCCAGACCAGCTAGTTTCCCCATCTGTTCAGCTCCCACAGCCTGAGACACAGTACCCAAAGAATCAGCCCCCAAAATTTTAATTTTGAAGGCATGTTCAGCTTCTGAGTCTGTGACATCTACACCTCACTTGTCTCAAGCACGGTCTAGGAAACTTGTGCTTGAACCTGAGGAAGCAAATGATTCTTGAAGTCCAGAGTATTCATTTCTGGAGTATCTATCATGAAAAAGAAGACTCAGATTAAAAGGTCATGTTAATATCATTCCTACAGCTCCCAAGTGAAAAACAAAGACCTAGGTAAGTCTTGGATGTCTGCATCCAAGGCACCAGAAGAATCCTGTCAGATACAGCACAGCAGCTCTGTGTCCTTGGGACAGTAGCTTGAGAACAGGAGGATTTCCCTTGAGAATCTAAAATAGCTTCATTCACCTGAATTGCTTCTCTGGTGAGGAGTGCACAGCTGGTTAGCAGTTCATCTCAAGGTGAGCAGTGATGGTTCAGTGTTGGAATCTGAAATATATGGAATTCTCAGAACTCTGGGCCTGCAAGCCAAAGCTTGGAATTAAACACAGAATTTGATCTGAGATCTTGGAAAAGGCTTCCAAATTTTGGTGCTAGAAGCAAGATTGAGGATTTATAATTTAAAGCAGAGACACATTAAGCTAAGTAGAGGGAAGTTTAGAGTTTTAGAGTACAGTACTGTAGGTTTGTGTGTCGTAACATGATTGGCTAAGAAAGCTTACACTGTAGCATGAGTCCATAAAAATAAATATATAAGGATTGGGTCAAAAGCATAAATACCTTTGTTGGCAATGTTTTATTGGTTAATAAATCCTTGGAAGGTCTTGTAACTAGGTCTTGCCACTTGGGACCTTCTGAGCCATGAGGTGAAGATGTGAACTGAACTCACCCTTCCTGCCTATGTAGAAGATAAGGAAAAGCAGCTCAGAGCTCCTGTCTCTAACTCATTCAAAATTCCTTCACAAATCCTCACTGCAGACACCTGGTCAGCCAATAGCAGTGTGGACATCAAACCAGGCACCCGTGTTAGAGCACCTCAGCTGTGTCTCCTAACCCAGAGAAAAACACCTGCTTTGATAGTCAAAAATTTAGGTGGTTTGGCCTCATTAGCAGCCCAGGATTTTAAACTCATTCCATAGGTACACTCACTGTATTTCAGTGTTTCTTCATGGAAATATTGCAGGCTTTTGGTTCTTCTTCCTTTAGTTTTGTCTTTCCCCTTTTGAGCCATTTCAACAGGAGATCCTAATGAATATGTCCAAGTGAGCCATGTCCTTTGTGAAATTGTGTTATCTATCCCTCTTTTGCTTTCCAAACTACACCTGACCTCCCTGAGGCTTCTCCCAATGGCAATATACCACACAGCCTTGTTTCTTACCTGAAAATAGAGGGATGAAATGCCACCCTTCCTCTTTGATGTACAAACCCTTACCTTCTACTGGGATACATGTGGATGCACCAAAATATGCCTTTATTAAATAAACATATTTAAATATCTGTCTGAATCCTTCTTGTTCTCCTCCTTGGATAGTCCTAATTTAACATTTCTTGGGGAGAGCTGATGTTGAGCAATAGTGGCAGCTTCCTGCTGTAATTATTAAAGAATATAATGATGAAGAAATGAGTAACAAGGAAAGTATCCCAAGGGCCATACGGCAGTAATACGCTCTATGAATTGGTTTTCAAATTATTTGTAGGGAGGAGGAAGGATAATTAAACTTGGGTGTCTTTATTTCTTTGCAACATAATCCCAAGGGCTAGTTTAGGTTAAAGCGTGCTCCACTCCCAGTGTCATGCAACAGGATTTTGCTTCAACCTGGATTAGATCTCACAGAGTCCCAGAATATGCTGAGCTCACAGGGAACCACCTAGATCATCAAGTCCAGCTCCTGGTTCTGCACAGCACCATCCCCAAGAGCCACACCGTGTGTTCAAGATTATTGTCCTAACACATCTTGAACCCTGGCAGGCTGGTGCTGTGGCCACTTCCCTGGGTAGCCTGTTCCAGTGCCCAACCACCCTTAGGGTGAAGAACTTCTTCCTAATTTCCAACTTAAACCTCCCATTACACATTCCCTCAGGCCCTGTCACTGGTCATCACAGAGAAGAAATCAGTGTTTGCCTCTCTTCTTCCTCTCACAAGGAAGTTCTAGACTGCAGTGAGGTCTCCCCTCAGTCTCCTTCAGGCTGAACAGACCAAGTGACCTCAGCCATATGTCATCTTCTTAGCCCTCCTTTAGGAGCTCCCTAATAGTTTAATGTCTGTTTTGTATTGTGGCACCCAGAACTGCCCCCAGCACTCGAGCTGAGGCCAGCCCAGTGCAGGGCAGAGCGGGACAATCCCCTCCCGTGCCGGCTGGGGATGCTGGGCCTGATGCCCCCCAGGACACGGCGGGCCCTCCTGCCTGCCAGGGCACTGCTGATTCACATCCAACTTTCCATCAACCAGGAACCCCAGGTCTCTTTCTGTAGCACTGTTTTCCAGCATCTCAGTCCCCAGTCTGTCTGTACATCCAGGGTTGCCTCACCCCAGGTGCAGAATCCAGAATTTTCCCATGTTGAGCACCCTATGGTTCATGGTTACCAGCCCTCTGACTTGTTGAGGTGTTTCTGCAGGCCCTCCCTGCCTTTGAGGGAGTCAACAGCTCCTGCCAGTTTTGTGTCATCTGAGAACCTGCTTAGTGTCCCTTCCCGTCCTGCATTCAAGTAACTTATTAAGATGTTGAAATGCAGAGGGCTGAGGATGGAGCCCTGCAGAGCTCCACTAGTGACATATCATCAGTCTGATGTCACCCCATTCTCTGTAACCCTTTGTGCCTGAACCCTGAGCCAGCTGCACACCCATCACATGATGTGTTTATCCAGCTGTGAGCTGGACATTTTGTGTAGAAGAACACTAGGAGAGACAGTATCAAAAGCTTTGTTGAAATCCAAAAAGACTGCATCAGCTGGCTTCTCTTGATCAGCTAAGTGAGATGTCTTGTCATAAAAAGGAAATCAGGTTTGATAAGCAGGACTTTCATCTCATGAAACTGTGTTGGCTTCAGAGCTCCATGGATTTGTACGGATCCAGCTGGAGCCCCAGGCTGACTGGGAATTGATAATTCCTGCTGTCATGGTTCTCCAACTCAGGGCACTGAGAACCCCCCTTAGTCCATCTGGTGTGGATGACAGAGGCAAAGAATATGTTAAACCTCTGCCTTGTCCATGTCTCTGATTGTGAGGAAACCATCCTCATCCTGTAATGAGCTGATATTACTTTTATATCACTGCCTGATGCCATTGATATATTTGAAAAATCTTTTTATTGTCCCCCACAGTTCTGGCTAGCTTCAGCTCCAGGTTTGGTCGCCTGAATTTCCTCTCTACAGTATCTCTGTATCCTTGCCCTGTTTTTCACTGGGTATGCACCTCCCTTTTTGCCTTATTTCCAAGAGAAGATTCCTGTTTAGCCAAGCTGGTCTTCTGCCTCGCCTGCTTTCCCAAATTCTGACTTTTGGGAATTGACTGCTCCTGTGCCCTTAGGAAGTGATGTTTAAAAAGTCATCAGCACTGATGGACTGCAACATCTGCAAAAACATATTCCCAGGGGACATACTTACTAATTGCCTGAGAAACCTGAAGTCTGCTCTCCTCATATCCAGAGCTGAGGTTTTGCCAACACTTTTCTTCCTGTTAACAGATATTTTAACTCAATTTCTTCTTGTTCACTGTGGCCAAGACAGCTGCCAATCTCCACTTTGCTCACAAAATCCACTCTGTTGACAAGCAGCAGATCAAGCAGGGCGTATTTCTCAGTTGCCTCCCTTAGGACTTGTTCCATAAAGCTGTCATCCAGGTTTTTTAGGGATCTCAGAAGAGAATGAGGCGTCTAAGTCCTCTGAAGTGGATGACAACTATGTTAGATTCACGGTGAAGAAATACCTGCTCTTCACTGTTGACTCTACAAGGGCTTCAAAGTTTTGGATGCAGCTGGGTAAGGAAGAGGACAGAGTAATAGAGTGCAGGGCAAATAATAAATATGTATTTTTCTGGTTGTGCTACAGTAATGTAATTGCCACCAGGTTATACCACATTTCATGTGTCATATCTGTCTTTTTGCAATGTCTAGGATGCTGAGAAATGCAATTTAACTTTAATAAATTCATAACTTTATTGTCATCTGCAGGAAATCTTAAGTGACTCTTCAAGGTTCCTCTTCAGTTCCTTACAAATGATTATTTGACTGCCTGTCTTCTAGTCTCGCTTCATACTGTATTTTAAAACAATAAAAATCATTCAGATTGCTGAGTCTATGATAAGAGAAATGTTTCTATAAAATTCTCAAAGTACAGATTGCCTGTCCTTACGAATTCTCTTGCTCTCATGGTTTAACCCCAGACAGCAGCTCAGCCCTACACAGCTGATTGCTCACCCCCACCCCGTGTTGGGATGGAAGAGAGAACTGCAAGCATTAAAGTACGAAAATTCATGGGTTGAGACAAAGACAGTTTAATAGGAAAAGCAAAAGCTTCACATGCAAGCAGAACAAAACAAGGAATTAATGAATTCAGTACTTCACATGGGCAAACAGTTGTTAAGCCATCCCCAGGTAAACACAGCTCCATCACATGTAACAGTGACTTGGGAAGACAAACACCACCACTCCTAACATCCCACTGTTGTATTCTTTGCTGAGCATGATGCCATATGGTCTGGAATATCTCCTGGTTCAGTTGAGGTCAGCTGTCCCTGCTGTGTTCCTTCCCAGCTTCTCGTGCACTCCCAGCCCACTTGCTGGTGGGGTGGAGTGAGGAGCAGAAAGAGCCTTGACTCAGTACAAGTGCTGCTCAGCAATAATGAAAATATCCCACTGCTACCAGCACAAAATCAAAAGACAGCCCCATAGCAGATCCTGGGAAAAAATTGAACTCTATCCCAGTCAATACCAGCACACAGCCTTATTTATAAGCTTGATTCATCATTATACTCTAGGGCCAAACTAGATGAATGTAAACAGCTCTCCCCCTTTATGTAGAAGGAAGTGACATAAGACTATATAGCTGTGGTTACAGTTGATAAAGGTGATCCTCCTGGAGATTTTTATTCTAGGGAAACAATTATGTACAGTATATAAGCCCATACTTCCACAAGGTCTTTAGAGAAAACTTGCTGCTCATTTCGAGGACAGCCTCTATGAAGGCCATTAACATCAAATTTAGCTTGTCACTGTAATGATTAAGATGAGGTTATTTTTGCCCTTGATGTTTATCTGTTTTTTTTATATTATAAAGTTCTTCAGTACAACACATATTATTTGTAGAAGTGGTTTTTTCTTTCATCATTTCCACCCAGTTTATAAAAAGTATTTATAGGTTCTTTTATTATGCTTGAAAATACAGCGAACTCAGCCAGAAAAAAGTGCATGTTTGAAATGTCTATCTCAGCTGAGAATGGACACTGGGTAGTTGATAAGTGCTAACCTCAGCATGATAGGTTAGTCTAGTCTGCAATTTCCTTTGTGGATTTGCAAATAATCATTGCAGATAATATCAAATACTAATTAGCATTGATGAGATTTTAATTTTTTTCATCTTGCATATATTTAAAGAGCTCAGCTGACTAAAAAAATACTTTAATTTATATCAGTTGGTTGTCTGGCAGTTTCTCTTCTCTGTATTTGCTGTTACTGCCAATAATGTGTTCTGGAGTCTTAAAAAGTGAGGGAGGAACTGAGATAAAACAATCAGTAAAGAGGAAAGAAGACCTCAAAAGCACGATGGCAACCTGTCACCTCAACCTCAGTCAAAGACCTGGTAGTTGCAGGAACCTGATTAGCACTGCTACAAGACAAATGCAGCTGTCCATTCCTGGTCTGCAGGTGTTGCAGTAGGTATTCCATTGTCTGACAGCCAGTGTTTTCAATCAAAGTAATTATCTCCTATAGGAAAAATAAAGTGTTAGCCATGTTGTTCTAGCAGCAATTACCCCTCTGTAACAAGATGGGCACTTGGAGAATACCATTAAATCACTGAGCTTCTAGCCCTGTGGTCATTAGATTTTCCTTTTTCATTTCCACTGGATGTCAGGTGTCTTCCTCGCTGTCTGGCTAATTCTGACTTCCTATGCTGTGTGCTTTTGAGAGTCCTGGAGATAATGCCTGAGTCTTGAAAGGCTGTTTTGTGCAGAAGTGAGAGAGCTGGCTCTTTTGCCCTGGTTTTGGTGAGGAACACTGCCCCTGAAGTGGCACTGAGCATCAGTGCAGTAGGAAAGAGAAAGTATTCACAGAAACTGAGCTGATGTAAAGCTGCATGGATGAAGTTTAGTCATACTTTAAATGTGTTCTACCTGACAACTTCAGAAACAACAGCTTGCAAACCTACATGGCAACAGCATGTAGCAAATATGCCACTCATGTTCATTTCCAGGTAAAGGATTGTGGATATAATTTCTTTAATATCAACTTTGCAGGTAGCCATCCTCTAACCATTTAGTGCAGAAGGGCTTACTGGACCCTTATTTTCCAGCCCACTCTTGCAGTTCTCAGTCAAATTGACTAGAGGTGGGAGCAGCCACTGTCCCTAAAAAATCATGTGCCTCATAGCTATAAAAAATCCACACACTGCACAGAATTGGGCACAAACAGGGCACTTATAATCTTCCCAAAATGCAACAGGAATGGGTCTACAAGGACCTCCCATATGCAGTTTGAAGTCCACAGGAGGCTGGCAAAAGATATGGGAGCAAGGGATTGAATAGAAATGTGCCTGAATTCTTAGCCCCCGTGGGGATCATTAAGACACAGAAATTCTGTCAGAGGAAAATTATTTCATATGATGACAGAATTTGCCAGCTTTATATTAGATATTAGGAAAAAATTCTTGACTGTGAGGATGGTGGAACAGATTTCCCAGAGAAGCTGTGGATGTCCTATCCCTGGAAGTGTTCCAGACCAGGCTGGATGGGTCTCTGAGTAACCTTGTTTAGTGTAAGTTGTCCCTGCCAATGGCAGGGGGGTTGGAACTAGATGTTATTTAAGGTCCTTTCCAACACAAACCATTCTATGGTTCTATCAGTATAGTACCCACCTGTGCTCCTTGGCTGCCTGCCTTTCAGGTGTGTGCCAAGGGTCAATGACTCATGGTGCTCAGACCCTGAAACCACAGCAGTGCTCAGTGGCAGGGATACTTTGCAGAAATACACATTATTTTCCTTTTAGATCTTGGAGTTCCACTCTTACTTTTTTCCTAAGCCAAGTTATGGTCCTATTATATTTTCCACAGTTTTTCTAGTGTTAGATAAGTTTGCACAACGATTACAGAAATGTTAATTAAGAAGTAGTACAGATTTTCATTTTGTGTGCTAGGGCTATGAAATATATTTTGGTTGTTGCTTCTGTTCTTAAATTTGACTGCTGTAGGAGACAGCTGCTCATACACGTAACAAATGGAAAACTCTTTGACAGATTAATTGACTGGCAAGCCAGGTTCATCATATGCATCCACTTTTTAATGAGTTATAATTTAAAAAAAAAAATTACAAGGAAGGTAACTATGATTTGATCATTGAAGTTTAGACAGGCAAGGTGACCTATGTGTGAACAGAAGAGTAATTATTTGAGAACTATGACATCACCTATCCACATGCCTCACACATTCTGTTAATTTAACCTTTGCCATCACAGACAGGCTGTTGTCAGGTCTCTTCAAGCTGAAATGATCATATCTAAACTCCTTACTAGGAGCAGCAATGTGGGCTGGCCCAAAGGAGTTAGATGGTTCAGCTAACGTAAGGCACAAGGGCTCCACCAAGCTCCTTGATTCTTCAGAAATATTTTAAAACTTCTTTAAAAATTCTTTAAAATATTTTAAAGGCCTGCCAGGCCTCTCCTGTTAGCATGTTTGGTGTAAATGCAGCAAACAGAGATATTTGTTCTGTCCAAGATGGAATTTCTGCCTTGTGCTGTACTGCAGCAATAAAATTGTTTGCTCTCAGAATATGAATGTGACTAGGTGTCCCATTATATTTGCACATTCCAGAAAGCTGCAGAACATTGTGGATGATTCACCCCAGGAAGGCTAGATGGGAACCTCTAACCTTGGCTTCCTAAGAGTAAAATTCAATGATGGACAAGAGATTTTTTGACCTCAGTTTACAATGTTTAGCATTTTAATGTAACAAATTGTGAGTTTGGATGGGGAATTTATATTTGAAAGTAAATATTTGTTTTAAGGTACATAGGGGAAATATACTTCTTTCAGCTGGTGGCTCTGGCCTCATGAGTAGAAGTGGGTTTATTCTGCACTGAAATAGAATATATCCCATCTAAAAACATGGTAGTGCTTTGCTTAACTTCTACTTTCTTTCCTGCTAAATTGCATCTTTAGCAAGAATTATGTGGATTCAGTCTATGGTATCTTGTTCTTTAATAGGCAATTTTCTAGGAAACTGAAAAATGGTACGCACACCAACATGTAGAAACTGACCATCCAAATTCAAAGAAAACAGATGGTCTCAGTGTCTCAAAGAAAAAGGTATTTCTCACTACCTTCTCACGAGTTCTCAATAGTTCCAAGGCTGCATTTCATGTGCATAAAGCTTTAATATTCTGTGATTAGTGCATGCTTGTCTGAGACACTGGCAGTGAGCCTAGAGAAAAATGCCACCTTGAATCATATTATGTGGTGTCATCCTACCGGTACGGCACACTGTAGTGTGACACAGAACAGCTCAATGCACTCCTGTACTAGCTAAATTAGGAAACAGAGATAGTCCATAATTACATACAAAGTGCCATGGTAGGAAAGAGACTGCAGATAAAAAAAACCCACTATTTTTCTCTTTTTCAAGAAATAAGGTGTTTGATGCTCTTTCTTTTTTAATCCTTTTATTTAAAGATACATACTCCATTCAGTGATTTTTTTTCCAGGAGAAAGACTGGTAGACAGGATCAGAGTAAACTGAATGCAAAAAGATTATCCTCTCATCTATCATGTCAAGAGTCCAGATACAAGTAAACCACAAGTCCCAGTCTAGGCTTGGGTTGGCTGCTGATGCAAGAAATGAAAAAGGACTCCTGAGTATACAAGCACCTCTGCTTGAGTTGGGTTCCTGTGACCTTTTTAATGCCATGCTAGGGATCTTCTTGCTTCTACACATCACTCTTTTTGCAATACCTGGTCACTTGTTCAGTTGCTAGAGCATTCTCTCCAGAGAAGAAAAATAGTCTAATTCTTGAGAGGCCTTGTATCTGGAGTGGTACTATTTTGGTGGAGACTTAAAGGGAATGAAAATATATAGCAAAATGTCACAGACTAATAGAATCAGAAATAACAAGGGACAGAAGGTTCAGATAGGATACTGTTAGGATAGTTAGAAGAGATGGACACAGATAAAGAAAATAGAATAAAATAAGATTTAAGAGCTGAAATAGTGGAAGGGGAGATGCAGTACCTATTTGAGTGAGGAACCTTTTCTGTAAGAGAAACTCTTCACTGCCATGGGGCTTCAGTGCTGTTTCTGACCTGCAGAGTTATTTTCCAGTCTCCTCCTTGTACTTGAGTGGTTAATTTCCATGTTTCAGGAATCCATGCTTCAGCTAGCAGTTTTCAGGTATATTGTTCATCATGTCATCATCATTGGAGCAGGAAGGTTCCTGCTGAAGCAGTATATCTTCTGGAAATTAAATAAAAAGTCCAAGTTTAGCCATGTCCTTGAGAGAAGAAAATGAAAATTTTTGGATATAATAGTGAGTTGTATTTGAAAAAATACTCAAAGAAGAATATGATTTTTGAGCTCATGAAATAACTTGTATTAAGTAGTCTCTTCTTAAACAGAATTGCTTACACCCTCCCCCCCACCCCAAACCCCCAAGTGTTTTGTTAATTTTAGCTTCCAGTGTATTCAGATGTGTTAGGTTTAAAAAAAAAATGTTTAAAAAGACTTGGGTGAAATTTTGGTTCACATGTGACATCTGGAATAATGAAAAAATATCTGAAGTTCCATCAAGACATTACCATGGTGAGGTATTCATTTATATTTCTATCTCTTTCTGCTCCTTGGGAGTCCTCCCCAGTAGTTCACAGCATGTAGCAAAATCTGTCTTTGCTGACTAGTTGTAAAAGGAAGGGAGTTTGCATAAGCAATAAAATAAGGAGATACCTTTGGAAAATAAGACCTTAGAATTGTTCCATCTGCTCATAAGATATAAGTATTCATAAAGAATTTCAGTGAAACAATAGAAAATTATTTTAATGCTATTTTTAATTCCTTCTGCTGTGCTGATTTACTTCTGTGAACAAAGCGACCAGAAAGCTTAATAAGTTTGGGCCATCAATAATCTGCATGCCAGCAAAACCCATTGTAAGACTTTGCAGAAGATGATAAAATCTGTAATTTCCTTTAAATTCATTACAGTTTTGTTTATTGAGCAGAAATGTGCCACTTATTATTCATTCTTCTTCAAAAGTTAAGGAAGATTCCTTTGCCCTGATTTAAGTAGCAGGTTCAGAGCTCATTTAAAGTGACTCTTCATAGGCAGCCCTCTCCAATGATTACCTAGAGTAAAAGGAAAACTATTAAGATTCCTATGAGAACAAGTTAAGCTCATTTTTCTACTTTTAAATAAGAATTCTTAATTCTGTTGTTTCTTGTATTTACTGTTTAATGTCAGTGAACAGCAGATTCATTTAATGCCTTAGTACTAGTTCAGTGAATTTTTCCTGCCAATCCATATTGCTGTCTCTAACACAAATACCTTCAAACACACAGTCTAAAACAACACTTCTACTCCCTGATCTCAATTAAACACAGTGTAATCAAGTTCATCTGTTGAACTTGATTACACTGTGTTTAATTGAGATCAGAAATGGTATGAAAAAAGCAATAGAAGATATTCTCTTCATCTGAGAACTAATATATAACAGCATAATTTTAGCTATCACATGTAGTTGATTTATTGTCGATGACATAGAAAAGTGTATATTTGTACTTACCCGCAGATATATGATGTGTGCATCACTCTGATCCAGGATGTGAACTGATGCAGAAATTCAATAAGATATGTGGAGCTTAGCAGAAGGAAAGGAGTTCATCAAAGCCTGTATGTGATCAGTTACCATCATGCAAATTTTATTTTAGCTGTATGCATACATTAGATGCCATCAAATGTACATGTAAATATGCCCAACTTGGAAGCCTGATATAGTGTAAAATTTAAAAACAGATTCAATTGCAGCATCCTATTTCTGGCAGTAGCAGTCTGATCTTAAAAACCCTTAGGGCTGCAATGTGACAGAAGCTGGCAGTTTATATTTTAAGTATAGATTTAAAATATTGTATATTTTTGCTTTATGACAATTTACAGTAGAAAGTGAGAGATGGAATCAGTGGATGTCTGTGTTAAAGGATTATTCAGGTGGAAAACATGATCTCCTGAGGGGCTCAGCAGGGCGGACAGGGATTTAAACTGGTCACAGTGAATTTAAGACAGTAAAAATAGAACTGCACTAGAGCTGCAAAGTTTGGATCTGGTCTTAGATTTCAAACATCCCTAAATTCTGAGTGAGTCTGTTCTGCACACTTAAAGTGGCAGCAACAGCAGGCCCAGCTGCCACCATGCACATGGCACACTGTGGGAGCCTGGAACATTCCAGGAGTTGCAGAGCACTCATGCACCAGAGTTTATGAGTTGTCCCCACCATGTCTGGACAACAGCATCCCTAAGATGGCTAAAAGGTGAATTCTCCCTCAGTGTGTGAGAAGTGTAGATTTAGTTATATGACTGAGGATGCACTCTAGGGGTTGAGTCATTCAAATTATGAGATCAGGGTGAGGACAGAAATCTACTTCAGCTGATGCAGAAATATTTCTGTAAACAGATGCAGACATATACATGGACATTGACATTTATGATTGTTGATGTTTTCCTCATGGATTCTGTTCCACACCTATTGCTTGAACCTTATTTTAGAAATTATCATGCTTGCATGTCTTTGCATTAGCAGCCTGGAAATTATCCTCCTTACTTATTTCAAAACATATGACTTCATGTGGTGTAATGCATGCTCTGAGCACATTCCAATGAATTGTTGGGTCCTAATGGGAGCTACCCGAGAAATTTTAATCTTCAGACACCAACTGTAATGGCTTGGCAGCTTAAGCTTTGAAGGTATCTGTAGCTAGTGCCATATCCAACTGCTGTTTTTATTCTTCCAAGACAGGCATAATGAGTCCCATGTAGTGTATGAAGGTCTTCTCCACCTTGGCATGAGTACCATCTGCTACAGCTGTACTCAGTTTATAAGTAGCTCTGTAGGTTGCTAAATGGATTTTTACATACCTCAGTGTCACAGTTTAAAGGTAAAACCTCTAGTTATTTAGCTCTGAAAGTAATATTTCCAGGTTAGAAAATGGGGTTGGATGAATTAATGCAGTAGAAAGTCTGTACACAAAGAAGAGCATCTACAATAAAGCACAGACATTATGGCAATCAGCCCTGATTACATGCCTCCTCCACCATGAGATTTATGTGGATGTGAGAGCTGTCCTTCTCTTAGATTGTGTCTTCATGCTCATTTAAGCACAGCAGCTCACATTAACTAAAGGGGGTTAACATGAGCCATCTTTCTTTTGAAGGGCAATTTGCTTTCAGAAGCTGCTTGGAGATCTCCATGCTGTGTATTTCTCAGCTGGGCCAGGCTCAGCCTTTAAAGCCTTTTTCCATGCAAGCTGAGCAGTGCAGCTGCCCCTCTTAGCACATTCCTCTCATTAGCTACAGCCTGGGAGCTTTCCTCAGCTTCCCCTACTGCACGGAAAATTCAGTTCCAGGACTTCTGCTGCCCTGGGGACTCCTCGAGCCTTCACATTTTCTAAAAGCATCCATTCTGCAGCAAAGCTGTCTAGGCATTGCAGCAGATCTGTCTTTCCCTTTATTCTCTGTGGTTTGAACTACACCAGGAAGAGTACAGAGTTGACCAATGTGGATTGAGAATTATTCTTTGCAGTGTTGCATGGGCCCCAGATTTGTGCAATAAAGGTTCCTGGAAGAAGACCATGATACTTCATCATCTTCTGTCTATTTATGCCTATCATGTCCTTTGCCCAGGATTTATAGAAGATGCTTTAATAGTTTTTCAGAGAATAAAAAACCATTATCTGAATATTATTTGCTGTAGTGATTGCATGTTTTCAAAAGAAGAGTCTTTGAAGGCTCCCTTTTTTGGCCTGTTGTTTTCTCTCTGTGGTTATCATTTTAGCTACATTCGTTACTATGGGTTTTTTGGACTCACATCAAGGATAGTCCCACACATTTCTTTGAGAAAACCTTTCAAAATGTTCCATAGCTGCATCTCTCATTCATTCCTAGCAGATAAAGCCAATGAAAAAAACCATACTGTAGAGAATATTTATGTGGCATACAAAATATTAATTACTGAATGTTTAGTACCAACTAGTAGCACTGAAATCCAGCCAATCTGATGATGAAGCAAGTATCTCTATCTGCATGTGAAGAAAGAAGAAAAGTGCATAAATTAAAAAATTAAAAGCAAGAAATGTATACAAATATATATATGTATATCCTATATACAAATTTAATTGTCATTTCATCTGAAAAAATAATATGAAGCAAATAACCTATTTTAATTTAACCTTTTTAATTTTATAAGTTGCTTAAAAATATAATTATTATCTTAGATTTTTTACAAAATATTTTGGTGAATAATTCTAGACAATCTCTCTATAAATAGCTGAAAATTAAGATTTTTTTATGATTTCCATCTTGCTATCCTCTTCTACTCTTTAGGCAGGAGTATCACCTGCATCATGATGAACTTCCTTCGCTTTAAAAATTCCAGTTTTCAGTTTCAAAAATTTAGAAATGTCCAAAAAAAAAGCAATATTTATCTTACTCTAGTGGCATATTTAGTGGACTCTAAAATGAAGCTCAAGTTGCCATCCAGCCACCTCTTAAGCTCAGAGGGGAGAGATAATCGCCTACCAAGGGCGATTCTAGAGGTCCTGGGGGAAGTGGAATGAGCCCATGTTAAGGGCTCTTCACTTTTTGGGGAATACAGGTAAGAATAGACAGCTAAATTTTATACAGTCCCATTTAGATGGGCAGATTCTTGCATGCTAAATGTAACGAGTCAATTGTGTGTAATTTCCACAATGCAGAGAGCTTTCATTGCAGATCTGTTAACACAGAGTGTCAAGGGAGTACTGAGATACTACTCCATCACATCTGCAGGAGGCAAGAGTGGCTTTGTCTTCTGATCTGGAAAACTCTAAGCACTGGGTTATGAAGATGGAAGGAACCAGACACAGATATTGGGCTGTTTTCAGGCCACTCTGCATTTCAGTGTTTGCACAGTGCTCGGGTGTCCCATAGAGCTCTTAAGGCTGAGCCAGGGTTCGACTCATGTTGAGTTTCTCCATAAGTACTGAGTACTTCCATGCTTAGACCTGAAAACTGTTCAGCAGGAGTGCTACTTGGTGAGCTCATTCCTGGATTTTTGAAGACCAAAGAAATTACTAGAGAAAGTTAAAACTCTTCAAACAAGAGTTGACAGATAGGACTGAGCTATATTTTTCTTGCAGTGCTTTCAGTTTTCCAAGCTGCCAAGAAAGTTTCTCAGTTTGAATGTCTGATCCTTCTGGTCATAGCTGTACCTACTATGAATTTTTAAAGCAAATTTCCTGAAAAACTTTTAGGAAAAAATGATATTTCACATTAACCCATGTACTCTTACCTGAAGGTCACAAAGTCTTTCAAATGTATTGCCTGTAATGGGAATTATGTGGCTAAATCTTTCTGTGGTCCTTTGAAAATAGATAGTTAGCAAAAGTCTATATCTTTCTCTGCTTCCAAATGCAGATGAGTGATATCTGAAAAAAGGACTGAAGAAACACTAGTAGCTAAACAAGTCTTGGTGTACATTATGGAATGCTTATAGTTATTCATCATTTTTTCATCCTTATCCAATGCTGTTTGTCTTAGGACTTGACTGGAGCAGATATGGAAAAAAAAATTTGCAAAAGTTACAGCCTACTATGAGTAAAAAAATCTACCAGAAATGCTTGTCTTAATTTTATTGACTTCAGTAATTACAGCTGCTTCTCTGAGGTCTTGATGCTTTCAAGTCCCTTCAGCTTTATCTGTCATGAGTCTGACCTTTCCTTGGGGTTCTCTGCACCCTTTGGAATTAACACACCCTTTTCTCCAGGTGTCACAAATCTGACATTGCTTTTCAGACTGCACTCTTTTGTCTTTATTATTTGCAGGCAGCCCTTGTGCTCATTTCCTTCCCTCTCTTGTCCCATTTCAGCACCCTCAGTGGCCCTGAGCATCTCAGGATCTCTCTTGTGAGCAGTTAGTGAAGGCTGGAAACGTTGAAATGAAAGGAAAAGTTATTAGATCTGATCATAATCCATAATAAGATTCATTATTAAATGTCACCCTGACCCATTTAATTTCCAATAAAATCATATAGCAACTGTTTGTCTAACACATCATTTAAGAAAAATAAAATCAGGGAATGTAGCATTAGAAAATATGTGGTTACAGAGCAAAGCTAATAGAGGGGGACTCATGGTGGGAAAGCTCATTGCTAGGGATTAAACTTATGTCAGCAGTAGACATCAGTACTGTAATTACAGCTGATATTAATAAAAATATGAAGTGCTTTAAGTCACAGAGATCTTTCAAGAAACTTCTAGTAAACCTCATATTATTGTCAGTATTTTTTTCCATAGTTTCTCAAGTGTCTCAGGGAGAGAGAGTGAGAGAAACAGTCTTGAAAACTCTCCTAAGTACTTCAGGTGTTGGTTTCATGCTGAGGATAAGACAGGAAGAATCCAGTCCTATGAGAACTGGGAACTTGTCTCAGTGGACAGCTAGCAACTAAACATGTAGTGTTAACTTGGTTATCTACGCCTGGATCTACATGTCTGTATTTGGAACCCAAATTAACAGGATCTAAGCGATACAGACTCTGCATCTCCACCTTCAAACCTTTAGTGGCTGCTCCACCCCTCTGGAGAAAGCAAACTCACTAGAAATGGAGTGCACTCTCAAGAATACTGTCAGAGAAATCCTGGTGCAAATAAGAAGCAAACATTTCTAGTGTTTTGGCTTTCTCTGATACAGATAGGTTTTCCAATTCATAACATTTTGGCTTTGTACAGCTGAAAGACAGGAATTTACCCAACAACTTATATTTTCTCAGTGTGAGGGACATAAGAAAAAACTCTCTTGTTTAGAGAACTTTGCTGTATTTCACCTGTGAAAATATGTGGCAATTGATTAGTGATATTGCCTGCTTGTACCATCTTTGATTTATTGGAAAATTCTATGCCTTTTGGAGCAGGTCCATGTTTTTCTGCTGAGAACACCAGAGCTGGGTGTTGTGCTCCAGCTGGGCTCTCTCTCACCAGAGCAGAGCAGAGCAGAGCAGAGCAGAGTCCTTCCCCTGCCCTGCTGCCCACAGTGCTTTGGATGCAGCTCAGGGCATGTTTGGCTTCCTGGGCTGCAGTGCACGTTGCTGGTTCATGTCCAGCCTCTCCCCATCCAGCACTCCTGAGTCCTTCTCCCCACAGGTGCTCTAGATCCATTCTCCACCCAGCCTGTCCTTGTTCTTGGAATTACTTCAGCCAAGGTGCAAGACCTTCACCTGGCTTTGCTGAAGTTCCTGAGGTTTGCACAGCTCCACCTCTCAGCTGTCAGGAGTACAAGTTTGTATTAGAGGCAAACATACAACCTTCAGATGACACACCCACATCCCCAAGACACACACACATAACTATTTCTAATAAATTTGGTAGGGTTTTCCACTGGGACTGGCAGAAAACAACCCATAAATGACTTGTAAAAAAGATGAAAGCGAATTATAATTCAACCATTTTTGTATAGAACATATTGCTTTACCTAGGAATGGTTGGTTTATGGCTTTCTGAAACTAATTATCTCATTCCATTCTCGATGACTTATTTATTAATAGTGCTGTTTTTAATCATACACAGCTTGGAGTACACAAAACAGTTTTATATATAAAATTGATAAATACATTTAATTTATTGATTTGCAAATGACAAATTTATTTGGTCTAAAAATTTTATTGGTTCATAAGAATGAGATATTGATTTCTTTGCATAATATTAGTTTCAGATGGGCACTTAAATAGAGGCAGCAGAACTGCTTATACTTTTGATGGAAGTCTAACAAGCTTTTCAATCTTACCTTTATTTTGAGAGTTTCATAGCTAGGTCATAAAAAAGGAGTTTGGGCTGCAACTTCTTTTAAGACAGTTGCGTATCTAGTGCTTGACATCTCAGCCAAGAGTGCTTTTAAACACGTATACAAAACACATTGGTCTCTGTTAAGCTGTACATGTTTAAAGTAAATGCCCATTAATGTAACTGTAGATTTATTTCTGTCTATAATTTCTGTAATTGGCAGTTTGGCATCTTCTGAGCTTTCTGTTAAAGAAAATAATGTGTTCATTGAAAAATAATAAAAAATATGTTAGCATTTCCACATGCTCTACTGACAAGCTACGTGTGAACTTACAGCTCATCCTGGTGGTCCTGAATGAGAGTATTTTCATAAACTGAAATATTAATCAGTTAATTCCCCTTAGCCTTGGGGCAGAGAAATATTCAAGCACATCACAACAGTGTGCCCCAAACTCAGCATGACAGCAGTGCAGTTCACTGACTTGCAGATTCCTGTTATTCCTGCACACATTGTGCCTACTGTCTAGAAAGAGAAAGGTAATGAGCTGCATTCAGAGTGATTCTTTATATTTCTGTATAAAATACACATTAAGATGCTTACTTTGCTTAATAAGTTTATGCACTTCCCAAAATCCTTCCTACTTGTAGGAAAGATTTTGCTGGTGTTATAGTTAATCAGGAATAGTAAGGTGTGGACAACTTCATTTATTCACACATTATATCCCAGTCAAAGCAAGGTGGGTCATTTGGTTTTGGTTTTGTTTCTGTTTTTGTTTTTTGCCCTGCTTGTACCAAGATTTGCTCAGCAACAAACAGGTGGGATCTGATCTCAGCTGGAAGCCCATTTGAGTTAACAGTAATGTCATAGATATTAATTTGTTTAATTTTACACACACTCTTTTTATGTTTAATTATGAATTTTGTTTTTATTCTAAAATAACGAGAAGGAAAACTACAATTGAATGTGTCAATTATGTCTCCATGGATTTGCATTGGTTTCAAGACTTTATAGAATGCCTGAGTCATGACATGTCACTACATGGTAAATTAGTTTGGTCCCAGAGATTGGCCAAGGTATTTCCAGCTATGCAGATAGGCTGGACAGAATATAACCTCTGTCTCATCTCACCTCAAAAGATAGAGTTTCATCTACTACAGACATGCAGACCCTGGTTTTTACCTTCCTTCAGTATTTGTGCTCACCTGGAGACAAGACACTTATGAAACTACCCACTGAAGGATATAAGTTGCCTTGGAAATAGTACAGCAGTTCTGGGAGCACTGAAGCTGAGTACCTGTATAACCAAAAGTCTTGCGTCAGAAAACAAGTTAAATGAAAAGTAGATGGAAAAGGATGCAATAAACAAACTGGAAAAATACAAGGTAATAGGGAAAACATGGGATAAAGTGATACTTATCGTAACTGAAGATTTAAAGAATGATTGAAGAGTGAATAAATGACACATTTGTAGATCCTACTGTTATATTCTTTACCAAAGAATCTACTATACAATTATTTGGGGAACCTGACAGATGAGTTGTATGTCTAATTATAAATAAACTGATCAGTGCATAGAAATACTCAGGAGGATACTTATTCATTAAAAGTCCTTGGAAAAAACACATAGATAGAATAATTTTTGTAAGGAATATTTATTTTCAGTTCCATTTAAACAACCCACTTTTGTAACACATACTAAAATCTTTAGGAAACATTCTATGAAATTTCAGGATTATAACCACAGTAATGAATTAAACGTTTTTCAGTTCTGGAGATTAAAATACAGAATATGTTTGCATCATTCTGCATTTTATTAGGTTGCTGCCTTTTGGTATGCTTTACATTAAAAATACATGACTGACACTCTTTATACCAGTAAGCCTTTTTATTGAAAAAAAATATTATTGCATTAAACTACATTCCCAGGGATTCCTTGAATAAGCTAAAACAAAAGTCCCATTGCATGTACAATAGTGCAATTCACTTAGCTACTGTATAATATAAAACACTTTATACAGAGAATACAAAACAAAATTACTAGTTTACATATTATACTAGCCAGAGTATTATCCAGTTTTAGATATAAACTTGACACTTTTAAAATCAATCTGATCAAATGGCATTTTTATGCAAATCTGCACAACAAATATACATGTTGAATGTATTCCAGAAATGCATCAGATACAAAAAAAAGTCCCAAGCAACAACAAAAAAGTTTATCCTGGTGCAACTCAGAAATTTTTTTTATTGGAATTTTAAGGTGTGGGTGACCTCTTTCCTTAGATTATGTATCAAGAATATACAATCAAGCTAAAATAGATTATTAACTTGGTGTGTATATATCACTGCCATAAGGATACTATAACTCTTTTTAAAATCTCTTTAAATAAAATCAAAATTGTAGCACGGCTCCATACATCAGGCTCAATAATGCTTTTAATAATTATAATGATACATTTTAAAAGTACGTTACTGATGAAAAAAAATATGGCAGCAATTAGAGAAAATATATCATTTCAGCTTTATTACATTTCTCCAAGAAAATCCCTTCTGTGCACTAAGAGCGGTATTGGACATTGCCTGTGTTTGGTAATCACTGATTACTGTTTTTCTGTTGTGCTCTTTCTGTTCCTAATCTCTCTTTTTCTCTCCATGAATACATCTCAAAATTCTAATTCCTGTTGTTCCAAGAATTAAAATTAATTCTTCATTGTCAATTATTTGCCCTACCATGTTGGTATGTACAATGATGCATGGGAATCCTATGATTTCATTTATTCTAGAGTCCCATTGTATGGTGCATACATTAAGGGATACAAGTACATCTATTTTCCATAAATGATCTATGTAGTAGGATATGGTTAAATTTGATTTGGTCAGGTTTCTTACTACAGAAATTTCTATAGTATTAACATTGTCTCATAGAAGTAGGAATACAAAATATGTGTACACACATTAAAGATGAGATTAGCTCATCATTCTTTCAATTCCATATTTTTCTTTTGGTGTTATCTACATAGGGTACAAATGAACTGTTATACACAATGTGTACAGCTGGGTTTACTTCAACAGGGATGAAACTGGGCCCACAAATTTAAAATCTTGTGGGGCTGGAAATGCACCTTTTATGCTGGTATTATCCTTGGCTGCAGGTGATGGCCACGCAGCCCAGTCAGCCCCTCCTGGGGCACAGCTTGACCTACTAGATGTCCAATTCAGAATGTTTCTACAGAGTTATGACTAATGTGTCCAAGTGGTCCACTGAGTGAGGGATCTCCATCCAAGCAAGTAATAATTTTCAGAGATGTTAAGTCAGAGTAAGTGAAATATGTTTGATTCTCAGAAAAGAAAGTATTGGAAGTACAGAAAATATATGTAATTTCGGGCCTTATTTTGGGAAAATATTCAGCCAAAATTGAAAGGAAGAATTGTTAAACTCTGGAAACATTTAGTTCTACATTCTTCACAAATAAAATTTTTGACTTCCTTAATTCTGAAGCAATAGTTTCAAATAAAGAATTACTCTACAATTTAAACAAGAAAAATAAATATAATTTATATGCTATTTACATACAGATAAGTAACACCCAGATGGCATGAATCCATTTTCTTAATGAGACTAAAAAATAAGTCGGGAATCAAACCAAAATATGTTTGAGGGTGCTTGTGCCACCAACCTTTTAGAACAAAATGTTTTGCTTCTGCATAGTCTCCATAATTTTTTCTGATTTTTTTTTTTCAACATCTAAACCATCAAATGTTTAAAGCTACTCTGAAAACACAAAACTAGCAGTCACAACTTGTAAAGTAACTCAAAAAGTTTGGTGTATTACCTGTTTATGCTGAAGAAGCTCCAGAAAAGCAGAAATTAATGTAATTCCATTTTATTGCAATGGATCGATGTTTTTTGATTAAAACTAAGAAAATTGGTTCTGTTGTACTTTAAAGACACAACTTATTTGCAATTAGAGTTTTCAGCTTCTTCAGGTAGATTAATATAATAGAATAAAATTCTTCCAAAAGTTTTTCAATGTGTTTAATATTGATTCTGAAAGATACTTATTTGTGCACTTATTGCAAATTAATTGAAATTTTTTCAAATGTTTTTAATCCAAACAAACAGGTACTGTGTGTTGGATACTTCATGGTCCAATTTTATTGGGAAAGCATGCTTGCAGTCTAACCATAATTATGAACTAATTTCATGCTAAATATCCTGTGCTCAGTTTTAGAAACATTATAAAAAATGTCAAACCATGGCATTCAAAGAGATGCTATCACCTTCACCTATTTCCAGATACACAGCTATTACAAACAATTTCAGCCACACATTACTCTGAAGGTTGGATACATGCATTCAAACCCTGTCAATTTGTAATTTCAATTTACTTGTTGAGAGTTTGGGAAGCCATGCGAGAATCTTGACATATTTGGTTGTTTCAATAACCTTTTAAATGCTGAGTACTTGAAGAAGTTTTTCTCCGAGTCTCAACATGTAGAGCCAGTTTTTGATCAGAATTTTACTTCTGCATCTTTATTAATATCTGCATGATTTTATAGGACCAGCCAATTGTTTCTGTTATTTGTGAAGGGGATGAAAAATATTGACACATTCTTTGGGAAAGACTCTTCCCCACATCAGAGCTCTGTTTGGTGGGAACTTTTTGGCCAAGTACCTCTGAGGTTCAAAGCCAGCACTGGCTGCTTGGCAATTCTGGGCTGGGGCTGCTCACCCTGACATGCCCAGGCAGTGCCAAAGAACTTGGCTTCTCAGTAAGCCTTCTTGGATGCTTGGCTCAGAGAGAAAAGAGGCAGCCTGCTTCTGCCAGCACAGAGGTCCCTGTGCTAAGGGAGTGCTTTGTTATGTACCCATGGCCTGACTGCAGACCCTTTACACTGTCTAAGCAACATATGCAGGGATGAAATCACTAAAGGATCTTCAAGGTGTTGTTGTGATCCTCACCTTCTAGTGTTGACTCATCACATCA
Organism: Serinus canaria; assembly: GCF_022539315.1. Classification (NCBI taxonomy): domain Eukaryota; kingdom Metazoa; phylum Chordata; class Aves; order Passeriformes; family Fringillidae; genus Serinus; species Serinus canaria. The sequence goes on along the minus strand of NC_066315.1, from coordinate 22,254,622 downwards.
CCCCTCCCTCTGAGCCTCCCCAGTTTACTTTGGCCAGGAGACAGTCCCAGGGTCTGCTGGTCCCAGATACCTTATTTTTTCCTCAGTCTAAAATACCTTAACCAAACCAGGCACTGTTTTATATACAAACTCAGAAAATCAAATCTTTGAGATGTGTCAAGATTGCTCAATCTTACATTGTGCTACTTTAGATCCCTCAGCAGTGTTGATATTGATCCCATTTTGTCTGGGCGCTGTGGTCCCTTTCCTACTGACAGTCATAGACTTTACTTCAAACTATTATTTTAAAACATTCTGTAGAATGGCACTGGCCACCCATCCTTCTTGTGATAGTATCACGAAAGGCTTTAAAGCACCTTTTCCTCAGTGATACAAGAATAAAATCAACATTCATATGCTGTCAGCCAGATTGTGGACTTTAAAATCTTTGCTGTTGCGCTCTCAGCAAAACAGTAGATTTCCCCTCAGACGTGATTGAATGCTGAATGCTTTATTTTATTTTAATTTGGGGTTGGAGCCATGATGAAATCATTTGGGCTAGTTTAAGTAGCTAGAAACACTGAAAACTTCTTTTGCTGTAGGGAACTGTTGGGTCTGGACGGAACATGAATAGTGATGGGGCTCTTGTCCTTGGAATAAGGGATGAACTAAGTGATTTGGGTGTATAGCAGAAGGTGTGGCTGTGTTCAGGTGTGGTGTAAATAAGGCTGGGATATAGGCAGCGTGAGGCAGGGCAGGGAAGGTGAGTGGGGAAGGGTGGAGGGGAGTGGCAGACACCAAGTGCAGCGGGTGTCCTGTCAGCAAAGCAGGGTGGGTGGGAATAATGGCTGGTGCTAAAGGGGAAAGTGATATGGGGGCAAAATGTGCCTGAGAGAGGGGATGGAGGGGTGCCAGGGAGAGATGGCTGCCGTGGGGGTGCACAGATGCTGAGACAGCAAAGCGTTGCAGCAGCGTGTGGTGGATGGTGGTGACAGTAGCCTGCTGCTGAACAGGGAGGGCAGGAACTGCTGGTGTTGCAGAGAAGGCAGCTGGTCCTGGGGCAGGCAAAACTTTCAGATGTTTTGCCAGAAGTTGTTTCTGCATGTGCTGCTGAGCTTGCAGCTGCAGCAACCTGTATTTGTCTACTTCTTCTGGCGTAAATGTGATAGGCTGCTGTGCTAAAGGAGGGGAGGTGGATTTACTGTACACTTCTAGGTCATTTAGTGTATCACCATACTTCTGCATAGCATTGTCACAAAAAGAGTCTGAACTGCCTCCTGCCCGGTTCAAATCCATGTTTACATCACGTAGTTCTTCTTTGGTCTCTGTTGAATTAGCAACAGAATATCTATTAGAGGGAAAAGCACCAGGGAAATCATTTGGTACTGGATCACAGCTTTGTATAAAGGGCTGCACTTCACTAATGAAGAGATTGGTTTGTTCCTTTATTGCTGTGTTCCTTTTTATGCTTGGGCTCTGATAGCCTGTTTCAATTTGAATTATGTCTTTAAGAAGACAATGATCATAATCAGTTCCAGGTGAAAGAGTCACATTTGTTATCTCTGATGCTTCAATGTTGTTTTTCTTCACACTGTTTTCCAATGAACTGATTTCATTATGTCTCATGTCATTTTTACCTATGCTTAGCACTTTCTCAGGCAAAGGTAACATTGCAATGTCATCTACCAATGATGAAATCCGAAGAGCAAAATGAGTTGGCGAGTGATCCTTTAATTCTGTCCCACTACTGATTGAAAATCTCTCTGGATCATGCATTTGTTCCTGGGTTTTCTTAGACTGCACTCTTTCTAAAAGTAACTTGGCTGTCATTGACTTTCTTTTTCCACATATGTCTTTTGCCAGGTTTTTGGAAGAGCAGGTGGCAAAGTTTTTAGACTGACTATTCACATTCAGAGAGTTGGAACGTGCAGTTCCAGCTTTTCCCAGTTCAGCGTTAGAACCTCTCTCATCATCCTCTTTTGTTTTGTTGTCACAGTTGTCAGTCTCTTTTGAGACGGATCCTGAACTGCTACATCTTGATATTCTGCTGCTGGATGATCTTTCACTGCTCCTTGAATCACTAGTGGAACCACTTTTGGATTTGTGGCAGCTTCTACTCCTACTAAGCATTTTGCCAAAATGTTGATGTCTACATCTGCTGTGTTTAGACCTGTGTCTGATTTGTAAAAGCTTATGTCTTGAACATCTTCTCTGTTTAATTGTGCCATTCTGAATACAGTTTCTAGTTCTGTGACTTCTACTGTGACAAAGATAATCCTCATCTGTATCATTTGAAGAGAAAATACACTTGTGCTTTCTGTGTTTGTGCCTTTCATCTGTCTTGCTTTTTCTTTTACAACAACAAAGCAACTGATTTCTTCTGTGATTGTTTGATGTGGGATTCATGTAGCTACTCGTACTGCTAACTGAAGTGTCAGAATAGCTGGAATGTCTTCCAGATGAGGACTTTTGAGGAGATGGGAATCTCCAGCATCTTGTATAACTTCCACATCCTTCATTATCTGAATACTGGCTGTTTGAACCGGATTTACAACTGAAGAAACTTCCACTAGAATCTTTTCCACTGTCACTTATGTCACTGCTGCAGCTGACCACATCTTGGAGGGATCTGGAGTCATTTTGGTTCTCATATTTTTCTTCAGAATCAATTAAATTACATTTTTCTGAGTTAGAGTTTTTAATCCTAGACATAAAAGCAGAAAAGGAAATACTTTTGTTTCTAATGTTCTGAGTTTTTCTTTCACAGCCATGGAAACGATGCTTTAAAGGTCTCCTCAGTGATGTATAAAGACTTTTTGCTGTCACATAATCCTTTTGTGAGACATCAAGGTAAGCAGGCACTTTTGGTATATTTTCATTCAAATAATCTGCAATGCATTTTTGACCATTTTCATTCATTTCATTCCCTATGTCTGACTCAGCTTTTTGCTTGGCCTTTCTTGGATTTAGGGAACTTTTCATCTTCTTTGGTTTCAACAACTGATTATCTTGTTCATTTGACATTTGCTTGTGTTTTATTAAACCTGAGGGTTCATATTCATCTGCAGTCTTATTTTTAGAGAGCTCTTTACAGCTTGCTTTGTTTGTTTCATGCTGTTTACCCTCCCTGTGATTTAAAGAGAGTCTGAAGTCAAAATACAATGGATTACAGCCATATGAAATACAGGGCTCAGTTTTTGTAAACAAAAGCAATTCTGTGGGCCACTGCAAGGCAGTGGTGCCATCTTTGCTCACTACATGGAGGAAAGGCAATGCCTGGGGCTTAACTTCTTTAACCATGGTCTCCTTTTCAAGTGTTTCCATATTTCCATCTGTGGTTTCTGTAATCTCCAAAGATCTTTCTCTTTTAATCACTCCGGGGCTGTCATTAATGTTGCTTGAACAGGTCAGCTCAGGCACTGGCTGTTGTGGGAGCTCAGATAACTGGGCAGGCAGGTGGGCATTACTGTGCTTGTAGGTGCTCAGCTGTGCACAAAAATTGCTAGTTTGGCATGACGATGAGATGGGAGTTTCAAAGAATTGCTCAGATTCATTCAGTTTGCTCTCTTGCTCTGTTTCTCTCAGTGAAGCAGAAAAATTAGAATTTGGAAGTGGTATTTTGACTTTAGAAAATGAAGGATTAGCTCTGAACTTTTCTTCTGATTCCCTATTACTACTTTTATCATTTTCCTTTAGCATTTTAGGTTTTGCAGTTACATGACTTGATGCACTGTTATCCAAATCCATTTGGTCTTGTGCAGTAGGTGACTCTTTATCCAAACTTGCTTTCAGTTGTTCCTCCAAAAGTGTGACAGAATGACAGCCCTCAATAATTTGCTTTTTTTTATGGTTGGGGGACTCACTGTAATCATTTCCTTCTTCACAGTTCTCACTGAAGACTGATGCTGAGGACTCAAGCTTCAAAGGGACCTTTTTAGAGAATGAAAAAGACACTCCTGCCCTTTGAGAGGAGTTGTTGCTGCATGGGAACATTTGTGAGATGTGATTTCCAAGTGCATGGTGTCTTTCAGTAGGGGGGTGGTGCCTGCTTATGATAAGTTGCTGTTTCTCCAGTATGCTTTTGGAGAAGCCTTGTCCTTCACTTGTGATGGCTCTTTGAGAACTTGCTGTGAACTTGCTGCCCTTGTAGAGGAAAATGCCATCTGGTGATTGCTGCTTTTCCAGGACTAATCGGGGGGCTTTAAGCAATGGTCCGCTCCCAGTGATGCTTTAAGATAAAAAAATAAAGGAAAAAAGAAAGCTGCATTGAGTAACCAAGATTTGACAGAGCTTGCATTTGACAACGTCTGTCTGGTGAAGGAGGGTGTCACTCAGTTTTTTACAAGGTAAAGCTAAGTTTCAACAAATGTGCAGTTTATCATCAATTTGGAATTTTGTCTGTTTGTAAAGGCAAGAAAGTCAACACATAGAAAATTACATGTTTTAATGTCAGCACATGAATGTTCTTTTTCAGTTATGCCCATGTACAAGCAGAATAAATATTGTTTTAACTCCAAAGTTATATTTAGGAGAACATTATCTGTGGTGAGTCTTGCTTTTCTGAAAGGCCTCTGCAAAGGAAATTGTGCTATGTTCAAAAAGAGTTGTTTACACCTGGAGCATCTGCAAAATCAAGCTGTAGAGGAGAAAGAGAAACATTCTGCTTGCTTAGAGAAGAATGTGTTTGTTTGACTTTTTAAAGAGCAGTTTCTTATTTTATTCCAGAATAAATGACTTTGCAAAATATTCAAAGAGATATTAATACCAAAACTGTCAGCAAACATTGGAGGGGAAGAAAATCACAACTTTACTGGTCTCATTATCAACCATGATTTGACTCACTTTGCCACATTTTCTGTGTCTTACTTCCATTAATTAAATTATTCCTCATTTCAAAATATCTCAGATTTTAAATGTAATTTAGTTTTCTTGTAATTAAAAAAAATAAAAAGTTACCTATTCTAGGGCTTTAACAAAAACAGCAAACCACTGATTTCTTGAAACAGGTAACTGAGACTGAAAGGACTGGTGCCATTTTCCATTAAAGATGTGACATATATGGCCACCATAAAAGTGTTTTTCCAAGATATATTTTAAACACACATTTCATTAGACTAATTATCTGCATTTGCTATCAGAGCAGTACTCCAGTACATTTACAAGGAAAAAAAAAAAAAAAAACTAGAACCAGATAAAATAACGAGTTTGATGAAAAATAAAAAACATTTTAAATAAATTAAATTAATTAAAACTGTTGGATCTGCATATAAACTATCTATAATTGGCAGTCATGTTTTATAAATGCTATAAAAATACATTGATCTTCAACAATGGGAAAGACACAAAGACTCCACGGAGAAGGGTCAATCATAATATTAAAATAAACGTGCATTTCAGAGAATATATTTGCCTTTGCCAGAAATTCAGCATCAGGAGATACAAATTAACCACTATTTGTACATGAGGAATAATTATCTCTTGGAGAAGGCATATAAAGAAATCCTTTTCAAAATCTTCTTGGAATAGCAAAATAACATTTTTCTGCGCCCAAGATTAGCAATAATTTTGTTGTCCAATTGAATTAGCTCATTAAGGAACTGTGTTGTAACCTGAGAGACAGCACTCAGGGATGGTAACAATGGTCTGTGTGTGGACTTCTCCTTACAAAGGCTGACATTCTGTCTCTCCTGAGCAATTGGGAGTGCTACCCCTCTGCCAAAATCCCTGCACTCAGCCTCCCCTGAGCCTATAAGTGATCACAGGGAGCAATAGCAACCTCTTCCCTTCCACACTCTATGCGAAATATTATGGACTCCTGGCTGTTTCTGAAAGCAAACCTGCTCTTTCCCTCCCAGATTCGTTCTGGCTTTCCTGTATCACTGATATTATCACTCTATCTGAGGCTACATCTTCAAGTGTGTGGGCATGAAGGAACCTTCCCACAGGCAGTTACATTTGTTTCAGCACATTTGTATGAAAATGGAGTCGTAATGATAAAAGTGATATATTAGCACTAAACTGTTATATTTCAGCTGATTGCTCAAAAGCAATTACATAGGCCAAAATGAGTTTGTAATAAACTCTGAATGTTGTTATTTCCAGGGTACAGTAGTCCTCAGATGAATTTAAAACAATGCCAGTTTATTTATCTAATTAACTCATTGCTGTCATAGATTATTATAAACAATTGGTCTGATGGCAATCTATTCTACTGAAGCATTTAATGTCATTAAACAAAGGAGATTTCTCAAATTTAAAGGTTTACTACTGCAATCTTTGTCCTCTATCTTGGTATTAATCAATAGAGATAACAGTATTAGACCAACTTAATTCAGTTAATTACTTGTTTTTCATTCAAATTATCCTACAGAGAAAATGAAGAATAATCCCAGTACCCTAAAAGTAGTAGAAATTATTCACTAAGGGTTTATCCTCTCCCAATAACTTACAATCAAATGTTAAGACAGTCATACTAATCTCTTCAGATAAGTTTGGATAAGGTAAAGTGGTGAAATTATAAAAGCATCTTCAAAGCACTCCATTTAGAAGATGTGAGAGTAACTATCTACAGGAGAGAAAATGACAAACTTTCAAACAGCATGTAATTAAGGCAGAGGTTTTCAATGCATGGTTTGCAGAACAGGATCATTTGGAGTTGAAGACAGCTGAAAACATGTTACAGTACACACAATCTCTGTACAGTACTTGTGTAGGAGTAAAAATATTATCATTTCTTCTGGAAGGGAGGAAAGAGGGCATAAAACCTCATATGATTTTTAAAAACTTGCCATTCTGACTGCTTTCGTAACTCTGCAAGCTGGTGGAGCCGCTTGAGTGCTTTTTCCTGTTTCTTCTCATCTTTCCATGACTTTGAAGCCACATTTCGAGCAAATTCCCTTTGTTTTAAATCTTTCAATCTCTGTGTGAAAAGAATATAAACAGAAGGGATTAGAGATGTACACAAGAGATAGAGTTCCTGCTACCCAATTTATTCACTTTTCGTGAAGTTGGTATGTAAATGGAAAATAAAAGTATACTTAAAATACTAGAATACTGAAAAGAGGTTGAAAACGTTATTTTTGCTTAACAAAACAGCATAATTTGCCCTCTGCCATCCATCTGATGGATGCCTATGTTTGAATGACAGCTTTTTTGGTTTCTGATGAATACAAAAATGTTCTGTTGTGGACAAATACAGACACAAAACTAGAATCCATTCAGTGAGGTGAATATTTTCCTATTTAATTCATCCTGTTGAAATGTAATCCACAGGCATATACTGGAATAACTCTTATATATATATATATATATATACTGGAATAACTTTTATATATTTTATATATAAAATATATTTTATATATAAAATATGTAAAATATATTTTATAGTTCTCTACTTGGACATGTGTACGCAGATGTGTGGGGGCTTATCTGTTGGTTTTGTACCTTCTTCAGGCTGTATCATTTTCTCAAAGGAGAGAACCACTGTCTGAAATACTTGATCAAGAAAATCTTTTATAGTTATTTTCACAATTTTTTAATCATCTCACACATCTATAAACCAGGTAATTGCTGTTGGAGAGAGAAAAATTCTTTGCATTTATATGTATATTTTTATTGCCTAATTTTGCACCACTGATAACATAAGGAAAACGAAGGAGAAGATGTAAACTAGAAAATGTCAACAGCATCCTCTGCAAAAACAGTTTTCTCTGAGTTCACTGTGATCTCTAGGAGCTAGCATGTCACATCTAACCTTACAACTCCTCAGTCCAGATCCATGCTTCCATACTCCATGGCAGAAATGCTTCCCTCTTCCCCACTTCTCCAGTGTTTGGGGAAAAAGCGTTTGCAAGCTGGGAGGGAACTCTGGTGTGTTCAGCCAGATGCCCAAATTGGAAGCTTTGAGGACCGGAACTGAAACTAAACTACTGCATTCATTCATCCCTTGGTCCAGAGGTGGCTGCACTCGTCTGTGGAATTTAGAACTACTGTGTCACCACCATGCAATGCTAAATTTTCCATGGAGCTGTTTTTGCAAAGTAGATTTGAAGAAAGGTTCTTGTATCTCTGTCATTTTTAACTGCTGCTCGTCTTTCAGCATCTATACCTACTTGACTGTCCACCAGCACCTGGAGATCAACATCCCAATCACTGCTATCATCTCATGCTGTTGTTTCACTATAGCAGGGCCAGAAGATCAATAGCATCACTAGGATAAATTGAAGGCTGACCAAACATTGTAAAAGCAAATACTGCTTTCTGCAGCTCAGGTATGGGGAGCAGCCTAGCCACAGCACAGAGCTCTACACTGGCAAACATGCTTCTGAGAAAACAGGGCTGGAGGCAAAGAGTCCTCAACTTTTAGAGGTCAAGAAAATGATAAATGCACGAGAGAACTGCTTTCTGGAGAGAGGTCTAGCTTTTGCCATAGATTATGACAGGGCAAATGGGTGAAAACCACCATCCAAAGAGATGACAGGTTCTTTTTTGTCCAGCTAAGATGAAGGAATCCAGTTAGTGGCAAAGACATAATATGACAGAGAGGCATGAAAAAACACTTGGTGGAAACATGCCATACAAGGTCTGTGATTTCTTTCTGTGAAGAGGGCTGGAAATCTGTAGTGAGCATCTCTCACCACTGTCACATCAGCTGTTCTTCAAGTATGGGATTTTTTAAAAAGTCAGATAACATCTGTGAGAGAAAAATAAGTGCCGGGAGACTAAGAGCAGAAGATATTTGTTTGCTCTCAGCCTTTTGGACCCCAAGACATGCCTTTGAGCACTGATCTGGAGACAGGGAGAGCTGGACTGACAAGTCATCTGCTCAGGGAGTCTAAGAGGGATTTCTGGCTCTCAGCCATCCTGATGGTTTTGCACAGACACTCTCTGTTGTATGGGGATTAGAAAGCCAGGACGTTGCTTGAGGAACTGGTGCACCACCAACCAGCAAGAATCATCATGCTGCCTAGTGCCTGATGAAAGCTTTACCATTTCATCAGAACTATCTACAGTCTGTCAAATCTGTATGTTTCTCTGTAAAGCTTGTATCAGCCCCAACGTCCAGTACTTCATGGAACTAGACTCTGAAATAGGACAGCTGCAAAGACCTCTTTAAAGCTCTTAGGCTTCACCTTCTTGAAGAGAAATGGTTGCTCCCTATATGTTTAGCTCTTACTGTCCCTTTATGTGCCCTTTCTCACTATTCATTTGTCCCTTGCCAGGCCAGTCACATAGCACTCCATACCCTCAACCTCATTGTCTGCAATTTACAGCCAAATGGATGAATATGTAAGACAATGTCAATTTTGGGTCAAGAAAAAAGCTTTTCAAATAATATATTAAAGCCAAAGCTGAAAAAAGAAATCAAAGAATCTTCCCAGAACAAATCCAAATGTTCTTTCACCTAGGTAATATTTACATGAGTGTGGAGATATTTAAGCTGTAAAGATCCTATTTTCCACAGAAAAACACAGGTAGTCTTGAGCCTTATTAACATGTCCAATGTGAAGAAAGGGCAAAGAAACACATTTGAGAAATGCCCTTTAGGGCAGCTTGCTATGTTTTAGCTGTCAGGGTGAGCTGTTCAGCATCACACATAAAGCATTCATGAGGAAAAACAGAAACAGTTTCTACCTGTCAAGGAAACAAAGAGCAGCGTGAAACTGAGAACTATAGAGAGCAGCACTGCAAAGCAATGCCACTTCATTTCTTTGACAGTTAGGATGATAATCAAAAAAGCAAATGGACCAACACTAAGAATAAGAGTTCCAGCAGTATTTTTTGCTCTCTAATGGCATGTAGCATGTGTCAGAGAAGTAGAGAAAAGAAAAAGAAATGTAAGTAAGCAGAGCAGAGAACTCATCAACTGGAGATGAAATCCAAGAAATCCAAAGCTCTCCAGTCTGAGGAGAGAAAGGGCTCTCCCTGCACATCCCCTCAGCAAAACAAAACAAAGCTGGACTGCCAGAACTCTAGTTAGGAGTCATAATGAAATTTGTCAGCTGTGTTGGATAGATCATGGAATAGCCTGCTGAACCTGCAAAGCCCTGGTTTTCTTCACTAATAACCTGTGCCAGACTTCTGACAAGCACTCAGATATTTTCTGCAGGTGGGATACAAGAGCAAGCAATTGAGCAGATATCTGAATGACAACCCTAAGCTCAGTAGGTGTGCCTGAAAATTAACATTGCTTTACACAGCAGTTGCATTTTTCACATAATTAGGTACTTAACTGGGCATCCAAATACAGGCACGCATAATAAAATATGATTTATTTAATAGCTTTCTTGTCCTTCATCTGCTACAAATATAGTTGTCATACAGTCTTATTTCTTTTTTAGACTAATTTTCTATTCTTTCTAAGTTTTTTGTACACCTGTGTGTGGATATTTCCATATTTAAAAGTAAACTATCCCTTTTTCTATAAGCCCCCACAGAGAGTATTAGAAGACCACAAAATAATGTTCATTGTCAGGGAAAGATTTACTTGTAGAACTGCTGTGAGTCCCGTTGGCTGTTCTGTCTAAGACTCAGTCAAAAACTGCTGAATCTATGCTTTTCCTCCTGGAACTCTGATATGAATCACCAGGAGATTTAAATGAGTTAATGGAGCTGCATCTTCACTACTTACTTTTGCTAGACACCAAATGACCGTGGTTAAATACCTGTAATTTAGCAATTTCTTTCCATTCTTAATGTCTGGGGCATTGTGATTTGTTCTTTTTTTTTAAATTGTCAGTCTATTTGGATGAGTACTTGCTTTGCACTGACCTATGAGCACCTGAATACTCACAGCTGGCTGCCTTTGCAATACTGAGTTTACTTTCAATCCAGAGTTATGATCCTGATTTCTATTCTTTCCTGTGCAGGTAAATGTTCACCTGGATTACTATTTTCTGATCAACTTCAGATGCCTTTCTTCATAACCACTGAAAGGAAATAAGCACTTTGGGAACCTAATCACCTGTTTGTAAAGCAGCTGTCTAAAACAAGAGGGATAAAGTGAGAAGTAAAAGTATCTCTTTCTTTCATTGTGTACAGAGGTTATTAAAGGTGTCTATCCTAATTTCTACAGGGTTTTCCTTTATGAAAGAGACACAGCTGACCTCCCAGCTAAGGTGCCTCTACACCAGTGCTCACAGCAGGGACAGCAAACCAGAGGAGCTGGATCCCACTGCTCTGCTAGAAAGTTAGGAGCAAATTGCCATCACTGCAACATGGTGAGAGGAATCCAGGGTTTATTCAATAGCCCCACCTGAGAAACTGCCCTCTGGGACAAGGGAGCAGAAAAAAGCTGGCAGATCTTTGAGGAAGTTACACCAATCCTTTGGTGTAAGAGAACAGGAGAATGGCAGGGCTGAATCAAGACCTGCTGGTCGAAATACGAGGCAAGAAGGAAAGGTAGAGAAAGCAGGGACAGGTGTCCAGGGAAGAGTGTAGTGATGCTGCTCAGCTGTGTAAGGACCAGTCAGGAAGGCCAAGGTGAGCCTGGAACTGATCTTGGCAAAGGATGAAAAGAATAATAGGGAGAGCAGGAGTGTCAGCCAGAAATGAAGGTTGAAGAAAGCATACTCCCAGATAAAGAAAGCAAACAAGAGTGTTGAATAGGTAACAACAAATGAGGAGGAATTTGAGCTACTCAACATCTGCTTTGCCTCATTCTTAACTGGCAAGTCTCTCAATTTGAGGACCATCGGAGTATGGCACTGGGAGACACTATAACTTCTCCTAAGTATTCTGCCAGGAGCTATGCCATTATACAGATTTTACAGGGGTTCTCAGTCTTAACTCCTTCAGATTCTGGGAAGAAGAACTGTTGCTGCAACTATCCTGAGTAGCAAATCCTCTTCTTCAAGTAGTGTAACTGCATGGATGTGAATAGAAGGTATCTTTGAGAAAAAAAGTAATTTTCTATGTATTAAGCTATAAAATGTCATTTTAGTAGAAATTAAATTATTTTTTCCCATTACATTTAGAATGTTTTTGTTCTGGAATATCATTCACAATGCACCCTCCAAACTACTCATTATGCATTCCAGCCCCAGGTAAAAATGTATATACCATATTAGGTATATGTCTTGTGTTATATTTAGAGAGCATTCTTTGAACTGAAGTCCTTGAACTAATGTGTTTGAGGGCCTGATTTGCTTTAAAGATTTATTCCCACTCAGGAAAAAGGTTCCTTAATTAGGTTCTAACCAAATTCACCATAGAAGGGTTAATTGAGGAAGAAAGGAATGCTAATTTCAGTAATTATTCTCTTGCCTGTAACCCTAACATTGGAACCAAATGCACTATTTGTAAAATGATTTCACACTGCAAACCATCAAATGAGAATGATAGTCACTAAAGAACATAATTAAACTCCATATGTAAAGCTTACAGTAAGTGAAAGTGGGGAAACAGCAATGAAGGAATTTGCCTTTGCCATGGTTTGTAAAAATCCTAAAAATAAATTGGAAAAGCTATTATATACAGGAATTAAAAATAAGAGATGAAGCTCAAAAATTAGCTGATAAATTTTCATTTGTTTTTTTCCATAAATAGCTACAGATCTCTTTGAAGTGTGTGCAAGCAATTATTTGTTAGAGTATGTTCTATTATAGCCAGCTGTAACAGATTTAATATTGGTAGTGGAAGTGAATGAGAAGACAAAAAAGAAAATATCCTTGTCTGATTGGATTAGGGAGTGAGATGATAGCAGGAGGGAGGAAAACTCAGTCCTCAGACATGTCCTAGAAAATCCATCTATCAGTGAATGAGATGCTGATCACAGATCTAACCTGAAGGATAAATTACTTAGATAGATGGCCCTTTGGAGGACTTGTTTTTCATGTCTTCAGAGAAACTCTTACTGTTTAACCAGACCTGCAAATATTCCTGCTAATTAAACTGATTTCATCTGTTGCTGGATGAAAGCATCCATTTGTGGATACTTTCTATTTTCAAAGATCCAATTGTATTTCTCATAAGAATCCCCCAGATAAAGTTGAAACAGATGCATTTGGAGGCTGTTCCCACAGGGAAGAGGACAGAACATGCACTGTGTGCCAGCACCTCACTCCTGTGGAAGCCTGAGCTATTGCCCACTCATGTTTCTATCAGCAAAGAGCAAATATATTGTCATAGGCTCCACCAAGCTGGCTGCACACTGTGTACTTTGATTAGATGTATTTAGTGTCACTTTGGAATACAGAGTCAGAAAAATCAACACATTACAATGATAAAAATCCTGGGGCAAGGTCTGAATCTTCCCTTTAAATTTATATATTACCTCACTGGTCAGGGTGTTTGGACCCTTCTTAGATCAAAACCATCATCTTATATATTTTACTTCTTTTTTCTTCTCCTTTAAGCAGCTAAAAACAAAGAAACTGGCATTACAGATCCTGTGCAAGACTACTGCCTTTCAAAAATTGTAGTACTTGTTGTAATCTTATTTTAAAATTATTTAAGACTTTCCACATGTTATTAAAGCCTGTCTCACCACTTATTTTTTCTTTGTTTTAACTGTAGCAGGCAGACTACAAAATCATTTACATTTTAATGAAAAGAGAGTCTAAATTATCCCAGAATTCTACAGGTGAGTTGAAAACATGGCTTCAAACTTTCTTCAATGCAGTCAGAAGGTTTTCAGAGTAACAAAAATGACAGTTGGAATGTCCATACATGGATTTTAATTAACACTTTTCATAGACAGATCTCAGATTTCTTACAAAACTTCATCCTGTAAAATGATATCATTTTACAAATAAATATATGAAAGCATAGAGAAATGGAATGAATTTTAGAAAGAGCAGAGAGGAGACTGAATCATAACCACTGGTATGATTTACAGGTGTATATGTTTAATTTTCATCACTAACTCTTTGTACAGGCATTGAAAAAAAATGTCATTCACCTGAATTAAACCTAATTTTCATTTAGCTGTATTCTTGGTTGATTCTTGGTAACTATGATAATGCTGGGGGAATAACAACAGAGAATAAAGGATAAACCTCTTCCAAATTATTGTGCTGTGTTCATAGTTTACATAGAGGAAAGTTGATAAACCACTCCATGGTGACTTCCAAGTGCTCTGCAAGAGAACAAGTCCATCACTAAAAAGGAATATTTTAATATCTACTTGAGATAGCTGTAGCCTTGCTTATAGTCACCAGCCACTGAACTTCAGATGAAAAGTTACAAACTGAGCAAATGTGTGTGAAGGATATTGGGAGGAGTAAAGTAGAAGCCTTATCAAATATATGAAGGAAGTAAAAAATTGCTTTTTTAATAGGATGTAAAGCTAGCTATAAAAAAATATTTTAGATCATGGCTTTCTTTTTTTTTTTTTTTTTTTTTTTAAATCAGTCTAAAGCAAAATATTATTTCTCTTTAATATGCTCAAAGTAGACTGAGGTCCTCTGGAGTAGGATAGTTGAAGTTAACCAGGAATCTAGCAGCAATTCTATTACAAAAAATTCCTGCTCCAAGTAAAAGAGCTTTAATGCATGAGATTTCCTTGCAGTTTTGCTCAATCAGAAAAGACCACAAAGGAATTTTGTAATCATCCAATCAAATCTTTTCACTAGCAGAAGATAGGGGACATCCAGAAAAAATAATTGATTAAAGTTACTTTGACAGATCTATTTTATATAATCCATAATAAATTAAATGAATTACATTAAAATTCTTCAACATTTTATAGAGATCTGTATCAGTCATGCCAGTATTCTCCCTGGCACTAATGTCAGAATGACAGATTTTCCTATTTATTCTTTTTAAATCCTATCATGGCATCATCTAGCTTGATGCTTTTTCTTCTAGTGCTCTGAGACTCATTAAAAATAAACGTTAAATATTAGGAGAGTTTATGACCTAAACCAGCTGAGACAGAAAATATTTATTTCTAGAACATGTTGTTTAAGGTCCTTCTTAAGTATTGACAGAGTGGTACCTCACAATCATCCTAAACATCATGGATGTGGCTGAGTTATCTGGCATTGTTCCAAGTATAGAACAGAAATCTGCAGGAATAGCCTTTTTAATATCACTGCTAACAGGTAAATAATTTCAGTTTGGACCAGAAGATACTTTATGTTCTCAATACATTTCCAGAAACTTTCTTGCCCTCACCTCTGATGACTACAGATTTTTCTTTTGCCCTTTTTTCTTCCTCCATCACTTCTTTTCCAATTTTTCCACTGGTGATTTATAGTATTTACCATCCATTTTTCCTTTCTCTCCTTTATTATAAATTTAAGACAGAGACAATTGACTTTCCTTCTAAATGAGATTAGCTCTTTATAACCTATTTGGTCTTTTTCTGTTCTGGGATTTAGGTTCTTAAACCATCTGCCAAGTGCTCTTTGAAATTTCTTTGTTCTCTCTCACACCCTTCTGTTTGATTTTCCTCCTTCCAGCCCATTTTACAAGGTCATTCACCTTTATGAAATTAAGTTCCTAAAAGAAGTTTAAGGTATAGTTTGTTATTTACATGGATTAATGCCAATATTTTATTTGCATGTGCTATATACAATTATCTTTTTTTTATTTCCAGTGTCATAATGCTAACATAGACATATAGATTAAAGATTATAGATTAAAAATTAGATATAGATTAAAGATCAGCTTTAATGCATATGTTATAATTTTAAGAGACCCATAATATGGATGAAGTGTATTTGTGCTATTCTTGTCATAAGGGAGGCCCACAGAGGCAGCACATTCAGATGGAAGGTCTGTTAATTTTAATTTCTTCATTCATGGGATTGGAGTAGCAGTTTTTGTTCCAGTTTCTGGTTTATTTGCAGAAAAAGATGAACATATGTTGGAGGTTTTTTTGGGGGGGTGGGGTTGGTGGTTTTTCTTTTTCAGGGACAATAATCCAAGGGCCTGGTTTAGCCTTTGGTTATCAGAGACAGTCTTCTGAGAACACATCCCAGTACATGGTACTGACATTTAAAAACATTGTTTTGACTATATTTTATCATTTATTTCATTATTTTCCAAATTTTACTTCACATTATTATTGTGTGTTCTCTCCTTAGATGTTAGTCTCCTTTCTTCCATCTACTTGGCTTATCCATCTCTCTTCCCAGTTAGACAGAATTTCTTTCTGATATGACAAGAGCAATAAGGTGCTTTTAAAGCAAATTTAGTGTGTCATAGAAAGAGATGACCAAACCATGAAGAGTGAATGCCCTAATTTCCCAGTGTATCAAGGCAAAGATATTTTGGTCCTATTAGCTCCCTTTTTATTACCATGTGTTTAAAATATTATATATTTGCAGCTTGTGATTTGGATTTTGTCCACTTGAACTTACTGGTGTGCTACATGTCACTGAGCTGAAACTTGACCCACTTCAATTGTGATGCCACAATTTAAAATATTTAACAGTATTCTAGAAACTGCTCCCTGAAAAGAGAGTAGAAATGAACATGATGCACTTTTCTAAGAGTAATCCTGTACAACTTTTCTTACCCACTCATATGTTCTGTAGTTATGGGAGGTAACATTTAATGTTATTCTCTTAGCCATGCTCCAGATAATGTTTGTTCACTCTTACATCAAATGCTATAAACACATCTAGATTTTCATGTAGACATGAGCATATTTAAGAGTCAAAAGATGAACTATCACTCACTGAGGTACTACGTCCCTTTTCAAATTCTTTCCTATCACTTGACACAAAGAACCTTTCAAGCAAGCTTTACTACTCTCTCCCACGAAATTTTCATTCCTGTAAAAGTCAAAGTTGCTTTTTTATTTATGTCATGTTTTTTATCCCAATAATCCATACTTTTCTACACTCCTTGATTTTAATTATTTCTTTCAAAAAAAGAGAAATACTGTGAGTATATACACTGAAAAGAAAAAAAAGCATCTTAAAATATGCACCAATGCAGATACAATATGGTGATAGTGGTTTCATATTCTTCAGACTAGGTGAGTTGAAACAATACTGGAAACTGTTCTGGAGACAAGAAGGAGAAGGACGGCTGGATTAAATGTTATTTAATTTTAATTTCTGAAAAAAAACTTGATTGTTTTTCCACATATCGTGGGTTTAGCTTTTAGAGAGACCTTCTGCAACAATAAAAATAACTATATAAGAAAAAACTTTGTTCATTTCCCTGAATACAACAGAATATCTGTAACAATTGCTGTATACTTCTGATGCACTCCATGTTTAGATGTGTTAGGCTAAGACTTGTTGTTTGACATGTGTACTGTTCCAATTTCTTATTATTATCAAACTGAATGCCAGAATTTCAATTTTTTTTCCCATTTTTTTTTAGCCAAGAAAATTGACATTATGGTGTGCTACATTTCAAAATGGGAAGGAAATCAGAATCTGACATGGTTCTTGAGAGCCAAGATTATGTCAATGAGTGGAATGTTTGGTGTAAGTCAGAATCAAATTATAAAAAAGTAACACAGAACTCAAAAAGATGGTCATGATGAGCCTATGAGAAGAATTAGTGCTGCTTTGAAGTAAAGATGGGACTAATCTGAATATTCTGGATTCCTTTTGAAAGGTGAGAATTACATTGTACCTTTTAGGCAATATGCAAATATTGGCAACTGACAGAGAATCACGGAATACTCTTAGCTGGATGATTGGGTCCAGCTCCTGGCCCTGCTCAGGACACCCCAAGACTCACACCGTGTGCCTGAGAGCATTGTCTAAACACGTGAACTCTCAGGCTTGCTGTTGGGACCACCTGCCTGGGGAGATTGTGTTCCTTAATAAACTGCATTGGTTTACCCCCAAACATGGGGGTAAACCCCTTAATCCTGTGGTTTCTCAATTAATTATGATTTGATATTCACACAATCTGAGCTAAGACAGGAGATCCAGGGCAGGTTCAGAACAAAGCCATACTCTGCTATTCCTCTGCCAGAAATGATTTAGTACCATGTTGAATACCCCAGATCCTAAATGGAAAGTGTAAACACACATCAATGGAATGTGAGTTTTCAACACAAGTGTTTAGGTGTCTCTTTTGAAGGAAGCAGTACTTGGAATTCATCAACATGCTAAGGGCTGAAAACAAGCCAAGAAATGCTAACTATAAGCATAAAGTATGTCACAGGGTTCCAGGGGGTGTCTGTCAATTCCTGTATACTTACACACTTGTTAAAAGACTAGAATTTCTGCTATGCAGAAAACTTTGATATCTGGGATTTCTTTAATTTTTAGTCTTAGTGGGGGAATAAAATTTGGAAAATTCATATGAAAAATGAAATTATCAAGTGTCTCAATGTTAATGCATCTAAACAGCAATGCAACATAATGTGTCAAAGTTGTAGTTTTCAAAATTTCTGCATCTCAAGAATGACAAACAAAAGGTGTGGTTATGTTATAATTAATATAATGAAAGTATTCTTACATTCCTTACAAGAAATTTTGAAATGTATTTTCCTAAAGTAACACTGCTGAAGCAAAGTATGACAATCTTTATGAACTATTTCAAATTGTTTGAAACTAAATGGTGCAAACTTTCTGTATGAAATATAATTTGATCTTATCACATTCCTGTAACTATTCTACTCTAAAACATTTCCTGAAAAATTACAGTTAAGTTTTTTTTGATTTGGTTTGGTTTAGTTTGGTTTGGTTTATTTTCAAGGAATATATATATTTTTTACTGTCCCATCACCTGCATTAGTACATTTGTTTGGTATTCACATGTATGTCACCTACATTTCTCTATTCATTCCCTTGGAATTTAATCTGAGAAGATGCTTAAAGAGCTCTCATCTTTTAATTACTTCTGATAAAACCTAATTATTATAAAATTTTAAAAAATGTGAAATGAAAATCAGTCTGGGTTACCTCCTTTATTTTTCCCCTAGAGACACATTAAAAGATGTTAATTACTGCATTTAACAAGTAAGTAAGGATGATAAATTACTAATCTCACCCTTTTTACTGTTGTCTTGGTGATGCACAGATATGTTTCTATTTTGCTTTAAAATATTTGTTTCTGCTAGGAATGCCCCTTAAAGATGTACAAGGCACATTGTAAGGCTCCTTGAACACAAACCTAGCTGATAAGCATCACTTAAAACTCCACAGGAATCAATTCTCACTTATTAATTACTGCTTGGAAGGTACAGGCATTTAAAAATGAACATTATGTGTATGTAAATGAGATTAAAAGTATTATCATTTTTTTCAGGTGAGGGAAAGTTATCAGCAAATTCAAAAGTTGTGCAGAAGCCAAGAGAAATGTAATTTTTCTGTGAACATTTAACATTTTGCTATGACAGCTAATTGCTGTATTTCCAAAAAGCTGATTATGGCACAGGACTGCCTCAGGTAAGATATGCAGAAACATGGCATATCCTGTGGAACAGGTTACTTAATCTGGTTGAATATCTTGTTCTAAAAGTCATTCCAAAAATATGATTGCAAGTACTTGTGAGGACACAGTCACCAAAGCCAGTCATAGCATCGGGCAGTGACTGCCTCTCTCGCCTCACTATTTGTAGACCCTGTAGATGTTGACCTTAAAATGACACCAGGTGTTCCAGATCTACTGATTTAACACAGAAACTCCAACCAACTGTGCAGAATACGTGACCTGCACACAGTGTTATGTAATATTTGCCCGTGCTCTGCAGCTGGCACAGGACATGGAAGGCACATCTGTGGTCAGTCTTGCCTGCATCTTGCTGGCTCATCGGGAGCACATTTCACATGAATGGCAACATTTTGCATGGAAGTAGATGGAAAATATTCTGTTTATTCTGATTCTTCTGTCTTTATAGCTGGTATTTAAAAAATGGAAAAATTTTGAGTCCCTGAATATGGAGATGTTTAAAAGGACAATAACACCCGACATAATTTTTCTTGTTTATTAAAAAACACAGACATGACTTCAGCCTGGCTGCTCTAAAGGTTAACAGGGAATAATAATCTAAGCATAAATATTTAGGTTCTACATGCCTAGATCATTTAAATAAATCATTTTCTATGTTCTGTGTGTATTAGCATTTCAGAACTCAGAACAAAAGAGGAATCTGTTGATTTCGATAGCTCTTTTTATGAACTAGGATAAAGAAGTATGACCTGGTTAAAACCATATATATTTTTATATATTTTTAATTTGAATAGAATGTTTCAGAAAGTCTTTAGTTTCAATTTTTTAATTTTGGTTTCAGTTATCATTGCCATGTTAAAACAGTCAGAACAGAATGTTAATTAATTAATTTGGTTTTGGGATCTTTGTCTATATTCTAAACAGGACCAAAGTTTGAAGCAATGGGAAATTATTTGAACCAAAGATTCTGAGTTTCCACCAGGTTAACTGGACCTTTAGTCTAAATATAATTGAAGAAGAATGTGTTCCTTCATGCTCTGAGGGAGGATTTATTGTACAAAATTAAAATCTAAAATGATGGTTTGAGGGGTAATTTTGTATTTTTCTGTGGTTTGTCATCATCATTTTGGTTTCATTACAAGCGTAATCCTTACAATTCCTTGCTTATTTTAATAAGCCATCCATTACACTGTATCAACCATTCCTCCTTCTAGGAAAATTACTTTTAAAACTTTAGTAATTAAAAAGTATACCATCTGAGAAGAACAGGAAGAACAATAACACAGGCATTCATGAAAAGCACTTCCTCTAACTGACATTCTGGGTATTGCTATGTCTTAAATGCCAAAATCAGATAGTACACTTTTGTAATTCCTTATATAATGAAATGCTTAAGAAAAATTCTACAGTCGTTGGACCATCATTAACCACTATGAAATTAGGTGTCCCATGGGTTTTCTTCCAATATAAAGAGGGTTAAATTGCTAATTTACATGTTAATTAGCATTCATTCTAAAGAACACCAAATGTAATTCCATAGCATCTAGCATTTAACAATTTAGCTTATCAAGACATTAAATTTAAAAGAAGCTCTGCATTATTTGCAAGAATTTTTTTGAGGGCTGGTGATGAAAAGAATCTCATTATTCTAAGTAACATGCAATTTAAAAAGGATGAATACTGCCAATTTATTTACTTTATCACTGAGTAATAAGAAAGTGGCAGAGCATTGGCAGGGCAGCAGTTTAACAGTTCTTTAAAGCTCACTGATCTACAGAGACTGGTAAGTTTAAAATAAAGAATTGTTTCTGGTGACATTTCTTTGGAATGTGTTGCCTCGAGTCACTCCTAATCACCAGAGTGTGCTCAGTGGTATTTGATAATGCTGCTGCTGCTGCTCTGGACCTACTCTGGTACATGCACTTGCTCTGGTGTGCAGCTGAAGCATCTCTGTGTAGCAGACCTAAAAATACAAGCCTCCCCCCCTACCATTTAAGAAAATATTGCATGATATTATAGTGCAAGCATTCATTTTAAGAAAATTTCAAACTGGGAAAATAAATGTTCTTACAACAGTGAAACCACAGAATTATCATATTATGTCCTGCTTTTGTGCCTATGTTGTACACTATTCCTTTACTTAAGTGCTGATGTCATCCTGTTTTTGCTTTATGTTACCCTTATTTGCATTAGTTTCTGTTATGTGACACAACCTGATTGTCTGTTCCCCTGAACTGCTACTTCAGCACTTCAAAATTGCTGGATTGCAGGTGCTCAGAAGTGCAGCAGCTGTGATGCAAACATGGTTTTTGAAAGCAGGATTTCCCTGTGTCTAAACAACAGAAAAAAGCATTCAGGACAAGAAAATTTTGGTCTTATATGATCTAGCAGTAGTAAAATATGAAAATCTTTATGAAAACAGCACTATACATTCCATTCTTTGTTTTTTTTTTCCAGAGCCCAGCATTTTTTATGTTGTGTAAATCCTTTGTATTGTTTTGAATGTAACACTGCTTGCCAATACAGTATCTGTGGTGCTCTCTTTAACAGAATTAGAGTCGTGTAATGTGGCCCATTCACTCAATTCCTCATCCCTAAGTGTAATGATTTAGACATTGGTGGTGCTAAGTGGCTGACACTGAGACTTTCCTGCTGTGTTTTTCCTGGTATTTCTCCTCATTTACTGATTATTTCTCCTGGTCCTTCTTACCTTGTATCTCTTTCTTCTCCCTTTTCTTCTAATTTCCAAGTGATACTTGCATGCCTTGTTGTTCTAGCAATTTCTGTCCACACCTATTTCCATAATTGCTTCCCAAACCCACTTGTTCTTCTGTTTCTCTCTCATTTCACATCATCAGTTCTTTTGCAGGCAGCAGTTGCATCCCTTGCACAAAAGGGATTAAATTCTAAAGTACAGTCCATCTTCAGCACTGAGTCAGGGACGTTTCCTCACTGAAGACAACATGCAACCTCAGATTAAAGATTCATTAAAGGGCAGATCCATGAAAGTATCACTTTAGGGTGTCCCAACAGTATTGATTCTGAAGCCTTCTCACTTCTTTATTCTTGACTTTGTAAATTTTATGTATTTTTACTGTTAATTTGCTAGAGCTTGTGATCCATAAACAAAATTTCAACCCAATAACCAAGAGCAATGGAAAGTTTGTACTTAAAACACCAAGTGTTTGTAAACCTTAATTAGAAGCATCACAATTAGTTCTGTATCTAACAATCTACTACCATTGGGGTAATCTAGTTTGTAATCAAAACTAGTTTAGATACATGAATGATGGATGGAAGAGGTTTATTCACATGAAAAAATTCTGAAAGAGTGAGAAAAACTTTTATATTTAATTATGGAAAAGGCAGGGTGAGAAAAGCATAACTATTCAGGAAGAAACTATCAAAAACTTTCTCTTTGGGAAGAGTTACAGTCAGAGTGGAAGTAATTTTTGGAAGTATGAACAAGAATATTCTCTGAAAAATCGGTGTGTGATGAACAGCTAAGAAAGTGTGAAGCTATAACAGAAATTAGAGAATATAATAAATGGCAGAGGAATAAGTAGCAACAAGAAAATCTCTAGTTTCACAATGAGAAAGAAAAATGTGTGTCTTTAAGGCAAAAAGACACTGAAATGATAGGATAGATTACAGAAATTAATTCTTTGCTTTTAACTTTGGTCTTCAAATAAAAAGAAGCTAGACTAGACTAGAAACGTCAAGAGTATGCTGTTTCCAAGGGAAGAGAAAGATGTGCTTAAAAGGATAGAGCAGAGAAAATTGTTATTTCTATTCCAGATTAATGAGTAAATAAAACAAAATTGAGAGCATCCATACCCCCAAATTAAAGAGAAAAAAAAAAGTTGCAAAGTAGCAGAAGTGTCTGACAAATGTTATACTGTAAGAGGTGATCATTCTAAATAATTGTATAGCAGAGATAGGTAAAATATAAACTGGTAATAGATTTGTCCAAAGTTAGAAATAAGGAGGCATTTCACTGAAATTAAAGAATACTTTGTAGAAAAAAATCTGTGAGACTGTTGACTGCATTGAATAATTCTGATAATATCCTGATGTAATTTCATCTCTAATACCCCTCTCTTATAAAACAGATGAGCTTCCTTTATTTAAATTATTTATTTTTTTGAGGGGGCTGCTTATAGGGCTACCTCTTAGAAAGTTCAAAGTTTTCAGGACAGGGCCTAATTTTAAACCCTCTGAATTACACACATATAGGAATTTGTGTATGTGATATTTGCTTATAGCAATTTGTGTATGTGATATTTGCTTTGGACCATATAAATTCATTGGTAGTTAAAGAGGACAGTTAAAGAGGACAACTTATACAGAATTCTTACATCACTTCAAGTCCACTTATAAACCAGCTGTTTGAGGGAATCTAACACCATAGTACTGTTTCTCTTGTTTGACTTATTTCCTTTAATCTTACTAGGGAAGTGAGGAATGTGAAAGCTTTGTTACAAGTATGCATGTATTTCTTGACATTCATCAAACCAAGGTGATTTTTTGTAAGTTACAGGAGCAAAATCCTGCTGACACCACCTCTTGCTAACAGAAAGCAAGAAATTAGAAGGTCTTTTACCACTCAGGTTGTTTTCTGAGGAGGCCACAGAGTACAGACCCCATGTGCAAAACTTGGCCCCACAAAGTCAGCACCAGCATCCTGCTTTTAGAGGCTCATCTCTTTAAAGGCCAATGTCCCCATGCAGAGGGACAGGAGCAGGGGCTACAGGGAAGGACCTTGGCCCAGTCCTCATGTGAGCACCAGTGGAACAGTGGTTCCACCTATTTTCCAAGGGAAAAAAGCAGAGACTACACAAGCAGATTAGTAGGGAACCTTCATGCTGGTGTAGCCCTGTTTGTGATTAGTGTGTTCTTACAGCTGAATATGCTTTCCTTTGTCCACAAGAAGGTTTCTTAACATGTTTGCCTCATTTCCCAGATCCAGATCCTAAGGTGAAATTCCTCAGATATTGCCAAACCAGTTATTTTTCCTCCAAATGAAAATTGTTTGGGTAATACAGCTTTACCTTGGCACCAAAAGACATGACTTACTTTTCCTCCAATAAACATAGAGATGCTGGAAGAAAAACCTTCAAGATGAACTAACAAGATCTCAGCATTTACACTCATTCCTGGAGCTTTCTCTGAGTTAACTTAGCAGTGCATTTTCTGGGTGGTAGCAGCAATGCTAGCTAAAATGTAAGCATATTTGCTAGCTTTGAAGTTTAACAGGAGCTAAATCTCTGCCTGAATTAGAGTTTAAATCCACAAGCACCATAAAGGCTTAACAGTAAGTGCCAACAGCTGTACACACTAAATCAGTCTCTCATGCCAAAAATATAACCAAATGCTAGTATGCATGGATGTAAATACTGAAATACAGGTATGTGCATGTAAACCAGAGCAGACTGAAATTTCTGTTCTCTCACTTAGTACTGTCTGCTTCAAGGACACTAAAATTTATGTTGTGGGGTGCTTTTTATAGGTTTTTGTTAGTTTGTGTATTTTTTATCACAGGAGAGAATGTGATGCATTTAACTGCATGGTTAAATTTTGTCAACAAAACTAAAGGCTTGCTTTGTCATCAGAAACCCCAAGATGGCAATACAGTCTTGTTTTTCTTTGCTTCTTATATCTAATATTATTATTTTTATCATCACAATTATTATATTGCAGTACATGGGATGGAATTGTGATTTTTCTCGTTTGCTGACATCTGAAAGCCTCGCTCATTGCTAAGGATTATTTATACAAAAAATTGAAAGCTCCAACTACTTTGATGTTAAGTGAATGAATGATAATGTGCATGACCTGGAGTTATTAAAAGATTCCATTTAATAATGTCAACCAAAGATACATCTCTGCTCAAGTTTGGCTTCATTTTAAAGATGCACACAGTATGGTTAAAAAGAACTTACATATTATTTTCAGCTTAACCTACTCCCACATATATTACCTTTTCAGGTGGCAGCCTATCTTGGTTCTCTATATCCTGATCACTTTTAAATGACCTCTCACCAGGACCCTTTTGCTTTTCAGTGTTCAAACAGCTTTGGCAGAGCCCAGGTGCCCCATTCTGATGCAGTTAACTTTTGCTGCAGAGAGCACAGCCAGCAAGTGAGAGCCAGCGTCCTTCACCTTGATGCTTGAGAAGAGAAACTGCAGATTTATCAAACAGGCTGCTCCCCCTGACTGCTGCCCTGACTTCATAAAGTCATGGGAAAAAAAAACACAGAGGGAAAAAGCTTGATTTCAAGTGGGTTAGCTGATATGCGGTGGGCCAATGAGAGATGTATGCACAGGGCTGTACGGTGATGGAAGATTAGGTTCTCCCAGGAAAGTCACTCCTACTCCTGCCCCAGCCTTGTTAAGTAGCAGGTTTAACAGCACAGGGCTCAGGTAAAGCTGGGTGGGAGTGCAAACTTCAGACAGATTTTCTGTGTTCGCTTTATCCACCAGTGCACTGGAAGAAATGAATTTCCAATAACAGGTAATATCAAGGAAAAATTCTTGTAGTGTGTCAGGAAAGATGTTGAGACTAATGCTGATAAGACAACCAAAGGAATTAGAATTGCTTAACAGTGGGAAAATGTTACTCAAAAATAGATAAATAATATTAGAACTCTCCAGGGTCATTATAGTGTTAGAAGATAATGAAGATATAGGCATTGATCTTTGATGGCCTGTCAAAATTTTGTGCATATACATGTACACCTACATCGTATTTTTATTCCTATAAATTTGAAGGTATGTAGCAAACAGAGAGAGAGACAAAGCATGTCTGAGTGTACTGCTTTAGAGTAATCTAACACAGAAAGACAGCAGAAAGACCACTTATGCAAACAAGGCCAGACTGCCATCAAAACATTTTGCAGCCTCTGAGGACAAGGAGAGCAATGGCTGGTATGCCAGCTGCTAGGTCCAGGACTCAGCACTTCCTGCTATAACAACTGGTTGAAATCATCTATCAGAAAATGGATTGCAAAATTAATTTTGTGAAACCATAATATTTGGAGATTAAAGTCATAATTCTCTGAATAAAATCTGTTTCCTCTGGAAGACAAACAAAAGACTTATGATTAAGCACTCGGTGCAATATCCTTTTTTCTGCCTTTCTATCTTCTCTAAACCTCATTTCCACTTTAATACAAATTGTGAAGTAGTAGCATTTAAATGGGAAATCACATGGGAGGAGTATACTGTATTGTTACTGAGATGCTCGGAGTGTCTCATTTTAATTTACTCTCCATTAGAAGAATGATGTTTAGAACATATCCATGCAGATTACTAAACTACCCTCAAATTACTGCTGAGGAACAGAAAACATACCTTCAGAGGAAGAAGCTCTTGGGGTGGCTAATGTCCCTCCCAGAATAAACATTTTGAAAGAAGATAAATAAGCCCACAGGAAACGAGGAATTTATATTTTTTTAAGATTATGCTGATAAAAGCATGAAGAGAGGCCTTTCTGTGACTGACTATAACAGTCAGAGTAAACACCTACACTATTCCTAGAGGCAAAATAATTCTTTTCCCAGACTTGGCTGACCAGGTAAGGAGTGAGAAGGGAGAAGAGACTAAATTACCCTGTCACATCAGGAGGGGAGCTAGCTAATCCTGCACTAACTGAGCCTCTGAACTACATCTGAAAGGGCAGGATGAGGTGAGCTCCCACTGCCAGTTGATATTCTGTATGTGTCGCGCATTTCAGTGCAGACTCTTAGTTTCCAGCACTACATGTCTGGCAGCTTTTAAAGCAGTAAATTTATCTGAAAATTAAGAAGAGTTTTATTGCTTAAACAAGCCCCTTTATAACAGAAACTTGCCAAAAAACCTGCCCTGTCCAGCAACCCAATCATAGCTGGTGCGTGAAGCCGGCTGTTTGGTTTAGCATAAACTGCTTTTTGCAGGGGGAGTGTGAGAAGAGAAAAGAGCACAAATGGTTCCATTTGAGTTCAGATGCATTTCTGATGACTTAAAAAAAAAACAGCTGAAGGGTGAAAAAAATCTTGTGTGCAGCAAATGGGGATTTATAGGGATTAAAGTCACAGGTTTAGGATCTGGAAAAGCGCTTCGCTTGTTTTGTGTTATAAAAAATTATGGATTAATTTACAGAATGATGATGAGGGGAATTGCTTTTGATTTAATACATAAGCAAATAACTCTGGTTTGGGAGTGATGGGACAAAAGAGTCCCATTATTACCCATGGATAGCTGCCTGGGGTGCTTGAATTCAGCAGGACTGTTCAGCATTTGATGTGTGGGCAGACCTTAGGCAGTTTTTTAATGAAGTGCTGTGATAGATGCACACAGAAAATTCCAGGGTGATTTACATCCTCTGTGATACTGCAGAAGACAATAAGATTGCTTTCAGGGAGACTGAGGAGTTTTGCCTTTTTTTGCCTTTAGCATTGCTCATTTTATTCACCATTATTATTTCTAATACTCTCTTCAGAAATACCTGCAGCTTCTAATGGTTTCACATATTTTTGAGGTAGCACCTGACCCTCATGAACCCAAAAGTGTGATCACACAGAGGACACTAATTCCCTGGCAACTTGGATGCACGCAATACATGAGCACTTAAATGCAAACAGAAATACAGGAGAAAAAGGTCCATCTACAGAATCCAGTAACATGTGCTCAGCATGCCAGGTCAGCAGATGTGATCTCTTGCTTCAGAGGTTCAGAAACATTCACTCCAGGACCTCACAAACCATTTTCTTTAAATTCTGAAGTGTTTATATGAATTAATTGCATTTTCCTTTCATATTGCCAATTGAGATATGGATTTTGCTAAAATTGGAGGAAAACTGGGACTCAGGAAATAAAGTTAATAAGCACATATGGGTAAAATATACCTACCATATACAAATGTGATAAAATTGATACCAAAAAAGTGATAAAAATTTAGTATTTATTATCTTTTTCCAGGAATCCAATGTCCCATCAGGGATTATTTTATATCGTTCTATATGCAAGGAAAAATGTATTTTGCCTGAGAAACATTATGAGACATAGATTTTAACTCCAGAAACAGATGCTTAAAAAAAAAAACATAAGACAAAATTAATTTTTGCCTTTGAAACAGCGCAACCAGCTTGAAAGAGCATGGTCATATGCCTTCTGATAAAAGTATTAAGAATAGGGGATTTTCTGTGACTGGGAGGGTCAAAAGAAGGACCTGGTCATTTGAGGAAGTGATCTTTCCCCCTGCCTGTGGTTTTTAAGTAATTCCACATTTAAATTTATCAAATTAAGTCCAGACATCAGTATTAAGCATGTATCTAAAGCTACAGATGGAGGTCTTTCAGTCAGAGTAGCTTAAAAGAAATTGTGATAAAAGTGAATATTTTCCATTCTATTTAATGGAAAGTAGCATGCTAAAGTTGAAAACATCAAATGATGAATTGTCTTCTACTTGGGTGAATTTAGAAGCGTCCCACAATCAATGAGGAGGGAAGAGAGACCGCCGTAACATGCAAGACATTTATCAGGTTTACCTGCTTGTGAGCGTGGTCGTAAGAATTGATGTGGTTGTCAAATTCCTGGTGTTTGTGGTACTGCTTGTCACACAGTTCACAGTAGAAGTTAGCCTTCACATCCTCCAGGGCCTTAGCTGCAGCTTTCTCCTTCTCAGCATAGTCCTGCAGAGGCAGAAGCAAAGGGAGGCTCTTCACCTGAGACCGTGAACTCCTGCTTCAGCAGCTCTTCCATCAGGCACACTGCAAGCACTGGACCCCTGGAACACCAGACCCCATCCCAAACATGCTAAGCAGGTTTTGGTCCTAAATGGGATTCATTAAAAGAGTTGTGTTTCTTGGGGAATTGTTCTTACTACTCATTGTAGGTTCTGCTGTACGGAGGGAGGAGCAGGGTGCAGAGGAATACCATCAGGATACTGCCTAGCCCCTGGGCAGGAAAGCTGAGCAGTGAGAACAAGCAAGCCCTCAGTGTCAGCCTGTTAATCAGCCCCAGATTGCCCCAGTATCTGCTCTTTCAGGTACTATTGCTCACAAGAAATAAAGTGGTTCAATCTGATATTACGGCAGATTTTCCTTTGTGTTCTGCTTTCTGACTTCTCTGAAATATTCACTGGGGCCAGGCAGAAGATTGCCATGGCTGGCTGAGATTTCCCTGGAGCAGAGCCATCTCTGCAAGATCTTTTTCTGTTCTTCCCTGTCCTTCCCAACATCTGCATGAAGGGACACACCGTCCAGCCTGGCCAAAGTGAAAGTGACTCTTGCCTGCCTGTCACAGGCCACAGCCACTGAGGAGAGCACTAGCTCATGTCCAGCTGAAAACAGGGAAAACACAATTAGTTCCCATATAGTTGCCTTCCATATCTCCCCAGTGACACAAGTGAGTGTCATGGAGAGTCAAATACTTCAATTCAACACATAATATTAGGTAAAAAGAGAAAATTTCAAATATAGGAGCCAGAAGTTACTGAGCTCAGATTAATGCACTTAAATAAAGGGGGTTTTTATGTAAAATTGGCAGCAGCCTTTGTCAATCTTATTTCTTTTAAAAGTCATTCATTATACTGTTGTTATTTTTATGACACTTCCTCAAACATTTTGCATTAAAGTGCAAACTTCTGATATGGAAAACAAGAACAAAAAAAAGTTGGTAGAAGCTATTCATTTTGTATTCATATTGACAAGCTGATATTTCTTGAGTGTGTGTAATATATTGCCAGGGATTGCAGTAATTCATCATTTGCTGTACCGTTTTCTCTCCTAAAGACACGAGCACTTTCTGCTGCCAGGCTCTCCATGCTCTGCAGTCAGTGCTGTCTGCTGCCCACATGCTTTCACCACTCTTTGCATGACAAACTCAGAGTGCATGAAAGCCAGGACATGCTGCACATCTGGGACAGCCTGCTCTTAGCACATCCCAGTGCCCAGCCCAGCTCCAGGGAGCAGAGGGGGCTGGTGTGTGGGTAGGGCAGACCAATATGAACTTACATTCTGA
This sequence comes from Serinus canaria, assembly GCF_022539315.1. NCBI lineage: Eukaryota > Metazoa > Chordata > Aves > Passeriformes > Fringillidae > Serinus > Serinus canaria. The sequence continues at coordinate 22,224,328 of NC_066315.1, read as the reverse complement.
GCCCTTCACAGGGGGAGGGACTCTCTTAATGAATGACACGATTCAAATCTGAGACTTGGCCAAGCAGCTGATGCTGGTTGTTGGTGTGGCTCACTGAACTTTGCACAGCTCTGTGCTGTCAGCCCTTCTGTTTTGCCTCTTTTTCTCTTTACACCCTCAGATTGGTGTGAGTAGGTCTTGTTTGCACCATAGTTTTGGAGGTTACCTTTGCTGGTGAGATTAAATTCATCTAAACTTGGCTGTCTAGAAGTTAGGTGCATGGGTAAGACAGAATCCTAAGCTTCTTCTGTAAGAAAAGAAAAATGCTAGACACTGCCAAATGGTTATTTATCCCATCTATTTCAAAAAACCCATTTTAGGATGAGATTAAATTCTCCAGAGGTTCTATCTCTCTCTGACCACTGCAAGGCTCTAAATTACTAACCTGGCCTACATCCTTAATTCTTAGATTGCTGAACTCAAAGATAATAAATTCTGTATTGTATTTATTTAGATTCAATTCTAAATCTCCCATTGAAACTTGCATGAACTGACCTACTTGAAGACAGGAGGTCAAAGAGGAACACTGTGCCCAGAATTTTGGTTTTACAACTTATTGGTGATACCAATGGCTTACCAGTTCCTCCCAGAGGGGAAACATGCAAATAAATCTCTTTCCTGCAAGCATCTAGCTCAGGTGGGTCAATATACTATAGTGCACTAAGAAAAAAAAAAACTAAGCTGAGCTAACATTTCTCCACTTGAGAGGCTGCTCAATTATGGTAGTTAATCCTTGATTGTATCAGGGAGAAATATACCCACAATCAAATAGTTAAATAGCTTTCATTAGTTATTTAAATTTACAGAGCCCATTAAAAAGTGATACTTTTCAGCTTATGCTTCAGACCCATTGTTTTGCTAGCATTAATTATTCACCAGGCCTTTGATATAATTAAAATGCATAAATTAGGATGTGGATGCAATAGTATTAATTATGCAGAGATGTCTTCCCTGAAAATCAAGTGTTGGAGGCAACATATTTTTATTCTAAACTGGTAAAAATGTAAGTTTTGCACTCACTGGAAGCCAGCCAAAGCATAGTTGTTTTGCAGGAGGGGTTGTGGGATGGGTTTTTTTGGTGGGGTTTTTTTGTTGTTGTTTTTCTTTTGTTGTTTTTTTGGTTGGTTGGTTTTGGGGTTTTTTTTGCTTGGTCAATTAAATACTTACAGCCTGCTCCATCTTTCCTTCTGCAGCCTGTTTGGGGTGAATGCACTGCAGTACTGTCTGTAAAGCACAGCTGAAACTGCTGCTCATGAGCATTCCAAACTGCCAACTTTATCTTTCTCAGCAGAAATTAATACAGTTCCCTTCACATAAAGATGTTTTAAAATAGCAACAAGGCAGCTCCCAGGTGCATCCTAAGATAATCACAACTACCTCCATTGCCTTATTGCTTAATTATGCTTGTCTACCATGGCAAAAGATAGAACTTCCTGCTTGCTTATCGATCAGGTGCAGGGAAATTGAATGCCACATCACATACTTTAGAAAGGTCATGGATTTTTTCTTTCTCTACAAAGACATAAGAACTCCTAGCAGTACTGTAAATTGTGCATAGTCAAATGAATTTTCACATCCAGACTTCTAATATCATCTCACTAGGATTGTACAGACCGATGGTCAATTCTGGCATGGTAAATGTGATCTCATGAAAGGAAATCTATGGAGCTGCACCTGTAGGAAGCATATGTGATCATGAAGGACTGATCACACAAATGCAGACACAGGCAGGCAGCAAAGATGCACCAACGCATTTTGAACCCTGAATCTTCAATGATAAGGAATATATGTGTCACAGTCTCATAAATTTTATTCTAGATCATACCCTCCTCGGCAAAGGCACATAGCCTGGGTAGATGTGTGTATACTTAAAAGACAATATAAGTTAGCAGTTCTGTCTTTGATCATGGACAGCAGTGGTACAAGCTCATGTAAAGGGTGATGTCATCCTTGTAGGTGAGAACTCCTAGAAACCATGGATTAACCAACTTCTGTGGTGCTGGATGCAGACAGTGAAGTGGATAATGACGAACAAGTGCAGAACATGTCTCTAAATGCATTTTTTCTAGAAGCCTGCAAAATGGTTCCATATTATAGATTTTAATTGCATTCATGTCAATTTGACCCACAGAGGCGCATAACTGTAATAATTGTATATATTGGATTAATTTAAAAAAATTACCTCTCTTGCATGTTAGGCTAGAAGTGCTTTCACTTAGCAGCTACTTTTGCAGTATGCTTGGTATTGTGAAAACTCAATTAATGGTAGCTGACATTTCATTTTCTAATATGGGGGAAATCAATGAAAAATCCCATGTAACTGAGTTTTCTTGAATGTTGCCACTGACATCTAGTCAATTAGAAATCATTTATCAAATCTAGAGTCTGTAATAGATATTTAATAGACTGCATGGCCATTAAAGGATGCTGATCTAGACAAAACAATACCACATTTCTTGTCCCAGTAACTGATTGTAAATATACCTGCTATGTTCAAATGGACTAAGGTGAAAAGTAGGTCACTTGATAACAATAAAACTTGCGGAGGCAATTTTCTACAAACCCATGGATTTCTATAAATATAGTAGAGTAAATGCATGGTGCTTGTAATAGAATATGAGAAAAAAATAGCATCATTAGCCCACTTCTGATTACCTATTTCTAAATTGGAATGCAAAATTAGTGACAGAACAGCTAATTCACATTAATGCAGTGCTCAGTAAGTGACAGACTGCTTCCTCTTTGGGGACATAAGCAATCAGTTTGGTAACTTAAATATAATTTTGTGAGTCCGATTAGGTACGAATGCAAGTTTTAAATACTCAAGCAACTACAGAGGTGCCTCTTGGAGGTTCTCAGGCTAGAGGTTAAAGGAGAAATAGGATGAAGAGAAAGCACATGAATTAGCTACAGATTACAGTCTACATCTAAGACTTTTAAACATATTTTCATTAGTTATTTAGGTGACAAAATGAATTGTGATTATCTATGAAATCTATGAATGGTACTAATTAACAGCATAGGGCATACAAATGTTTTAGGGACCAGGGTCAAGATTCAAAATTACTGTAATAATCTTCAGATATGACCTTAAATCAGCAAGATAAAATTAAGTAAGATGTTTTTCAAGTGCTGCACTTTGGACGGGGGAATCAATATGAGATTAGGCATAGCTGCATAAAAAAATGCAAATGCAAGAAAAAAGGTCCAAGAGTTACAGTGGAAAAGAAACCAAACGAAAGTCAACAATGAAAGTCAAGGCAAATCACATTCTGACATGTTAATAGTGATGGTATAAGTAAGATGCTGAGGGTAATTATTCCACTTGACTCAATATTGGTTAAATGTCAGCTGTAAAATACTATTTGGTACATCTACACTAGCAAATAACTTGGCTTCTAGAATCTGACCCTCTATCATTCCCACTATGTGTGTGATAGTTCATTCCTGGGCTTTTTCATTTCAGAGTTGCCTTTTTAGATAAAAACGATTGCAGCTCCAGAATAACACCTGGTGCAGGGACCACACTCTACAGGCAGCAAGGATGAGACACCACAAACCTCTCCATGCCCCTTATAGCCTTATGAAAACCCAAATGATTTTATCAAAGAAAGCAACATTTGCATGCCATAAGAAAGCATGCAGCATCATATCCCAGAATGACTACCCCAGCAGTGGCTTAACAGAGCCATTACACCTCATCATATAGACTGAAATAAAAAACAAATATAATAATCACACCTAACAGTACCAGACAGAGGAGACTTCAGGCTAAATGGACATATGGTCAGTTTGTCCTGGGGTGCATGTACCTTTTGGGGAAGACCAAAATGTAGATGCAGCCTTTGAGACAGTTTGCTTCCCACAATTCAAGAAAGACATAGATGTACTCGAGAGAAGCAGAAGTGCAGAAGTGCTCAAAGTGTACACTTTGAGCAGAAGTGTAGGGATCAGGGCTTTAAAAGTAAGTTCCATGCCTAAATTAGGCAAACTAGATCCAATTTGTAATTTATATTTTCATTGAATCTTTAGTGCGAGCACTCGTAAATAACATTTTTGAGGAAAATATATAGAACTGCCTAGGCTGGTACAAAACATCTCTGGGTGATCAGGACCTGCACATACATGTGGAGAAATAGCAGCTGTAGAATCTTCATTTTGAGTGCTCATTCACCACATCTTCCAAATTCACCAGTTTTAGGGATAGCTGCACATAATTTTAATGTCCTTATATATTTTCTTCTGCAGCTAGAGTGAGATAGATTTTAAACCATCTTTAAAACTCAGCAGGCAGGTGATAGAAGTAATCAAAGTACTTGTGTGCAGTGGGAAACTTGAGTACCACAAAAATGTCCTGATATTAAGATATGTAACTGAACATCAGGTTGTTTGAAATTAATGAACTTTTCCCTGAAAGCTCTCTTTTTTTTTTTTTTTGTCCTCCCTGGAGAAGACTGTTCACTTACCTAAAGACTTTCCTAGGGAAGTTTAGCTGTGGAGATAGAATAAAAAGCAAGTGATTTGCTCAGCTGCAATAGCTGGCAGTACAGAATGTCTTCATTTATCTCACATATGTTCTGCCATCCTCCACCTTGAAAACTCAATGCATAGTTTCTGCCACTCTGGGATCTACAGTGAGGATTTACAGAGCTATATATTGCAAAGGATTTTTTCTTCAAAGGCAGGAATTGCTGCCATTCTCAGCTGACTCATGGAGGGCAACACCTAACTTCTGCAAATAAATATATCTTCATATTTTTCACACTCAGCCAATTACTGCAGCATTTTCAATTATATGCACATCCATTTGCTACTAGAATGCTGAGAAGTGCAATGCTTTTAGCAGGTCCTACAGGCCTCTCAGAGTACAACCCTGCTGGGACTAATAGGACATGCAAACCAATTCCTGACCTTTTTACTATCAAAATCATCAGTGCTGATTAGAACAAACTTTATAGGACATGAGAATTCAAAGAACATGAGCAGATCTATTCAGATCTTCAGAAAATCTTTTATTTTCTAAGACAAATGGTTGCTGCTGGTAACTTTATAAAGGAATTGAACTTTGAGATTTTCTGTACTCATTTTCAACATTATAAATGGAGCATACAGCCACTAAAAATCTTTATTGATATAGAGGGAATTTTTCAAACATCCCAACATTTTTCTCCTCATTTTCAGAAACTGGTGGAATTGAGATCACATTCTGAAAATGTGATCAGAAGTTGACCTGCAAATGTAATTAGGTACCTAACTGTAAGTTGCTTACAAAATTGTATGTATTCAGTTTAATTCTTAGAAAAATTAACAATTAATCAAATTGGAGCATTTGCATAATTTTATGTTGCAAAGGGATATATCTAAAAGGAAGTATGTACTGGTTTGGCTGGGATAGAGTTAACTTTCTCCAGAGTAGATTAGTTTTCAACTGGGGTTAAAACATGACAGAATAATTGTCAAAATATAATTAATCTAACTGAGAAAAAACTGCCTGGGATGACATGCAGTGCAGAAACATGAGTTCTAAAATAAAGCCAGCTTAAAGAGGGCATTAAAAACAGAGTGGAAATAACATAAAGGGAAAGAAATTTCAATTTGAGAAAATCAGGTGGTAAAAAGGAGATCAGTGATGAGTAGTGTCCCCACAGGGCCATACTGGGACCTGTGCTGTTCAGTAACATCACAGATGACACAGAGGGATCAAGTGCACCTACAGAAAGTTTGCAGGTGACAGGAAGCTGAGAGGTGGGGTTGAGATGCCTGAGGATGGAACACCATCCAGAGATAACTGGACAAGCTCTGAACAAGTGGATGCAAGTGATCTTCATGAGGTTCAACAACGCCAAATGTAAGGTCCTCCACCTGAGTGAGGACATCCCCCAGCTGTAAAAGAAGGTGATATAGGATCTGCTCCCATGTATTAAGCAACTACTGAGATGCAGATTAAAAAAGACATTAAATTGAATGCAGCAAATAAACAACTTCCATACAGACTGGGAAATACACTCAGCCCTGTAGACCAAAGGATAGATATAAATGTATAGATCATTTATATACAATAGAAATAGAAATTATTATATTCAATTATATTTCAATATATTCAGGCTGGAATCCATAAAGTTTCTCATCATCAGTGGAAAAAATCTAAGGACAACTTTCACATTGAAGTTGAAGGTGTCATTTTTAGATGAAGCATGATATATTTATGAGGGGGAATATATGATGGGATTTGGTTGACTAAATTTGATTTGAAGATTTGGGAAAATCTTAAGTTACACTAAATCTGCTTAATGATTAATGTCTTGCTGCTTGATTTTTATCTCTGGGCCTCATTGTTAATCTAACCCCTATATTAATGCTAGCATTAGCATTTGACTTATTGCTTTGAAAGGGTTTCCAAGCATAAAGTCATTAAAGAACAATTTCAAAACACAAACGCTGCCATTAAAGAACAACAAAAAATGTTGCAATCCAGTAACTAAAGCAACAGCCATAAGAAGATGAAGAAATGTGATTCAAGGACAGCCTGAGAACACAAAGGGCATCAGAACTCTCAAAATTCCTGGTGGTAGAGGCTGAACCAATTTCTGGGGTAACCAGAAACAGATGTGAGTCTCTTACAGTTAGGATTATATTCTAAGCATTTAAAAGAAAGTTCTAACAGCTTTTTGGGTAAGATTAAAAAGATAAAAAATTATAGAGAATCTCAGTATATTTACAGCTACTCTGCAGATATGGTTAACTGAGCTTACATGTCAATATGACTGTGAAAAAATGTAGATAGAATAGAAACGGTTTTCTTAAGTTGGACAGAAGAACTGTTCCTGGTATGAAGAAGAAGCAAAAAAGCATTCACTTTTTCTTTATAGTCCTGCTTTTCTGCACAAATGTGGGTCCTTCAGTGAATCTGATCGTGACATTTTTGTCTGCCTTCCATTCAAAGTCAATTCCTTCAATTTGTTCACTGATTCATACTATTTTCTCTCTCCTCCTCTCAGGTGATCATTTCTTTTACTCCTTTTCAGATGAGAGAGGTATTATCAATTAATCTGAAGAGTGAGTCCTCCATTTATGTCTGACTATTCTCACTTTTCCATTGCGATTTGTAGAGTACAATGCATGTTCTAGCACTGCATTTAATGGATTGATGTGATGAATTTCTTTGTCTGTCACCTCTTTTCAGATGGAATGTACTCGACTTTTTTTAGGATCTTTGTACCTTTTGATCTAAAGGTTTCTTCTATAAAAGAAGAACCACACACACACATATATATAAATTTTATGTATATATATCTATATATATAACTTATATATAGTGTATTTCATAACTGAGCTAGCTAAAAGCACTTTGCAACAATGACTTTGCTAATTGTTTGGGAAACAGTGCAGGAAATTTTGTAGGAATACAGAATTTGTATGAGCATAATAATACTTACCACACAACTCATATATAGTTGTTAGAACCATTTTTATTAAGTGCCTTTTTCACAAAATACAGGCTAATCATATCAGATAGCATTTTATGGTCCTTAATAACAATAGAATTAAACATTTAAATCTCTCTCTTTTAACATTGTGGGACTCTTTCTTTGCAGATACCACAAAATTAAAACCAGTTCCTGTAGACTTATTCAATATCATAAATGATGCCATATGTCTAATATCAGTGGATTTCTTTGCTCATGGCAACAGAGAAGAATTTTAAATTCTATGATAAAATATTAATAAACTATTAGTAAATGCAGATTGGTCAATTTATCTCTTATATTATGTATATTTGCAATCTACTTCAGAAAATGTCTTGCAGTGTAAGCATTAATCATACACTTGAATTATATTTATGCCATTCACCTTCACTTAAAACTCATCTATTGCACTCTACTGCATCATTGTTGCATTGGGGAGCATTTGATGGTAAGTTTTTAACCAGAAATCAGGGCATTTCTGCACATTACCTTTTCATGGTTTTTTGGTTTATTTTTGGTTTTTTTTTTTTAACAGAAGCCCAGAACACTCATTTATGTAAGCCTTGCTTTTCTCAGAACCTGAGGTTATCCAAGGGAAAAAGAAAGAACTCCAAATTGCTCTATGAAGTCCAAATGGAAAAACAAAGTTTATTTGCACACCCATATATCCTTCTTCCTCTGCTCCCCAAATGCATTCATGTGAGCTATAAAATTCTATATACTTTCTTTTTTAACTCTGCAGTTTTATACAACCTGCAATTCTATGACCTGACCTAAAGCAAAAAAAGAATCTTTTCATTTAGATGAAAGTATAATATTTGCATTCTGATTGGAAAAATGCATGGGAGGGACAGAGAGAGGGAGATAGGAAAGATGTGAGTGTGACAGGAACAGAGGAAGGAAGGAAGGAAGGAAGGAAGGAAGGAAGGAAGGAAGGACAGGAAGGAAGGAAGGAAGGAAGGAAGGCAAGGAAGGCAGGAGGACAGGAAGGAAGGAAGAGAAGGAAGGAAGGAAGAAGGAGAGGAAGTAGAAGGACGGAGGAAGGAATGGAAGGAGGAAGGAAGGACGGAAGGACGGAAGGAAGGAAGGAAGGAAGGAAGGAAGGAAGGAAGGAAGGAAGGAAGGAAGGAAGGAATACTTTTTCTACCTCTATTTTATCCAAGTGCTTATGGCTCAAAGCTCACCCTGCAGCACACATGGCAATTAAAATTAGTTGATTTTTAAATACAGCTGGGTACTCAACTTGTAGATTGATGGCACCCTTATGGCAATTTCCAAAAGCAAACTCTCTGTCATCCCATTTTCTTCAGCCTTGATGCAGAAAATAACTGCCTGGAAGGAGTCCCTGTATTCAAGTGCCAAGTGGTTTTCTTGAGTTTTCAAGCTCAGTGTACAACCACTCCAGGGGTACACAAAAGAATCTTTCCATCCCATGATATCCTGTTCAATTTAAATGCCTTAGCATTTTTGTTCTCTTGCCTTCTGCTTTTTCTGGTCCTTCCTTTCTTTCACATTCCAACCCAAGAAAGAAACAGAATCCTTGTCCCATCCTGCCAGTTTCTGTGTTTACCAGGCTGTATAACTGGTAGTGACCTTCATTAACCAGCTGTAAGTCTGCAATAGTTTTGATTACTTATTCATAGAAAAAAAAAAATGTTGTCAGAACATAACTTTAGAGCAAATTCCTGGCCTTCATGAGGATGTGGAGAAACCTCCATGCTCACAATCAGTTGTGACACCTTGCCAGTCACCAACTTCTCTTTCTATTCTATCACCCAGGTTAAGAACACGTAGCAAAAGGGCATGAAGGGCTATCAGAAAATGTTGGCCTGAAATGCTCCAGCCTATCCTCATGTCTTGGTGAAGTCTGTTCCCAGAAGATGGAGCAAACACAGTTGTAGCTGTCTCCAGCTCCAGCCCAGGCTCTAGCATGGCCCAGCAAGGCTGGGCTCAATGGAAGTTTTGAAACTGATTCTAATGAGACTGTAAGATCCAGCTATAACAAGCATAATAAAATAAAAACCAAACCAAACCAAAACAAAAAGGAAGATACCATTTAGATCCAGGGGAATTTACTGAGATTATTAAAATTAATAGAAGAGAGGGTGAACACATTCTTGCAGAGACAGATTTGGAAAAAAAACCAAAACAAATCAAGATGTGGAAGAGGAAATAGCTGTTTAAAAGACTACATTTTTTTTCCTGCTGTGGTATTTTGTGAGTAAAATACTAATATGGTACAAAATTGATAGCAAACATCTTTTGTGCTCTTGAATTCATCATGTTGGTATTAGGAACAGAGCTGTATAATGCAACATGCAATTTAAAATAAAATGTCAGTGTCTGGACACAAAAGGTCTTAAACAGATACTTTGTTGAACAAATAAAGGATGATCCATCCTCATCTTCCCTCAAATGAATAAACTATATAACACAGAACTAATTCTGTCACAAGTACTTGGTTGGGAATATGTTACCCACACGTAATGAGCACTTCTAGTGCTGCTGTGGAGACCTGAGGCTTCCTGAGACAACAACTCAAGCAGCTGATTGCTGTTTGATTCTGTAAAATGAGGTCTCCTGGGGTGTCCATTAATCCCATGAATTTACTGAACACAGGGCAATGTAGAAGTGCTTGATTTCAGAAAAATGAGCCAGGCTGACATCTCTCGACTTAAAAGAATATTTCTGGCTTCTCCATCCCCTATTATAAATACAAATGGGGAGTTCTCAGCTCCTAGGCTACCATCATTAAATTTCTTGCCTTACTGTGTGTCACATTTCCAAAGAATGAGTCCTAAAGAAATTATTGCATTTATATCCATTACAGACTCTCTGGATTCTTCTTTATTTTTCAACTGTGGTTCTGTGTTGAATATTTAATGATTTTAATGCAACATAAGTGAATAGTAGTTCCTAACTTTGATTTTTATAACCTGTTAGTCCAACCATTAGTGTCATGAAACAATGCACAGTCTTATTAGGTAATGGTGCATTTCCTTAATGAATATGAATACAAGTGTGTCAGCTCTCTAACTCTTGATCTAATTAAAATAGATGACTCAATGAATTAATGATGAGACATTTCCTTCCAGTATTTGAAACCTAAATAGTAAACTGTCTGTTATTAAGTAAAATGCAACAAACAAAAACCCATGAATATAATCTCAGTTACCAACACCTTGGAATAGCAATTTTATTAATAAACCTGGAGGAATTAATTTATATGGTGTTTGTCTTGTAATTGCTTGCCAAACTTTCTTTTGCCACAGTTTTTCTAAACCTTGTTATTTTGTATCCATCCCATTGACTCTTCACTGCTTACATTTTGGTTCAAAGCAACCTATTCTAGTGCATTTCTATGGCTGGTGATTTGGGTGTAATGCCCTTAACTTTCCTCACTGAACAGCTTTTCACTATGCTGTCAATATACTGTCTGGAGCAGAAAATCAACCATCATGAGATTTGATGCATTCCTGTGCAGCTGGATTGTTCTGAGCAGGCTCACACTGATATCAACAGCTCTCTGATGGGACAGGCTCTCACTAGTGCCAGAATTCACAACTGTGTCCCACACATTTGGGGAATAACACAAGTTAATAAGATAACACAAGGAAATAAGATTTTTTTCAGGTGTCATTGCTTGTATTTAGGGAGAGTCTCCACCCTTTTTGATACAACTGCTGTGCCACAGGAAATTTCTAAAAGCAGAAGTTCTGACTCGATTGGTTAGGGCTTTGACTAGTTTATTTAGGAAGTTAAGTCTGTAGTAATTCAAAAGCAATCAGGACTTTATTTGCATTATGACAGGTGTGATCAAGTGAGATTCAAACTCCATAATAGCAATTACTGCTAGCCTGAAAGTTTTCTTTTTCCTCATTTGAGAGGAGCACAGCTCTTAGACGCTGGACACTTAGCCATATTCAGAGATCTCTATTCTAGTGGCTTCTGACTTGCAAATTAAGTACAAAATATTTTCATATATTCAAAATACTTATCCTGCTCCAGAAGAATAACTCTGACAAGTTTTGCCTTATATGTTTAACAGAGAGAAATAAAAATCCATATGTGATGTATATGGTCACCTCTGACTTCATCTTCAAGCAATTTGTCTTATGGTTGCATAGACTTATATTTATTACTCAAAACATAATTCTGAAGCTTGACTGCCTTCCACAAAGACCACAGCACCAGCACTTTGGCCTCATCATGCTCAGCTTTACAGCACTGGATTTGTCTGCATCTTCCTGGAACTTGTAGGGCTGCATTGGCCATCCCAGCTGCCTCTTGTGAGCCCAGTGTCAATCCAGCATGTTGGATGAGATATCATTTGGAAATAACAAGAGAAGAAATGAGCCTTTATATTTCCTTCCTCAGGGATTGGGATGCCTTCCTAAAGTAAAATAGCTAAGCTGTTCCTTGCAAACTTGGCCTCCCTTTCATGTCTTGCCCACTAAAAGGTGAATTTTATGTTCAGTTTGGGAACGTGGTACTACATTTATTTGTGTCCCTTTTTTAATCACCAGGACAAAGGAGTTCAGTACAACACTAAGGCTCCAGCCTTAGCCCAGTGAATTGCATGCCGACATCTTCAATAATTTTAGTGGGTGAATATTTCTAGAAAGCATGGAAAAATATAACAAAGAAGATGATTGGAAAATAAAAGAACAAATGACAAAGCACCCAAGGAAATGTACAGGGGAAAACATAGCCATGGAAGATGATGGAAAGAAAATCTTCACGCTAATTACCTAACTGAAAAGAAACCTCAGCATGTGGATATACATTCTTTAACATTGTTCTGTTTAGTGTCTGTAGTATAGTATGTATAATATAACTACAAAACTATTCTATGATTGCATCTAATATATATATTACATTCATCATATTATTATACTGTTACAACAGTAGTAAAATACTGATGCAAATATGCTCTAAATAATATCAAATAAATGTTAATAATACATTGCTAGGTTTTTACTATATTATTAATATTTAAAATTTATATATTATATTATTTTATAAAAGTGATAAGAAGTTGGCATCACTAAATCTAAATAATGCTTCAACATTATACTTTGCTATAAGGAGAAATTGTGTTACTACTATGCTGCTACCAATTTGGCTCTTATAATAACCTGTATTTTCACAAATCACTTCAAGTAAATATATGGTGCCATAGTTTCTGATATAGTTTCAATATCTTGAAATTTACAGCAGCATGCAAAGCTAATGGGGATTGAGATTTGAGATTATTTCAAATATAAAAAAATCCTTTTTTCATATTTTTTGATTTTATGGCTAATGTTTAAAAAAATAATTTTTCAGTTTGTTTCGTTTTACTGAGGATGCCATAAAAGAGAGGCTACTTAAAATAATGAGAGTTTATGGCAAGTTAATCTTTTAATAATACATTTGCCCCTAATTTCTCTGTTACAGATTTTAACCCATAATAAATTAACTAATAATAATTAACTCATAATAGATTAACTAATGATAAATATAACAATTTTGGCTGGTACTCCAGATAAAACATGCAGGGGTCCATGAACTAAAGTATTTTCTTCAGTAGATACTTAAAAATTTCTATTCATAAAAGTCATAGTTAAGTCCTGGCAATCCTTATCACAACTGTTCAAGATGTACTGTTCTAAAACAAGCACTTGCTTGGTTATGCATGCATAATAAACCCTCTTACTGAATTTGCTTCTCCTTACCACTTCTTCATTTGCAAATGTAATACATTCTTGCATGCAGAATAGGATAATGAAATTAATGTCATGCTTATATTTTCAATAAACAAAAAAGTAGTCAGCATACAATAAAATAATGGAAAATTAAAGTGACAAAGCAAACACGATAGTCATACAACAGGCACAAACCCAGCCCATTTCAGGCATTATTTAATTCAGAAATTATACTCCTGCCCAGAAAATTTATCACATATCAAACAAACAAACAAACAAAAAAAATCTGTGTTTTTTTAAACACTAGTTGGTCACCAAGACATTTTCTGAAGTGACTGAATTTCTGCTCAGATCCTGTATTTGGTAATCAGTTGTAGTGCCCTGAAATGTAATGATGTGACACTGGCATCTAATTTCGGAATAAATTCAACCCTGTAGAGAAAACCTACTTACTATTCTCTGCCCCGCCTTGAGCAAAATGTAGAAGCTTGACTAGTGCTCTACACTGGGTTGAATTCCATTTACAATGAGTGTCAGTGTGCAGACTTTAAAAAAAAAAATCAAAGTTACTGGAGGAAAGGCAAAGGCTGGGCCTTGTCTGAATTAACGACAGCTTTATGTGGAGTTTAAGCTTATTTTCCCCTTTGTTTGCAAACTCATGCTAAAAAACCAGAAGGAAATTCTGAAATCCTCATGCACAGCAGGGCCTTCCATAGTTGCATTCACCTTGGTTTCACTGAAATAAGGCTTCTTTCTTTAGTCCCTTGAGGTGCTGAGGACGTTTGGGGTTGGTTGGATCACCAAAGCTGCTCACATGCTCCTAACACATTCTGGAACCTTGTGTTTAAGTACAGTGTAATCATTGCTCTGGAATAACACCATCTGCAGTTCAGCCAGGGCACCTCATACAAGTGATTTGAGATTCTGAAGGCAAAAGGAAATTAATTGTAGTGCAGTCTTGAAAAACTTAAAATATCTATATTAAAGGCTATGTGTTTTATTAATTTTTTGGATCTATTTATGCTAAAAATAATAATTAAAAAAAAAAGCCCAAACAACAGGTACCAGTCAGGGGTTCTTCAGGGAATGTGGCCACCCTCCCTTAGTATTTTGGATCAGAGCAGTAGCAAGCTTCTGAAGCAAACTCAAAAGACTTCTCTTTTTCCTGCAGGTTGGCTTGATTCATGAAGCACCTTTGGTGTGTGCAGTGGCTTTCTTTCAAGGGAAACAGAAGGATAAGAACTGCCCAGGGTACATGCTAAATGTGCCTCAAACACCATGGAAACATAAAAGCGCAGACTAACTTGATCCATGGGTGAAGTAGGGACCACTGCTCCTAGTAAGCAGCCTAAATCTTGTCCAAAGCAAAATGTCTGAACAAGGCTGATGTAGGTGTCTCAAAACCAACCCTTTCAATTCACAGATCCACTCCTACTAAATGGAATTACTGTCCATGTAGTCAAGGCCTGGCTTCATGGTAGCCAGAACAGCTTATGAAACTTTACGTGGCTTTTGTAACTTCCCCTGCCAGACTCTCTACCACATTTGGTCCTGGTTCACCTGAACTCAGCAAAGAAAAAAGGTTTAGCTGCATACCACTGGGGCATTTGTAAACATATTGTATCATACATCTCTTCCCTGGGTGACAGCTGGGTTGTTAGACTTCTCTCTACCTTTCCAGATTGAGGGCTTTGTGTTAAAAATAAGAACAATAGCTTGCTAAGTTATGTTAAAAAACACTCACTCCATAGTCCACCCTGCATTCAGCCCATCATCAAGAAGATGGGGTCAAACACTAGGGCTGCTCTGTGTAGAAGTGAAGGACAGCCACTAGTTTTAAAATAGCAATGGAAAGAATGTGAGCCCCCAAAGTGAATTTTTCCCCTACTGCATTCAAGAAAAGAGTCAACTCTAACTTACACAATAAGGTCACTGTGTTTAGGGACTGATTTTTCTTTTCCATCAAGGAGACACAAATGAAGCTTAGGTTCTATAAACTGAACATTTTGATAACACTGCAGTCAGGTCAATTGGAGTGGAACTGGTACAGAAACATTATCAAGCATCATTTCAATAGTGTGTGGCTGTCTTCCAGGAGTGCAAATATCATTACAACGCAGCAAATCAGTCCACGAACCAGATTATCTGAACAGCCATTATCAGCACTCAGGAAAATAATATCAGTGACTGACTTCACCTGCCTGAGTGGTTTAAATGTCCTGCCTTTCCATACTGATAACATTTGGCACCACTTGCAGCCTGAAGAAAGCATAATTTTGTTTGATGTAATTATAGAACCATAGCAATTTTTGATAGAGAAGAAAAGACATATAGTCTAGGTCATCTTGTCCATCTTCCTGTAACTACATGAAAGTAGCCTGGCCATGTGCCTGAAGTGTAGTAGAATAACACTCGCTTTTTTTCCCCTCTGTGGTTTTCTTTATTGGATTTATTGGTTGGATTTTCAGATTCAGAGCAGCAGAGTTCCCAATAGCAATGCCATCGGAGTCTTTCCATAGGGAAAATACTAGTAATTTGTTTTGGCAGAGAAGAATAAGAAGTGAGACGTTA
This sequence comes from Serinus canaria, assembly GCF_022539315.1. Lineage (NCBI taxonomy): Eukaryota > Metazoa > Chordata > Aves > Passeriformes > Fringillidae > Serinus > Serinus canaria. The sequence goes on along the minus strand of NC_066315.1, from coordinate 22,208,565 downwards.
TTTTTAGAAATGTTCAAAAGATTTTCCTTGTGGTTTAATCTCCCCAGCACAGGATGTCTGTGTGCAGGAGGACACTTTGGCTTGGTATAGGCAACTGCTTCCCTGTAGTCCAAAGCTGGCAACCTGACTTGGAGGCAGTCAGGAAATTTGTACTGCCAGGTGGATTTTGAAGTGGTTTAGGTGGATTTTGAATACAGTGTGATTCAATACAAAGAACAATTTAGAGGCAGAATCCCCATTAACCAAATTATGTTTCCAGTCCTTAGTTTGCTTCACAGTATACAAAGTTAGTGTATGCTAGATATGCTATGGGATAGACTCATATCACAGAATGTTTTGGGTTGGAAGTGACCTTAGAGATCATAATGTTCCAACCCTCTGCTATGGGCAGGAACATCTTCCACTAGACCAGACCCACTAGATCAAAGTCCCATCCGACCTTGATACTTTCAGGGATAAGGCATCCACAACTTCCCAAGATGACCTGTTCCAGTGTCTCAACACCCTCACTGTAAAGAATTGCTCCCTATTATCTAAATCTAATTTAAACCTATTCTCTGTTCAAAGCCCTTTTCTAACATGACATGTATTTTGTAGCCCCCTTTAATTACTGGAAAGTGCTATAAGGAGTCCCTGGAGCCTTCTCCAAGCTCAGCAATCCCAACTCCCTCATTGTCTTCACAGAAATGCCCAGTGCTCTGGCTATCCCTGTGTCCCTCCCCTGGACTCACTCCAACAGTCCACGTCCTTCTCATATACCCTATATACAACATCAACCTATAGTCTATGAGAAAAAATTTTAAGTTTTCCATTCATCCCTGTAATGTTTTCTTGCTTGGAGCAGTGCTGCAGTAGACATTTGATTGGTAGTATAAGACTAGTTTTACCCTAGTTATAGGAATGAATTTTCACTAGTTGTAGTTTTGCTTGGGGGTAATTCTGATTTAAATAATGATGTACCACACATACCATGTGTAGGTGATACAGCACAGACTTGGTTTAGAATACCAACCTATTTTAAAAAAAATTTACTAATAAAATGCCATCATCAGCTTTGAATTGTACCCTTAGATTTTTCTGAGGCCACAGAGAAGCATGCTACAGTACATTATCAGTCTGTAGTCGCCTACTATTTGCTCAGCAGTAAGCTTGCATGGTTCCATTAGCTTGCTCAGTTTAGGCACAAAAAGATCCAGCTACAGATTCAAGAAAAGCTAGAAAGCAGATGCTGACCTCTGGCACCCATGGAACATTTCCACACTCAGTTTTCCATTATCCTGGAGGGTGTTCTCATTACCAGCTCCAAGAAAAGTTTTCCAAAGAGCAGTGACACAGAGAGCACTGTAAGGATGATTGCTCCCATGGACTGCCAAAGCATTACTTGCAGCTGAGTACCAGAGGATGACTTTAACAAGACAGTCCTACTGAGCACAAACCTGTGCAGTCATAAGTGCAGGCCCTTAGAAAGGTGTTAACTTCATGGCTATGACACCTAAGGAGAGGTATTGAAACGTGCACTGCCCAGACTCTCCTGCTACAGAGAGCTGAGCGCTGAGGTTTGGTTCTGCTGCCCACAAGCATTCACTGCTACCTGATGTGTGCTTAGTCCTGCTCTTTAAGAGCATCAGTCTGCTTTAAATTCTCTCTCCCACCTGTGCAGTAGCTTTTACCTTAGATGCTCTCAAGGGTGAGTGCATCTAACATCTTGTCAGCAGAGCATGGACTGTGAGAAGTCCTGTACTCAGGATCCACTTCAGAGCAACATGAGCTGTTCTCCACACTACACAGCCTGTGGTGGCCAAAAGCTTAGTGGGAGACTTTGAGTTCCTTTTGAGATTCCTGTGGTATCAGTACATCCATACAGGATTGCTGGATGCACTGGACTCCACTCAAGACTCACACCTTCCTAGAAGATCTACCTGGAAAGCAGATGGAATATCCTTGGACACTGGAAATTGTTACCAGATGAGGTAACAATTGCAACTGAATCCTGTAGATAGGCCAGTTTTAGGGAATAGATATTTCTAGATGTTTCAGTATGGAGATGAATATAATCTGGGAAAGTAGATCCAGTGCTTACAGCAGGGAAGGAAAAAACTGAAACCTTTTCATATATTTTCTGCTGGCACTTGTAGCTGACAAGGGAGAGAGGTCAGCCCCATCAGATTAGGGCATGGATTTGGAGATCTTTTTATTTCTTGGCTCTCAAACTTTAATAACTTCAAACCCTCTTTTATGTTAGGTTGCAGGTGCCTGTATTCCTAGCAAAGCATATTAGTAAAAAAAACCTGGTTCTTGTGCTATCCTTTTAACTTCTCTGACTATCCAGGGAATAGAGAAAAAAAAACAAGAAAACAATTTCTTCTTCTTTTTTAATTCTTATTTTTAAGTCATTTATTACTTTGAATTTACTAACATCAGTAGAGACCAATCACCTCTTCCCAGGTGGGATGTCCCTTGACAGTCCTTTTCCATAGGGACAATGGAACTGTCAACCAAACAATGGGTGAGGGATGACACTTATTCTGCAGCTGGTTCACCACATGTAATTCTCTTTTATATTAGATTAAAAAGAAAGTGACCTGTGTGACCCCATAAGTGTTCAAATAATGTGGAAACCTGGTTCTGAAAGTCATTTTTTCACTAGAAAGTTCAGAACTCCTCCTGTTTATACAGAGGGTAGGTGCTTGTAATGTGCTATCACTATTACAGTAAAGTAAATGATAATCAAAAGGGACTCTTAAGAATTTTTTCTCTGTAAGGATAAATTTGTATGTGTGGCTATATTCTAGCCACAGGGTATTTTGGTTAAAAGAAGATAATGGACTTTCAACAAATTACAGGTTTTGCTGATATTTCATGAGGTTCTGTTGGACTGTTTGAGGGATGCCAGAGTTCAGTGTGTGCTATATAATCACAGAGCATACCTGCAATTTTTCCCTATGAATACTTGCAAGCAGTGCAGAAATGAAGAGAGTGATTATGCTTCGGGCAGGTAATTTTGAGTTACTATGTACAATAGTCTAGATAAAATCAATTTCATATGCATTACTCTGTAAGAAGTCTACATGGACTGCTAAAGTCTTAGCCACTTTGACTGCTCAAAACTACATTGTCAAATTTCCTTTTATAATAACAAGAAAAAAGCACCACAATTTGATTTTTAAAAATTCTTTTCTTGCTCAGTGCATAATATTTTGTTCAAATACATTCGAAAAAGGTTTCTCTTTTTTCATGAAGACTGACATACAACACGAAATGACTAGTCTACTTTTGAAAATGTAAAATGTTAAGAAAATAGATAGATGATAGATAGATAGATAGATAGATAGATAGATAGATAGATAGATAGATAGATAGATAGATAGATTTTATACTGTAGAGATTAAAACTAGACATGCTGTTTCTAGTGTTCTTTATGTCACTGTGTTCTGAATGAAAAAGAACCTCCCCTTCCTAGAACCTCTGCCCAAAACCAAATATTCTGTTATGGGGAGTTGAAAACAGTCTGAGAAGTTGAAGATTTCTCCATCCCATGCTTCAATAGGGGCATATATTCAGAATTCAGGCTTCTAAGCTGTGAAGTAACACTGGCTCCAGCATTTCCAAAATTGGTTCTCCAAAAGGCTTTAAACACTGACAGATTTTTGTCTGAGCTTTTCGGTGGTCTATGGCAAATGGAGTTCTACCTAAATTTTAATTCATTAGTGGTGTTAATTTGCTGGGCCCTACTAATTTCTCATATCTTCAGAAATACTACATATACACATTTCTAGAACATTAGAAAGATAATGTAAAACACCACAAAATAATACCAAGAGGCCAGAACAAAATTTCAATGTAAAAAGTTCTATTGGGGGAAAAAAAAAAGGTAAATGACACACCCTGAGGAAAAAAAAATACAGTTAGCAAACAGATGGTAATTCAATAATTAATTAGCTGGACATTTGCTAAATCTGGAGAGAAAACAAATAATTTAATTTAAAAAAAGGGAGTGACTGAAATGTACTGAAAGGACCAAAGGAATGGGCTGTTACTGACTCAGTCATTTTATTAAACTTCTGAGTATTGTCATGCTTTTTAATTTAATCTTTTGTGATCTTGGCACTTTCAAGCATTTTTTCTACCTTTCCCATGAGGTTTCATTTTTTCTTCCAGATGATTCCAGGACAGGAATATTCTGCCTCTACATCACAGCAGGGACAGTTCTTTTTCAGATGCTTCTTATGAGCATTTCCTGACTGTTAGGTTCCAATTTTTATACTTTCTCAGCTCTCTTTAATGCAACTAGGCAAACAACTTGTTGTAAGTATAATTTTATTTCCAACAGCAGACTGCAAAACTGGCGTGCATCTAGGGAGAGACCTTTAAAGAGCCCATTCTGGTTCCTAAATGCTGCAAAGTAGATTTAACTATTAAAACATGTGAAAATAATTTATTTAGACTGTTCACAGTGGCTATCCTTTCTCACTGTTTCCCTTACATCACTGGATTGAACATTACAGTGGTGGGAGTTAGAGGGAGAGAAAAAATCACTGGTCTTGCTGGTAAAAGACTCTTTTACTTGTAGAATGAACTTGATGAAATGAAGATCATCTTATTATAAAGATTGCAATCAAAAATCTGCATTTCAGAACATTAAAAGGTTCAAATAAACCCCCCCAAAAACAAACAACCAAAACTCAATGGCAATATCTCCTGTTTTGAGTGGGATTCGGTCTCAGGGTTACTATGAATGTTTCTGACACTCTCTTTATCTGCTTCATTCCTTATGGAGTGGAGAAAGAGAGACAAATGAGAAAGGATAATGGAAAGACAGGACCAATAACTGAATGCTTCCTTGTTGTTATATTTTTCAAAATAAGGCTTCCCATTCTACACACCAGCTGATGTCTGATGGTATTAGTATAAAAAACATAATAACATGCAGTGATTGCTATTGTTTCTTTTTCTAGTACCTTAGAAAATACTGAAAGGTCTTGAATCAGCACATGCAGAGACACAGAAGTACTTATCTCCTCATAGAGATTAGACAGGGTTTGAGGTGATAAAGTTTTTGCCTTCTAAAAAGTACATTGCCAAAGCACATTTTTTCCTGTCTGTTTCACAATGCTCACCAAACTTACAAGGGACAAATCTGAACTTCGAAGAATGACCAAGCATGGGAGCTCAAAGAATAAAATAATTTCTGAAGCCAAAATGTGACCTACAACAGTGCTCCATGCAGCCTTTACCAGTGTGCCAAAGGAACCAGCTCTTAATACTCCTGGAGAAGAGCAAGGAGTGGGTGCATACACCCATTCAGTGGTGCTATCCTGCTTTGTGTTCCCTGCATCTTTTCTCCTATTTTAACATTTTTCTCTAGCATCAGGAAAATATCAAGCCTACCAAGATGCTCCACTGTTAATGTGCACATAAGCAATGCAATTATAGTTTATCAGAAACTTTTAGAGATTTAAGGAACCTTGGGTGAATAAATACTAGGAAAATAAACATCATATACTTGTTAATAAACATAATTTCTTCATTAGCACTTCTAATCTGCTCTAGATGCACATCAGACACATCAGTACAATCAAAATGGCACCGTGGAAGTTCCTACGTGTTAAAACATTGGACAGTGCTGTGTCATGCTGCTGCTGAAAGTACAAAGACAAACCATCAGCAGTCCAAAGTCTTTTCCCAGCCAGTTAAAAGATATAAAGCACATCAGAAATGGATGAAGCCTAGTGATGATACGGCCATGTAGGCTCTTTGATCCTTTTTGTTTTTACCAGTTCAACACTTACCCACTCAGGTGTCACTGCTGTTCCCAGAACAGAAAATGATATAGATCTTGTAATTCATATACCTGCTGTTACTTCAGAGCCAAATCTTGCTCAAGTATCTACCAGCAGCAAAAAAATGCTGCCATAGAAACCATTTTTTTGCTGCCTTAGCAATCCACCACCCAGCAATTTTCCAAACCCATATAACAAAGAATATGTAGAAGTGTATACTTCTGCCACAGTGTGTGTTTATTTATAATTAGATGAATGTTAAGAACTGCCTATGAAGACAATGGTGTCAAATCAATAAGTGATACTAAATGGCAAGTAAGACATTGATCTATATGACTATATAATCAAATTGATTATGCCAGCAGTTTTTTGTGTAATTCAATACTTTTAATGAAGTAAAATGTGAGATTTTAGTCTAGTATAGTCTTGTCTTACTTGGCTTACATTTCATGACTTCTTTTTACTTCTGGACATTTAACATCAAACCTATAAGGCGAAAGAACAAGTAAATTTTCAATAATAATAGTTGATTTTTTCATGCCACTCTTCATGCCAACTTCTTGTCCCCTCAATACCAGAGCCACTGTCACTTTTCAGTGTATACCCAGAGCACCACGACAGCCAGAGGATGGCAGGGCACCAAGGAGGGCTCCCTGTGCAGCTGCCCTGGACTCCACAGTCTCTACAGAGAGCTAAGCAGGGACAATCTGATCATGCTACTAACTACAGTGTCCTCTTGAAATACATCCAGTCCTGAATGTGACCATTATGTGCAGCAATTCCCTCCTGCCAGTCAGTAATTTTGGCTCTTCTAGCAGATGCAAACCACAGTGATGCTCTTGGGATGGGCTGGAGCATGTCCTGTGCTCCATCTGTGCTGGAGGGCAGAAGCTCCTTCACTTGACCAACACAGCTGCTTGCTATAGTGGGCATTCAGTGAACTACACCAGGTCTTCAAAAGGTACATTTTATTCTGCTCTGTGATGAACAGCAAGTCCACAGACCTCACCTGCTTTTACTTTAGTTTCCTAGCAAACTAAGGTAAAGTTACATATTCTGCTCATGCCAGAACCAAGCACGTCTTCATCACCTTTGTTGAATTCCTTATTTCACCTTCCTTCCTCATGCAGATGTGAAAAATCACCACCTTGCACAAGATAATATTAATTTTATTTGCTTTTCATTTTAAAACGAGGACAAATACTACCTAAACCAAGTTCTAGTGCTTTCACTGTTTGAACTACTGTTGATAATGCCAGTGAAAGGTAAGTCACTTATTAATCTTAAATAACTTGACATTTCAGTTTTATTAATCAAAGTCATGTCAAAGAAATCACATTTCATCATATTTTACATATTTCAGCAGCACACAGTACCCTCAAAAGACCCATGGAAGTTCAGACTGAGAGAATGGCAATCTGCAAAATGGACAGAGCTATTTCAGCCACAGCTTCTTAATTTACCTGTTTGTTCAATTGTACATTGTTTGTACAATTTTATCAGAGAAGAATTTTTACAAAGAAGTAAAAAAAATATATACTCTGTTTTAACATTTTACAGACATCAAATCTTATACCTCTATTTTCCCTCTGTCATTTATAAAGGCTAAAGAATTCAGAAAAAAGTAAAAGGCAGAAAGGCAATAGAATGCCTTCTGTTTATGATTTTATTAGAGTATAATGGTCTGTCTCTGTTGTACTAAAGCCATCGTCAGTAAAACAGGTATTTCCTTATATTCAATTTGATATTAGACATTCCATGCTAATCTACTGCCTTGCTTACAGAGACAAAATCAGAAGCTCACCCTGCAGGAGCAATGCCAATAATTTTCTGAAGGGCTTCTATTGTATTCCCTTTTTCAGATGTGCATGGCTTTGTGTGCCAAAATTGTCCAACACATAGGAGAGGCGTGTTTTAAAAATTCAGCCCCAAGCTTTTACTGCCCTGGATCCCCTTATCTAACAGCTTTGAATTACCTTGTGTCATTTATGTTACAGGATGTTCTTGAGGGTATACCTGACTAAATGGCACAAAATCTAGCAGTTTTGGAGCAGCTTCCAATTCAAGGCCATTAAATGGATTCTCATGCTGTCAGGCTTTCTCTAAAGAAACTCTGAAGACCAGAACAGACATTCAGTAAGTTTTAAAAACCTTTAATGTTTTCAGTCTTGGTTTATAATGAAGGTATTGGAGTGGGCCCAGTTAATCATCCTTCAATTGTGTAACTATTTATTTATTTCCCCAAAACAAATTTCAGAGCATGGTAACTAACTAGCGATTATTCAAGTCACAAACAAGCTGAAATGCTTTCAAGGTATTGGTTCAGTAGATTTCCTCTTTCAGGAACTGAGTGACAAGAAATAACTGTAACTGTGTGGCAATAAACACATTTGTTTGAATGTAGTTGAACATGGTATTTGTCCAGTTGAATGAACCTCATGAAATACCTGTTGTTATTGTCAAAGCTCAGCACAGCTTTGGCTCCTGTATTATTCCTCAGGAGACCTCATTCTTCCTTGCTTTAAGCCACATTCTGAACTCATCAATGTGTAATTAAGAGATCTTAATTACTTGGATTTCAAAACACCTTCACACTTACTTTTAGGATCTCCCATGTGTTGGGAGATGGTTACCATGAGCACCCAGAATCCTTGTCTCAGAAAGCCTCTCCTTTGCTGTGATGCAAAACCAGATATTTTGGCTACCAATGTCATAATACCTCACTATCCTCCCCCTGCTCCCTTTTTTTAAAAATTGTTTTCCTTTTTCTGTCTGTCTCTCTCTACGTATATATATGCTGTCTTTTTTATTTTAATTTAAATTATAACAAATGCAGGGCAGACACCTTCTGTCTGTTTGCATGTTACTTTCCACAGATGGCTCTAGCTCCAAGCCTAGTAGTCCCAGATGGTACTGTACTAAAAACAATAAAGATAATCTCATAATTCCCCAGGGTATCAGCCACAAATTCTACATGCAGGATGTATTCTCTTCCTCAGCATTGATCAGAATTTTCTGTGAAGACAAATGCTCTGAGGAGACCAGGAATATTCAACATTTTTATGCCTTTTCCTGAATCTAGAACTGTGCACGATAAGTGACAGGCAAAGGTGGCTATCCACAAATGTACATATCCAGACACACACAGAGAGACACACACACAGATTTCCTGAGTCTTGGGTGTGATGAGAATTTGCTGCTCCAGATGTGGTGTTCAGCTTCTGCACCTCTCCAGATGTTTCCCTAAATGAATCCCTACAAATGTCTACCTGCTGCCTGCATATCTGATAGGAAACTGCTGAGTCCTGAACCTACCCCTCAACAGCACACCTACAGATCCATGGGGAAAATCAATTCAACATATTGCTCTGCTAGAAGTGAATCATAATTAATGGATAGATTCACTCACCCTGATTCAACCATCCAAAAATACATTTGGCCATAGATTGGACTACTCACTCTAGACTGCCTTTACACTCAATGGAGAAATAATTCTCCCCTGAATGAGGGTCCTTGTGAAACAGGGGTCCTTAAATAGATGAGATAAACTATTCTTAATACTTGGGGCCTGGGTGAAAAAAACGGACCCCTGATTTAGATAACTAAAGTTAAATGGGATTGCCCATTTCTGGGATTGTTTGTCTGGATTGGTCTCTTCCCTGAAGAGGAGTAAGACTTTGTGCCACTATTTCAGTACTGTTCCTGAATGCCAAGTTGTGAGGGTGGCCTGTGGGGAGACTATGACTTTTTGTTCAGCATTCTCTATAGGGAAATTGTGACTTTTTGTTTACCACTGCATGGCTAGGTTTTATAGATGCTTATCAAACCTGCCTTTCTCAGTCAGTTTATTTTATTTTTTTTATCTTGCCAGAGTCTTTTAATTATATTTTATCCCTAGAGCTCAGTAAACCTTCAAATTCCTAATACTCTTACAACCAGTTTTGCAATCTAAAGAGCATTTAATTTTGATCCTCTGGAAGGAATTATATCTGCTTCTTCCTATGTGAGAAGAAATTTAATTTTTACTCCCAAATTTTCTACCTCCCTCTCACGATGGTTGTGTTGTAAAACATAGGTCATCTCAACATTTCTTCCACACCTTGAGGTCCATAAATGTTGAATATCAGGACTGGAAAAATTTTAATAATGGATAAAAATTTAAGACTTCATGTATTACAGGTTGAAACAGATAATTTGTGAACTTAATGGCCTTTGTAGGTCGAGACTGAGACAAAGCACATGGAACATCCCCATTTATTCTGGTACATTGCCAGCACCTTACAGATGTGTTCACAGGCAAGAGGACCAAATCATTCAGGAGATTATGGCTCTGGCCTGGATACCAAGCAGGGTGTGTAAGCAGCATCCTGAATGAGAGAATTCATCTTTCTCTGAATTATTTGTTTTTAAATTAATCAGAAAGAAGGAGAAATTTTTTGGAAGATAGGTATATGAGTTCTTGTTCTTTGATTAAATGGTAAACAAAGCATGGATAGATGCTATTAAACAGTGATTGTATAGTAAAGATATTCCTTTAAATGGCCTGTATGATATGAAGATTAGTAATAACAAGAGAAATATAGGTTTTTTTGTTGTTGTTCAAAATAAGCTGTTTGATCATCCATTATCATTTTTGGAGCAAACAGAAGATGGTTTCAATGACAACCTTATTTGTGACCTCTAAAATTCCAGGAATATTTACTTCCACCAATAAAGAGCTTGTCATCTGGATATTCTGCAGGAATTACATGTAAAGTCCCCTTTTCTATTAATAATTCTACTCAATATTTGCATATTAAAGGAAAAGGTGCATGAAAGCTTAGAAATTACTGAGCAAGTTGGCCAAAAACCTAACTCCAATATGTCAGAAAAGCATTAAGTTCTGTAGCAGAATGAATACCTTCTCTGAAATCAACTAAAACCCACTGTAACAATTTTTAATAGTTCTGTTTACCCAGTGGTTTTAGGAAAATTTGAAAAAAAGACTAATTCTTCACAGTTTTAAATAAATATTTAATTCGTGACAATAACTACAGATATTTTTTCTCAGTAGGAATTCTCAAAGGAGAAAAAATGCTACATTGATTCTTTTATTTATTACATAGTGTAGTTTGTCAATTGCCATAGCCTAAAGTTTCAATTTCATGGTTTTGGATTTAAAAGTCTTTTGTGTTTCTGACATTATTAATTTATTAAGTTTTTGAAACTTCTCATAAAAAGCATTTACCAAACTGGCAATACTCTAACTTTCTAATTCCTTACATAATCTGCACTGTCTGAAACTGCCAAATCAAATTAGATGTGCAAATATTTTGGTTCTAAGCCCTACATGACACATTGAAGTGCAAATCAAATAGTAAATAAAAATAGACATTTTTTTGCCAGTTTGTGGTGCCAGACTTACATGACATCATAAACCTATTGCTCATCCTGCACGCAGCTGCCATATCAGAAAAAAATACAACTTTGAAAGAAATAAATATTTTGGGAGGGTTTTTTTCCCCAAGAAATGGCAGAAAATATAAAAAAATCACAAACTCTTCTTCCAAAAGTATTATACCCATGATACTTTTCATTTTACAGTTTTTTCCAGAAGGCATGATTGTCAATCAGATCAACAGTAAATCAAATATCAGTGTTCTCTTTCCAGTACATTCAAGGCTCTACTATTAGAATAATTAAAATTATTAGTTATTAATTATTTATATTGTAGCAGTACTCAAGAGTCTTTATTAAAATCTGGTGCAAACACAGATAAGTAGAGTGTTCTTGCCTAAGAAAGCTTAGGTAAATTTTGTGAAGACTGAATAATGACTAGGGAAACTTGTTCCCCGAATGTGAGAAACTCAATGACTTTCTGGGCTTTTTCTCTAGACTTGAACTTGTGTCCAAGTGCACCCAGCTGAAATTCAGTCCAGCTTATCATTCTTCTTTATTGGTCTTGCAAAGGATACCTCTGAACTAAAAGGATAACAGCAAACATCCAAGTTAAAGATCTTTAAAAATTTGGATCCCATGGCAGGTGAATAAATTCTGTCTTCTGTTCATTCAGGCAAATCAAATTTTCCAGGATAACACAGAGAAGATAAATTTGGTCTATGCAAAGAGTAAATTTCACAAATTTGACAAAACAGAAATATTATATGATAATTATTACTATCTTCACTGAATAATTCTGGAAGACACTGACCACTGAAGTGCATTCTTTTGTGAGATGAATAGGATGATTTTGCCTCATCTGTCAAACTAAGAAATTGATTTTTTACCCTTAAACTAGAAGCTATGATCTTAATTGATTGCCATTTTATTACAAGGTACAGCTTAATCTTAAAATACTTAGCAAAGTTTTATTTTTCACTGAAATGAAACTTTTTGAGTGTATCCAACACTAAGTTTATAACTGGTTAAATAAGTCATTCACCTGTGAATATGGATTAGTAGACAGAATACACTAAGCAACTCAATATTATTTATACATTACTCTCATCATAAAAATCTACATAATTCATAACTCCCCTAGTGATTTCTTTAGCCCAAAATGTGAACCAAAGATCTCTTAATTTCTTTTCCAGTTATTGCCGAAAACAGTTCTAATCTTCTCTTTCTCAGATTTTTAAGGTGAAACATGAGATCACAAATAGAGCCATCAGCCAATGGATAGGGACTAGAAATGAAAGGAAGAACTGGTGATATTCTCAAAATGTCCTTCTGTAACAAAGCTAAAACACCTTAGCAAGGTGGCAAGTTACATTACCAGGGCAATTTCAAAGATTTGCACCACCTAATTACGAGACATTTCCTTGTTGGGTGAGGGCATCCAGGATGGCCAAGATGGACCTCTTTCCCTGTAAGGAGAGCTGAAGGACCTTGGCTTAGTCATCCTGGAGGTACCTGACAGCAGTCCTCCACAAAGCCCTTATGGGGAGGATGGGTTTGGCTTCTTTTGACACACAGAAGTGTGCGGTGGGAGGCTGAAAGGCAGTGGGCACAAGCTGAAAGAAGGGAAGTTCAAGCTGAAGGTAATGAAAAACTTTCTCCTAATGAAAAGAATAAAAGAGTGGCACAGGCTGCCCTGAGAGGTTGAATCTTCAATATCTTTGATATTTTCAATACCAGAATGGACAAGCCCTGAACAATCTGGTCCTAACTCATACCTGACCCTGCTTGAGCAGGAGTTTGGACCAAAGACCTCCTTAGATTTCTTCTAGACTGAATTATCTTGTGGTTCTATGATTCTGTGATGTCAGCCTTCACATGCAGTTATTAGAAACAATATCAAACACCTTAAAACTGAGATAAATACTTCCATCCTACATATCATGTACAGACTTGTTTAACAACTACTTCAGGGCCTCTCAGGCTAGTTTCTCTGCCTCACATGGCTGTGGCACAGAGCAGATATATTATGTAGACTTAAATATTATATGACATTTTTATACATTCTATGAGACATTATTATAAATACAAAAGGCAATTAAACTTCAAGGAAAATTATTTACAAAAGAGGAACAAATACAGTTAGCTAGATATATGGATTAGTAAAAGAAAGTCTGTATCACTTAGAAGCACAGGCTGTATATAATTAGGGTGTTTGTGTTCTTTATGGCCTACATAAAGCTGAGTTTGTTTGGGTATCTCTGCTAAGTATTTGCATATACTGACATTTTAGATTTTTGAAAGTGCTGGTTTTATATAATAATTTCTTTTTATGTATTTTAAACTACATCTCTACACCACTGTTTCTTTTAGATTTAAAATATGGATTTTAGCTGTTCCATTTAAATTATTCTAAGAGCTAAGGAAGACAATATTGCAATATTGCTTTAAGCACTTCTTGCTAACAGAAGGCTGTAAGAGGCCAACATGCATTTGGTACAATTGTGAAATTCTTACAGAATGCACCTGTCCCAGCTATTAACCAGATGAGATTGGTTCAGCAGAGATTGCTGAAAAGGAGTGCATTGATTGCTTAGTTCTGCTGTCAAAGGAGTACAAGGCACAGTGTTATATTAGATGCAGATTACAGTGATTGTTGTTGAACAAGAAAGTTTTGAGAGGTTCTATTTATTTCAAATGCTTTAACAAAAGCAATTTCAATGAGCCAAAACACAGGTATTTTCCCTAAATTACTTTCAGTGTTCCTGCTTTTAATAGATTTTATTTCAGAAAGTTCTGACAAGTAGGGCGGGAATGATTTCTGTACCAAATGGCAACTATGTTTTTGTGTAATAAAGCCACAATGTATTCAACTTAATTGGCAATAAAATTCAGTATTCTTTCAATAATTCCTCATTCACCAACCCACATTTCAACAAGATTATTTTGATAGCATCTTTAAACATGAATTTATTTAAGGTAGCACTAAAGCACATGTCTTTGTAATGTAATTAAACTTTAAATCTTAATTTAAAACTAGTTATAACATGCCCACCTTTTTATCAAGCAGTGGGAAAGGGACAGTTCTAACTATATTTAACAATTGGGTTTGTACTTAGAACACTCCTAAATTATCAGAATATAATATGAAATATGACTTCATGTATCTCAGCCTTACTATTCTGGGCATTCAGAACTGACAACTATCTCCACATGAATTCCCATGCTCATGTGGTAAAAAAGAAGGTATTTTATTAGAATTAAAATGAGGTAACTATCAAGATAAAATATTTTTTTCCTTTGTGTGTTTTCTATGTCCACACATACAAAAATCTGCCTTTCGCTAAGAAGCATTTGGTTGACTTTGAGGTTCTTTCCTAAAAATCTTGATTTAAAAAATAACTAACCAAGCTATTATGTTAAATTCCTTGTCTTCTCTAATCAGAGCTGTGGAAATGAAGCAGAAATATCCTATGGATAGGAGAACCAAGAAAAAAATATGTTCCACCACTCCCTCTTCCTTTGCACTGGCAACCACAAGGAAAGAATGCTAATCTGTAGTGATGGCACAAGACAGACAAAGTGATGTTTGCTCTTGGAAAGAAACCAAAGAAAAACAGAAGAAAATCTAAACAGATGAAATTCTTTGCACACTGGCTTTTACACTGATTTGCCAAGAAGTGAAGTTGGCTTACAGTTTTTTTGGCACAACATATCAGCCTTGTTGAATTCTGACACAGTATCAGTACTCCTCCAGCTTTCTGGAATATCCCTCATCACCCAATATTTACTTAAATATTTCACAGGTTCAGCAAGACTGAAGACTTTTAGCAAGTAGTCATCTAGGTTTTGTTTAAAAAATACTTTTTTTCTTTCGTAGATTACATCTTGTGTTTATATTAATGATTGGTTAAAAAACCAGATCGATTTTCTTATCTCACTTTCACTAGCTTCATGCTCAACCCATTAGTTTTACTTAAGTACATGTTGATTATATTTGATTTCTTTGCATCATTTTTAATATATAAATTTAAAGTATATTTAAAATGTGATTTTTGTATACTTGAATGGTGTAAAACATTGACAAAAGGTATTTTACTAATAACATATTTTTTGAATCTCATAGGCCTTAGAAAACAGACTGCTTTTTATTCTGCTTCCTTGATCTTCCTTTAAATACTCTGTAATTTATACTCC
Organism: Serinus canaria; assembly: GCF_022539315.1. NCBI lineage: Eukaryota > Metazoa > Chordata > Aves > Passeriformes > Fringillidae > Serinus > Serinus canaria. The sequence goes on along the minus strand of NC_066315.1, from coordinate 22,193,212 downwards.
CATGTATATTAGTTAATTTTTATGTTCTCTCTTTCTCATTTTCTCCCTATTGTTTTTCACTGAGAATTGCTGTCCTTGTTGCTGCCACTGGGCTGCAAAGGACTTTTAGAAAAAGATAGCTCAGTAAGGAAATGCAGTTTTCTATCTATTAGACAAGTTCTTTTTCATATCACTCACACTCAAAATTTTCCACATACCATTTTATTGGCATTCACAATTTTTTCTTTATTTTCTTTAGGTGTTGAAAGCTTTCCTGAAGCACCAAATATGTTTTTATTATGTTGGAATTATCTTTATTTTCCTCTTCTTACCATAATCATATCATTAGTCATCAATGTCTAGGCTGCCATAAGTTCCAGGCAGGGATTAGTTAATTTTTGCCCATTAGAATACTGAAATAAACTTTAAAATTTTAACAGCAAAGTGCACTAATATAGCATATCTTGTGAGGCTAGAAATAAAAGTATTTTTTCTTGCTTGTCTCCTCTAGAAAAGAAACAAACCAGTTTCATCATACCTGTTATGATAAAATGCAGGCCAAGGATCTGCTCTGAGTCTGCACAGAATACTGTGTATATTGCACCTATTTTTAGTTGAATATTATTCATTGAATACATTATTTAGAAAATGTTGCTGTTTTTCAATGAATAATTTATTCAGTTTTGTTGCTATCTTAGACCAGCTTTAATTATAACCCATAGTGCAGTGCTGAAGCAGAGAGAGATGAAAAAAGATAAGCCCATCTATTGCTAGGATGTTTAGACACTTAGGGCATTAAATACCATCCATCTAAGCTGAAATCAAAATCCTGATATTTTCAACTGGCATGTATTCTCTATTGTCACTGTTCAGTATTTTTTATTTAGTCTCCTTCTCCTTTTTTCCCCTTCCTCCTTGCTTTCTGTCAATTTTTGCCTCCAATTTTCCCTAAATGTCTGTTCTGTCTTTCTTGTCTCTTTTGTATTTCACGGCGCACCTACCCCTGTCAACAAGCTCTCAGATATAGATTCAGGGTAGTCCAGCAGACCTCTTGAGAGCAAGTGGATCCTTCATAAAGCACTTGTAAATTTATTAATTTTTCTCTGCTGATACAGCTCAGTGGAGTAAATCTACAGGAAAACATTTCTGGGAGACATTTTATTTCCTTGTACGCTTCTGGTAAATGAAAGCAGCTCTATGACCAAAGTATTTTAATAGTTCCCTTATGAAATCATCATCTGCTCTTGTCCACCATTTAACTCAGACTAGAAAAAGAGGAAAATTACTGAGTTAGTCTGGCAACATCCATGAATACAGATTCATAGCAGAAAGAAATGCAAATACATACAGATCTATGTGCCAATCTTTAGGCAAGCTATAAAGACAACTCTTCTGAAGCAAGTAGGTACAGACAACAGGACAGCCTGATTCCATTCCAGTCAAGCAGTAATCTATGTAACTGATGACATATTGGCATTGGAAAATAGCTTCGGTAGTTGGAGCAATTTAGAAATCATTAAAAATTAGAAGATAATAGGAATGCCTGTGAACCAGAGTAATGTCTTGGTTCATCAGAGTGCTCTTAAATGAACTTCTGTGCAATATCCTAATGCTGATGTGAGCCACTCTGTTGCAGTTACCCAGGTGGGGAAAACTGAAGAAAAGACCCAGGGTGCCGAGCACAGTATTTTGAAGATATTCAAATTAGAAAAGTTTTCAAGTGGACAGCTGGCTACCATAAAAAACCTCTGCACATCTTGCTCTTGCACTCAATGGAACATAATTTGTAAAGTGTGCTAGAAACATTTCATACTGGATTGTTCTTATGCAGGAACAATATAGGAGAACTCGAATGCAATGCCTACCTAGCTCAGGTTTCTGGGCACTATAAGGATGCAAACAATAATAATAGAAATTAGATAAAAACCAGACAGCCACAAGAGGGTTCTCTGGTGATTCCAAGAGAAAAACAGATTCTTCTGGAGACTCCACTGCTTAGAAAAGTTAAATATAGCTGCATCTGAAACTTGCAAAGTATAAGCAGCAGCACATGATTTGCCAAACTTGTAACATCTGCAACTTAATGCATTGGAAAGCAAAAGAACAAAGGTCACAGTCCCATATCTGTTCTATGTTTAAAATCTGCATATAATGTAGCATGTGAAAGTGTGCCCTAAAGAAAATCTTAATTGATTAAATACAATGAATGGTTAATTCTCCCTCTCCAATTAAACAGTTAATTGCAAGAGCAGTGAGCATATAAAATATATATATCAATATGTAGGTATGAATATATACATACTGAGACACAGCACTTATACAACACTCAGAAATAGATTTGAGAAACTCAAGATATGTAAGAATCCCTCTCTAAGAAAGTGCTGTTTAACACTACAAACTCTGACTACCTCAAAAATAATATACATTTTTTTCTTTCTAGAAAGCAGTTTTTAAAAAATCCTCTGCATTTCTATTTCTTGTCCTGAAAACCTGACTTACTGATAGAGCATATTGCTAGCATATGCCTGATTCTTCATCGACCTTTTTTTGATAATAAATATGACTGCTAATGTTCTTGGAAAACCTCACCCCATTTTAGAAAGTCTCTACAGAGATGGGAAAATTGAAATGGTTACACAGAAATTGACATAAAATATATGAGTTTAGGCAGCTATTTTCCACATATCTTCCTTATTTCAGAACTTGTTGGCAAGGTTGTCATATAAGCCATGGTCTAGTAACTTTACAAAGATAAATCATAAAATGTTGCCTATTTTAATTATAACATCTATTCTGCAGCACAGTATTATATAGGTCAATAACAACAGCATGGCTTGGTGTCACAGCAGGATTTGTATCACAAATATAATCATCAGTAATTTATTAATGGATTGTCTACAATAATTTGCTGATATTGCTTCTCCCAACCTAAAAACAAGAAATATACTCTTGTCTATCCTAACATTATTTTATATGTAACCAACATACTTTTAATTGTTTTGAAACCAAGACAAGTTTATAATTAAAATAGGTAATCATGAGCTCCCCAATCCATGTCCCATAATTATTAAATGGTATTATCTTTAAAATTATTCGCAATTTATCAGACTCTTCAATGTAATGGAAAAATACAGTACCTTGAACAGTAGTTTTTTCAAAGAGAAGTAAATGAAGCATAAAGGCCTAAATATCACAGATTCTACAGCTGTACAGTTGTAGTTGAGAACACAAGACAGTATTAAACCTACTTTAATAGATGTATTATGAGAAAACAGGTAATTTTTGAATAATATTCAAGTACCTGTATCATCTGGTAGGAAAACTGCAGTGCAGGCATGTATCTTTTTAACAGAAAGCCAAAAATGCAGCTGAAGAGCAGGACAGAAAATGATAACAGTCCTTTTCTGGCTGCCTCACCAACTGGCTGTTGAATTTTATAGGTAGATTAAGTCATGGAAGATTAAAACAGAAGCTTTGCTCAGAGTACCTACCAAGCAAGAGAAAGCAAAATACAATGCTCCATTTACAATAATGTACTATGTAAAACCAGAAAAGCTGATTGGCAAAGCAATCATGTTTAAAATGTCCCTGAAGACTATAAATAAAACAATATTATATTTTATACTGGAGCTCTGTGGTACGAGGACAACCCATTAACTCAATCAGAACAACGACAGGAGGGCCATCAGAATGATAAAGCCATTCTAATGAAATGCAGACTAAGATTAAAAAGAATTAAAAGTGACAAGTAAAATCCATTAAAGGACAGCCTTTAGCTACTGTAATCAAAGGATTATTACTTTTCTTGTCAATTAACAGCTGTGTGTCTATTTTTTCAGGCAACACTAAAGACTATGCCAAGTGTCAAAAATCATTATTAATAGGAGGGCTTTATTTTTATTTATTTGGCTTGTGCAAGTGCATTGTAAGATCTCCAAATGAATCATGTACACAATTTTAAAAGCCATAACACACAATTAACTACAGCATTCTGATTCTGTGTTATTATTGCCCTTAAAACTGAGACTTACTGAAGAAAGAAAGAAATTGCAAATGGAATCGACTGCAAATGAGTTAATCAATGCCCTTAATTTACATAAAATATTAGAAGCATACACATGCAGAAATGCTCTGTTTTTCATTCCCTGACTTTATTTTATCTACACTTTGCCACAGTATTTTGAATGGCAGGACATTCCACCAATGTTGGATTCTGCAAATTGCATAGGCAAATTAATTTCCTCTTCATTAACCTTGAAAATAATTAACAGTAAAAAATAAAACTTAAAAAAGTTTAAGAGGACATTAAAGTCTTGAACTCAAAAGACCAGTTTTCATGTTTTTTGGAAAAGAAAAGTGTCATCCACAAGTCAGCACAGATTTTTATGTTTATAAAGATAAAAAAATTCATTAAAAAGTCTTTGAAAATTAATGTTAGACAATTAATACAATTAATAACACTAATAATTTTAGCAGATGAGGCCAAAGAAGAGGTCACAGTAACAATGCTTTTCTTCTTTTTTATGTATTTATGATACGTGGCCATCATCTGTGTTGTTTCCATCATCTTTAGCAAATTGTCTTTATTTTATGCTGCTTCCAAATTGCTCTAAGCACTTTCAAAATGGGAAAAAATGTGTTGGAGTTCCATGCTTAAACACACGTGTCCATTAGTCAGACAAATTATGGCAGAATTTTGTCATTCATACAGATTTTTCTAGCACCACAACTTTAAATAGATGAATGAATGGCCAAACTGATTAATCTTCTACTAATTCTGCATTTCAGAAACAAGCAAAATAGTTTGCAACTAAGAAAGAAAATTGAGACACCATAACATTTCAATTACATCCACTTCAATCTACCCTGATGAAACAAGAGTAATCATGAACAAAACATCACCCCAAACCCCATCTGCACACTCTAAATAAATGTCAGGATACTTTGTTCTCCCAGTACTTATCAAAGAACACAAGTTTCTTGAGGGCTGATAGACTGCATTCAGAATTATGCATAATCACATCAATTGCAAGATTGATAGTTGCTCCTGTGAGAGGCATCTGAAAAAGCAAATATTTTCATTTGATGCAAATTGGCTTACTGCAGGGAAGATAGCAATGGCATTTACACCACTCAGGGAAATTTCTTTGGTCAAGCAGCTTTACCTAAGGAATACTATGTTTTCTGCATTAAAAACTGTCCTTCTGAAACCCAGTACAAGTAAGAACCCTAATATTTTCTTGAAAAATCCTATCAATGTGTGGTGCATTATCTGTGAGTTACAAGATTAAATTTTAGGCAAATCAATTGTTTGCATGCTTTATTTGTCTTGTATATTGTCAATTTTAAGCACTGTTGAAAGGAACTGTGTATTGCATTGAAACAGGTGATGGAATCCTGCTTCTTTACGTAGTATTTAAATCCAGGATGGGAATTTGTCAGTTCAGAATTATAGGAAAAATCTGCATGATACTAGAAATAATAAATTTATTTTTGCTGAAACACTTAATAAAATATTTGTTATTACAACATATGAACCAAAAGAAAGCTTTTTTACCACTTATCATCTCCCAGCAAGCAAAAAGAAAAAAATCTGGCATTTCTATGAATTATTATTTTCTCCCACTTCACCTAAGGAGCAAAGGGAATGAAGGAATGATATAAATTCAAGAAAGATTCCTGAGGGAGTTCTGTCTTTTATTCTGACTTTAATCACATCATTTGTGTCTAATACTGTCAGTAGGCAATTCTATATTTTTTCTTGCTTTCCTATACATTAGCTTCCAAATTTTCCTTTCCTGTGTTTAAAGTGTTCTGCTTGCTCTTTTCTTGGATAGGAGTTGTTTTCTGTGGCTCACTGATTTCACCATAGAATGCCATGACCTTTGGAAAGCTTTTTTCCCTCTTTGAGTCTATTCTCACAACCGCTTTAGAGAGGTCTGTTCATGGTCATTTCAGACTGCCTAGAGGAGCTTGTTCATCAGCATTCCAGTCTCTGGAGACAAGCACAGCCAGCACAGCTCTGCTAACACATCTCTCAGCTGTGTGACATGGTTCACAGGCAAATACTACACAGAATTTCCATACGCTACACGGAGCAAGTAAATAGGACAGGATCAAAGCTGTGTGCTCCAGTAGCTTCTGGAGATTCTTCTGTAAAATGAAACACTTTGTAGCTTCTCTTTCTCCTGTCTAGGTATGTCAACTTTCCCTAGTGTGTTGCACTTCTATTTGAAACAACAGCAAGGATAAGTGGTCTCTGACAATTATAAAATCATGTGTAATTGTGCTGTGTGGGATGTAGTGCGAGAATATGAATAACATGGATATGAATAAAGTCTAGCTATGCCTAGCTGCTGCAAAATATTGGCATTATTTTCCATTTTGTGGGACCAGCCTTGCTACTGATGCCAAAGTTATTAATATCAGAATATTTCTCACTACTCCATCTGCAATGTCTCATTCCTAATCCTATAAGAAATGGTTTGAATAGAATCTGGACAACAGGAATACCCAAGAACTGAGAGCAAAGAGGATTTATAGTTCCAGTCTTTCAGCAATGGAAGTTATTTGGTCTTTTGCTGAAATTGTAGTGGCAGTAAGATTAGATCATAGTTATAAATTATTTTCTATGAATCCTGAAGAATTGGAAATTATTTCAAATGACACTAGTTAGGGTTCAGCCACACAAGGAGTGCAATTTGATTTGAAAATGTCTAGAAAAATCCTGGTGTTTATATTTCATTTTCTCCATTATCTCATTTTCATTTTTTTTTTTCTGGAATTCTCTTAATAACCATCACCTAATATGGATGGATGGATGGATTTTTTGACCTTTCATCACATCAGTTTCCATGCACCAAAACATACTCTATTGTTTTAATATAGAGTTGCATAACTTTTTTTCCCCTGCCAGAAATCTAAGGCCAGTGACAGACCTTTTAAGATTCAGTGTGCCAGATTTTTTCTTTTTTTTGGCAGTTTGCTCCCTGTCTTTGTTTTACCTTAGAAGGATTAAAGTTCCTATTTATACAGGGGCTTTTATAGATTATGTTTTTTCTTACTGATTAAGTTTGTGTGCCCTTTTGTAGGTCAGATGCCTACTCAGTCCTAACTGAACTCTTTGAGAACCTGGTCTCTTAAGGACATATTCAGGCCAATGCAACACAAAATGTCTTCAGACACTACCACATTGTATTTACTGGGTGTTTTTTCTTTGTGTGTTTCAACACATTTTCCCCTTCTCTAGCCGAAAAATATAAGAGGAAAAAAGGTCAACATTTAACTGATGGCTTATAAATATAATGAAAGATTTAAATTTACACTGAAAATCCATGCATCATTGTCCACTCAAATTGCTCTTCTTAGGCACTTCAAATGTATCTTAAATACAAAGAAAAAATTCTTATTCTGTTCAGCAAGGCAATCTACAGAACAATCTACATGCAAAGTGCTGTGGGGTGCTCATCACTAACAGCAATTGGATTGTACATGGCCTACATGTACACTTATGCAAGAAGTGATTTGAATTATAAAGTTGAACTTCTGTGAAAGGGACTTGCTCTTACTTTCAGCCACCTCCTGTTTGGAAAGGAGTTGAGGACAGCACCAGCAATCAGGCTGTTGGGTGATTTCCCCACTCTAGACAAGTTTGCTGAATGCTGCAGAATCTGATTTCTTCCAAGCAGTGAGGACACTGCAGACAGCAGTCCCTCATGCAGATGAAACTATTGGCTGAGGACTGGACTGCATGGATGTCAGAATGAGATCCTTTATCTGGAGCACCTTTGCTACATCCTGCCAAATCACCTGACAATAATAATTGTCATCTACTGCATCATCTCTTTTCTTGTGAAGTAAAGTGTCATATTTTTTACACAGAAGGTGAGAAATTAAACCTCTACCTGTCTTTCACAGATTTTAAAAGGTTCCAACTTTGCTGTTTCGCTGCAGCTCAAGGTGAACCAGGTGTCCAAGGTCCACACACAGTTGAGGCAGAAGCAAATCTAAAGGCTTCAGATCCATTCAATATCTTGCTAGGTGACTGAAGTATGCTCATAATGTTTGTAAATGTTTTCACATTGAAGAGGAAAAAAATGTGAGTGAGGATGGTCCCAACTCTTCTTCAAGAAGTGTGATCAGCACTTCCTTTCTTTTCAATTCTTTAATTATTATATTCCTACAGTGCTTGTGACTTCCCATGACGTGCCAAGAACACACTGCAAGGCATCATTGAAATGCAGCCACCATAGCCCAAACACAAGACAGAAACTAACACAGATACAGGCAAGAAGAGCTATTTTATCTTGTCCTGACAGTCAGAAATATTGCCTGTCTAAAAGTTTTAGTGCAGAACATATGTTTAATTTTATCACACAAATTCACAGAGAAAAATAATTCAGTCCATTCAAGTTCCTTGCTGAACAACAGAGAGCAGCAGCCTGTTGAGGCTGAGATGACTGAGGTCCCAAACACAGTAACAAGTTCATCGAGTACAGTCCATAACATTCTGTAACAGATGAACCTTTTCAGGCTTGGGGTTGTGATTTTTCTCCCTTACAATGCAATTTTCTGGAAAGATGAGTCATTCTCAAGCAAATTAAATGCTTTGCACACCATTTCACTTCTGTCATGCGTTATTAAAGGCTGGCATATCTTTATCCATACATTTTGTGCAATTCAGCCATTCCTTATGTTTTTTTCCATAAAACACACTTGTGCTGTTGTCACCATCATAGCCCCATAAACTGTGATACTGATGAAAGGGTCAGCACATAACAGGCAATGAGGATTCAGCAAGATGCATGATTTTTCTGACCTAATATTACTCCACAAAAGTGTAATTACCCAGGCTATTATTTATTAGTGCTCCCTTTACAGTTAACAAAAAAACATTTACTTGAGTGCAAAGACTGATTTTGAGTAGGATTAGTAAGAAGAATCCCTTGAATGCTCTCTCACCATTATAGTCATGGCAGGAGAGATGCCTAAAGAAAACTTTTAGATGGCTAAATCCAGAATACATAAATCCTCCCCCACATGCATACATGGACATCTCAAGACATGTACTTTGCACTGGAAGGACTTTCACATCACATTTGAAAGTTATCAATAAAATTATACTTCCTAACACTTTCTGATGGCCCATGAATTATTTTAGGTATACTGATCAGTTAACTTACTGGAAAGACTTGAACTTTAAGCTGGCAGAAACCATGCTCATATTATTCCAATTCCAATTCACTGGCCTTCCATAGGCAATTTTTCTACTTAGTTTGACCATGCTTACTGAACTGTGTTCTCTGAACTTTCTGATAATGATTTTAACAACTTTTGAAACACTGAATATTTTCTGGCTGGAATAGCCACTATGGCGTGCAAACACTCCAACACTGGCTTTTACATCTCATCTTGCCTTTTTCAAGTTGTGCTCATAGAATTGCTGCCCATTTCCCAAAATGCACAAAGCCCAAATATTCTTGCTGGATATCTGATATCAAGTCTTATTTCAGAATAAGGAAGTTAGCTTTCTCAGCTCCCATCAGAGTCAGTGATATAATACAGAAGAGAAGGGTGACAAGAAATAACAAAAGGTTCAGCAATGGCCTGTCAAATGCCAATCACTTCAGCAATTTTGGACCATGCTTCAAAGGAGACTCAGAAGCTAAATGCATCAAGAGCATATTTTTTACTAACATAAAAACATTTCCTGTTTTCTTGACAGGAAATGTTATTGGCAGCTCTTTGGCATAAAAAGCTTTACTCCTTTGTCTCTCTGAAGGTTCACTTCTGGCAGCTCCTCCTCCTCTGTGGTTTACAGCCAGCCAAGGTAAAAGTGGTGACTAGGATTTGTTCTCAGAGGAGAGAAAGGCAGCACACTATTTTATACCAATGTAAACTTCAAATTAAACTGCATTATAAAGCTCATAGCTTTGCAGATTGTTATAGAAATGTTTACCCAAAAAAGCCATGAGTGGGAAGCAAGTTGGTCATTTTGGTTATACCACAAGGATTCACACGGCTGGAGAGAGGGTGTTAGGGAAATCTCAGGGTGCTCATGGGCTGGGAGTGATGGGGATCAGCAGCCATGAGGGTTTTTCTGAAGGGGCAAAGCAGGACCCCACATCCTGGGCCCATCACTAGACAGGAGCAGGGCAGTGGGGGCAGCCCCTGCCCAGGCATTGGGCACTGAGCTGGGACTGGGCTGAGCTGGATGGAGCAAAAGGAGCACAGAGATGCTGCAGGGTGGTGGCTCTGGCAGGGACTGATGTTTCTGGGAGTGAAATGAGCCCCAGCAGGAGCTGGGCAGGAATATCAGACCTATTGATACCATCCAGACTGGGACAGGATACACCAGTTTAAAACCTGACCTTGTTAAACATTTTCAGTGAAAATTTTAGCACAACAGATAACCAAGTGATAAGAAAATTTGGAAGTTTATAGTTCATATATTACAGATAAAAACCACATGTGCATATAATATGAAATATATAACCAAATGGTACAGTTGGACTATCCTGAGGATACAAAAGCTGGAAACAGGATGAAAAACAAAAGCTGCTATGCTACACAAAGCAGAAGAAAAAGGCCAGAGTTTAATAATAGTCATAAATTATGCTTGTCATCAGTTTGGATATGATAACATAAAAAAGGAACAGGAAAAAAATTTCCAAGTCTTTAGCTGACCTAGTCAAGTATCATATGACTGAACAATGGTTAGCCCACCTGGACCCAAAGCCAGGCTCCATTTGCCTCAAGGCAGCTCCCTGGAATGACAGAATTAAAGTTTGCCATTTCAGTTGCATCAAGGAAGAAAAGGAGAGTCATTATGACTTCTTTCTGGTTTATGTCCTTAAGGAAAGGTAAGAACTATTTGAACTGAAGGGCAGTGCTAGAAGGCTTCTAAATGTGTGGGCTAATAAAGGCCTAATGCCTAATAAAATTGTTGTGGGGAAAAAGTTAGATATTGATGCTAAAATACATATTTTAGAGTAAAAAATTGATGGAAAAATTAGCTAGCAGCAGTGGCAGAACAAAATTCAACTTGATTTTTAAGTTATAAACTCCATCCCAAACACAATGATGACCAATAATTAAAATTTAAAGTCAAGAATTTCAAAACATACCTTTCTTTACGAGGCACTTGAAAATATGAAGTTCGAGCTGTTAATTTGTGCAGGAGTAAATTCAGCTGACAATTGTAAGGCAAAAGAAAACATTTATGTGCATTTTTCAGAAAGAAATATATTGCCTTCAAAAAAAAGATTAACAGACTGGTAGGTAAGTCATTCAGCTCTAACACAAATGAAACTGTAAGTCATAGAATGATATATGGCATCTAAGGACTGAATTACAACAAAATAACATTTTCATATCTTGAAGTTTTTGTCTATAGTTTTAAAAGAAACATTAGAAGCTTTTCAGAATGTTATAAATTTCCTGCTCTTTGCCCACAGGTTTTGGGTGGCCTAATTTAAAGTTGATGTTCTAGAAAGCAATACCAGAACACTGTTTTTCTACATGTTGGCTTTCTGAGAAGTTTGAGTTGTTCTCAAATTGCTTTAGTATCAGTGTTAGCAGAAATACACTTTCAGACACTATCTGAAAAAATAAAAAATTAGTAACATTGTTGAACATAATGTTCCTGACATGAGAGGGGTCATTAGTGTACCTAAATTACCCTGGAACTTTGTACTATATTAAATGTCTTATAAAGAAGGAATAAGACATGTACCAGAAGAGAAAATAATAATTTATCTTGTCCACATCTGTTTTTCAAAGATGAGGGCAGCTATGCCTGAAATGTTTTTTTCTATTGCAATTACAAGAACCGTCAATATCGCTCATTGCATCTCTTTCAGCAAGCTTATTCCAAATGGGTACTAATTTTAGAATGCTTTTCCCTTGTATTTTATTTTGTGTAATTTAGGCTTATCTTCTTAGATAGAAACATGAACAAATAAGTTTGCCGCTTCCCTATCCACTGCAGCCTCTTAAAGATTGTCACAGCATTAAAAATGTTTAAAGAAATATATTTGTCTTCTAAAAAAAAAAAAAAAAAGGAATAAAACCAAAGTGTTGACCCCATATAGACTCCCACAAGTCTTATTCTTACATGTGTCCTACCATATTGTAAGGTGGGGATCAGTCTCTTCTCCAGCTAGCAAGTGACAGGAAGACAGGAAATGGCCTCAAGTTGCACCAGAAAAGGCTTAAATTTGATATTTGGAAAACTCTTTTCACTGAAAGGGTTGTCAAGCACTGGTGCAGTCTTCCCAGGGAAGTGGTTGAGCCACCATTCCTGGAGGTGTTTAAAAGTTGTGTAGGTGCAGCATTGAGGGACAAGGTTTAGGGGTGGATGTAGAAGTGTAAGGTAATAGTTGGACAGGATGACCTTTAAAGAGTTTTCCAACCTAAATGATTCTGTGAGTCTCTGATTCAATACTTGAATACTACCAATGGAATTTCCTCTTTCAGGAAACATTAAATTAATCTAGCTTATTATTTGTTTCAGAGTTGCTACATTGACTTACTGAGGCACATATTTTTACTTGGTATGCTCCATGGTCCTGTGTAGCATCGTCTGCATGCAATTTTATTACTGAACTAAAAATAAAAAGCTGAAATAGTTTAACATTGCTTATTATTGTACTAAGAATTTTAAATTATTATGATTGTTTCAAAGTAAATATTTATCTGTAAAAATAGAATCATTTTAGGATCTGGATATCGACTGGAAAAATAATTATTACCATTTCAATTTTCATTAGATACTTCTTTCCATAATTTTGATTTACATTCATTTTAGGAATACTATAATTCTAGAGTACAGTAAAATATTTTCATTATTATAAAGAGATATGTTTTTTCATACTGGAATCCTAAAAAAGTGAAAGTACATCTAAAAGGCAGTCTTAAAACTCATGCCTTTATCTTGATCTATTATCTTGACATGAGCTGAGCAGAAAAATGGATGGTAGGATATGAGCAGGGTCAGGGTTTGATCTGACCAGGGCAGGCTGTTGTTCTACTTTTCTTCCTTTCTGAAACCTTTCTAAGACTAAATTATCCTTTATTTTGTTAAAAATAGCTCCATCTCTCTGATTTTAGATGTATGACAATTTCTACTTGTCCTGCCTTGTGCTATTGTGGTGTTGCTGGTCCCCCTTACCATCTGAATTTTAGGAGCTAGACTAGATTGCTTACAACAGTGTAACATGCTTCAGTTCTGTATTTAACATGAGATGTAAACCTCAGATTTTCATTTGCTTCAACCCTATTTATCAATATCTATCTATCTATCTATGCTTCTGTGATTCTGCAGCCCACAGAACATGTTTACTAAACTAATATACTAGCATCTATACCTGTTCCAGTAATTTGCATATTAAGGTTCACTTTTGTTTTGCCTAAAAGAAACTATTGAAAAAGAACAGAAAACCTGCCATTCTGAAGCTTTAGTCTTTCATGCATAAATTAATTATGTCTTTTGATCATAATCAGCTCTTTCTGCTTAATTTTTTTTCTTATATTAGAGTGGAGAATAAACAATGCTCTCACCAGAAAACCTGAGATAAAAATAAGCAGAGTAATAGCAAGATGAGTTTTGAAGTCTCAGGAGTATTCCTGACCATATAAATAAATGTAACAATTTATATTAAACCAATTGTAAGGTCCTAAGTTAAAATTTTCTGGGAATTTGACTTTTCACTTGTTATTTCCAATTTGGAATATATTTTCTTCATTTTTACTTTCACCAGTCTTATTTTTAACCCAAATAGTTTTGAAATACTGATAAAATATGCAATTGCAGCTTCCTTCTGCTTAAGCTGATGAGTTTTAGCAAGCAATTTGGAATAAGGTTTCTTTCTTGTTTTTCATTAGTAATGACTTGTCAATTGGTCAAACATTACTATTTTAATTCATTAAAATTCACTGGAATTTCACACTTGATTAAGTAAATCTTCATAACAGCAGAATGAAAATACCTCAAATTCATTAATTACCTGTTTAAGGGAATAATATTAATTTGCTGAAATGAAAACAGAATGAAAAGATATTTTCCCCAAGAATTACTGAGCCACCACCACATCACAGGACAATGCTGCCAAAAAACCTTTTGGTGCAGTAAATTGCACTCAATGTTCCCAGGCCATCCCCAGGAGATCACCTTGGCACCTTTAATGGTGACTTTGCTATGTGCTCATGAAGTGCTGGCAGAGCCCCACACTCCCCTGCACTTGCAGAACTAAAGTCTTGCTTCAATTTCTCTCTTGGGCTCATGGCAAACTGCAGAGCAGTCAGAGAATGAACACTACTAGACTTTTTGTGGTAATATTAGGGGAAAGGAAAAGCTGCCAGAGATTTTCATGCAGGAGAAGGATTTAACTTCTGCACATTCTTTCACAGACATGTGGCTCTTCATCTTCTTATCAACCTTGGGTTACACAGGCTGCATTTATTAGTGAGAAAGACTCCTCTCTGCATATCTTTAAAATGACCCTCATTTTACTTCAAGACATTCAGTTGTTCCTTGTTTTCCCTATTAGTATGCCCCAGTGAACACTAGCATTCATCACTAGAAATGTCAGACATAACCAAGAATTCCTTCAAAAGCCATTTTTTATTACATGCATACAAAGAGAAAAAAAAATGAATTTGATATTTTATATACCTTCAGTTTTCTTCAATGTGTCCTTGATTTATGGTACAGTTGTCCTTGACTCCTTTGTTTGAGTTTTAAATGAATATCTGCTATGTAAAGAGTGCACAATATTATGTACACGTAGATAGCTACAGATCCTCCCACGTGCTGCTTAAAAGAGAATTATAAAACAATGACAAAATGCACTGTCCTTTCACACTGAAAATCTCACTGGATAATCAAAACTGACTTACTTCATGTATGCAGTGTGCATTTTGTTAATTAGCTTCCTTCTGGCACCTCTGAAGCAAAAATCAATTTTTCACAGAATCGTTTTTCCCTCCTTGTAATAAGTAACACTTAATATTGCTGGTACTGTGATAAAATGTATTTCAAGGTATTTTTATGGAGTACTAAATTAAATGTTTCAATTAGAGCTTCAGCGAGCTGTTCAGCAATGATTTGAATGAACCTCTGTAGGCAAACCTTAAAAAAAAAATCCCCAGGCCTATATTTTCATGCACTCTATAAAGATGTGTCAGGCTTGCAATTAAAATAATTCATTTTTGTAAATGAGCTGAGAGAGATCACATCTCTTTTGCTCAATTACTCCTATTTCTACCACTTTTTTTCTACGTTATTTTACCCATGTGACTCTGAAACAAAAAAATAATGTGAGAGTTTGGAGAGTAAGATTGGAACTAAGGATCTGTGAGCTCCAACTTTGGAATATGAAACAAAAAAGATAATTTTGATTGTTTTGTTGAGTTTTGCCAACAGGCAAAACTCTTCAATGTCCATCAGCTGAACATCTCTTTAGACTTTCTCTATTAGCATCCTCAGGGTCCTGCCATAGGATACTTATCCTAAGACTGTTGTTTCTTGCCCTGTCTCTTTTCTTCGTTCTTAAGGCTTGTCATCTCCCCCTTGAAACTGTTTTTATCTGCTGTCATTAGGAATCTTCCCTGTCTGTCAAATTAGAGCTTTGAACACTGCAAGTCTCATGAGAGTGTTTCTTAATCTTTGTTTAGCAGTGTAGACTGGGAATACTTCTGACATCTTTTTTACTTCCTTTATTCTCTGGATTTTTTTATTCTTGGTGGCTAAGGATAAAACAGATGGTTCCTGTGAAAGTCCTAATCAATGGGATAGGAACACAGACACATTTTTTTTTATTACACAAGATATGCAACATAATCATAATGAAACAGAAAGTAGTACAAAACATTTTCACTTCTCCCAATCATGCCTTTCAAGATTTAATCTCATAAGTCTTCAGAAACACAAAATAGAATCTTTTTTTTCAAGCAAATTCTCCTTTATAAAATTTATTCCCAAATGAGAAACATTAGCGATGCAAAAAGCAGGGGAAAAATGGGCAGAATTTTTGTGCAAAATGTTATGTAATTTTACTGATTTTATATCAGTACTTGGGCAAAACAGAGCCCTTAAGTGTAAGATTGATTTCTGAGATGATTCAGTGCCACAAGTTCAGATCTCTTAGATAGCTATGAGCATCAAATTCATCATTCATTGGTACTATGTGCATTTAAAGGAAGCAAATATTTACCATTTATCAATAATTTTGTAGAGTATCTTTTGTAAGATCACATTTGGGTGGGGTTTTTTAATCTGTTTTACATTAATTGTGCTTTAGACAAGCACTGAGACACACACAGCTAATGGATTCCACAGGACACTGGCATATATTTCTGCTTAAATATGAGCTTTATTGCTGGGCTAAAAAGTCAGAATGGAAGAATAAAGCAAAGGAAGCAAAAGGGAGAAAGAAAAAAAACTACTATACATTTCCTCTCCCTTTAAAAGGGCACTCTCTAAAGCTGGTGTGAAAAAAATCAAAAGTATTCACAACTTGGATAATCATGAGGTAGATAAAAATTCAGCAACTTTTAGAAGATACCCAAGAGACAAGAGAATAGGAAATCTTTTATGAATGAAATTATATTGAACTTAATCAGTAGCTTTCATAATGATCTGAGAAAGGTTCTTATCTGAACCGATTCTAAAGGAAACCAGTCATAAGGACAGAATCTCCTAATAAATACAAGCCACAGACAAACAAAACACACAGAATAAACACCATCGTAGTCTTTGGACAAATAACATTCTACCGTGTAATATTTTCTGACACTGACTAATGTTTTCTTTTTGCATGGGTAGCTCATAGGCACTCTCTAAGAAATTATTCAGCTTATAGAGACTCAAGCAGCAAATAAACTTCAGTTGAGTGCACTTAGCTCTCAAGAACTGCACTAGAAATAAAAACAAACATTATTTAAATATCTAATCAGATAGATATCTAGTATATGTGTGCTGCATCGTTAAATTGGGTACATCATACGTATAATATATATCCTGTTTACCTTGTATGCAAATGTTAATGTGTTATTTTAGTGCACTCATTTAATCTACACAGTAGAAAATATGCAGAAGAAACAATTTTCCACTATGATGAAATATTGGGTTCAATTCAATTTTTTTTTTTTTTGTGGTCTAGGCAATTACACCAACTCTGAGAATGTCTTAGTCATTCTCTCTCTCAACCTTAGCATTTAATTTAGAAAAATAATTACATTTATATTATTACAGTATCTATGCTGATAGAAGAGCTGTTGTATTTTCCAATAAAACATCCTTTTCATTGGATAGTTTCTAAATAAAATTCTGCTAGCAATATGGCTGAAATCAAATTAATTATGAATGTAACTAAAAGGGTGTCACAAGGTTACAAACACAAGTAAGCCATGTGTCACAGCAAACATCACATTAAACATGTTTTCAGGATTTAATTCTGAAGATTTATATGTCACTTGACTTATCTCCTCCATTTCAACGTCTGCATATATCTCCCAAGACATAAGCATTATAAAAACTGACTATTGCTGCTAAAAACAATAGAGGATTTTGCTTTGCTAATAGCACAATTGGTTTCCCAAACAGGAAATTAGAAACAGCACCCTTAGGAGTATTTTTGAACTGCAGCGAAATGAAATAAAACGCTCTTCATTGCTATTGACAGAACCTAATAAAATGTTTCACACTAAATTGCCTTTGATACATCTGTACATAAAATTAATTATGCAAATAATATAGTATCTTATCTCTATGGATAATTACAACAGTAATCATACTTATGCTGTCTTTTTTTTTCTTTTCACAGGTGAGTGTATTCCAAAAGTGGTGTGAAACAAAACTCTCTACATCGGAGCTGCCTGGTGTATCACAGAGGGGCTGAAGCCAGGAGACCCCAGTGAAGCCCATCCAGTTTAGTGCTCTGCTCTGGACAGGGTCAGCTGGAGCAGGACACTCAGGACACTGTTCAGTCAGGTTTTTAGGATGTCCAGGGATGGACATCACTGTGCCAGAACTCAGTTGCCCACATAAGAGAAAAAGATTTTCCTAATGTTCAGACAGAACTTCCTGTGTTTGAGTTTGTGCCCATTGCCATTTGTTCTGTCACTGAGCACAAGCTGAGAAGACCCCAGCTTTATCATTTTTGCACCCTCTCTTCAGGTAGGATCAGATTCCCTCTGAGCCTTTTCTTCTCCAGGCTGACCAGTTCCAGCCCTCTCAGCCTTTCCTCTTGAGAAAGATGCTCCAGTCCCTTCAACATTTTTGTGTCCCTTTGTTGGACTCCCCAATATGTCCACATCTCTTTTGTACTGAGGAACCCAGAACTGGACACTACACTTCCAGTGTGGCTTCACCAGTGCTGAGGTAAGGGAGGACCTCAGCCTTTTGCATGACCTCTGTCACGAGGACCCCTGCCCACTCCCAGAAAGCTTTTATTTTCCCTTGCCTTCCTTTTCCTGCCAGCCTAGCTGGATGGTGTCTGTGACAACTCTTGTCAAGATTCAGCTCCAGGTGGGCTTTGCCATTCTTAACTTCATTCCTGCATGCTTAGACAGCATCTTTATCTTCCTCCTAACTGCTCTGATCCTACTGCCACCTTTGTATGATTCCTTTTCTTTTGTTTCCATTTAGTCAGGAGCTCCTTACTGAAACCTGCAGACTCTCTGCACCTACGCTAGACTTTCTTCTTGATTGCTCTTGAGCTTAGATGGTCTCTTCCTGTCCCTCAGCACCAAAGCAATTCCCAAGCATATGACAGGAAGGTGTAGGAGGTGTTGCAAACACATGATCTCATGAAGAACACAACTCTCCTCTGTGCTGACAGACCAGCTCATCCAGGGCAGAAATTGTCTCCCCTTTGTTACGGCAAAGACCATCTCACATCTCTTCTTCCAGAATTCTCCAACTCAAACACAAATGGTTTCCATGTGCTGCCATTCCAGACACTGTTCACATACTTTCCTGTGTCTCGTGCACTCATTTTGTGCACTCATTTTATACAACAGCAAGGGAAAAATTTCATAAGATACAAGATATGTATCTTATGAAGTGCATGTCTCACAGTTGTGGAAGCTTTGCCTTCTGCATTCCCCCACCTGCTATCTTTGTTTATTGCCATCCCTTACTGTGTTATGTGCAATTTAGATTGCATGCTCCTTGAGGTTAGGATCTGTCAGATTTTATTTGTCTGTACAATGCTATATGCACCTGTGGCACTATAGAAATAATTAATAATAACAATTTATGACAGAGTACTTTGTTACCAATCATCACATATTGTGTTCACTCTGGTAAGACACAAAAAGCTTTCCTAATGGAAGTGGAATAACATGCCCTATTTCTTGATAATTCACTTCTTAATATATTATCTGTATAAGCATGAAGGATTACTGAAGAAGGGCTCATTCTTCCTAAGCTGATCTGTATTTCCAACTTTTATACTTTAAAAAAAATGAGATTTTCTTCAAAATGTGCTTTTTGCTTTATGTCCTGAAAGTGCCAAACCAATTCTGGTAATGCAAAGATTCCACTGTTATCATTGTGGCACATAACATGGCTTTTCCACACAAAATTCTTTGCATAACAGGACAGGGGAAATGCAGTAATTATTTGATATATGCAGACATCAACCAAAACACAGAAGTCTCTTTTCTTCTCTAGATTAAATTTGCAACAAAAATTAACCAAGTATCTGGTATACTTCAGCAAAAGAAAAAAGTCATCTCTGAGGAATTTATAGAGTTTACTATTTTTCTTCCAATATGAACAGAAGATACTGAGTTACTCTTCTAGGTAGGAAACTTTTATATCTACACCTTAAAATTTTGGTTTACCTGAAGTCACTGCTCAGGAAAACAGCTATATCACACCATGTATCTGAATTTCCTTTTGCAGTCAATAATTATGTTTCCTCACTAGTCTAGAAAAAGAAAGATGTTTAGAATTTGTGATAACAAATATAATAAAGAAACTACTATGCAAAGGAAGACCTGGTTTACCAGTTCTTAGGAAGGACTTTGTGGAATGGAAATTTCCACAACACAACCAAAGCTGAGATGTTTCTTTCAGAAGCACTGTGCAATTATACAAACAGAAAAATCTCTGAACTAAAGACCTCCAAAATTTTCTAGATGTGCAATAAGCTGTTTAGAAGAAGATTGCATTTCCTAGAGAACCTGATCAAAAAATCAATTTGCTAAGAATGGCCTGCAAGTACATCTGGAGTTTATTTCCTGTGGACCTACATGTTGTGCTTTCAGGCCAAAAAAACCAACCAACCAAAGAAGTAGTATTTTCAGAATCACTGCACCTGCTATCCTCTACGAAGATATCTTAAAATTATTTTCTGTCTCTCCAGAATTAAAAATATAAAAATGTATCACATGTTAGTAACACTGCAGAGGAAACTCCTTGACAAAAGAGGTGAAGTATGAACTGTCAGGATTTTTAGAAAAAAAATTCTATGCATTATTTGTGGGTTTATTTGGTTTTACACATTTCCTATGTGTGGAATTCTAGAGTTCTGTTTGTACTGACATTTTTTAAGCCACAGATTCACTGTTTACTGATAGTTTACTCTTGATAGCACGGGGTGTTGTTTCCTTGATTGGACCTCTAAAGACAATGTCTTCACATATTTCAACATACTTTGTAATCTTTTGTAACACAAATAAAAATTAATAATACTGACCTTTATGAAGTACTTTGATTTCTGCCAAGGCATGAAGGTTTCTTTCTACTAAAGTCCCATGTACTGCTTGTACACCAGTTACAGAGATTTATTTTAGCTCCTTTACATGGTCTGAATTTCACACCAAAATAATTTTATTAACTCATTACACTAATTTTATTATGTTCAAATGATATTTAATATCTCTCCTTTCTGTGGCATAAATTGTAACAACTTTAGTCACACAAACTGTGCTCTATTATGCTTTGTTTTTGGTTTGGGCATGAACGTATTTGCATTTCAACTACCCAGCAATTCCTTGCTAACTTCTAAACAACATATGTAATATAACACACGTCAATCTTTGAGAAAACCCCCAACAAAAACATGAAAGGAAACAGTCTTATTTTTATCTCGCTGGATTGATCACTATGCGTGTCCGTAGCTTGAAGCGAGGAAGGGAGATGGCAGGAGACCTTTGTGCAAGCTGCAATCTTGAGGGACAACCTCTGTAGGCACCCAGTTTGTGGTAACTGGGAGAGGGGCTGCAATGGAGCCTCATCCCCAATGGGCACAGCTGTGAGCAGCAGGTGAGCAGCACTGAAGGCAATGAGCCATGGAGTGCCCAGGGGCACGGACCAACACCAAAGGGAACAGAGGGCACACGGGTGCACTGCATGAACATGGGGGGATAAAAGGCTGGGCTAAAGAACAAGAAGGGCAGATGCTTAAAGCCTTCTGAAGGGATGTTACTCTGCATAGGCAGATGCTTGAAAGCTTCTGATGAGGTGTGGCTGCTCTGTATGGATAAATGCTTAAAGCCTTCTGAAATTGTATGAGGATGCTCTGTGTATCGTGGCTGTCTCAACTGCAATGTGTGCTGTGACAAGCCTTAGGAGAAACAGATATCCTGTTATGCAGGGCAAAGAACTCCCTTCCACTACCCTTTCTTTCCCTCTTCTCTCTGCTCAAATGTCCACTCCTGCTCCCTCTTTTCTCCCTGTGTGGTTTTTCAGGAACTACAATTCCTTGTCACTGCAATTTTTCAAATTATGATTCACAGCCTTGATTATCAAAACATGGTATGTTATTTTCAAATCGATTGTTATTAAAAGTATTTTAAAAGGTGGTTTGTCTTTCTAACTAATGTAGCACTGTATGGCATCTTTCAAATGTATTGTTTATTGGGTACACAAGCTGGTGTTTTCATCATATTTTACAAAGGAAAAACAGCTCAGAAGTGAGAGGCAATATACAGATATCTTTAAGTCCTGAGCAAAAATTGCATGAATACTGAAGATAAACAAACATGCAAGCACTGTAAAGATGTCTGCTCATAAACTGAAATTTATTTATGACTCAATTCAGAAAGAATAGGAAAACAGAGTGTCCTCAGAACAAAAATCTGAACCAAAATAACATGTGTAATATAAATATCAGATTTAGATTTGACCCATGCTAGCAAAATATTTTTGCTGAAGCAAACATAAAAACATCTATGACATTTACCTATTTTTCCTAACTGTGATCTTTACTGCTTTTTGGAGAAAGCCACCTCAGGGTAAAAACCAGAGAGGTGTTCAATCATACACACAAACACTCATAAACAAGAGAAGATGGGAACTGGATGCTTTACTCAGATTGGAGTAAAGTAAGATAACTACAAAAAGACTACCTGTGTTATGACTTTCAGTCTGGTAGGAACATTCTCTGTCACTGAAACTGGCTAGCTTGAATCCACCCATACCCATATTAACAAATTCTTTCTTTCCAAGACAGAAACAATGTGGTCTCCTCCTTTTAGTAACTCTCCAAATGTGCTCAGGAAAGGAACTGTACGGGAAAATGCAAGCTGGCCTGGGCCCAAGTATGTTCCAGGAATAATTCTAAAATTTAATAGCAGAGATAATTGTGATCCAGTGCCTATGGCTGTTTCCTGACACTCCTTTCTGTATGTGTACAAACACAGTCAAAACGTCTGGTTTATGTTTCTCAGGGCTTCCGTGCAAATCAACATAAAGTCTCTTAGATTTGGCAGAGCACATGGATTAAGTGACTGGACACTGGCCTTCCAAAAAAAAAAAAAAAAATTGCACACATTTCCAAGAATATTATAATAAACAAATAATCTGCTAAATAGATAACATAAGTCTAATAATAATAGGTCTGTTTCTTATGTTCTCCACATAGCATTTAGAAATAGTCCTTAGACCAGGCAATCTGCATGTCAGAAGCTGAAAAGCAGTGCTTTGGAATAAGCTGACATTCATCTACAGACTGGCATAAAGGAAATTATGTGTTCCCTTTACAATAGATGATTAACTGGAACACTACTGTACATGTTTGGTCTTTAAGTTTGGTCACCTGAGCTAGGATTTGATATCAAAAGCATAATTTGATGCTGCTTTGCACATGTTGTGTCAGAAAATGGCTGGTGGTCAAAGCAAATGAGAGGAGACATACAAAATGAATATAGGTGCTTGGCAGCAAAAGTTTCTCATTTAAAAACTTAGGAAGAAGTGATTTGCTTACTGTAACCATAGCTGTTATCTTCTTCTAAATAGGATATTTGTACACAGTGGTAGAATTTATTTACTTTTTTCTAAACCATGTTTCAGATCTTTAGCAGAAGGTAAGTTTAATCTTTCTCGAACTCAGCTATCAAAATGGACTGCTTCAGAGCTGTCTGTCTGAAAGGCAAGGAGAACTTAATTCAAATTCTTGTGAGGGCAGAAGGAGGAGATCCTCATGGAGCTACAGGCCAGGGGCTGGGGGTGGTTATTGGCATTTGTGTAGTTAGACCAAAATCAGTGTTAATTGCATGTTTTTCACCAATATGAAGCTTGAACTTAATAGCTTTGTTCCCTGAGCCTGTTAAAGAGTCAAAGATTCACAAAGGACCTTATTTTCAAAATTCAGTACTCTGATGCAGTGTAATTAATAGCCCTAAATTAAACACACTGGTTCCACTTTACAGCCTCAGCAGAACATCTATGGAAATGGGAAACATCCACACAAACCAATAAGAGGTGCACAGTAGGAAGTCCAGCCTTAGATAGTGTGCAAACATTTCCTTCATTTTTGAGTTTTGCACTTGCAATGTAGAACAGGTAAGGTCTGTCAAATAATGGAGGCAAAGGCAGCAGAGTGGGAGAGTGATCAAAGGGAAATGAGACATCTGAGGTCAAAGCCATTCTCAAAATCAGACCTAGCAAGGACCTGATCCTATGACTCCTCTTCAAGGAGAGGTACTAATCAAGTTACATGGGATAAAGTCTTCTGCTCTTTTAGGTTTCTTTTAAAAAGAAATTCCTTTGGCACCAAATTCAAGTTGGAGGACAGATCAGCAATCTTAGGTGGAGGAGATTTTACCCCATGAATATCACTTAGGTACAGTCTTGCCACCCTAAAGAGGCCAGTACACAAGTAACATCTGTCTAAAATCTTTTGTTGGTGAGTTAAATTCCTAAGAATTTCCTCTCCAGTCATCAGCTCTTTCCAGGTATTATGAGGAGCCTAGATTCTAATGGGATAGGTGAGTATGGAAATTACTAAGTGAGTTTGGAACTTAGAGATGATGTGGCACTAAAACTCCATTATTATTCTGTAGCCATGTCTGAAACTTCAGCAATGTAACCACACCTGGGTTGTTACCCCTCAGAGCTGATTATCTTTGTCACAGGGCTCTACTGAACCTTTCATAATGGAGATTTTATGGAGAAAGTATGTTGAGGTCCAGGGTGCCTTTACTACACGTTTACTACTCTGTGGCTTTTTAGGGTGTTTGGCCTCAGCTGTTGCAATGTCCCACGCCTGAGACAGCATTTCATAAAGACCAGTTGTAACCACACCCTGTAAAAAGTACCTCTGAGGCTGTTTGAGTTCACAGATCTGTAGTGTCACTGCCTTTGCTGCAGCTGCCACAGATGAGTGTGCTGTCACTTTTTGCACTGCAGCAGCAGCAGGGTTCTCTGACCAAGAAAATTCAGGTAAAAGTCATTTGCTGACTTTGATTTTTTTTTTCCCTTTTAATATCTATAGCAAAATTCATTTTTAATATTTGGTATTACAGAAGGTACCCAAGTATAGATATAAAGAGTAAAGTTGTGAGAGAGAGATACTGAAATATTAATATCTTTCTTTACAAACATTCTCCAGGTATATCCAAATGTAATAATTTATACTATATCTACATTCACTGACCAAAGAGCTACTAACATAGACATCCTTTCCTATTACATCTCCCATAAAACCAGTAGCAATTAAGAGGAATTTGAGCTATGACAATGTATTCCTAGTTTGTACAAATACTTAAATTTTTGGATGATTTTCTAGTTAAGCTCTACTCTGAGAAAATAATATCATATTAATAAAGGAGGAAAACATCCCAGGAACAATTTCAGGATCTGACCTTTCAGCCTAGTTCCAAATAATGCTTTGACACCTGTATTCCACTGATTTAGGTTGGACTTATGTGGAACAATATCTTTAGACATTTGCATCTTCCTACATAAAAAAATTTTGTCATCATTCAGGTACTCCTAAGAGGTTTAATGTTTGATGACATTATGTAGAACTGAAAGGAGCAGGAAGCTCTTTTATAGGTCACATGGGGTATGGCTCTATTAATTTCAGTGGAATTTCAATAATTTTAATATTCCCTGGACTTTTCCCTTTAAAAACAGGAAATATTAAAAAAAATACTGGATTCTATTCATAAAAGAGCAATGGAATTAATTGATTGAAAATAATACAGGTTCTTGATTTCTCAGAAAAGAACTGTAGTATTTCAATCTTTTCTTTAGCTCTCCAAATTGTATGAAAAGGGGAAATTAAATGACACAAGCTGATATTTAATACACGTAGTAGTGTTCTGAAACTGATGCTTTTTTAAGCAAATTGCAGTGCACCAAAAATAGTTGAATAGTTAATGAATTATGAAACAAAAAGATGGTTGCCACTGAGAAATATCTTGAGCTTAGGTAGTATACAGACATATATTTCAGGAGTGGTTTGTACAGGTGGTGGCTTTCACACTGTGAGCCCTATGCTCCTGAGGCTGTTTTCTGCAGAACCCTTTTCCCCTTGAGCTTCCACCACCTCTCATGAGAGGAAAACCTGTCACGATGCCCTTGATCTGCAATTTCTTGTCTGGTCACCTTGTCCCTGCTGCCCTGCCCTCACCTTGGCCATGCTCTGGTGGGAATGGCAGACTAAGACTTGTGACCTGCCACTGTCATTAAAGCTGAGAACCTGACCCCTCCTTATAATTTACCAAAGGAAACTTCTACCTCCTGAAAGGTTTCTGTACATCTCTGAGTTAGAGGGGCAGCTTGGCTGGGTAAATACTGTCTCCCTTTGCAGCAGCTGGTAGCCTGGACAGAGCCAACACTTAGCCTGACAGCTTAGGAGATCATTTGTTGTGTCTGGGAAGGGTGGGAGGGGAAAAGAATGAGAAGCAGATACACTCTTAAATCAATCATAAAGACATATTTATTTATGCAGCTGACAAGTGTCCAAACCCACCAGGGCTCTGAATGAGTTATGCTCTCCAAAGCTTTTGCACAGACCTATAGATTAGTCACGCTCTAAATGAATTGCCCATTCAGCACTACAAGCTCTACCAGGCTACTCTAGTTAGAAAATGTGTGTGTGGTAGCAGGAATGGACAGGGTCAGACACTGAGTTGTTCAGTCCATGGCAAGGAAGCATTTGGCCCAATGTCAGGGCCAGCAGGGCTGCAGTGGTTACCTGTGATGTGTTTCTCTTCCCTGTACCTGTTTCTGCACAGAGCCACATTCAAAAGGCTGCTGTACCTGAAATGGTGATCATAGGTTCAGCAGGCCTGCCTTAATTAAAACTTTTCTACCTTAGTGTCCTTGCATCTTCACAAATGGTAATTTACCATGCCATGAGCTTACTTTGGGTTTCTCCCAACAATTCTTCCATACATCTGGGCAGAAACATTTTGCACTTGCACTTAAAAAAAATGAACAATTTGGTGCTTATTCACATATGTGTTTACTTTCCTACCTGCTCAGAGTGGGCTCACAAGATACATCTGTCTCAAAAGTTATATTACAATCCACCCTCTGATATCACAACATTTACTATTCTTCCCTTGAGGAAAGATCATAAAGTCTAGTCAGCCTCAGATCGGAAAAAAACGTTGGGACAAAAATATTAGACAGTTTCCATAGTGGAAGAAAAAGATAAAAGAAAAGTTGATGGAGGTAAAAAGATCGAGAAATACCCTGGGAAGGGGGGGAGGTCTTGAGTGCCTGCAAAGTCAAAAATTTGATCTGAGAAGGAAGGAGGGAGAAAGATATTTGGAAAAAAAATGGAATGCAAGAAGAGTCAATTATGGGATACCTACTAAGACATAAAAAAGAAGTGATTATGGCTGAAAGAAATACATTTAGGGATGAATTTGCATGGAAAGTGTGATTAGAACAAGGCTCCCCAGTAGCACGAAAAAAACCCCAGGTAAAATAGAATCTTGAGTGGCACACCATTCTGGGCTTGATATTGTGCCTAAAATAAAGGGTTGTTCTGGAAGAGAGACACAGACCTACAGTTAAAAGATTGCTTGGCTCTCTATCACACCACTGCTACAGAGCAGTTTATAGATGAGGTAAGGGCTCTCCAGTCTGCTCCTTCACCTCCATGCCCACAGCTGCTTCACAGACTGCCTTCAACAGCCTCTGAGGTGGTGATGTGGTAGGGTCTGGGAATGTGTGGGCACATGGGATAGCAACCACACTGGGACACTGCCATCAGGGCCAGGCAACTGGGCTGCTCCCTGAGGTGTCTGTGCAGCTGGGGAATCAAATGTCAGAGCAGGTCTCAATGGACAGCAGAAGCAAATGCACCATGGCTCCAGGGTCAGGACGTTTGAATGTTGGCTTTAACTAACCAGCAGTTTCCTCTGCACTTCTTCTGAGCATTATTGAAAATACTAATGAGGGTAGCATGAACTGTGAGAAAACAGACTGTGTGAAAAGCAAATGTGACTTGAGAAGAGCGCATCAAAGCAAAAAGCTGCACTGACAACCAATCACTCAGACAGCAATGCTGTCTCCATAAAGTGTGAGCAGAATAGAAAATTCTAAATGTAAAGTTGATTCTGTCTTCACGTCATATCACAAACATGCCTGTTGTCAGCAGTCATAAGTAGTGATAAGGAGAGCTTAGATGGTTCTAGCATTTTAATGTCTCACTCTTGTATTTACCCGAACAGTGAAGTTTTATGCCAGTTACTAATCATTTCCTAGCCAGAAGCAGCAGACTCCTTATTCCCTGAAGTCTGTTCTCAGTTAATTGCACTCATAAGTATGGCAAATTTAGAATATTATTCTTCAACAAACCCTTCCAACTCCCTAGCCAGGAAGCTGGTATGACAGCCAGGCAATATAAGCTACATTATCATCTCATACTGGTCTAATATTTTAATGGTGTTTTTTTAACTATCGGTAACTGACATCTGTCCTGTCAAAAGGTGGGATCAATAAAAGATACATATGTACAAATAAAGTATAAAGTAGTCCTCTATAAAAACAGAATGAAAATTGATGCTACAATCTATTTAGCACTTTAGTTTATAGAGTAGGCTTTATGAATCCACACAGACAGCACATTCCAGAAGCTGTGCCCTAGCAGGGCAGCTAATGGTAATAACTGATTAACTCAATTTCTTTTGAAGGAAATACATTTTGGAACTGGTTATTTCCATTAGCCATTGTCATGGATTGTTCTTAATAGCCAGCCTGAAAAAAATTAGTTACTGGCTTCAAAGTGTGCCTTTGGGGCCGGATTCACAGTTGGAAGAGCTCTGCTGATTTTTTGTAGGCTTATGCTGCTTTGCTCTGATGTTTACATGAAGTCTCATTCTGATTTAAATGATCTGAAGGAAACAGTGGCAATCATTAAACCAGCAGAATTTTCTTTAGTGCTTTCAGTATTTTTCTGTCAGAGGCTAGACAGCTTTGCTGCTTGACTGAGTTGTAAGAACTGGTTTTGCTTAATTTTTTTTTTTTGGCGAAGATAAATGACAGTGTCTTTTATATCTAAGGCAGAAAAACAGGTTTTAAGAGACCAATTCTAACTCTTAGCAAGGGTCTCCCAAGTGACATTCCCTCTGAATGTACTGACAGACCTCACAGCACTGCTCTGTATCCCCATAATTCTGCATCACCACAGCTCAGATCCTCCTGCTTGCTGCTTAACAGTGGGAAAGACTCACTTACTGTAGGGCTTGAACAGTAACACTGAAGTAGATAAAAAGATTTAAGAGATGTTGGCAGGCTTTGGCTCAGGACCTGCTCCCACTGCACACTGTGATAAAAGGGGTGAAGGTGGCTTTGCTGGGCTTTATCTCGAGGAAGGATGCTTTTCCTGAAGGGTGTCACGAACAGCAGCTCTTAGTGCCAGTAGCAGATGTGAGCTTGGAGACTTGCGTAGAAGTGATCAACTTTTAAAAGGTTCAGTCAAATTGTAAATAATTCAACTCTAACCCCTTTTCACAAAGTCAGGAAGACAGGAGATGGTGGAAAACTCTGTATCACAGAAGACTTCCATTTCAAAGGCTCCTGCTGAGAAATGAACAAAATGAAGCCAAATAATGTAACCCCAAAAGTATGACTGCAGTGATGTAAAAGAAAAAAAATTGTCTGAAAGATGGAAGTAGCCATGATTACACACACATACACACCCCATCACAACACAACGGTCCTGTCATCCACTGCCCTGAAAAGCTGTTATAGTCCCACAGAATGCAAGTCTTGGAAGGAAAAACAAGAAGAGGCAGAACACGGCAGCCCAGAGCCGCTTGAAAATTTGAGAGTTTCAGCTCTTTGCAGGAGGAGACTGACTGTTCTGCAGGTACACCCTCAATTTTAGAAGCATGTCTTGGGAACCACAACGAGCTAATTGCTTACTTAAGCAACAATTTTGCAAGCTATCATAGGCAAGCCAACTGAGGAAGAAACCCCAGGACTGCCTTTTTCCTATCAGGTAACTCCACTAATGAGCAGTGCTAAACACTTCTATTTGAGCTGTAAAT
Source organism: Serinus canaria (assembly GCF_022539315.1). Taxonomy (NCBI): domain Eukaryota; kingdom Metazoa; phylum Chordata; class Aves; order Passeriformes; family Fringillidae; genus Serinus; species Serinus canaria. The sequence goes on along the minus strand of NC_066315.1, from coordinate 22,163,485 downwards.
GCCTAAAAGCTTTGACACGTGTCTGATATTACTGCTTTTTATAGCTTTACATGATGAATCAGGGCATCTACAGAATATTTCAGAAATGCATGCTGCAACAGCTCTCAAGGCCTGTAAAGCTGCTGCATATTTTCCAAAATAATTTTCCCTAGACTTTCAATGAACACAGATGGGCATACTGCTACAAGGTTTGCCTGAGTTGGTCCAGATCCTCCACAGACTGCATGGGTGGTTGGGAAGTCCCAGCTGGGCACGCTGCTGACCCAAGGGCAGCCAGTGCAGGTCTTTTTCTGTCCATATTTCATCCCTGAGGGACATGGCACAGCTGCAGTCTGGCCATTAGGAAACCAAGCTTTTACCAGACACATCCTCTTCTCATCTGGGCCTTGCTGATGGCTCCCAGCCACAGGAATGCAGCTGTACAGATTTGGGACTGTGCCTGGTTCAGAGCTGGGTTTAGAGCATCTGTATATCTGCTTCTGCTGTATAGGGAATTTTTAACCTTTTCTGTACTTCAGTTAACATTGGTGAAAACAGAGATAAAAGAAGTTTCCTGCTCTCCCCTGGTGTTCTCAGTCAAATTACATGAAATATTGGATATACTTTTCTCATGAAGCACAGACTGCTAATGGCATTGCTGAATCAAGAAGACTATTTTAGTGGCATCCTGAAATAAGTGTTCAAAATCCTGTGACTTATGGAGCTGTGAGGTTTTACTCATATGAAAAAGGCAGAATGCACTGTTTTACAAGGACTGAGTTGCTGTCACCACCAGGAATCTTTTATTTAATTCAGCAGAGCTCAGATCACTCAAGAGTCTTAACTGGGAAAGAAAATAATTGGCAAAACCCCCAAGTTTTGCTGTCCCAGTCTGACAATAGCGCTGCATAATGCAGTCTGTATGCAGAACAGCCCAAATCACAAGTTTAGTTCTTGCTGTAATTCTCTGGAGTACAATGTGGCATCAGGGGTCCCAATTACACTCAGAGAGAGCAGTTTTCTGAATGGAATTCGAGAGGGAGCTGTGGAACAAGGCTAAGGGTATTTAGATTCTGCAGTTCAAGAAAAATTACATCTATCATATATGACTCCTGGGAAAAGAGTAATTGATCAGAAAATGTGTTTTTCTAAAGCTTAGTCTCCCCATGACTTTGTTTATTTTTAAAACATAATCCACTCTTAAAGAACATCCAGAAAGAAGGAAAGCCAACATCGTCACCAGCTAGCTAATTAGGATTCTTAATTCTGAGTTTACTGCAGGTCTGGCAATTGCTTGGATTTAGGTAATTAGTTGATTTATGTGCCTAAAGACATTAGGACAAAATCAGAAGTGGTGCAAACACAGATTCAGGGTAGCCAATGTTTTAGACTTTTTAAAAGATAAATCTACAAGAGGAATGCAACAGAAGTAATATAGAAAGGAAATAAACAAAAGAAACCCTTCTAGGGAACTCTAAAACAGTGTAAATTAAAATAATGCTCCCTTCCCACCATCTACTCAAATGTAAGCAATGGCTTGGATAGTTTTTTTGACTGTAACTACATAGAGTCACTTACTTGCAGTAGTAATAAATCAATTATCTCTGAATCTGGTCTATTTTGGATGAGACTTCAGACAACTAAATGTTCTGTCAAAGTCTAAACTAGTTGCTGTAACACCTTTCCCAATCAGTGCAGGGGAATTATCATCTCTGGCTGATGATTTGTCACAACAGTGTGAAAAACCTCTTTTAGAAACATTTTCTGGAGGTGTCTGCTTCTTCTAAGTGATGGCTAGCTGCTTCCCCATAGTATCAGAGTCACAACAGGGTCCAATCCATAAATGGATTTTCCATTAGATGACAAAATTTTACAAATTAAAATATGTTTTCTTTCTAAATCAGAAAGAGAGGTCAAAGTGCCATCAGTTTTCACAGCATAGGAGCTACAAGAAATATAGAATCAGAAATATTGAGCTGTTTGTTTTGATCATTGCCTAATTGTCACACTTTGCTAATGTTAAAATATCTCAGAAAATAAAAAGCATTTAAATAGCACTGGAAAAATAAAACTTAGTATAAATTATAATAGAGACGAACAATGTGGTCTGTCAATGTGGAAGCATCTCTAAATATGTGATATAGCATTCCTAATACAGCAACTAGAACAAAACTATATTAAGTTGAAGAGTCATAGCAATTTTTTTTCTCTAATACACATTCTGAAATACAAAGAGTACTAGTTACAACACTTGTTTGAAAATTTTATCAAAATAAGAAATAAAAAAAATGCAAACAAAAGTCTATTTTCAAGGGAAAAGTTTCTTCATTTCCCTGCAAAAGTTTTGGTTATAGCTCATAGAAGGCTCTTTGCTGTGTGGATGGCAGCTGCTTGCATTGGATGATGCTGCCTCAGAAAAAGTCCATTTTTGGTGCATTTTTCCTCCTTTCATCTCTAACTACTTCCACAAGCTGTGGCAACACTTCTGCATCTGCAATCCCTGTAAGCAGGAAATCACACCCTGTTATGAAGTATCATTATTTTGGAAGTAAATGGGACAAGACTTCCAGTGATCTAAGTGTTTCCAACTCTAGGAACTGTCAAGTGCCAACCAAGAGGTTCTTCCTTTACAGCTGCCCTGTAGCAGCAGTGAGAGGGCTCCCTGCAAAATCTTGACCTTGGTAATGACACCACAATGCCAAGCAGAAATGCGTTCTTTGCTTCCTTGGACATTGTATAAACATACATTACCTGGACTTTTGACCAATCCGTGGAGTTTGAATTCTAATTTTAATGCTTAACAATAATGACAAATATCTGTGTAACAAATATTATTGCAAAAAAGAAAATCGAGACCTCCAAAGCTATTTTTCAAACTATATTTCAGCTTTGATGTGATTGTATTTTATGCTTTCTTTTATTAATAAAGAGCTACAGCATAGGATTTGCAGCCAAAGATTTCATATATGACCTTATTTTTAATCAAATTCTGTAATAATTAACTAAGAACTAGTATTATTTGGTTTTGTCCTAATCTGTATTTTATTCCCCTCACCTCATGATTTCTTGTGTAATATAACTGTTTCTGTCAATGACAGGCAAAATAGGACAGGTCAGGAAGGAATTTTATAATTCAAATATAACTAAATATCACCAGTTAAAATTGAGGCTAAAGTATAAAAGAATCGTGAAGAAAATCTATTTCAAAAAATTAAAGAATTTGTTTTGATTTTATGAGTTGTTCAAAATTTTAAGGGCTACAGCTGTCAGTACTCAATTTTTTCAAGATAAAGGAGAGTATAATGTTAATTTTTTTAGCAATGATGACAAGGTTGTTACCAGCATATGAGGGATTGGCAGTCTGGACAACAGTTCAGCTGTACTTGCAGACCTTGGGGTGTTATCCTGGCTGTTGGACATTGTCTAACTGGCATTCTCCATGCAATTCTAAAAACCAGCAAGAATGTAGTCTCCAAAATTCAGCTAAAACCTCCAGAGTTACTCCCTCATGGAGACCATACATGACCTGACCACACATACAGACCTGACTTCACAGCAGAGCTTTTTTAATTTTCCAGTGAAAATTAATAATGGAGAAAAAAAGGAGAGATGAAGCTGCCACTTTGGACTGACATCAGAACAACTGAGCAGGGAGACAGGTCTGTGAGCATCACCCACTGTCCTTGCAGAAGCACTGGTGGGCTCCATGTCTGCCCAGTCTGGGTGCTCCAGACATGCAGAGCCCTGCAGGTGTCCACTGGGGAGGTGAGTATCCAGAAAGGCAGATCCAAGAGCACCCAACCCAGAACAGAAAACAGTTTTCAAGCATCTCTGGTGAAAAACAGGTGTTTTCTGCTGAAAGAAGCCACTTGGTGTGAGAAATTTCATGAAAGAGGCAGTGTTCCACATAAAATAAAGGTGAGACAATCTGAAATGACTGACTGAAACACATTTGACAAACCTGACACATTGCCTTTGATGAGGACACCCTTCCCAAGCTACCAGGACATAAAGCTACGTGTGCTGACAGGGAAGAAGCTTATTTAATAATTGTGCTAGGAAAAAATGTAATAGCTTACAGCTTCCACCTGCCTGTCCTGTTTTATCCATTTTTACACAGTGAATGGATATAACAACAATGGAGCTAGAGCCATCTAACTCAGCTATCTAAATGCCAAGTCCTAATCCCATGAATAAATGATGGGTATTAAGTACTTAACTGAGTAGGGACAAAGTCTGCATTTCCAGGTACCATAATAACTCTTTCTTTAGCCTTACATCTTTTTCAATAAATGCATTATTTTGAAATTAAATTTTTACTGTAGATCTGGGGAATGTCTTAGATGACCCTGAGCTTGTCCTTTTCTTACAGCTACATTGGATGGTCTTATAGGAGATATTACCTTTCCCCACCAAGCTTTTCTTCCATTATTATTCTTAGAACACTACAACTGCAAAAGCACCAGCACTAGTTTCAATTATTTCAGACAGCACGAAACAGCTTTCATGGGACTGAGAAAGCCTTTACACAGAATAGCCTATAGTGTGGCCATTATGATGTTCTTTTGGGACATGGGGGAGTGGGTTGAATCCTATTAAGTAGAGGAGACAATTGAATCTGCGTTTCCTGCAACCTGGGTGAGTACTTTAATCATGACTTATTGGATAAAAGGTTAGGGGAAGATCACCATTGGCTTGTCCAGATACATTTCATGAGAAATGAATAAAAGCTCTCTATGCAGTAGAGTTTCAGTTTCGTGAGTCCCACTGGCACTAAAGTTGTAAGTACTGGAGGACAGCTTAAGCCCACCTTTGTTCCTAGCAGTTCCTGCTGGCTAGCTTAAGTAGCTCAGCACAGTTTTGCAAATCTCATTATTTGGCAGTTATGTCTCCTAAAGCACTGTACTGATACCAGGCACCAAACTCAACGGCAGCAATCTGAAAATTTAGTCACTGAACAACTAACTAGGAAGCCTGAGACAAAATTCTCCAAAAAAGGTAAATTATGCATAATTTTCTGATGAGCTGGTAACTTCAATATCCTACTTCAGTAGTAGAACTGATGCTCTTAAATAAAATATGTAACACATGCTCTTTGGGATCGAATGCTACTCTTCATTCTGTACATTTTTCTGAGCACTCATAGTGGATGCGATTCAGACAATTGAAAACATAGATTTTCCATTGCCATTACAACAAAAGACAACACTTTTGTTCTCAATTCTCTTTAGATATCAGTTTTCAGGTAAATCAAAATAATCTTCTTTACACAGATTTTTTACTTTGGAGATTCTGTGATAGTAACTTAGAATACTAGTTGATTTAATTAACCTGATCTTCATAACTTAAACAATTAGAGATGGATTTGTGGGTCATGTGTATATTATTTATCATTATATATTGCATAACTTGTAACCAAGTAAATAACCACAAAAGTGCAAAAACAATAATACCTGACATATACACACTTTTTTCTATCTGGCCATATATTTTCACCATGCTCTAATCATACAAATAGGCAGAGATTGCATCCAATGTCACACAATTAAACATACTGTATGCTCCAGTAATAGGACCAAATGCTTAAAATAGTCCAGTTATTGATAAATTATTTAAAATATTTTAACCCCAGTTTTGCTCAGAATTGCAGAGAAAACTCTGCAGATGCCAGGGTGTAACCATGGAATTCAGCCCTCTGTTTCTTAAAAGGTAGCAAAGACACATTTCCAAAGCTGCTCTTGCTCGATGTCTGAAATGCAATGGAATACATTAAGACACACATTTTTTAAAAATCTCATGCTTTCATCCAGCCCTAAAATGTATTTGACGCACACTGAAATGTCAGTAGCATTATATGAGATGACTTGATATCACAAGCCATGGTGCCATAACAGTAAACAACCTTGGGAATGGGAACTGGAGCAGCATACATATCTGAAAACGCAGAATGTCCTTCAGCTGCTCACAGCTAGTTATTCTCTTTGCTGTCATAAAGATATTCAGCCTAGATACAACCTCAGCTTTTGAATTTACTGATTCTTTTATCTCTCCTACACTTTTCTATATAAAATTTCTTTATAAATTTAAGTTGCATGCAGCTATGTTTGTTCCACTGGGAGTGGAGACAAAGAAGGTTGTAGTTAGACCATTAGTGTGAAGGTAGACTTGAGAGCCCAGCACCATTCTGTCACAGAACTCTTCGATGAGTGTGGGAAACTCACTCAGGAGCTTTCTGTTCACAGCTTATACACAAGTGAGGCTACTGTGAGGTTTGTGAGGTGTTTAGCTAGTACACTAAAAGGGCCTTCTAAATATCATAAATCAAATTTAATTTCTAAAGTGAGTCAGGATTTAATTTAGTTAAAAATTTCATTGAAGGATTACATGGTCCAGAGCTGTCTATACTGGAAGCTAAGAAAGCAAATGTTTTGTAATAACCTCACTGGAGACATTGCACAGCCACTTTACATCTGTTTCCAAACATATTGGTCAATTACTTATTGCCACATTGAAACAGCTCAACTAGCAATGGTAAATTAGTGTACATCTTGTCTCATAATATCATAGCCACACTGTGAGACTAAAAAATATGCATTGCATTTAGGTGCTTTTATTCTATGTGCAGTCTTTCAATGAAAAGCATCTGAATATAGTCTGCAATGTATGACTCTTGAAAATACTATTTTTCAACATTGAAAAAACAGTTTTCTTTTTCTGTCATAACTGCAGGAATACTCTGAATTTCATGCTCTGTTTTCCCTGAAACTCTCTCAGAATGCTACCTCATTCACATCCGTGGTTAGCAGACTTCAGATTCCAAAGCAAAATATTTGTTTTACACAGAGTTCTATGAAAACTGTAACTGTCACTTGCAAGAAAAAGAGATTTCCAAACTATATCCTTAAAAAAAAGGAAAATCAATGATCAAAATCTCTTCCATAATTTGAATTAATCTCTCTGTATATATCTTTGTATGTGTTTATATATGTATGCATATACCCAACTGTTACAGTAATTATAAGTATAAACATACATATGACTTTAAATGTCATTTTGGGAATAATTCTTCTGTCCCAGCTGTCATGTCTAAAAGTCTTATATTGAAATCTAATTTAGGCTTTCTAAAAAACGGAAGGAACCAGTCATTCCCAAAGGATGATCCCTTTCTGCTGAAGAAAAGTACCCTAAAAAAGAACTGATTAAACCATTCTCTGATTGACTAATGTTCTGTAAAAACTACAGACTGCTATGCAGAACTTTAAGTCAACTTTCTTTAGACAAGCAAAACAATCTAAAATCAATCCTATTCTTTGACTTTCTCTAATTTCACCTCAGGGCCAAAATTTCAGAGCCTCACGTGCTTAGAAATGGGGTTCTAGGCAGCATCAAGGTGGCTGAGGTTGAGATAGGTGCCCAGTGGTGACCAAGCTGGGCTTCCCCCAGGTGCCACACTCCATAGGAACATTTTTTCCTGATAGATTGGGATCTTTGGAGGGCAAAACATTCCAGCAGAAAATTTCTGGTAAGTTCTAGTCTTCAACAGCACTGATTCTTTGTTTTCATTAATTGCAACACTTTCTAGATGGAGTAGATGTTTTGATTGAGCCTTATAGATGCCCCAAAGACCATAAAGCAGCTGACCACAACCCTGACATCTCCTCTTGCATCACAGTTAATCGATATAAGTTGAAAACACCTGGTTGACCAATATTCTCAACCAAAGTCATTCCTCAGCTTAAGATGTCTGTGTGTAAACTGCTCATTGTTGTTCTAGCTGTGGTCAGACAGCTCAGGAAAGATCTCACATCAGCAGGGGTGGGATTGAGTGATGATACTGAAAAAGGCAAAACTAAATGCAAAGCTAAATAGCAAATGTGGGAAGAAACAAGTGTTACAGTTAGACATTACATGAGCAAAGGAAGAAAGAAGGGGTGATGAATGTACACAGAAATTAATCTATATAATCCATTGAAAAGAGACCTCAAGATGATTGTTTTAAAGCAAAGGAAAAACTGAGTCTCTAAAGAAGGATTGTAAGGGACAGAACTTTCCTCTGAATCAGCAGTTGTTTGCATGGTGATGACAGCTGCATTTATGGTAAATCACTGTTTGTTCCAAGTTGAATATTTCTTAGTCTCCTTGACTGTCCTCTGTTTCCCTTTATAACTGTGCAAAATACATAACTAGAGTTCCCAAATTTAAAAAAAGTGACTTGAAATATTGATTTTTCTGTTTCCTTTTCTTTGAGTAAAAGATAATGAGCAAAATTCATCACAGGAATAGTTAGTAGAAATTATTCCTATTGTGTTGTGAAACCAAGTGACATTTCTTTGTTTATCTGGAGGCTTAATGATGATTTCTGGTGATTATTACTAAGCTTTCAAAGTTATTGTTAATATGTACCAGATTTCTCTGTTTATCCAAACTCAGAAAGTATGTGACTATATAAAAATATTTTAAATAAGTCTCAGCTGTTGAGCTGTCCTGAATGGAAAAGTGGTGTTCTTTTTTTTTTTTTTCATGTTTCCATTCTTCAAATCTTTGTCTTGAAATCTGGGTGTAAGGATTAAAGCTGAGAGTTTATAAATGGGCCTCGATGTTGTAAATCATAAAAGAAGGTAATGAACAACCAGAAGTAAAGCAATAGCTAGAGAAAATAAAACCAAATAGAAAATATTTAAATCTCTCCCATTTCTAAACTTTTTCTGATTTAGTCACACACATCTACAGTACCAAAACTGTAACAGGTAAATCTTATTTCATGAGTACCTGTTGTACAGATGGGGCAGAAATCCTTGAGACAGGACTGATGAAGCCAGCTGTAAAACTCTTGCAGTATGTTTAGTTCAGATGCAATGCAACTCCCACATGAGTCTGAGTGCTTTCAGGGCAGTAATGCATGGTGTTCTGCAGAGGTACCAGGTTACATTACACATTTGAGGCACTTCTCAGGTCAAATGGCGAGAACTTTAATCATCTAAATGTTGGAATCCTGCTCCTAGAGGGACAGTTATGGAGGTGAAATACAGACTGTTAAAAATTAAATTGAAGAAAAATGTGTAAAACTGCGTATTTACACATATCTCCTCAATTATTGTTTTAAACCACATTTTTTTGACCTATTGGAGATTTTAAGGTCAGATAGGTTCATCATCCAATGCGATCTGCTGCTTAACTCATGCCAGAGAAACTGTCAAAGGACATTTCTTAAAGCAGTATATTGATGGTATCCTTTTCCTATGGGAACTGAAATAAAACTTTACTGATTTTGGAAAAATTTATCAACATCAGCAGGACTCCATTACACTTGTCACCAGTTTCAAGTCAGCTTCTATCTTTGTCCTGTATTATTGTCATTTTCATTTTGATTCGTCTACTTACTATGTTATTTCTGTCTGTGCTTTCAAGACTGACAGGTATTCTACTTTTCCCTTTTCCTCATTTGTATCCTTCCCTTTTCTCATTTGTATCCAATGTCAATTAAGACCTTGTTCAAAGTCTTAATTAATGGCTGGACTTCGATTTTAAGGCTAAATTTGGTTATCATAGTAAGAATAAAATTTTTTGCAAAATCTGAAAAAAGAAAGTTTCAGTGGCTCATCACATCAGTTATGGAACACTTCAAGTTAAAAAAAAAGTGACATGTCCTTGTCCATACTTTCTATATGTCAAATTAAAACATATAATCATAGAACAGTTTGGGTTAGGGGGGACCTTAAAAATTCCCTATTCCTATCTGCCCTGCGATGACCAGGGACACTTTCCACTAGACTAGGTTTCTTAGGGCTCCATCCAACCTGGCATTGAATGCTTCCAGGGATGGGGCATCCATAACTTCTCTGGGCAACTTGTTCCAGTGTCTTACCACTCTCACAGTAAAACATTTCTTCCTAATAGTCAATCTTAATCTACTCTCTTTCTGCTTAAAGACATTCCCCTTTGTCCTATTCCTAGAGGCTCTGGTAAAAACTCTTTCTCCATCATTCTTGTGGAGACCCTGCAGAACTTTCTCTTCTAAGCATTCTGAACATTCCTAACTCTCTCATCCTCACACTTCATACCAGAGGTGTTCCAGCCATCCAAACATCTTTATGACTCTTCCCTGGACTTGTTCCAATATGTCCTCATGTTGGGACCCCAGAGCTGGATGCAGCACTCCAGGTGGGGTCTCACCAGAGCAGAGCAGATTCCCCTCCCTCACCTTGCAGCCCAGGATACAGTTGGTTTTCTGGGTTGCAAGACCCACATTTCTGGGTCCTGCCAAGCTTCTTGTCCAACACCCAGAAATCCTTCTCTGCAAGGCTGCGCTCAGTCCATTCTCCACCCAGCCTGTATTTGGAATTGACCCAACCCAGGTGTGGCACCTTGCACTTGGCCTTGTTGAACTTCATGAGATTCCCAGAGACCCTCCTCTCAGCCTGTCAAATTCCCTCTGGATGCACCCCTTCCCTCAAGCATGTCAACTGCACTGCCCAGCTTGGTGTAGCTGGCAAACTTGCTGAGGGTGCCCTAGATCCCATTGTCCATGCTGCCAACAAATATGTTAAACAGCACTGGTTCCAATACTAACCCCTGAGGAAACACTCAGCACTCGTCTCCACTTGATCTCTTGAGTGCAACCATTTGACTTCCTTATCCACCAAGTGGTCCTTCCATCAAACACATCCTTCTCCAATTTAGAGACAAGGATGTTCAGGAAAGAGTCAAATGCTTTGCCCAAGTTACAGAATCACAGAATGGATCATCTGGCCCATCCTGCCTGCTCAAGCAGGATCATCCTAGAGCACACGGCACAGGCTTGTATTCAGATGATTCTTGAATATCCCCAGTGACAGAGACTCCACAACCTCTCTGAACAAGTTGGTCCATTGCTCTATCACCTGCACACTAACGAAGTTCTTCCTCATGTTCAGATGGAACTTCCTGTGCATCAGTTTTTGCATGCTGCCTCGGTCCCATTGCTTGGAAGCACTGAGAAGAGTCTGGTCCACTCTCTTGACCCCCTCCATTCAGATACTGACAGACATGGATGAAGTCCCCTCTCCCTTGTCTCTTCTCAAGGCTGAACAGACTCAGTTCCCCCAGCCTTTCCTTGTAAGAGAGATGCTCCTGTCCTTTTTCAACTTTTTTCTCCTTTGCTGGACCCACCCCAGGACCTTCAGGTCTCTCTTGTACTGATGAGCCCAAAACTGGACACAGCACTCCAGATGTGGCCTCACCAGGGCTGAGCAGAGGGGCAGGATCACCTCCCTGACCTGTTGGCAATTCTCTTCCTAATGCACCTCAGGATACCATTGGCCTGCAAGGTCACAAGGGCACAGCTGGCTCACAGACAGCTTGTTGTCCACCAGGACCACCAGGTGCTTGTTCTCAGAGCTACCTCCCAGCAGGTCAGTTCCTGATAACCCTGATGTGTGGGGTTATTCTTCCCCACACACACGACCTGGCATTTGTCGTTGTTGAATTTCAAAAAGTTCTGCTCTGCCAATGCCTCCAGCCTGTCAAGGTCCCTCTGAAGGGCTGCATGGCTCTCCAGGGCATCAGCCACTCCTCTCACCTTCGTGTCATCAGTGAACTTGCTGAGGAGGCATCTGCCCCTTCATCCAAGTAACTGATGAACAAGTTTAACAATTCTGGGCCCGGTATTGAACCTTGGGGGACACCACCAGTGACAGGGCTCCAGCTGGACTCTGTGCCACTTCTTACAACCCTCTGGGATCTGCCATTCAGCCAGTTCTCAATCCACCTCGCCATCCACTCACCCAGTCCACACTTCCTGAGCTTGCCTGTCTAAGACAATGAGTTTGCCTGTAGAAGGCAATGAGTTTGCCTATGGAAGGATGTTGTGAGAGACTGTGTTGAAAACCTTGCTGAAGTTGAGGTAAACAACATCCACTGCTCTTCCCTCATCCATCCAGGTAGTTGTTTCATTTTAGAGGATGACCAGGTTGATCAAGCATGATTTACCATTAGTGGTACTTCTGATCACCCTCTTGTCACCCATGTGGATAGACATGGCCTCCAGAATGAGGCACTCCATCACTTTTCCAGAGATTGAGGTGAGGCTGACTGGATGGTAGTTCCATGAGTCATCCTTTTTTTGCCCCTTTTTAAAGGCTGAGGAGACTTTTGCTTTCTCCCAGTCCTCAGACACTCATTGTGACTGGCCTCACCAAGGTCTCTCAGTCTCTCAGTACTCAGGACTGTGTCCCATCAGGTCCCATGGTACAGGCAAATCACACCAGTTAAGTTTATTGCAAGAACATCACAGTCCTCATTAGTGCCAGCAAAAGCATATGTTCTAGGGAACATATAAACTATCCATCCAAATACTGGGACCAAGGAAAGTTCTAATCATGTTTTTTTTGAAATCTGCATCAAGTAGACATATTTGCTGTCTACACAGAGTATGGTGAGTGATACGATACAGCACACAAGTAGTCAACAAACTGAGGCCAGGCTTTGAAGTTTTGAATAAATTTTTTGTATTATGTTAGTTTTAATTTAGGAATTTAAGACAGCACAGGCACATTTTGATGTGCATAACTTCACAGACACAGCTAGATGTTCATCATTGGAGAGAAGGCACACCAGTTTTGGGGACCCTGAAGTAGCTCTGTTTCTGTTCCTGTTTATGCATTACTCAGATCCCAAAAGCCATTTTAGCAGAACATTAACACAAAGTTGAAAAATCATTAAAGAGAACACCTAGCACTAGGAACTTGGACTGTCACCTGACTGTCTGAAGAGACACAAGTCCCTGGTTAAAGTCAATACCTCTTACACACTCATCTGCTCATTTCTGAAACAATTAATATTCTCTGCATCCATGGATTGGTGACCATGCTCATCAGGAGAAAGCACTGGCAAAGTCCTTGATGAAGCCAAAAATGGGATATCCTTACACCTCATTTTAGACAAGCTTCTTGCTTTGAGTATCCAGTTAAGAACATATGAGCTGGCAGCTATGGTTGCAGGAAAAACATTCAAACAAGTACAAAGAAATTCCCTCACATAGAGATCCATCAGCTCTAAACATTCCATTCTTGCTCTAAACAATCATATGAATTCCAATAAACTGTAATTAATGAAAAAACAGTGCAATAAGGGCAGGTACTAGCTCTTACATTTCATTGACCTCTCAAGCCATTCAAGCATATTGAACTTGATTCAAATGCTTAGGAGTTTACTGTGAGCTATAACATCACCTCCCTTACTTCTGATTTTCATTTGATGTGTCTTAAAATGAGACATAAAAACAAGAGCTGCTTTCAAGCCAGTAATTGTTTCTTGATGTTAGGCCCACTATCAAATTAGCCTCAAACAGAAAACTTTGATGAGATTTAGCTGACTATTAAGAATATTATTTGAAACATTAAATTGATTTATTTTTCCTATTACATTAACCTTCTCCTTTATATTCAGTGGTTTCTTACACAGGGCAAAGTAAAAGTAACTTGATATTTAAACATGGAAAAATTAATATAAGACATCTTGTTATAAGCCACATGTTACTGTAAAAACAAACTGTCAATGGCTTCTTAAGGATGTTCAGTGCTAGCAACAAAATGGAATATTTGTAACAGCGTTGTAGCGTAAAATGAGCTTGATGGCACTGAGAGAGAGAATGTAATTAGTAATAAGCAGGATTTATTTGAAAAGTTTATGAGATATATGACCTGCAATGCAAAGATATTTGAACAGAAAAGAAATGCTCTTGCAACTGTAAGGCAGGGTAGAATTAAATTAATTTGTTCTGCCCATTTATCTAAGGCTTTTATAATTAGATTGATGTATTTATATCAATGAGAAAAGCTTCTGTTTTGAAATGTGGAAGAATTCCTGTAACTAGGGAAGGGAGCAGGTAACCCTTTCATTATTAACAGGGAATTATTTCATTAAAATAAAATGCTAATTTAAATACATACTGCTTTTGCACAAAAAAAAAAACCAAAAAAACCAAAAAAAAACACAAACAAACCAAAAAACCCCATCCAACAAAAAACTAAAAGTGGAATATGAACAATAATTTCATAAAATTAAAGCTGTAGGTGTTTTGACAGGATAAAGCACCTGCTCTTCACTGGCAGAAAATGTATTTTGAATTTCAGCACACGATCCATACAGCTGCTGTCCTTGTATTTCTATCAGAAAGATATCTTCATACAAATATGTAAATTCATGCATCCAAAATATATTTACTGTTGATTTCTTATGTGTACAAAAGGCATCCTTGAAATGTCAGCTCCTCCGGCTTCTATTTCTGTTTCCACAAACAACCTCTCAAAACCTCCACAGTATCCAAGAACATGGGTCAAAACATAAAACTGCAGGTTAATTTCATTTTTCTATGTACTTAGAAAGACCTTTTTTCTCCTTAAGAAAAGTATCTGAGGGGAAATGCTGCTTGTGAACAAATGAGCTGTAACTTTTGCCTCTAGAGGGAGGAGACTCCAGTTTTGGCTAGACTGACACAGGGGAGGTGGCTGCCCTAGTGATGCTGGGCAGATGTGTGTGAACATGTGTGTCCCCTGAAAAGCTCCTCTGTCCCCTGCACCACTCACAGGCACACACAGAGCCACAGAGGCACCAGCTCATGCTCTGAGCACCATCTGCAGGTGAGGGCACTAGCAGCAGGGGCAGCTGTTAAACCAGATGAAGTGCTGGTCTCCGGGTGCCCTGGTGAGAAGGGAGACTTGCAGAGCTCTGCACATCAGGCAGAGGCCTGAAGCTGCCAGCTGGACCACGCTGCTCCACGATATCAGCAACACAGGAGCTACAATACATTCACAAAAGGCATCTTCTACTCCACCACCAGCCTATTCATGCAGAAGCTGAGTACCAAGAGGGAAGAGCACTCTATTTTACAGGAAAAGAGTTTTTTCTCATTTTCTCAAGCATCACTCAGAGAGAGTGTTTCTAAGGTTTCTGAGTATGACAAAGGTTATTGGTACTCACTGTACCATTTGCAATTACCAAATGTCACTACTCAGAATTTTTCCCAGGTTCCCTTTTCCTTGCTGCAGTCTATGATTAACACATGGTGTTTTCAGAGAATACCCAGCCTACACTTACTGTTTTGCTTTCATATTTTTTCCTTGTTTATTTTGTTGTATTCCTGAAATTGCTTTGCTATTTGGGGACCTAAAGAAAATTTGGTTTTATGGAGGTATTTTAAAAACAGCTTAGCTGGGCTTCCTGGGCCTCTGATAGAGAGAGTGAACTCAGACATAATGTGTTTTCCAGTGACTCACTGCTGGTATTCCAGTGGTTATCTTAAAATACCAATAAGGCTGTGGGATCGTGTCCACTTCCAGCTGGGAAATTGACCTGCCAGCAGGCTTGTGCTGGGAGCACGGGGCAGCAAGTTTGCCATTAGGGATGTCATGCCATTCCTCAAAATAAGCTCTGAGGGATCTAAACCAATGCTGTAGTGTTTTGGGTGCCCTTAGCACACACCTTACACCACCAGTGCTCAGAGGTGGAGTAACCCATCTGTAAACCCATGCCAGCATTCACACATAAGAACCACACATTAAGGTGAGGAAAGAAGAAAAAGATCTTGCTGACAACAGCACAACTTGGAATTTTGTCAGAGCTCTGAAACCAGGAAAAATGTTGTCACATTTTCAAACAATCTGATTTTGACCTTGTTTAACTTTGCATGAACGTTTGGAAAATTCATAACACCATATTTTACTATTATCAATATTCATGTAAAGCAAGTACTAAGTTTTTATGCTCAAATATTTATAGAAAGTGGATTTTATGTTTGTTTTCTCTAAACATTGGTATCAGAGTCCTGGTTGTTAATGTTAGTGCTTCACTATCAAGAATGAGAAACAGCACTATGTGTCTTACACAGCCATCACAGCTAAACAATACAGACAATACTCCAGAAGAGATCTATAGAGCAAATGAATCATAGAATTACAGAATAAATCTGCAGAACTAGTCAACTTATATAGGCTTTCTGTCAATGGAGAGGAAAGCAAAATGTATCAAATTCAATTTAACTATTAATTATTCAGCCAACTCTTTTTGCAGACTTGCCCTTCAGCATTATTATTTTTCACGTTAGACTATACTAACTCACTTTGTACACATCAGGAAGCATCTGAGCTATTACTTTTATAAATTATTTGAACACAGTGATAGTGCTGAAGGCTTCTGTTCTTCTGCTCCTAGAAATTAGTCAAGAAAAATACTTCTCCTGCTGAGATAGGAAATAAAACAAACTAAATATGAGATGACATAAACATTATTGTCTCCCTTTTACTAAAGGTAAAAAAAAAAAATCAACCATTGCTCCTTCCAAAAATCACCCGTTATCATCTTTTTAGTTAGCATGGTGGTAGATCTAAAGATCTAAATAAGTCTCTTACTCCTAATTACAAATAAGGTGCATGTAGACAGATTCCATCTTCCTATATATGTTTTATAGTAATTTTTAAGATCTATTTCATCTTTTCCACAGAAGCTTCTTAAAATCACAGGCATTGAATAAAAATTCATTTTTTAAAACAACTGCCTTCATTTCATTCCAGTATCTATGAGGAGTATTTGCCCTCACCTCTGCACCAGGCTGGTTGCTGTACACCCTGAGGGGCTTTCAGACCTTCTTTCCAAAGCCAGGAGCATGCACAGGCAGGATACTTTTTTGGCTGTGGCCACACAGCTTTTTGAGCCCTGCACATTAGACTTTCACTGTCACAAGCACTCCTGTAACCAGCTCCAGGTGACACAGCTCCAAGAGAAGCACCAGTGGACCTGCAGAGGCTCCAGAAGACTGATACAGAACAGCAAAACCAGTACTGACCAGGGAGAAGGAAGCTGGAATTAGAGTAGCCCAAGCTGTATCCTCATTCAGATTTGTCCTTCAAAAGCCACTTCAGGAGTAACTTCCATGTTGCCTCATCAGCAGCTTCATTGAGATTCTGTTAAAAATATCTTTTTGCACAGTGTTGTCACAGGTTAAAAACCATCATCACATGTTATGTCAGCACAGTCACTTTATCTCAGCTGGATGGTTATGATTTTGGACAGTATTTCCCACAAGATGTCTCTTGCTCCATTTTTGCACTATCCCCAAATCATGTTCAATTTCAACTTTTTAAAAAAAGCATTATTTTTAAATCTAAACTTTATACTGATGGCAAAGCCTACATATTCAATGAAGGACCTTAAAATCTGACTATACTGCCTTGTAGACCCTTTATTGCTAAGACCATTCTTGCTAAGATTCAGGAAGAGGCAGTGACTGCCCCCCCTGGATCTATTTGACTTTTACAGTATGGGACAGCCTTTCTAACCAGAGAGGGGAGTTATTTTGGTAGCAGATCAGTAACCCAATTTACAGGGACCGTGCTGCACTCAAATGCCTTCTCACACTGGTGAATTCCATTGTGTTTGCATAGTGCTTATTTTTAGCTGCTGTCATTGAAGTTATTACTAGAGACAACATAGGTTCAAAATGGCCCTTGCACTTCAGCAATAAAGGTTTCCTGGGATTCCTTGCACCAGGAGTTTTGCACTTCATTTTTTTCCCAGGTATTAACGCATTCTCAATCATTAATCCCCTATTAGTCCTGCTGGTATCATATGCTTGTAAAAGTCACACTTTTCATATCAAACTTCTACAGCCTCTATATCTTTGTAAATTCTGACTTTTAAAGAAAGGGTGTTTTTTATGTGTAACCCAGTTCTCATTTAGGAGTTCATTTTATTTTAATGGTCTTCACATTACTCAAATAAGCTTCCTAATTTTCACTCGTAATTAGTGTATTATCCAAGTAACAGATCACTCTATTTAAGACTGTTATTATGCAGGCTGCTGAAATGCAGAAAGATTGGTAGCCATTGCTGAAAGCTGCCTGACAAGAACAAAAATAGGGGGTAGTGAATAATATGGAGATTCAATCAAATAGAAAGCATTAAATATTCACTGAGCAAATTGGTCACTATTCAACCAATACCTTATTTATCTGCAATTAAATAAAGTGAGGATTAATCATTTTTCCATTGTGTCTGAAAACATATTTGGAGAGCCATAGCTGCTGCACCAGCTGCTCAGCTAGCAGGGTGGGAAGGTGAAATGAAATTGCTGGGCATGGCTGGAGGCAGCACTGACCTATGGACAGGGCTGTGCTCTCCCTCAGGTGGGCTGCACAGGGTTAGGCGCATGCCATTTCCACCCGGCCTTATCAGGAAAGCACAAATTAAACCTTTCAGTATCCCTTCCCCTCCCTGGGCATGATACTGCTACTCCCATGTAGGTCCCTGAGGAGCAGAGGCTGCTGTGGCTGCTGTGACCATCAGGGCACGGTGGCCCCTGGCCCCTGCACTGTGACCTTCTTCACAGCTGCTGCCAGCCCTGCCAGCTCAGGGGAAAGTTTGCCCTCCAATTCCAACCCCTTCACTGTGTCTTTGCTTGTGGACACATGGTGCCCTTTTTCTCCTGTTTGTTTTTCCTCTGCAGTCTTTTCAGGATTTCAGTGCTAAGCAGTGGCTGCTTTTAGTCGCAAAATGCATTAGTGGCTCTGTACAGATCATGGTGGAAATGATTTTGTAGCAAATGACAGTCATGAGGGAGGCATAAGGAATTATTTTTGGGAAATAACTCTTGTAAGGGAGTCACTTGTGGTATCACTCAAGTGTTTTTAGTACTCAGGAGCAGGCTATGTGAGGTAAAGCTTTTTTTGCATTGGATGCAATACTACAAGGAACATAAAATATATTAAGGCAGCTCATCTATCCTTCTCTCACAATGTACTAAGTACTGTAGAAGTCAATTAATGTAATCAGCTCACAGGAAGAGTGATCTCCTACACCACTGAAGTCTTTGAGAGAAACATATATAATGTGTAAGGTTACCTGCTATCTATTCCAGACAGAAGACAAAGAAAGCTTTGGAGTGGGCAGGGGAGGGGGTTCTGAGGCAGGGGGCTGGGTGGGTGAGGAATACCAGGGAGAAGCACATCCCACTGTCCAAGAGTGCTGCTGCTCTTCCAAGCTTGCATTTGGAATGAAATATTCCAAATGCAAGCTTAGTCTTGAATATACCTCATACTTTGGGATTTCCCACCCCTGCTATGTTCCTCAGACCTTAGAAGTACACACATCTGCTCCCCAGTGGTTTTAAAGGAAGGCTGAGATAGGCTGTGGTGCTTGCATGGAGGAACTGCCTTCACAGGACACACAGAGTTTCAGAACTCCCTGTAAAGGCAAAGCCAAGAGCCACCCATGATCTGAGTGAGGGGCATGGAGTGCTGGGGTCTGAGGTCACAGCTGGGCTGAGAGATGGCAAGGGGCATTTCCCCCTTGCTGGCACCGGACCAGCCTTCAGATAACTCTCTGCTGTGGCACTCAAGCCCAGCAGGAAGACCATTTTATCGAAGGGTAAAGGTGTTGCTTCAAAGATAAATGGCTTTGAGAAGCAGGACTCTCCTTTGCAGTCAGCAGACATTAAGTGCTACTCTATAAGATGCTACTTCTTTCCATGGGTTGCATTTTAAAGCAAAATATAAAAAAGAGTTTCTTCCTGAAATGGGTACCTGTTTGGTATTCCCCAAGCGACTGTGAAGTCCTTTTCACAGGAGATATTGCTCAGAAAAGATTTATGAAATGTGGCAGGGCAACATCAAGGCCTTAGAACCATTAATTTAAAATGCCTTTCCCCTTCATCCTCCTGTGTAAATTGCTGAGCAATCATGATTTCTTCTTACCTTCTGCTCTCAGTGATACAGCTCGTGTCATGCCAGGATCACAGTTCCATGACATTAATTATACACAGCCAAGATACACTCTTTATTTTGTGCCCTAAATGGAAAATAGTGCAAAGGAGCACAGAAGACACTGGCTGTGCTTAGGGAATTTCATTTCAGCTCTGTATCTTAAAAAAAAAAAAAAAAAAAAAAAAAAAAAAAAAAAAAAAGAGGAAGAAAGAAAGAAAAAACCCTATGGTTTGAGAAATCTTTCATTTTGAAAGTAGTAGGTCACTGTTACATTCAGAGCTGCTTACAGTGGAATAGCTTGAAATACAGAAAAATAATATCAGCAGAAAATGTCTTGGGCCTGCTTAGTTTTGGGTAAGTGAAGGTAGATGACACAGCCAAGATAACAATCTGACCCTAACCTACCCCCCTCAGTGCAGTAAAATAGAACCATGTAAGTCAGATGTAACAGAGCCAGAACATCAGGTCAGTGAGCCTGCCTCTTCCTAAGGCAGGACTGTGGCATCTGGTACATCCTGCAGAGTGAACAACTTCCATCATTTTAACTACAAATTTATACTATCAGGTTTAACCTGTACAGCTGCAAAAATTATCAGAAAACATTAGTCTAAATTAAATATGTTGTGTAGAAATAGAGCTTTACAGGGCCAAATTCAGACACTCACCCAGAGCAGGATGGATGCGGCAGCCCGCCACGCACACAGGCACATGTATGCACTCTCACTCCTGTAATGACCTCCCCAGCCCAAGGCAGCACCTCCTGGGAAGTCTTCACTGGATCAGCATGGGAGAAGTTTTCAAGATCCACTGTGGTCCCTGAGATAGCTCTGCCTAGGATGCAGCTTACAAGAAGGTATTGGTAGTCATCCAAATGCTTTGAGGATGCTGGGTGAGGAAAAGCCCCCAGCAAAGCTGAGAAAAGCAGCTTTAACATCAGATATCACAAAGCATCTACACCTCATCTGCAGCCCCATGGGCTCACAGAAAGGCCAGCACCAGCAAGGTCCCTCTGCTCCTACAAAGCCATTTCCTCCTGTAAAAAGAAAACAGTAGCCTGAGATAATCCCAGCTACAGGCTACAAGCTCACAGAGCCTGGCAGATCACCAAGCACAGCCTTGTCTCTGATGGCGATGTTTCAGTGCTGGGGAGCAACACAGAGCTGTGTATTGCTCTGTAGCATCCTTCACTTTGTGGGTGGTACAAATGGAGAATGAAATATTTTTACTTCAGCAGCCATGACAATCTAGATAACACCACACTACTTTTTTCCTGAACTCCTTTTTCAGTTCTGACAACAACTATCCCAGGCTACTCTGACAAATGAAGAGCGCTGCTGCAGACAGAATGAGACGCTTTCTAGATGGGGCTTTAAAAAATAAAAAGAAATTATGGACTTCTTATGTTTCTAAAAATCTATTTGGAGTGTTTTAAAAAAACATTGGTGACTTTTAATCATTCTTCATACAAATATTTTCCAATTAGTTTTTCATTATTTCTGGATCTTCTTAAGCTTTTGCCTTCCTTTAATGCTGTGAGCTTAATGAAACTCTTTTGTGATTGATCTACGAAATCAGGTTTATCATGGTGTTTTATGAATCTGACATTTCCATACACAAGAAATTCCAGGCACTGAAAATACAGTGATTTATTGGCAATCTATATTGCATAAAAGAATAACAGGGAGGAATATAATGGCATTAGAAGAAATCACACACAGTCAAGACCAGATCCCTTGAAATACCTAATAAAATTTCTTAAAACATGCAAGTAGCCCATTGCAATAGATCATAAGAACCCCTTGTAAGTAGCCCATTCTAATAGATCATCAGAACCATCACAGATTTCACTTTTTAGAGAGTTTTTCCCACCTTGCTATTACATGTGCCTTTACAGTTTCCTACTAGAAGAAAAAGATTCTTTTTTTTTTTCCTTTCCAGAAAAAAAAATGAGATAATTTTCCTTAGAAATACTGGCTTGAGACTCCTAGGTGTTCCCAGGAGTGACACCCACAGACTTTTGTCAAAGAGACAAAGTTTTAGACAATGAGGCTGCCACTGGCTCTGGCTGTGACCAGCATCTCCCTGGCCCCAAAAGAGCCCAGACAGGAGCTGAGGGAGGGACACAAGGGCCATCAGCAGGAGAGGAAGAGGCGAAATCCTGCAGACCTGGGCCTGGGACAAACCAAGCAATGTGACCTTACCCCATCCTTAGGAGAGGCTGGAAATCCCAGGCACAACTCAGGCCTGGAGGCAGCAACTGCTATGGGGAAGGGCTATAATTTGTGGTAGACAAAAATTCAGCTGCAGAGTAATCAACCTTACCTTTTTAACCTGTGCCTATGCACTGTATTTCTCAATACAGAGATCCAAAATTCTTCAACTTTTCAAGAGCAAACAGTTATTCTCTGCAATAACACAAGAACAACTAAATTTGATACATCATGAAAACAACAAATGCTACAATGTTGTTATGCCAGTTTAGCTATGTTAAGCTTTTACTGCATCCTGTATTCCTAGATTATATTTGGGGTTATTTATTGGTGATTCATATTCTTTCTTGTTATGATACACATGATAAAATTGTCCATGTATAGGGGAAAAAATTAGGAGTCTGTACTGTATTTATCTCACATACAACATTAGACCCTGAGATGTGTAATAAACAGAAGGATGTCAAACCAGGTAGTAAATTTCCCAGTTGCTCAAATAGCACTTGTTTTTTCAAATTTTTTATTTATTTTCCAAGCTCAAAGTATCCATGATCAGCTCCCTTGCCTTGCTGTGTGTGCTTGGGCACCCCTACTGTAACAAGTCACAGACATTCAGACTGTCACTGATCACACTAGAGAATGGCACTTAGACTGCCTTGAAGAAAAAGTATTAGCTGTTCTTCAACTTTGAGTAGACCTATTCCTATAGAATATAAAGCAGGAGCATAAACTCATAAACCAAATAGAAGAACCACTGACTACTGAACAACAGCTGCCTTACAGCAATCCCCGGGCTGACTCTGCTGGGGATACTGTCTAGTCCACTGCATCCTGAAAATTTCAGAAAGAAAGATCAACTAACAACTTTAGAGAGCTCACAGGAAAGAATAATGGAGAGCAGAACCAGCAACTGCAAGGATTTTGTGGTATTTTGAGAACACGGAATAAATTAATAGACTTGAGTGCAAAGGCAATAACCAGAGTAATTTGTCCTCTGCTCTCTTAACTGTAGGCATAATGCTGTGATCACAGAGAACCCATGCAGCTCCTACCTACAGCCCAACACCTGGAATTACACTTCTTTGTATTGGGAGTTAAAAATTTAGCACTTCTCTGAGGGACCAGTACTTATCTTGCTTCTTTAAAAGTGTTGAAAATACTTATTTAAAGTTTGAATTTCATAAGCCACAGCTTCCAGGTACTGGCTTATTTTGTGCAGCTTATGAGATTAAAAAGCCTACAATTTTCCACTGAAAAAGGTTAATCTACCTGTGTTCTTATGCTTGTGTGGCAGAAAAGGAGTTTTATCTTCAGACCAGGATAGTAGTGCTATATTTAAAAAAAATAGAGGTAGCATAGAAAACCAGAAAAGTATATTCAGAGCATTTGTCCAAGATTCCCTCCATAAAGAGATGGTAACATAGCACAAATGTTTTTTGTGGACTGAGCATGATACAATCATGAAAACCATTTTTCATTTTTTGTGCATATATTCTCTAAGAGAGGTAAAAACCACAGTTTTTCCCCTGAAAATGCAGAACAAAGAAAGGCACTCTTAACTGTGCTAGGACTTGTGGAAATGATCTCCACTCATTATCCCAAGATAAAACACAGGTTTATTGTAATTAAAAAGCAGATTCTCATAAATAAACTTATTGCAATGCTATTAACTCACAGATTTCTTTAATGCAAAAATGTGAACTGTTGATTAATGTATAATGCTGACAATTTTTTGCTTTTGTGTCAAGGTTCAGTATCAAATACAAACTTCAAAAAAGAATCATGCAAATCACAATAATTAGTGTATTAATCTTTTGCAGCCAGGTTTTGCAAAAAAAATAAATCTCATTAAAGTGCTGAGGCAATAGGAAGTGATGTTATATATGTTGTCTCAAAAACATAATAGTTACTGAAAAAAGTGAGAAAATACCCACAAGTGCAGGATACCTATTGCCATCTAAAAATGTTCTTTAGAGACTCACTGATCCTTTTTTTTGTACACCTGTTGAATTCTTTGCTGTATTATTTCTCTCTTGCAAAATCTAACTTCCTGTACTGGATTTTTAACCTCCTCAGTGCTTAAATGCAAGGTTGTGATTGCTAATAGTCTTTGCCATGTCTAAGTAAAGCAAATGCCTAAATCTGCTGTCTTTTTCATGGAACATGTCACTGTTCTCAAAATCAGCCTTGGGGCCGTGGTGGCAGCTCACACCATAGGGGACAGCAGATGAAGGCTGTGCGTGTCCCCACAGCCAGTGGGGCTGAGGGCAGGTGGCACTGGGGGCTGGAGTCCCCAGGGCCAGCACACCACTCAGAAAGGCATGCCAGGTTTCTTCTGCCTCTGCCTTTCTGAGTGAGAAAAGAGCAATTTTCCCTGTGCCCTGGCTCCAAGAACACCTGCATGTTTTAGCAAGTTCTATCCTGCCAATATTCCTAAGTCAGATGCAGCTCCCCATTTCTGAGATTCCCACAGGTCTAGGATAGGAGTAACTTCAGCTGCAAGTCAGGGAAGTCTACAAGGAAAACACAACTTCAAGGCAATGTTTTTTTCTTTGATCTCGCACATCCTCTCCTCAAACTCCGGGTAAAACAATTGAATTTGCTTTTTATCCTGCAGTGAGTCTGGGAGCTCTCCCAGGTTCCTGCACAGAGGGGATTGCTCACTAGTACACACCAGCAGCACCTGGCTCTGCACCATGTCACCAAAGGCCACCTGGCAAAGGGCTGGCAGCAGCACAGCACACTCTGGTGACAATACCCTGCTGTCCCTGGAGCTACCTCCCAAACAGCTGCCAAGTGAGGCAGACAAACTGACTGTGTCTGTCATTGCAGCCTCCTCCTGCAACACCAATTTGTATTCACTTCTGTGATGCTCTAGGTTGTAATTAAACCTGCATCTCTAAATGGGTACATTTAACTACAGGCTCTGATGTTTCTGGAGTTAATAAGCCGAAACAATTTCGATTGCATATGTACTACACAGGTGACCACAGTCCTCAAAAGGCAAGAAAAAAGAACAAGTAAGCCCCTCTTTTAGGTACACCTGCTTCTTTTCCTTCTTGCATCTGAACTAGAGGCCTGGTTTCCTGCCACATTTGACAGCATGAAGGGAGTGCCACAGGACAGGCCACAAAATACTGCCAAAGCTTCAAATCTGCCCCATCATGAGTGAGACAGAGCAACTGTTAGTAGTTGAAATAAAATAAAGTGCCTACCTGCTTACTCTCTGCTAGGAGCTCTTCAACCACTGGTTGTTGCACAGGCTGAGTTTGATCTCTTAACTTTAGCATGTAAAATTTAAATGGACACAATTACATAAGACATGGCAGATATCCATGACTGATGCTCTATGTCAGACTTGTGGTGGGAAGAGAGCAAGTTTTTAATAAGAGGATTTTCCTGCTATGAAGAGTAGCCTTGTGCTCAAAAAAGAAACCAGAAGTAAAAAGCTTCTTGTTTGGTTTTGGTTTTTTGTTTGTTTGTTTTTCAAATGAAGCTTAGCTGTGACAATACACCTATATGGCCTAAACAAATTAATTCAATAAACTTACTTTTCTTTCTAGTGATCTAAATTCCTGTGTATATGAGACAAAGCCATATACTTAGAGCTTCTAGATTACACAGAAAATATCTTTGAGAGCACAGATGACAATACCCAGATTTCTCATTTGCTGTTTTTTCAAATTGCCCTCTATACCAAAGTGGAATGTAGCCAGGAGCAGCCACACTGCTACAGAGACAGATCCCTCTCAGCTCCGTTTCTGTGACAGTAGCTCTGATTTGGGAGAGCCCCTGCTGATGATCAGGAAGTGCTGAACCATGTAGGCACTTCTGTTACACACAGTACAGGCATTTTTCTGAGGGAGTTTGCAGCAGCTCAAGTCCAGTTATTCTGCATCTTCCTCAGGCTAATGGATCAGCAGTGTTCTCTGTAGGGAAAAGCACTGGGAGAAGGCTATGAGTAAAGTTATTGCAGAGAGCTAGCCAGAAAGACTGTGACCTGCTGCTACAAAAATTGAATCTGGGGCAGCACATCCATTCTCCTCCTGACCCCAGTCATGTATTTTCAGGTGTGCTGTATCCCGAGAGACAGCAAAGAGGGACAAGTGGGAAAACATCCACCAATACCTCCCACCTGTGAGATTTCCACACTTGGCAGCTGCTGTTATTCCTTCACAACCACCTCTTCCCAATGCAGCTGCAAAGCCCTCTGAACCATAACCTGGAGGACAGCCAGGCTGTAGAAGGAAAGTCCCTCTGTGCAAGCAATGAATTATATCTCACATAAAAAGTAGTTTTAATGCGGTTCCATCTGACTTTTTTGGGTTATTGTTCAGATAGGTATTAAGATCTAACAAATTGTCATCATTTGCATTAATTGGCATTTATATTACAGTTAAATGCAGATGGCAAGCACCTGCAGGCTGGTTTCCTTATCTACATTTGCCATTCCACCATGGCTTTGTAAATCATGGCTTTCAAAAGGTGGAGAAACAAAGCATTGAGGAAGTGTCTTCTGAAGATGGTGTACTTACTTTCCTAAAAGAGTTGATTTTTACAAGGGAAAAGAACTACATTTTTTAAAGAATCCTGCACAGTTTCACCCAAGAAGAGTCAGAGAGAGGATTCTGTACTCAGTAAAAGCAAAATCTGTAAAGTGATTAAGCTGTATGTACTGGTGCAGATTCTGTTGACAATTTTCCACACAGAACACACCCCATTACCCAGCTGGCACAAAACTGGGAGCAGCAGCATTCCCCAAGTGAGCAGCAGAAGGGAAACTGGGTAACCCCGGGTGAGCCTGAAGTCTGAATCTGGCGCAATGCTCCAGACCTCATGGGAAATTCTGGGCTTACTGAAAGAACAAAATGTGAAATTCAGAAGCCTGGAGTGGGCAGAAAGGCAGAGATGATCAAAATGACAACTCCTCTTTGTCTTGTCACAGAGGGAGTCTGGGCAGTTCTGTGCTGCATCTGCAGCTGAAGAGCAGCTACTGACACACATTCCCACTCCACACATCCCCAGCTTTTCACCCTTCATCTGTTTCAAATATGTGATGATACTAAATATTTTCAGCCAGATGAAAGTTTACCTTTACTAGCAGAACAGATGTTATATGCTCATCAATTTAATTTACTAGATACCTAAGGAAGAAATATAGTCATCCACAGTATCCAAAAGCAGATGAGTTATTCACCATATTGCTAGGTGAAAGATGTTAATGTCCTCCCCATCTCTTTATTACCTGTGCAAAAGTTCCTGATAAATTAGGTGTGGTACAATGGCAGAACATAAATATTTCAGCTAGTAATTTTTAAACTGGAAAATACTGTCTGTAAATTCCCCCACATGTGGGAGCTACTCCCTAAAAAATTGTTGTTAAATCTCAGCACACAGATAGTACGGGTCAAATAGCTAGCTGGATATAAATATTCCCAAGAGCCGGAATATTGCTGATGACCACCAAATGCTCCTAATGCTTTTAATCCCCTTTGCTACTCACAGGGGTGCTACCTCTGTGATCCTCATCATCCTCAGTGATTTATTACCCTGAAACCTTCTGTCAGGTTTGATTCAAATTCTACAGTCCTCTAAAGCTTGGCTTGGTAATAAATTTATGACATTTTTGGAATGGTAAGTTATACAGCAAAAAGTTGTATTCCTCAGGGTTGGTTTGGGGAGCATTTTTGTTAGAAATTAAAAAAAAATAATTAAAGACTTCTTTCAACAAGACTGAGACAGTATTTTGATTCCCCATTTTTATTTCTAAGCTCATTCTCACCTACTATTTTGGAATTACTGCTATTAGAAGAGTGCCTGGCACCGGTCTTTGAGCTCAGAGCCTCATTTATTGCTATTAGCCCAGCTAAGGTGTATTGAAAATTGTGGCATTCATCAAATGCAATTTGTCCATCTTAGTTCTTTATTCTTTCCCTACAAATGCTCTGAGTAACTCTGATTTTTCCCACAATTTTCTCTGAATCACTAATTATTACATTTGATTTCCATTAATATGAGCAGCTAATATTATTTGAAACTGTCTGTCAATGGGGCAGACCATCTTATTTGATATATCTCACATTTGTATCTTTTCCAAATACAGGTTTACATAATTGTAGCCAACTACTGTTTAGTGGCTGGTACCAGCATTCCAGTTCTATAATATGTACATATATGTGTATATATTATATCTATATATTTGCACTTTGCTGCAAGGACCCAGTTCTGCAAAGGATTTAAACTCCTGCCTTGGACCTTCAGTGCTTTCCTAGCCAAAGCCTAATTCTGTGTGTTTTTTTTCTCTAGACATGCTTTCTAGATGTTAAGGCAATGGGAATAATGTCAAATTGGGATGCTGAGAAACTGATAGCAAACCCACTCTCTCTGAATAAAAATTTAATCTGAGCTTAGTAGAAACCCTCCTGCAAGAAGATTTTCTCTGTTTCCACTGCCTGAGATCCCACTGCACCAACACTCCATTCAAAGCTCTGTTTTCCCACTGTAGGAAACATCCATCAGGAAGTGGAATAGTGCACAAAGAAGCAACTTCCATTACTTTTTCTAGCATCAAGCCAAGATTTAGGTGGCATTAAAAATGACAAAATGCTCTAAATTTTTTGTGCTTTTGTGAGCATAGAAGGATGCAAGCAGTGTTCTTGGAAACACCAGCTTCACAAGAATGGGTTCTGTAGATCAGCACAACTTATCCTCATCATTGTGAGCTGATGAAAAATTACAGGTGTATTTCAATCAAGCAAGTTTTTCATTAAAAGTACCAGAACAAAACCACAAAGTTTCAAATTGGAAGTGCTTCTTAAAGTAATGAAGAGATGAAGTTTATCTGCCTGGTGGTTCCAGATGTAGCATAGCACTGTGACTTCTGTGAGGACCAGACACCGCATCTGCACTAGTTAGAGGCAATGACACATGGGATAAGATGAGCTGACCAAGAATCCCATCTGCAGGTTAGACTACAGAGGGGATGCAACTGAAAAATAGCTCAGTAATTCTCAGGACAATAATTTCTAAATTGAGCAATCTCACCTGATAATTTAGAGTTTGAGGATTAAAAGATTGGTCATTGTATTTCTGTTACTAAATCCTGATACAATTATTTTCTTTGTTCTCCTTGGGCAGGTGAGATATATCATAAAGATTTTTAAATTAAAATAATTTCTTCATTCTGGACTGCACAAAAAGTGTGGAATGTAAAAAATGGTGCATTAAAAAAACCCTTACTAGAATTGTAAAGCATAATAAGAAAGTGTACCATTAGAGAAGAAATATTGCAATTTAACTGGTAATTTGTTTCTTGAATTCTTCTTTTTAAGAAAGTAAGACACAATCATTGACTACGTTCAGGTTAATAAAATAATTGTTTGCTCATTCTTTACAAAAAAGGTTTGATTGATGTACTGAGAGGCACAATTCCCCATCTGAATTTTCAGGATTATATTGCCAATAGGTCCCTCTAGCAGGAGACATAGTTTTTGTTTGTTTTCCCCCAAGCTGTTTAAAATTATAAACATATGGTGAAAGCATATAACAATATTATGTCAACCCAAAAATGGAATGTGAGTTTGTAACAGAATCTTCTCTAAAATAATCTAAACAATCTCTGTGACTTCAGTCTGACTTAATTAGCTTTTGGACTTGCCTTTCCCTTTTATAAATGAGATCCAGTGAATAAAGAGGTAATATATGCCAAGTTCCCCATACAGGCACTGACATGCTGCCAAATGCTGCCCAAAGCAAAGCAAGCTGCCTTCCATGGAAATTCACCCACACAAAATAGAATTATGTTTTTCTACTCTCACGGAAACTGCCATACAATCCTTCTGTTTAATTTGAGAGGACAGGAATAACTTTGTAGCATAACCTATGTAATAAAAGAAACAACTTCTGTTGGGAGTCCTTCATATCCTAGATGTAGTTTACAGCATAAAGACAGCTGACATTCTTCAAAAAAAAAAAAAAAAAAAAAAAAAGAAAAAGCAAGTAGCCAGGTAAATCTGCCTGATGTAGTGGCTCAGCAAAGGGGAGCAGAGACTCCACTGAGTTATAAGCATCACGGTTGATTTAGCAAGCCACTGTCTAGATTTGGGGAGTAAAGCAGTGGCTAGCACTGGCAGAGCTGCATTATCTACTGATGCATCTGCTGTGCTCCATCAGAGCTGGAGACTCAGCACCATCCATGGCCACGAGTACCTCTGAGGAGCAGTCACTTCCATATAAGCCCTATCTGCTTCCCCCAGGATGGTAAATATTAGGCTTTTCATTTTAGATTAACAAAAGGCCATTAGGGCCTTGGGGAAAAAAAACCCTCAACCATAGCAGAAAAATAAAAAAAACTTTAATGCAGAAACCACAGTGTGTGATGCGGGAGCGTGCAGACAATGTGTTTGTTCAAAAGGAGAAAAAAGCACAGGAATCCCCTGTTCTCCATCCTCCAGTCTATCTACAAACAGGGATAAAAAACAAAGGAAATTTCTAGGATTTGGCTCTTCTTATAAATGTTTTGCAAAACGAATTGTAGAGATTCTTTTGCTGTCTTTGCAAGTGAACTTTGCGAGGCCTTTACAATTTTGCTGTTTTTTTTTCATTATTCCTTTCTTCGGCTGTACCTGCACACAAAAGCATTAGAGGAAATGATGCTGGTCTAGCAGCAGAAATGTTGGTGGTTAACCTCTGCCTGCCCTGCCTCCACACAGGGAGGCATGCTGAAGAGACTGATAACTGAACTGCCTGCCTCCTGGCCTCCCCATCCTACAGCACCATGGAGACCAGGTGCATGGAGGTTACTCAACAGTAGGAAAGATATTTTTGTCATCTAACTTGAAGCATTTTGTCACCTTCCTCTTCACACAGAAATAGCAGCAGGTAGAAGAAGAGCATTTGTCAAAATGAGGGTAAAACTTGTTAAGGCCTTGAGTGCCTTTTATATGGCAAAATTTGATACCCTGTGACAGATATAAAATGCTATAGATTAGCATTTTAAATCTAGGAGTCACTTTCTACACAACTGAAAACTTAGCTACACCATACAGTATCTCACAAGCTCTCAGGCATTCTGCAGCAACTTGGTTTGCTCAAAATGTGGTGCAGAAGGGCCACATTTTGAAGAAGAGCCCAGCTGTTATGGTTTGTTAACCTGCAGATGAGCATCAAGATGTGAAAGAAAATCTTCAAGATATGCCCTCTATTAATTCAACAAGAATTTTTTCACCACTTGAATGATAGTCTGCCCAGTTTTATTTTTCTTGTGTAGAATTTAACCTAGCGGCCAAAGTTATTTTTTTATTATTTTATTGTCATAATTTTCAAATATGGTTTGGAATATACAAAAGATTACTGGAACAAACATTTTTGTGTTTTAGTGCACAGATGTGAGGCAATATTCTTCAAATCCAGTTTCCTAAAATCAGGGTCCTAGTTCTTCTGTACCTTTGCTTTACAGGGTTTCACAACCCCTGGAACGAATGGTTTGCAACGACTTGGAAAAGTCAAGCCAGTTTTGTTTTATTTTCTTAATAGTTACTTTTGAATCTAACCTTAGGTATAAGCTGTGAACATGCTCTTTCCCAGAAAATGTCTGAGATTTTCAAAGATGTTCAGGGTTAGCTAAATCCACACCACTGTTTGGTGAAAACATGAAATGTAGATTGATTTCCATCATTATGGATAAACCAATACCAAGCACTTGTG
The DNA here is from genome assembly GCF_022539315.1 of Serinus canaria. Taxonomy (NCBI): domain Eukaryota; kingdom Metazoa; phylum Chordata; class Aves; order Passeriformes; family Fringillidae; genus Serinus; species Serinus canaria. The sequence continues at coordinate 22,131,858 of NC_066315.1, read as the reverse complement.
AGAATCTCATCTTCATCTTCAGGTTGTAACTCTGACTTTAACTCCATTACTGAAATGGAAAATAAAGTCCCTCCCAGAAGTTTTAAGATTGGGCATGCACAACTCTCTTTCAAACCAACAGATGGAGAGGCTGAATCAGAGCCATGGAGAGCAGCACAAGTGGCAGCACGTGTAGTGCCTGAGGATGCAGGGTGAGCACCTAAAACTGTGGAAGAGTCTCCTGGGGAGCTCAGAGCACCTTAAGCCATAGGAAGGGCAGGGGCTTGGGGATCATCAGGCACCCTTTGGTGGGCTCAAAGCCACCCCTTTTCTGCTGCTGCTCTACTGACTGCCAGGTAGCACTCACCTTTCTGGAGTAAAGCTTATCAAGCCCAGCTTGTGAAGGCTGTTTTGATGGTGCCCCACCCATCATTATTTTCATGATTTGTAAGTGGCTGGCAGGGAGAGGGGTAGTGTGCTATGAAAAACTCTGTTCCACGGATGGGACCTTATCAGTGACAGCAATAGCTTTTTTCCTGATGATTCTTTAATTTAACCTGATTTCCACCACCATCTACATCCTAAATTAACCCTTGTTTCCCAAGACTGTTCACTACACGACACCATAGCTACTAATGGCTAGGGTATTTTACTAATCCAGCTGAAAATAGTCTTCAAATTGGAAAAATTTCACCTGATCAATTTTATAATTTTGTCATTTGATGCCAAGCTTTCACACAGTAGAACAAGTCACAAGAAGCAAAACAAAAAAATCAAGGTGAAATAAGATGCTCAAGGTATCCTTGCTCATTGCAGGGGGGTGTAACTTGATCACCTCTCAAGGTTCCTTTCCAACCCAAACTACTCTATGATTCTATAACATGCTAATTGAAATAATAGAAATTATAAAATTCCTTTAGTTCCCACCAAATTTTCCTATTAAAACATAAAGATTATGGAGACCAACACACAGTGTAATTACATTACATTAAATGATTCAACACATTAAGGTAAAAATGTTCTGGATTTCATATTGCTTGGTTTGGATTTATATTTTGGCTAGAATTAAATGAAGTTTTCTTAATGTTTCTGATGTAACCATTTTAAGCAAATACTTTGTAAAAAAATCCTTGATGACACAAATTAAGGGATATCCCATGAAAGTCACAAGTTATGTGGCAAAGCCACACTGAAATTTATCTGAATACATGGTTTTTATATGAAAGAGAACTGGTACTGGATTCTTCATTCACAGGGAAGGAGAAAACCAAAAGCACCTCATCAAAGGTTAACTGAGTTAAATTAGAAGAAGGAACAGCTTTCAAAACACAAGAAAAACTCAATTACTTCCTATTTTTCTTTCTCAGTGCTGTTACACTTTCTCTTCTAATCCATCCTGTGTTTCTTCTTGCTTGGAACATTTTTAAGCCAGTATCTGGCATACCTATAGATGGAAAATATTTAATTTGAGAAGTGAAAAATCCAGCCTTGATACAATTGAACCTAGCAGCAGAAGTTGATATAATTCCCAGTGAAGACAAATGGTGTACAATCCTGGCTTATTTTGGTGCTTTGGGCACTGCTCCTCACCATTTCCAGCAGTACACACAGCCCAGAAGGACCAATCTCTCCCACAGCCCAGGGCTGACTTCTGCATACAGACAGCAGTGTCATGTTTGCTGACAGAAATCTTCCTCCAACCTCTGTGCTGGCCAATGTAACATGAGGTTTTCTAAAATAAATCAGCTCTTCTACTATAATTTTATGTGTATCTTCACACATGAAAATATCATTGCCCTCTTGACCTCTGCAGCATACAATAAATGCAAGTTTTGCCCTTTAAGCAACCTTCTACTGTTTTTCATCTCTTCCCTTTCTGTACTCTTGTCAGTTTAGCAGGGACTTGATTTACTTTCTTTTTTCCATTCAGTATTTGTCTTTCTTCCCACTTCACAAGTGTCACAGCATCTACAGTTCATTGTATTTGATCAAGTTAGATCACATATACATAGTGAAGTCCCTGAAACACACAGGGACTACAAGATGAATTAAGGAGGTCACACAAGCTCTTAAAAACACATTTTATGAAACCAGCAGAAAAGCCAGTAGAAATAAAAGGCAGTCAAACCACAGATTCTGCAGAAAGTGTCTGCTATGAGGCAGCAGACTGACCACTACTTCTTGCCTGGGGATGCAACAAACAAAATGGGATGCAACTTATTATTTGCTGGCTTTTCTGCCAGTCTGATAAGATGCAATTCACATTTCAAGTGGTGAGGCTGTGATCTCCTTCAGCAGTAACATTTTCATTGCAATCACTGAATCTGTCCCTCTGCCTCACTCCAAGCACTCATGTGCTAATGGGAAAATGTTGAGGGCAAATTCCTGTACGAGTATCTAGAAACTTGCTCCTGATGTTGAGAATAGCACTGTTTTCAGCAAATTACCAGATCCTTTCCCTACCCCAGGAAAAAACTAAGGAGTTTTATCCCATCTCTGACTTGTTCTACTTAATTCCAGAAAGTAAAACCTTTTTTCCTTTTCTGAGTTAAGAGAACAGGGAACCAGCAAGTGCCCCAGCTTACAAATGTGTCAAAAGCAAACCCACATTTCTGGCAGAAAGTGCTGCCCTGGGGGTTGTTTCCCACAGTGACTACAGCACCTGCTATGTCTGCAGCATGTGAAGAGTAAATGTGAACATTCCTCAGATTTAGTTCAAGCTCCGGACATCACAAAGTTAACACAAGTCACTGCACTTTGTGCAAGAAAGAAGGATATATATAGAGTTAATACAGATGTTAAAGCAGATTGTTAAGAGCAATTTGTCCATGGTACAATTATTGTGCAGCAGCTGAAAGAGAGGTGGTGTCCATTTACATGCACATGGATGTCTGCTTGTGTTTGCAAAGTGGGACAAGTGCAGAAAGATGGACTTGCCTCTCCTCAGCCCTTAGCAAGCAAAGGCTTGGAAGTCCAAAAGCTGCAAGTCCTCAAAGTACCAGGGGACCTCATGGGACAAAGGACCTCTGGGGCTGGAAAGCCTTGCTTCCCTGTCTCTACACCACCACAGCTTTTCTACAGGACATGGAGTGGGGCCAGGCAGACATACTTAGCTTACTGAATTTGTAGTAAAACAGCCATCACAACCAAAAAATGACGGGGTTTGAGCCCAAAAGACCAACATTTCTTTGCACAAAAATGAATACTCAGCAACAGCAAAACACTGCACTCAGCCATAATGGGAAGTTTGCCCTACATTCAAAGATCAAACTGTATACCCAAACTCCATACACCCAGAAATAGTCGACAAAATGTAACTGTTCTCCCAAGACACAAATCAGGGCTCCCAAATGTAACAAAATGAGCCAAGATGGAATTGACAGCTACTAATGGAGAATGTAATCCTTCTCACAAAATTCAACACAGGGAGGAAATTTAGCTCTTAGGAATAGGTGCCATTTATCATTTGTTTGCAGTTCCCCAGCTGATCAACTCCCAGCTGTACACCAACTAAACATCAGGGGATTAACTCAGCTTTGAAATGGAGTAATCAGTCTATTTGGTCTTTGAGCTGCCTCTCACATGCCTCTCATATAATCAAAATTCCTTAGAAACACATGGTATTATTTCACTATTGCACCAACAAACTCTAAAAATTGTAGTTAAGCCAAAAATTGGATGGACTTTGAAAAGAACTCTCTGGAATAACAAACAATACTCTATTTTGTAAGGAACTGGCTAAGAACTGTTCATTAGAGACTCTATTAGAGACCACAAGGATCTCTAGCATCACTAGTCATAGATATACTAGTTAATGATATCTTAATGTGCTTCTCACAACACAAATAAATTTCTTAGGCTGAATTGCCATAGACTGAAATAGTCAGCTGTGCAATGGACTACTTTTATGATGAAGAATTAGCCTAGCCATGGAAAAAATATCCTGGTTTCCCGGTGCTCATCTGCTTTCACTGAGATACTGGCTGGTTTTACAGAAGGTCAAATGCTTCAGCTGGAGCATTTGTATTTGATATACATTTCCTACTGTGACAATGTGATATAGTCACAATGATTTAGAGGGATTGCAAACACAGAACTTCAGTTCTCTGCCATTTACAGATGACACCAACTTGCACAGGATGAAAATATCAGCTACATATCAGCAGTCAGGGCAGATTTACAAAACTTCAGGCCACTGTGTGTAGGTTGATTCTGGTTGTACATTTATACACATAGACACCCCAACCAGGCACCTTATGGCTCCATCCTCTGACACCATGACAGACACTTCAATTTTGCTTCTGGCACAGCATAGTAAACCTATGGCCATCTCAGTCATAGTCTCCAGTGCTAGCGAAAAAGAAAACAAAAAAGCCACAGAGGCCAAAGGAGAACAATCCCATTTGGATTTCTTCCCTGTGTAAGTACCAGCTGTTGCAGCAGGAAGGTTATTAGGATTTTCTGCAGAAAAAATAGCTGGCAAAATCTCTCTTGTTTCCCATTCTGGATTTGTACCTGTTAATACAGGCTTGGGTCTTATTTGTGTGTTTGCTTTTCTTTCCCGGGCTCCTACTCTGTCATGCACTGACAGTCTTGCTCAAAAAGTTAATTAAATGTTTAATATATATTACAGCTTCCTTCCATTAATATTCATTTGTAAAAGCCTGGGTCAACTCAACCATTAAGTTCAGATACGTATAATTTGTTCTTAGCGTATGCTCATTATTTGCCATGAAAATATGAAAGAGATTTCTACACAAGCATTTTATTCAATACAATTTCATGCACAGCCAAATAGGCAGTACAAATAACACTGGTTCTATTTTTGAATCTTTGCTTCATGAGGGTTAGGGTTCCAGGCACGTGCATTGCTGCAATGCAATCTGGAAACTCGTGCATCAGCAGATCACTCGAAAGCATACACTGAACTGTGAGCTGTCAAATGTGTGTCAAGAGCCGGTTCAAAAATCATTCCTGAGGCAAGATGACTCCTGTCTTTGTACTTCTTCCTTCCAACCCAGTAATATATAGTTGAACGATGATAAACACTTCATTAAATATTTTAATTAATATTTTGCTATAAAATTACAGGCAGTTATTTAGGGATTAAAAATAATTTAGTAATTATAATAATTTAATAATTTAAAGGATATATAATTGCTATTCTGAGAATCAGACAGAAACATTATTTCAGGGAAGAAAAGTATTTCTTCTCACCTGTCCTATGTTTTATCTGAATTCAATAATTCCCTAGCAGTGAACATTGGCTAACAGTTCTTTGCCAAGAATAAATCAATGAATCCCCTTAATTAACCAGTAATGCCCATGATAAGTTAAGGCTTCTACATCTGCATATTTTAGACAGGGACAGCCAAAGATTAATGTTCCTGTCCTTACCAGCAGCCTCATTCAGAAAAAGAGCAAGGTGCTTGCTAAACTGAATTTCTCCATCTGCTCATTCACTCCTCTACCACTAGGCAGTCAAGGCAGTCCTGCTGTAATTTTTCAGACCAAAATTGCAGAGTTCATGAGACTTCTGCTTTCACAGAACAAAGACCAACCACATATTATGAATGATGGACCACAAAGCAGTACTCTTCTTATATGAATCCCAAGTTTCCACCCTTGCCAAGCAAGTTCAGGACAATCAATGCACAAAGCTTGATTTTAGTGATTTCAGTTATTAGTTTGGACAGAAAAGATACAAGAATGTTAAGCACATTACCCAGCTTTTTTTTTTTTTCAAAAGAGAAAGGGATGTTTAAAAATCTTTAATTTTTGATAAGAACTATTTTATGGTCTGAATGTATTTAATCCTTCCCTTTGCATCTATCTGAAATGTTAATTTAAAAATAATCACTTGGTAAATACGGATATAATAGGTCTCAAACTGTCAGTTAAAAGGATCATAAAAAACCCTTAGAAATTAGTCAGATAGCCACAAATATTTGTTGAAATTTCTTTTTCTGTATAAGTTTCCAGTAAGTTCAGTGGTCATAAGGGTACCACAATTACTGCCTTGAATTTTAAACTGATCCTTGTCTGGAAGACAAGGGTGACTGAAATAGGCCTATCCAGCTGAATTTCCCAATCAGAAGAAAACCCAAACAGCTTTTCTAATAGATGTTTCTGATTTTTTTTGAATCCTTTACTCACATTTTTGGGGTTTCCTTTTACTCCTGAATGTATAAAAATTCATTAGGTAGGAAAAATTAAATCAGAATAAAAAGGTCATCTTTCAATTTAAGCAATAGGGAGGTACCACACACACTAATATCTTCTTAAAGGCTCCTGGTTTTTTTATCTGGGGTATGGTCTAAAAGAGGGCCCACAAGATGAATGAATGCCCAGAAGCTCTCCCAAAAATACTTCAGATTGAGGTGGCAAACCAAAAAATTAAATTGGTGAACCAAAACCACTACACGAGGCTAAACTGGGACATACTGGTGTGTTGAAAAAGTTACTGGGAGGTCCTGGCCTGTCTCAAGCTGCACCTAACACAGCACATAGAGTGGGATGTGGAAGGGTGTTTGTGAGAGAAACCAAAGCTGGCTGGAAGGGAGCAGGATGTTGCACAGTCTCTTCTCTCTGCACTGTAAAAATCTTCCTTCCTACTGCAGGAGCTTTTTTCCAGCTGCTTTGTTTGCTCTGTGATTACATGTGTGAGCAACCGGAATTTATGAGTCCACACAGGTCAAGTGAAAGGCTAAAATTTTTCATTCCAAGAAAATGACAGGAGAGGGAGTCAAGTGAAAGTTCAAGTCAAAGACTCTGCAGAGTAAAATACAGATGAGTCAATAGCTCACATGTGGACATACCCCAACAACAAAATGCTTCTGTACTTCCTCACTAAATTTTTCAGTTCTCTGACTGAAACATTTTAGACCCATTAACGTGATTCCTCTAATAGTGCAGACAGGCTTTTTATGCAGGGATGCCTCTGGAGATACGATAACTGGAGGAATATTCCTCTCTATCAGGAGAACTGTCAGAGGAAATTACTCTAATACATGTGCACACAGCTCCTCCTGAAGAGGAAGGCTGCTCCCTTATGGGGAGATGAATGGAACCTCAAGGATGTTGTAGGCTTTGGTTATTCCCTTTTGTTTCTTGCTTGAAGCACTTTTAGACCATGTTAGGAGATTTTAAGCACTAGAAGTAAATGAGAGCTTCCATTTACTTTTCTGGTAATTTAATGTTTGGCAAGCTGGAAAATATACAGATTAATCGATCTGCCAGGCTCATCTGGTTTAGCAAATTAATGAGTCTGCTTGAAAAAGAAGAAAAACTGCAGAAGCTTTCCTGCCCTAACAGGTTACATACCCGTTATCTGAGTGTCCTGTCCTCCCTCTCCAGTGGGGGTTCAGGAGCTCAGCAATGCAAGTAATAGGATTGCTATTGACAACAGTGATTTCTGTGGGCTTTGAATAGATGCTAAGGATTGTACCCTGCTCTAGTGAACTGCCTGGGGAACTTTCCACTGATTTAAAGAACAGTTCAGTCATTCTACAGCTAAAAAAAGGGGTTTAAAAATAAATGGGAAGCAGAAATTCTCTGAGAGAAGGTGTAAGGCATACCTCTGGATGAATAAATTGTCCTGATGCTGTCCCAAGCAGATCAAAACAGCTTTAGAAAATTCTGTTTCTTTTGAAGGTAAGACAGAAACAGTCCACAAATGCCTTTTAAATTTCCAGTTTGAAACACATGCCTGGAAAAGGGGAGAGCAGGATCCAGAAAGGCTGTAATTGTTTTCCTGCTGAGGTTTCACAGGTGGACCAATAGGGGCTAGTACAGAGGGAGCTGGGGGGACCCTGGAAAATGCCATAAGCACAGTGAAGAACTGCAGACCTGTTGTGTCCCCTACACAAATGCCCTTTCCTCGTGCTGGTGGGATGCCCATTTCCATCCCACCTCTGGGTCACTAGCTCCTCAGTCTCACACCTTTTCAGGGCAGCTGTCTCTCAGCTGTGGCCAGCTCTGCCTGGCACACAGGGCAGCAGCTCTGGTTGCACTGAGGCAGGAGCTCCAAGGACTGCCCAGCCCAGATCTTTGTTCCCACCACAGCCCTGCTGTAGAGGGGCCTCTGCTATCACTTAATCCACTGCTACTGAGTTATGAACAAAGAGAATAAGAGCAAAAAGTCTGAGGCTGGACCAAACCCAGGACCTTCCCATTCCAAGCCCCAGTGTGAGTGGTGCAGGCATCCCTGAGAAGGCTGGGGGGAAAGAGCAAGAGGAGCATTACACAGGCCTCAGACTGGCAGAGAGGGACAATTTCCAACCTGTTATCCATCCCCTAAAACACTTAATAGGATGCTTTCTTGTATGATGCAAATGTTTTTGCATCACAGAGAGTACACCTCTCCAACTATTCTTCTGAATTTTTGGCATGTTTAAATATTTATTATAAACTAATATGACATTTCAATGAGATAAACACAGCATTTATCTCATCTAACAGACAAGAAGACAGTTACTCAAGTGCCTCCCAGAGCCATTAAAAGTTCAAGGTCTGAAAAGGGATCCTCTTCTCCTGCTTGCAAGCTTGCAGGTGGTGCAGAGTCAGTGGTTTGCCTCTCTGAGAGCAGGAGCAGGTCTGGTCTACTCACATATCACCACCTCCAGTTAAATTTCCAAACTACCAGAAATATTGGCAAAGATTAGTCTGCTTATCACCAGTGACCAAAAATTACTTTTAGAAATGGAGAATGTCATTAGCGACCTCATAGAAAAAAAAAAAAAAAAAAAGAGATAAATCTGAAGGGTGGGTTAAGCCTAAAATATAGCCTAAGGCAGTGTTTGCATTTTATCATCTTCCACTGACTCAGTATGTTTATTTTTTTTATCTGTTTGTTTTATAGTAGCTGAGGTATTTGTTTAGAACAGCAGCATTTTTGTATCAAAATGTTAATTTCCATACATAGGATCTGAGCTTTAAATTACATAAACCCAAAGAAGGGAGAAAGCATCCTGAGAAAGACAAACACAAGGGATACATGGAGGTCAACAGATTGCAATTGTTCCATGATTGCCCATGTCCAAGGGGCCCAGGAAAGCAAAGTAAAACCTCTGTCCCCACACAGCCAAGCAACTACAGGGCAAGGTGAAGGCATGATATCCACATTTTGTATCCAAACAGAAATCAAGCCAGACTGCATTTTAGAGATATAAAGGGCGATGCAACAACATAATTTAAAACCCAAGAAAAATAAACTTTATTGGTTCACATAAATATCAATGCAGATTGATTGCTGGGGAACTAGAATATTAACAAGCCAAGCAAGTTCACTGTCTGCTCTAAACAGACATAAATGCAGGTCAGCATGCAAATTCCTTCTATTATTTATACAGTCCCAGACAGTTATAGGATATTGCATACTGCATAGAATATTAGCTAAGTCATGGTCCTGCAGAATAAATACTCTCTAGATTTTAACTCTGGTTGAAACATTCAGAGCAGACCCTAAAGTGACAACAGAGCATTATCAGTTCAACACAATGCCACCACCCATGCTCCAGCTCCCCACCCAAGTTAGTTTGTGTTCAGAGTCTTTACACCAGCTAATTATTCCACTAGCAACCCCTGGAGGAGTGAATGAGGGAATGATGACTCCAAGATTTGGGCTACTCAGTGGGAGAATGGGTAACTGAAACACAGCAACCAAAATCTCCAAAAAATGAACATAACTATAAGACTTCTGTTGGGACTTTTTTTTTTAGCTAATGCCTATTTCTGGTACTGGGCAATTTTCAAAACACAGTGTGAAGAAAAAAAAAAAAAGTAGTAACATTCCTAGAAAGCTCAAAGAGCTCAGAAGAATTAGAACACTAGTACCAATTTCATGTGAGACTGTGTGTCAGCCTTGGACTGAATCAATGAATGTATAACAATCCCATCTGTTTTTTTCTTGTCTCTTATGAAGATAGCTCTGTATATCTTAATAGTCTGAGACTTCCCAGTGACTGAAAGTCATTAATAAAGGAAGAATCGCATAGATTTTTTTTTGTGCTTATCAAAGCTACTACCAGCATTTCCATTCTGGCAGGTGAGAAAATGTTGAAAGATAAATAATTAAATTAATCCAATAATTTATGTATTATGTACAGGAGTTGGCATTATAATGGCTTTCACATTTCCCACCAGGATACAGTCTCTGCAGTTTACATTGCAAGTACACATTTTTTCCTTGCAGTCATAATTTATCTCACGACTTCTGCCTTTTGACTAATGGGGACAGAGTCTTTATTCCCTTCCCTGCTGCCACCACTCAGCCTTGGAAGGACTGGAACTGCTCTGCTATCCTCACTGCCCAAATCATCCAGTTGTTTACCCAGACCTCATGTTCTTACAGTACACATGGGAAAGGCCTCACACAACACTCAAAGTGCTTTAAACCCTGTTCAGTTTGCACAGTGCTGCTGTAGCTCAAGCTGGATCATGGCAACTTAGAAGCAAACCAAAAGCAAATTCCACAGAAGCCTGCAACAAGGAAAAAACCCTCCTATTCCTTTTAAATTATTTAGGAAATAAGTCTCAAAACATTTTACCTTTTCTTTATGGAAACTCTGAGGTCTTTTTTTACATCTCTTTATTAAAGTGACCTAAAAAATGTGACAATGTGTTTATAGGGTGATATCACCATCATTCCTTTCAAGTACAGTGCTGCTGGCACATGCCCAGCAACCTTTCTGGACAAGACACCCCCTGCACAGTTACCTATGTTGGACAGAAAATGGACCCAACTCCCTCATTTGCTATGTAACCAACTCATAAGAATTCCTCAGAGCTGAGAAATCAATGCCAATTAAAATACGGTGTGTTGAAAGTCTTATTTCTATTATTTTTTCCAGTAGCAAAGAAAGCCTGAGAATGAAAAAGTGAAAAAGAGGATGTTTTTCATGAAAACAAAACCTTCATCTGAAATATATGAATTTTGTTTTATTTAATAAAACTGGGGCAACACAAGGGTAGTGGAAGACAGAAGAACCTTAACGATAATGCTTCTTCCAATTGAAAAAAACCTAGCAGGAGAAACAAAAAAAAAAAAAAAATATATGTATTTTACATCAACAGAATGTTTTCCAGAATAAACTTCCAGGTCTAATTAGGATGGCTCTCCTGCCCTTGAAGCTAGGAAGGGCAGTCTCTACCTGCTGGTAGAGAGCTCCTGAAGTCACAAGGGCAGCAATAACAGCAACAACATGAGGGTCCCAAAAAGCAGTAGGAGCCAGAATTCATTGATTTTGGCAGCAATAAGGCTCATTGATTTTACTGCTTGACACAACTAGTAGCAAAAGAAAAATCCTCTTCAAGGAAGATATGTCATGTGTATTCTCTGAATACATTAACAAAAGAGGCCCTTTGGAAGCAATATTAACATTCTACAAAAGCCAGAGAAAGTCTGACATATTTTGAGGATGGTGCTGAAGGATCTGAGACATAACCAAGGATGAGTGGCAGCCTCTCACACTCTCACCATGATCACAGATTCCACTACTTTCTTTCTCAGGTAGTTTCAGTGACTCTTCTTAGTCCTGAGAAGAGGACAGAAGAAATGGCAGTGTAGGAATGTCAAAGGGCGAACAGGAGTAACCAGCATACAATCTTCTGGATTATCTGCATCTCACCTAATAAAAAGTACTTCAAATAAGAACAATACCAGGCCTTGTACTGGCTGTGAAAGAGAGCACTTGAAAATCTGCTCTAGAAGGAAAAGTGCAGGAGCACTTTTACTGGCGGTAAAAGAACGTACCCGTGCATTACCTTTCATTTTGCCTATCAGTCTGCAACTTCATTTCTCCTGGAGATAATGTAATCTGGCTGAAAACCAAATAAGCAAATACATTTCACTGTTTTCCTTACCCCACTTAGATAGCATAGATTGTAGTTTGCAGAGTAAAGAATTTCTTGGGTATTATATAATATTGCTATATTTACTAGCTAAGAATCTTAAAATATTAACAGATTTAACAGATTACTGTGTTCAAGACTCTTGGCAGTTACAGATTCTTGATATTTTTCCTCTTAAAAAAGAAAGAAAAAGGTAATGAAAATAAATTATATGTCTTGTTTGAAGGCACTCAGGTCTACTCATTAAACAGAAATTGAACAACAGCCCTTTGAATAATAGAGGAAAATAACAAAATGTTGTTTCTGGTTGACCAATGAATATAATTTTGATTAGCTGATAATTCTAAAATACAAGCAATCCAAAAGAAATATTTTGCTCTACCCAAAACAAGCATTTTTTTAAATGTTTTTACTTTCTGGTGCATGTCAACATTATTCAGCAGCTACTTTTAAAGTATAAATTATTTCTTAATATAGTTCAAGCATTTAATTTAGAAAATATGTTTACTAAATACTTGGGCTTTTCAAATTTAAATAATTTGCTAAAGTGTACATTTTGAAAACATTTTGCATGACCCAAATCGAAATACTTGGGCAAAAAAGGGTCTAGTTATGTTCACTCTACACAGTCCAATTCACTACATTGTCCTTTTCATTTATTTCAGGACTGAATTAGAAAAGAATGAAAATCAAATGAGCCAGAATAGGATTGTTTTCTCCATTTAAAAGCTACATTGCAGAATGAAGGGATATAATTAAGGACCATCAATTATCATTATTATTTCTCCAGAAGAGAGAAAAAAGATCTTTGCCTTTTCACTGCATAATGTGTCTGGAAAAGAGAAACTTCCAAAATCATTTTCTTAAGAGTTTTCCAACATTGTTTGGTCATTTTAGAAGCTGAAAATAATTTCTGGCAGTAACATTGCAAAAAAGAGCCTGATGCTATCTAAGTAGTCACTTTTATCACCAAAGTGGGTTACTCTGTTTTACAGATTTTAGCCTAAGAATTTAAAAGCCTGTTATATTTGTACATACATCTTACCAAGTCTTAATCTGCTTGAAATGGCTGAACAACATAAAAATTAGTAAATATTATTCAGATTGTACCAGATAAAAACCAAAGTCTATTTGCAAAAGCATGTATGAATTAGAATTATTCAGTTCAATTTAAATTATTCTACTTCTGAAGTGGCTGGAAATACTGGTCAAGACATCCAGTCATGCAGAAGACTAAGACACAGGTTGGAAAATAAAACTTTAAAGCTGGAAAAACTTATCAAGCTTGTATGTGTCTTATTCTGTAACAGATCAGCACTGGAAATAAGCAGTCACACTGGTGAGTGTAGACAAGAGTTCCAAAAAGTAACCTGGCATAAAAAAATAGAAAATTAACCATCTTCAGAAAACCTTCTCTTAACAGCAAGAAAAATATTATCAATATCCTTTCAAGCCTCAAGGTCATGGGTGGAATAAACCCTGCAACTTTGGAGGTTCAAGGATCTGAATATCTAAAGCAATCAATTTAGCATTCAACCATATCTAAATATGCCCTTATTGGATGGAATTGTGTAACATTAATATTTGATAGAAAACACTCCCATTATTATTATTTTTAGCTATAAATGGAAAAAGGCAGAATCCATAGAGCAGCAATGGGTAACAGTGTGAGGAAAGACAGGAATCCCAAGTGTAAGGTAGAAGCCATTTTCATCAATGACCACAAGGCTGAAATATAAAGGACCAGAGCTCACCCTGCACCCCAATGTCAAATGTCCATAATTGGACATAAAACTGGAATAGGGTACAAGAAGCCCTCCCCCACTCAAACTTTTCAGAGCAGGGATAAAAATGCTCTGAAGTGAAAGAGCAAATACATCACAGTTCTACCAATTCACTGATAAGTAGGGGGAAACACCTCCTAAACTCATCTAAAGGTGGCACCGGCCAGAAGAGAAATCTTTAAATTGTCATGGGCTCAAAGACTATTCATCAGCAAGTCTCACACATCTACCATGAAACTAATATGTCTGTTCAAAGGATGCTTCATGTTCCTCATCTTTACCATCATCATGTGCAGTGCAGAACCAAAACTGGACCCCTACAGACCCAGACCTACCAGTTCCCCAAAACACCAGGATTCATCCCAAATGTTTTAGATTAAATGGGTCCAAGGGAGAAATGTTCTTAATATCTGACACATGTGCCCTCCAGAATTTCTTCCAGGACCCTACACAACTTGTTTTTGGAACAGGGATGCAAGCTACTATCTGAGCAAGCATCAGGCATGGGTCCACAGGAGCAAGCACTTGCTGTGCCTACGAAGTGTGTGAACTGACATATCCCGTCTGTGTGCCTGAAAACCCGACCCACTCCCAGCCTTGCTCCTGCCTTTAAACTGGGCATTTCACAGACTTCAGCATGACTGAACTAGATGGCTGACCTTTCACCATTCTCACCCCTTTAGTAGGAATGAAAGAAAATCCAAACACAGCCTGTGACAGTGGCTGAGGTGAAAGGCATTTCCCTGCCAGTTCCCTACAGAGCGCTTGGGAAATGAAAGCCACTTGGTATGAACCACTCTTGAGAGAGCACCTGTAAATACAACACATTTGCACTCCAAACATGACAATACTAGAGCCATTATGATGTAAGGTCATGTGCAGTGGAATGAGCTGTATGCCTTCACCCACCAGAGATGAGGGGGTGGGCACATTTCTGATGTGAATATATGCACAACTGAGCAGCTTTTCAGGTAGCCTTCAGTGTTGTGTTTCCTTCTTTTTTCAGTCTGAAGATGCCATATACACTCAATGCAAATTACAGAAAAAATGTATCATTAGGAGTCACAGATTTCCAAACCACTTTGGCAAAGAAAGCTGTTCTCTAAATTATAGAGATAGGCTGTGATCTGTATTTGCATAAAAACATGAAAATGTCTACTGTGTGATTCAAATACTTCTAGCACTTTAGCATAATTACTGTTCCTGCTTAAAAATCACCCATGGAGAAATGGATGAGGCCTTAAAATATAGCACAATACAAAATGCATCTTATGAGCTGTACAGGTTCTAAAATGATCTTGAAACTCAAGAGGTGGTGTGATTTAAGGTATACTCTCAATTTCTTCTATATTATAGACTACACCTTCAACCCCAAATAGCAGGATGTCATTAGCCCTCAAACTTTATGAGTCTCATGACCTCGTAGAAGATTTCATACTGTGCATCTGCATTGGAGTTTTTATTCCGTTCAGGAATGCACTTTTGAAACAGATCTCCTGGTGATGAATGAGCATTAGTTCACGTGGTTGTCTCAAAGCACATGGACTTGAAGACACACTGCAGGAGTGTCTGCATTGTACTCCAGCCTCTAGCGGATGAACACTCCCACTGGACCAGACTACGGTTTTCTTCCTTTAAAATTCCTGAAATTTTTGTAGTGTGGATATAGTGACTGTAGTACCACTAGCTTTACTCCACTAATCCACTCCCATTTGTTTCACTGCCTGCTGAGGTAGGCATACTGTATAGCTGTGCAAATGTTGGATTAGACTCTTAAACCCTATTGGAAAACAGGATCCATCCTCACAGAGAGAAGGTAGCCTTAAGCAAGATCTGACCTTGTGTGTTTTGACTTGGCTCTCAAACCTTCATGACATTATGTTCTCACTTCCTGTGCTTTTTCTCCAGTAGTGGCTGTGTTCTACCAAAAGAATAAATTGCCAGAATGTGAGGTGCTTTTGGAAACCAGGACTGGATGCACTTGTGGAATTAGAAACTCACAGAGATGAAATGGTAAGATTATATCTTTTCATCTTATTTCCCAATATATGGAAAATGGAACACACATTGCCATTCTCATTAAGATAGCTTTGACTATATTCCTAATTTAAATGTTCTTATCTTGTCTGTGCTGCAAACTGTAATGCAGAAGCCAAAAATCAGAAGTGAAAGTCTCATTTCTTCAAAGGTTTAGAGAAACCTATTGGCAATTTATTTACTCCAGACTAATATAATGTACAGTTAAAAAAAAGATTAATGGAAATAGTTCCAGCTTTGGCTGTGGTCATAACACATGCATCTGGAATGTAATTACTAGGAAATAAAAAATTACAATAGCATAGGCAGCAGATTTTTTTTCTAACTGTATGTACAGACAGCAAAGATGTTATCATACACATACATCTGCATTCAGCAACTTTCACTTCTTCAAATAAAAGGAAGCAAGGTATTTGTTGGTTGAACATTTACTGCAGTGTTCTGACTTGATATTAAAACAAAATCACCCACATACATCATTCTGTAAAAAAACAATAAGTGATAAAAATAAATGACTGTACAGTTACTGGGACTAAGATGGAAAAGCACCAGTCACCAAGCAAAATTGAATGTTGCAAAAAGGATGATACCGAGTGTAGTTGTGTAGTTTATAATCCCAGGAAGAGATCAGCATCTCACTAGAGGTCAGGCAGTGTAGTTTGGCATTAAGAAGCACAGAGCTAAATCAGATGAAAATATAAAATTAATGTCTTCACAGCTGAAAAGGAAAAAAAAATGAAACTTTCCCCAGGAAGTTTCCCCCATTGCTCTACTACTGAGAGAGAAGAACAAGCTCAAATCATAGCCACGGATGGCCAGGAAGGTTTTTCTTTAAGGCAGAGCAGGGAAATGTAATACAATGGAAATAAAATCATGCTTCTGGAGTGGTCCAGCAGCCCTCACTCTGTCCCGCCTACAACAGAAGAAGAAGCAAGGAGGGAAAGTCCAGGCAGGAGCAGAGGCTCTGGAGAAGTATGCAAAGGACAGGTGGGTGTTGGAATGAGGCACTGTAAGAAGGTGTTTAAACTGCTGGCTCTGGTCCCACTAGCTGTGATCTGTGGCCAGCAAACCCACGCCTCTCTCGAGCAAGTCCCTCAGCTGCCTTCTCCACCACCTGTCTTCTCTCTGGCCAGGCTTCCCTTTCAGCATGCTCAGGTGTCCTGTGCCCAGTCCAGGAGACAAAGGCTGCAATCCATCTCTGCAGCTGCAGGCAGCTGCCCTGCTCCTGCTGCAGGCAGTGCCACTGCAGTTTGGTGGGATGAGTCAAAGGGAGCCTCCACATCCTCACCCCTCACTGCTCCCTAAGCTCTCCCAGAGGTGGCACCTGGATTAGAAGCTCTGCTCCTTTCACTTCTCATTTCAGACAAAGAGAACTACCTCACAGGGATGTTGACAATTGTCACTACCTGGACAAATGGATTACAGGAAAAGGCCAGACACTGTCCACCTCTCCCTTTTCTGAGATGAAACACATACTACTTTTCTGCTGTCTCTTTCTTAGTGTGCTTTACTTAGTTGTTATAAGCCAAAAGAAATACATAGGACTAACAGTTTAAAATAAACAACAATTAAAGGGAAAACTTTATGAACCTTCTTAACAGAAAGAAGGTTCATATATCTGGCCTATTTTGCAAAGAGCCTTTAATATCAATTCTTTCTCACAAGAGATTATCAAGCAGACATTATCAAATTGTTTTTAATAATCTAAGTAATAACCTCATCTTCCATGTTCTTATTTATCCTGCTACAACAAATTTTTAAACTTTTATCTGGTATCATTGAAATTACAGATTATTTTAATAAATATTTGAATATTTAATAGGACAATAATTTCATTTTCTTTCATAAAACTGGCATTATTGTTTCATCACAAAATAATGTTGTTCATTCAGTAGTTACTTCCTTGTAAGCAAAAATGTGAAATTCAACTCCAACTACCACAGAAACGATAGTTCAATCTATTTAAGAGGTCTGAGCATTCTCAGACTTCCAATAAATAAATTTGAGTTAAGGTAATTTAAACTTTCAAGAAACATTTAAAACACAGTTCTTACTACATTAAAATTCCCATTCTTCATTTTCTACTAGACAGGCAGTGAGAAATTGAATAAAAATCAACAACATGATCCTAAATACAAAGTGAAAACATAAATTGATACTTTGCTATATGGCAATTTTATATGTGAGCATAGTGCAATTATGGGCATAAAATGTTTAACTGCTATTTAAATATTAGGTCTGTCAATCAAGCTACTTTGACAAGTGACAAGTTCTCAAAGTGGTAACCAACCAATATCCCAGGAAGCAATTATTTACTTTACCACTTCATCTAGATACTTAAATTTGGTTCAGGCAACAAAAGCTTTTCTTGAGCGATGCCAGCACAGCTGGTGGAATATTAAGCATTTACCCTTAAAAAGATTTCTTTATTTCGGAAAGACTTCATCATCAAAAGACAAAAAATTGTGAGTTGTATGCCTGTTTAAGCATACTGCTAAACAGAATGATACAGTAAATACCAGATGGAAGTTGTATGCTTCAGGCAAGAGACTAGAGGCCTGTAAATTCTAGAAAAATGAAAGGGAAAAATGAACACAATAATACTATATGAAATTTTAGCCCCTTTTCAAGCCCAAAATTCATTTTAAAATAGTTTAAACTAGCTAGTGCACAGACCAAGTTCTATAGTTTAATGTAATTTAATAAATCTTTTTCAGGAGGCAGACTCTCCAAGGTATTGCAGGCAGAATAATCAACATTTAACAATGAGCTTTTTGTTTTTTTTAAAAAAAAAACATAATGAAATTCTATCAATCAATGAAAATAAACTTGTACAGAGTACTGGAAATCATCTTGAAATAAAAACTATTAAATAATTTATTATATAAATATCATCATGTTGTTGATTATAGGACAATATTCTTACAGAATATGAGAAGACTTTTGATTTTTAACACATCTAAAAAGTGTTCTTCTCAATTCTTATACAACAGACAAATATTTCTTCACATGATACCAGGAAAACAAAACCTATATTTGACATATTATCAGAGTACAAGTAAGTTCTGGTCCTGTACTAGAAGGATATTGTGCCAACAGGTTCATCTTAAATGTATGGATTATGTTTTAATCTCTGATGTGTTCAGTTCACAGACACATGTAAAAAGTATTTTCCCTCTTCATGTCTGCAGAGCAGCTGTTTAGTGAACCTGCTGAGCATCACAACATTCCTACAGACATCTCTGATATCTGCATACATGAGAAGGCACACTGGGTTTTTCTGAACTTGAATTCTTCAATATCTTTCTCCTACTCAGGCTGTTAGCTATTTATCTCAGAATTCACGTGGATCAATTGTTCATCAAATGCTGTACGTTAATGTAATGTAAATCCCTGTAAACTGGATCTCTGGGAGGGCAATAACACAAAAAAGACTCCTTAGGGAAAAAAGTTAAAAATTATTTCTCTGCACATTCAGTCATTTTGAGGAATTTAGAGCTGAGATGCAGGAAATAACAAAGGTTGAAGGAGAAGACAAAAAGTAAAGCAATATTGCAGTGTGGTATTATTGAGGAAAAACATTTAACTACATGTGACATAAAAACAAACAATAAAGAGAGGCTTATGACACCAGCCTTTGATGTTTGACCTTATTATGTGTTTTTTCTAGAGAAAAGTGTCTAGAGAAAAGTTGAGGTTTAAAATTTCCTACCCTTTAATTGACTGAGATGTTTTATGAGTGACAGTGGACTAGTAGTAATTTAAATGAGAAAAAAATGTCAAATGACTTACAGTGAAAAATACACGGGGTACCAGAGGAATAGTTGTCCTGGTCCTAAAGGCTTATGAGAGGTAACAGTGGAGATCACAATCTAAAGGGATCACACTGAAATAAAAAAGAAATGTTGCTGGACAGTGCAAGACCCATGCCTCAGTTGGGTCTTTGACATCCTCAGCAAAATAACCCAATATAGCAAGCAAACACATTTTTATGTTCCTATAAAGCATTTTTCAAGCCATGGACCAGCCTCAGATGAGAGATACTGCAGCTGAACAAACAGAACAGCACATCTGAGCATCAAGTCCTCTAATCCAAAGCATGGAAGTGTGTGGTGGTGGAACTGACTTGGGAGGCTCACTGGAGTTCCTCTGAACCCCTGGAGGAGGTTCAGGTGTCCCACAGGTGATGCAGGGAAGGCAGCTGGAAAGGTGTGAGCACAAGGGCACGCTGCTGCACCAGGAGGCTCGCATACCACTAATGGCATGAATTCATGGGACAGAAGAACTTTGAGGGGACCAAGCGGAAACAAAGTCAGGACAGAATAACATAGTGCATTATTGAGAGATCGGGAATGAAGTACAATAAAGGATGGTACAGCAAGAAAAGAAAAACTTATGGGAACTCATGGGTCTGAGATAATGGACATGGCAGAAGAGCAAACTGAAGTGAGTAGATAGGCAAACCAGAAGACTGATTTAAAACTGCTCTAGGAAAACTATAGTAATGTGTGCTGTAGTCTCCTGCAGCTTAGAAATAGCATTAATAATTAATCAGTTCTGCCTCACCAACCTGTCTGCCACTATCTCTGCTATAATCTCAAGTAGCATGGTGCTGGACAGATTGAAACTGGACAGACCGAGGGACATAAAATCTCTGGCTGATACTAGCACATTCTACAGCCACTTTTGTGTGGATATGGTGACTATCTGTATCTGTTTAATGCTAGATAAAGCACCAATCCCTGAATGCAGTTTGCCTGAACTGCATTAATGATTACTCTTCAATTGTGGTTAGTCAGCCATCTGTATAACAATTTCAAAAGCATTAACCACATCACTTTTTTTCTGATGTGGAGTAATGTCAAATGCTCTGCTGAGGTCAAGAGATATGTCCTCTTTATTGCTCTTTTCTATGAAGCTTATTATCTCATCAAAGGCAGAATTCAAGTTAGCTTGACATGATTTATTTTTATGAATCCATACTGACTTTCTGCATTAATCTGTTTGAACAACTTGCAGATTGTCCACTTCTGTATTTGTTCTAGTACTTCTTCTGGCCTATGCCTTGCAACATTTGATATTTTATTCATCTTTCCTAAAGATAAATAGTCTTAATTGATGTTTTGTATCACTTCAGATAAGTTGCTATAAGTTAAGTCCTGGCCATTTCTTTTACTATCCAGGTAAACCAGACGGATTAAAGCCAGCTTTGAGAAATTTCTGGCCATGCTTCAACTGTATCATCATAATGGAAACCTCTGACATTAGATTGTCTACCACTGCTAGACACAGGTCTGTTCTCTGCTGATTCCTGTACATGCTGACAGAGAGGGCATCTTGATATCCAACCCATGATTTTTGACTGTTAAAGGACATATTTTTCCCAGTGTTCTTACTGACACCATTTAACATTGCTGAGTGAAATTCACTATGAAAAGAGAAATATAATCCAGACAAGGATGTCCAGCAAAGCTCTCTTCTCTGAAAATAGTCTAGAAGCTGTGGGGCAGCTGTAGCCACAGCTCAACACCTTTCTTTCACCAAGAGTAGTACTGTCACTGTAATTTTCCCACACAGAGTGCCTCACTGACCCATGGGAGCTCAGGGCTTCTCTTCCCACGCCTTGGATGCAATTTTACTATGAAGGTTAGGATTTATCTTAGAGTTGCCAGTAATTCTTGACTTCAGACGGTAACTCTTGGGCTTCAGGGACCGAAGGCTGGCAGCTGTGGATATTGAGGAGATAGTAAAACCTGATTTGAATATAGGATAAAATTAGTGAAGAAAGTTGAAAGATAAGATACAAA
Source organism: Serinus canaria (assembly GCF_022539315.1). Lineage (NCBI taxonomy): Eukaryota > Metazoa > Chordata > Aves > Passeriformes > Fringillidae > Serinus > Serinus canaria. Next base: position 22,110,401 of record NC_066315.1, on the reverse strand, counting down.
TACATCATCCAAATCTAATGGGAACCCACATTATCTGTCATCTCTGTCATATTACTTGTCAACATGGACAAGAGCATGGAAGGCATTTCTGGCAAGATTTATTTTTACTTGAATGACAGCTAATTTGTCATATAAATTGATCTCTAGAGCTATAGGATGTCCAGTGTATAAAATTCAGTGACTCATGTTAGCTGAAAGATATGGCACTTTTAGTGAGACCAGTATATTAATACCAATATTTTTATTATTCAAGGAGCATAGGGCAGAAGACAAAACATCTAAGCTGACATTTCAGCATTACAGACATACAAATGTGGAACAGTGGCTGTTTGCCATAGCAAATTATAGCAGAATGCTAAATTTTATGTTAATTTTCTCGCTGGTGGTGAATTCAGAGCTTCAAAAATTAAATAACTGCATTATAAAGATAGATAAAATTCTGTCACCATTTCTGTGTGGATTTAATTGTGAGATTCACTGTATCATTCTCTAGACCTCAGCATTAGTGAAAGCAAATGAGGTCACATGAATGAAAACAATAATAATTATTTTTCTTAATTTTTATCACTACGTTACTGAATTTATTTAACAAATATGTTAGCACTAATTACTAGCACAATTAGAGCAATATCTTTTTAACATTTATTACCCAAACCAATTCATTATGACAGATTTGTGCAATGAATTCCAGACAAAAGTTGTATGTAATCTGGAGAATTGTGATGCTTTTATTTTAATTCAGCCAAAACTTTAACCTAAACCACATACTCTGTATCCTAGTTTTCTAAAAGCTGGGCAGTGTTTAAGCACACATCTAGATGCATTAAATGTTGGAGAGACATAACTGTCATCAATGCAGTGCAACCAAACCTGTAAGTGTTCAAGAAGTAGTAATTTTCAAAAAGCACAGTTCTCTGCATTTTGTGTGAGCCATATCTGCACATATGTGAAAGGCTCACGTCAGGTGACCCATAGCTCCTCTCTAACTGCTACCTGTAGGGCCACCTAATGCTCTTGAAAAGGAAAGGTTACATTTAGGAACATGCCCTCCTAAGGTTATGTTCTCCATATTATGTTAATTCAGCATTTCAGTCATGTAAACAAAGCATTTGAAAATTCCATAAATTCGGTTTTCCTGTGGAACATGTTATTCCAGAGATTTTAAACATTTCCAGGTGTATAGATACACCACCAAGGTATCTGATGTTACTGTCCAACAAGAGAGCCACTACCCCATCCTAACTTCTTGTGAGCCAAAACAATCCCATGCAACCACTGTAGTGCAACTCCAAACTCAAGCTAATAAACTGAGATAAATTCTCCTGCCAGTAATTATTAGATTTATCTCCGCAGTTGCACAAATTCAGCTCAGCTCAAAGAGAGCTTGCACTTGCCCAGAGTACATTTTATAAACATACCATAAAGAGGCAAAATAATTAACAGATACTCTCCAGGGAAAGACATGTGCCTTGTCCCTCATTGCTCCCTGAAGAAAATTTTATGATGTTTCATTTCTTCTAGACTAGCCCAATTTAACAAAAAAGTAATTTGATAGCTCAGTTTATTTAAAAGTACATTACAGTGTTAATTTTAGTGCCACAACTTGGTTCATTTCCTCATCCACTAAATATTTAACTTCAAAAATATTCAAGCAGCATCTGTGTTCCCCCATACGTTGAGTCTCAGATACTTAGAAGAGATCAAAGGGAAAGCTATAGCTTTAAACCAAAACAAATTTTCAGGGTAATCTTGTTGCTCTGAAATGCATTTTTAAAACCTATATCTTGTTGATCTGAAGTGCCTTCAGAAATCTCAAAATGCTACAATTTAGATCAAGCTTAAGAAAAAAAATTCTCTGATTCCTACATACAGCTCAAAACACAGGAATTTAAGGTAAAGGTCTGCCAAGGAATGTGTCTCAATCTCCTACACAGTTAATAGAGGGTGTCTCAAACTGAAGTAAAAAGCTTCAGTATAAACTGCATGAATATTTTGTGAGGAGAATCAAAAGCTCAAAAAGAGAAATAAGTTATTGAGCATGAAAAATTAACATTCATTTATTGATTAGGGGTTACAGTCCCAAAAATGTGCAATTGAATTGAACAGAACATGTGTTTTTCTGAATAAAATAGGCAGTTACTTGCATAATTTACAGTCTGTAATTAGGAATGATGAACAATTACAGGTCTAGAACAGAAAAGGTGACCTTAAAAAATGCAAATCCCTGATCATGCTTCTTTTCCCCCAATTTGAAACATTTGCAAATAGAGAACACGATTAGAGCATGATTATAGGTTTCTGATATAAAATTAAATTTCTAGGTGAACAAAGGGAAAAAATCTGGAATTTCCTGCAGCGTTTGTAAAAGACAATGGGTAAGTGACTGCATAATATCCCACCGGCCATCAAGATACTATTTCACAAGAATATCAATCACATTTTTTACATGTGTGGCAACATACACCCTTTCTCACATCTGGGCTTTAGAAGAACTGTGTATCTTGGAAAGATATCCAAAAGTTCTTTCATCCATCTATCTAAATCAGCAAGGTCCTTATGAAATTTTGGGTGTGTTCACTTTACATGAGACAGGTCTGTGTCTGTCAGAGATAGCAGAGAGGCAGTGCCTGTTTCCTGTTTCCCTCTGTCCAGCTGGCAGTCAAAACTTGCAAGGGTTTCCAAGCGTTCCCTCTTCGTCTTTTTTCTCCATTATTGTGGAAAAAATGTAAGGATTTTTTTTTTCTTTTGCCTTTTTTTTTTAATAGGTTTACAATTTATCTCCTTTCATGGTATTCTAGATATTATGTTAAAAAAATAGTTGCATGTGAAGAGCTCTGATTTTCATCAGGTTTCTCAGATGAGTCTTGCCTGATGAAAGCTCAACAGTTTAGTTTGCCCTTATGCATGTGTGTTGTACTTCTGCTGAGATTTCCTCCCCATGCTGCTGTTTCTCATGCTGCTCACCATCCTCCCTTGCCTCCTGGTGCTCCTCAAAGGTCCTCTTTACCCCCGTCTTCACACGTCAGATATCCAAGTAGGGCTTGCTCAGAGTTTCTGCTGTGCCTCAAGCTACTGAGTTCTGACCTATTAACAATGTTCCAAGTAAAATACCTCGTAGAACATTTGAGGTAACTGATCAAAAGTGGTTTGGAAGCTCATACATTCTACAAAATCTGACAGGCTGCATTTTTGTGTGAATTTTTGAAACGTGTTATGCCCACGTGTCCTGTGAGCCAGAGATCCCAGCACCATTACTAGGCAATGCCTGATAATGCTCAGCTCCTTTGCAGAACTAGACCCTTTCTAAGAGACTTTCTGGCTCTAACCAGCAGGCCTGGCTATTTAAGATACATAAAACTCTGGGATTCAAAAATCTGCAATGAAAATACACTGAGAATTCATTAGGAAAAGACAAATGAATTTGACATTTGTGTCCAATGAAAAGATGTGGCAGTAGCATATCTAAGGAACAAAGGAGATCCTTAATGAACTGCAAACTGAGAGCAGACGACACACTGCCTGACACACTTTAAGCTGGATTTCATGCACAAATTAAAGGCAGCAGATAAAACACAGGACTGCAATTTATTGGAATTTCAATATTTGTGTGAGGTGCATGATAAATGAGATAATATACCTCTGTGATACAAAGAGGGAAGGCTTGAGGGCCTTGTGGCCGAATAACAAAAAATGGGATGAAGGAAAAGAATATTTAAAGATGAGAGGCCAAATATGACAGGGAAAATAAGAGGCAACACTGAAAAAAAAAAAACTTAATTTTTAAGAGCACAGCTTTGAAAAAGAGCATTCTGATGATAGTAAAAATGTAAAGACTTCATAAAGACAAGACAAAAGGGGAGGTACAGGGGACCATGACAATGTACAGGCAACCATGCAATACACAGATCAAACAGTACCAAATTGATTCAGATTTAAATCTTAAATGTGATGTCACTCCAAGGAAAGATTTTAGGAAAGCTTTTAAGGCAGGGAAGATGAAGCGGCAAGACAGGAACTGAATATGCCTTTCCAAGAAATTTGTTGACAATAAGTATCCAGAAGACCTTACAGAGCCAGTAGGATTAATTTGTGAAGAAAGACTGAATTTGCTAACCTCATAAAGGCTAAATGACAGCACAGTGGGAGGCTGAGGGAAGATATTTCTACATATTTAACAGAGTGTAAATGCCACAGGGTAGATCCTGTGCAACCCAACATGAAGTTTGAACTGATGGAAGTGTGAAGAAGTTTTATTAATGGCAAACATTTTTGACTGACCTAACATTTTCACAGGAGAAACAAAGCAATTTTCACTTATTCTAAGGCTTTATTGCTTTATTTTTCTTGACAGCCCTATTGCTATTACAGAAGAACATGAAATTCTTGCAGTTTCTGTGTTATATGCAAATTTTACAAGCTAATATGCCTCAAGCAGGCCGCAGGGGTGAGCATTTTTCTGTACAGCTTTACTCAGTCCTGATCTCATGGCACATTTCAGAGGAAAAGCCTAGCCTTTAGTGCAGTGGATCTTTAAGGTGAAGCATTTTTAGAAGCATTTGCTGCTGGGAGAGTGAATAGAAAAACTGTTGGAAGTACCAGACTCTACAGTAGATCAGTTCCTGAAAGCAGACTAGGAAGGCAGCTTGAAAAATTGTGAATAGTCTAAATAAAATAAACCAGCTAAGAAGATGTGTTTTGACCTTTCCCTATTTCTTCCTTTATTTTTGGGTTCAATCTCCTTTTCTGCATCATCTATTTCCCAGTTTTTCTTTTCTAATTTTCTTTTATTTTTCCTATTTTTTCCCTTCTCTTGACTTTTTATGATCTTGTTCTCCATGCCTCTTTAATAGAACTTTGATATTGTTACCCACCTAACTCATCTTCCTACATGCCCTGCACTCTTGCAATTTCTCCTCTTGGAGAAATGTTCTTTTATGGACAAGGCATAAAAAACATGTTATTTTCTTTTTAATAAGTAATATTCAAAGGACTGTACAAAGTGGTCACTAAATATTTCCAGTTTACAAATTGGCAAACAGAGGCACAAGGAGACTTGGTCTACAGCAAGTAAAACTTGTGTCTTCCAAGTAAAATTCATCTGCTTCTAAGTGTTAAATGTCTCTTTACCTTTATTCTGTGTTTCAAGTTCCTCTACCTTATCAGTAGCTCTTCTTTACTCTCCATATTTTCTTTCTGCTTAAAGGTTTTTTCCCTTTCAGCCACCAGAAATATTCTGTTACACATGGACACACATACAAATATATATATAAGTACTTATATGTGATACTGCTGTATTCCCACATGTAGCTGAACAACCAGAGAACTATGATAAAACAAAGGTATGCAGTAAGGCATCAGTCACATGGGACAATGATGACTGAGACACACTGGAAATCACCAAATATAAATATCTGAGGACTTAAACTATTTTGTTCATTATTTCATACAGTGTACACCACTAACTCAAGAACTGAGCATTTAGCAATACCATGACACAAGTAATAAGTCATTGTTCCATCTTCTTTTTACAAGCCCATTTGGTCCTGTGATATGATTTTTTCCCTAGCTTTCATTTAACCAATTATTTTCATCCTATGTACCACAACATTGGTGCCTTGATTGGAATTTAATACATCCTACATCTGATGCCTCCTCTTTAATTTCTAATTAGCAGAAAAAAAATCTCATTACACTGAATAAAAACCATTTTCCATTTGACCTAATTTTTACGGGTTTTTTCCTACTAGAATTTTTTTCCCCCAAATACTAGGTCTCAGCTTTCTGTTACTATTTGAAACACTTTCTTTATACACCTTCTGAATTTGAGTTGTTCTCACAAAGAAATTGTGTCACTTAGTGCCTCATTGCACTTGTCACTCACATGTCAGTGTCACATATCTTCAAGGGTTGGGATCAGGGAAGTCTGTTAAATATTAATGATTATCCATTCAAATGGGAAGAGCTTAAGGCAATAACATGATCACTTTTTAAGTGAGGTTAGATTTGTCCAGCTTTGATCCCAGTGATTTAAACCCACAAGGTTTAAAATCCCTCTCAAAAGCAGACAGGTGTTTTAGCCTAGACTTGGAAAAGCAGAGTCCCTGAGATATGGGGAACTTGTACAGAAGGAAAGTACATGCAAGCAAGAAGAATTAGCGCATTCCTTCATGACTGGAATCCTTTTAATAAAGCAGCAAAAAAAGCTGTGACAATAAACAATGGCTTTGAACCAAAAGAGGGTAAATTTATGTTAGAGGTGGAGAAGAAATTCTTTACAATGGAGAGGAAGAGACACTGGATCAGGTTGTCCAGAGAAGTAATTCCTTCAAATGTTCAAGGCCAGTTAGGATGGGGCTGTAAGCAACCAGGTATCCCTGAAAGATATCCCTGCCCATTGAAGGGATGGTTTTTAATCATATAGTCAATCACAAAATGGTTTGAGTTGCAAGGAAATTTAAAAGATCATCTAGTTCCAAAGCCTCTGATCCAGTGTCTCACCACCCTCACTGTAAAGAATTTCTTCCTAATGTCTAATTTAAACCTATTCTCTTTCAGTTTAAATCCACTCCACCTTGTCCTGTCACTTCCTCTTGTAAATAGTCTTTCTCCATCTCTCTTGTAAGCTCCCTTCAGGTCCTGGAAGACCACAATCAGACCATCCCATAGCTTTCTATTTTCCAGGTCGAACAATCCCAACTCTCTCAGCCATTCTTCATATGAGAGGTGCTTTATCCCTGTGACCATCTTGGTGGCCTCCTATGGACTGGCTCCAACAGGTCAACATCCTTCCTGTGCTGGGCATCCCAGAGCTGGATGAAGTGTTCCAGGTGGGATCCCACGAGAGTTGTACAGTGTTGTCTTGGATCACCTCCTTGTCCCATGTGCTTGAGCAGAGCTTCTGGGAGGATTTGTTACGTGATTTTACCAGGCATAAAGGTGAGGTTGACAAGTTAGAAGTTCCTCCTTTCTACCCTTTTTGACGATGGCAACTTTTCCCTTTTTCCAGTCACCTGGGACTTTACCTGACTGACTTTTCAATTATCATGGAAAGTGGCTTGGCAACTCCATCAACCAATTCTCTGGGATGTATCTCATGGGTTCCCATAGACATGTTTGTTCAGGTTGTTCAGGTGGTCACAAACCTGATCTTTACTTATGGTGTGGGGAACTTTACTTCCCCAGTCCTCATCCTGCTGTCCAACCAGTTAACAGGTGTGGGAAGAGAGTTTGCCAATGAAAATGGAGGCAGACTTCTCATCCATTGTTATCAATTTGCTAGTGTCTATTACCAGGAGATAAACCTTCTCTGACCTTCCTTTTCCAGTTAACATATCTGTAGAAGTCTTTCCTGTTATTCTTTGTGTCCCTTGCCAGGATTAGTTCCACCATTGCCTTGGCCTTCCTCACCCCATCCTTAGACAACCAAGCTTCTCTTCTATACTCTCCCCTATTCTAGCTTTAAGTGCCTGTGCATTTGCTCCTTTACCTCTGCTCTGACCAGCAGGTCCCTGTTTAGCCTTGCCCATTTCTTGCCTTCCTTGCCTGATTTCCTGTTCCTGGGAGTTGTCAGCTCTGATACTCTATGGAAGACTTCCCTAGAGATCTGCCAGCTCTGTTATGATTCCTTGTCCCCTAAATAGGTCTCCCAGGGAATCCTATTGATCATCTCCTTGAAGAGCTGAAAGCTTGCTTCTTTGAAGTTCAGGGGTCTAATTTTGCTCCTGACCTGACCCACATCCCCCACAACCCCCAACTCCATCAGTGCCTGATCTTTGAAGGATTTGCCTGTCATGGCAATCATTCCCTAGAAGGTGACCTCCAGAAGAATTTTTTGAGTCTGCACAGAGAAAAAACATCCCTAAAAACTATCCACAGGCACAATTTAAAGAACATTATGTTTTCTGCTAAATAACTATGAAACTAAACACCTATTAAAGGTAAACATGGGCCTACAGGTTTTCTTAACTAGATCGTGAGTATGGTTAATTGCAAGTAGTCACTTATTCCCTTTTAATGGGGAGCTGTTAAATTCTTCTTGGATAGGCAGGTTTGAAGGGATGATTATACTATAAATCACCATGTTCACCACCACTTATTTCCTTTTGATAATTCACGGATAGTGTATGCATTTCAGTGTCGGAAAATTTAACTTTAAACTCACAGAATTTCTGTCTATAATCAGAATAAGTGTTCTATACATTTATAGTTTTACAGTATCTTGGTTAATAATCAAGTCAACATGTCCTAAGATGATATATGGCTTAAGATCATTCTTCTTTAAATAGATATATTTTAGTCAGTAAAGAAAAAGATTATTTAGCAACAATTTTCACTTCTTGAGGTCTACCTTAAAATGTTTTAATCATTAAACGTCTTCATTTTCATGGTGTTGGCCACTCAGTCATTTCCTGTGTACCACAGCTGCATTCCTATCAAATCACTGTGCTAAAATACCTAAGATTTTATACCAAAAGTTGATGTATTAGAAAGCACAACCTGGAACACACATGCTATTGCTGCCTTTTAAAAGAGCATTTCTAACAATGGCTATGCTTTCTTATGCAAGAATTTATGGCTTCACAGGGAACCTCCTATCCACTCAAGCCACGTAAGAAATCCCATTGCAAACTGAAATGCTACTTGCTTTTTGCTGTGGCTGGTTGGCTTCACCTGTCACTCACTAGTACAATCAGCTACTTCTTAATCTCTAAAAAGAGTTTCACACTATTGTTTCAGCCAGATCCGAGACTATGAGAAGCACAACATGAATGGAAATTCTTATGTCAGATGCCTTGTTACGAAGTTCTATCCTTGCAACAGGACCTACATGTGCTCAGCCTTCCAAGGCACAATAAAAAGCTTAGTTATGAACAGATACTGTTGATGAAATCCCACAGTTATCTAAAAGCTATATGCAATAATTCAGGTTAAGAACTATTGCACTATGGCTGAATAGCAAAAGATGTGAAAAAAAGCTTTCATATTGACTTTTTTCATGTCTTTTCTATACCTGCATAGAGAATTAGAAATGAAAGGATTTTAATAACACAAATTATCATAATGTTTAATTTTTTTTTTTTTAGTTTTTCATGGATAAATAATTGAAAACCTATTGTTTTAAATATATTCCATATTACCTGCTGTTGGAGACAATATTTAGGAATCAACAACACCAATTTCCTGACAGTATAATTTTTAATGAAAAATAGCTTATTACAATCAATGCAGTGAATCTACATTCATTTCCATTCCAGGAAAATGCAAATAGATATTAAAATAGAAACTAATTTGATCCTTTCTCCTGGGTATTTTTCTATAGTAATGAATCAGACTGTAGCATACCAAGTGTTGTAGAGTATCACACTGCTGCATACACAGTTTAATCCCACAGTCAGAAAATACCCAAATTAAAGCTGAATATAGTCTCAGTTCTGTTCTGATGTATGGAAGCATTACAATAATAATTATTTTTATACCATTTGTTTTATCATGTTTGTAATGTGGGTATCGCTCAACATTTTCTTAAATTTGAATTGTTCTTTGAGACACCACACACCATAGCTTTTAGGCTGCTCTAGACACCTAGGTGATCTCCAGAGCCTTCAGAGCTGGGCAGTGTGAATTCCCTCACTTGAGGTTATAAGATAAGGTTCTGTGAGACTTCCTGTGAAAGGATGGCAAAGCATTCCCCTTTCTGTGAGGAATCTGGACAAATCTATGGCCATATAGGAACAAGCCAGTCCAGTATAGCATTTTTCCCAGGTGTTTGTGGCTTGAGGTTTACATGAGAAGGATGCCTGGAGGTTCCAAGGCCTGCAACACCCCTGCAAGGATCCAACATCCTCCTTCACAGTTCTCCCACCTTTTTGTGCTGGCACAAGCAATTATGAAGCTGTGCTGTGATCAAGGAGTAAATCTTAGTAGAATTAGATACAGCCAGAAAAAATTAGATCTGGTCCGAAAAAAAAAGTTAGTTTTAACCTGAATCAAGTAGCTGATTTTTTTGGACACTAACATTAGAATCCTCAATGATATGGACACATGATATGGAAGAAAGATAAGGCTGGTGGATTCTCCAGATCACAATGCCCAGTGCTCTGACAAGTTCCCAGAACTACTTGTTTGTAATGCAGTCAGAGGAGAATCAACACTATCCCACTAATCCAATCTACTTATCAACCTATTAGAAAGAAAAAGGTAATCTTGATCTTGGCAATCACCCCAAACACACTGGGACTGTGTAAGTAGCCAGTGGAAGTTGTTATCACTTAAATCAGCTAACAAGTTCTCTTGCTACTTAGGGTCTTTTTTTAAATACTGGACTTATCTGTTAAAAGAAAAGCCTCACAGTAAGACTCAAAAACTTCACCCAAGCAAAAACTTTACATGAATGTGGGCATTTTACAAAACTATGTAATATAACATCTGTTCCATACATATATATTCCTCATCCCTGGAAGCACTGGACAGGTTGGATGGGGCATTGAGCATCCTGATCTAGTGACAACCTTACCCATGGGCAGGGGATTGAAACTAGATGATCTTTAAGGTCCTTTCCAACCAAAACCATTCTATGCTTCTATGTACATTTGGCAGATTGTTATTCAGCACTGTGGGACAACTAGCCTCACTCCTCACTCCCTCACTCTGAGGCAGTGCTCTGCTCTACAGAATGCTTTTCCTCTAAATGGCCTGCAATCCTACAGTAACCCTGTACTCTTGCTATTTGACTGCTGAAGTTCAAAGGAACCTGACTAAATGAACCAAAACTGTAGGTGCTGGGTAGGAAACCAGGCTTACAGCCCTTCTCTGCCTGCCTCAATGGCTCTCCTCCAGCTACATTAGACCTCTCTGCAATCCCAGTTCTCTACAGCTTCCAGCCTGAAATCTAGACACAGCTGTGAGTAGATATTAATTTTTTTATCTTGCCTATCCTTTTCTTTGTTGCACAGATACTCTGAATACTTATTCAAAGCACTCTTCAATCTTCCTGATTTGCAAGTCAAATATGAAAACTTTTTGCCCCCCTCTGGTTCCAAACTTGACAGTTTACTCATACCTTTAAAATCAGCTAAAGCTGAGCAAGTTTTTAAAAGGCTACAGTAGTTTTCTCCACCAAATTAGTGGGGAAAAAATGAAAAATGAAAAAATGTATTAGTCAGTGTCAGAACTTCTTATTAAATCTGCTGCCCTGTTGATATAAAATGAGCTTTACTGCAAGGGGTTAGCTTAAAAACCTAACAAGAATTGTATGACTTCTAGAATACCAATTTAACACATGCAGCTCTAAAGCATTAAACATGACAGAGACCATACACAAAAGGTGGTAATTGAATTACAATTGAGTTATAAAGCAATAAATGGGAGGTCAAATGTTGTTCTCTCAAACTACACCAGCATTGTTCATTGCAGTGGCATTAAAGAAGTACGGATCGAAACAGAATGGCTTAAGATGTGTCTAAAATAAAGTTTTTACATTTTACTAGAGGTTAATCTCTTCTTTTATTTTAAATGCAGAAGCCATTCTTGACATTCTGATTAATAAAGGCCACTGAATGATCCTCTGGCTGCTGTCTTCCATACTATAACTCACAGAGTCCAGCCCTGAAATAATTTCTAAATATGCCCAAGGGACAGAGTCTAAAATTAGTCCCATCACCCACCCAGTAAGACAGTCCCCACTGTAACTTGGAGTGATAAATATCAGTTTTTTCAAAACTAGCATTTTGGACTCCAAAAATCCCCAAACCCAAAGAATTCAAGGAGACTATAAAGTATGACCAAAGGCTACACACCCTCATGGCAGCAGGCATGCTGGTTGTGAAGGTTTCCAGAGACCTGCAGGTTAAGTGCCATGTTTTTTAGCTACAGAACATCTACCCTCTCATGTTTTCTCCAGAGGAAAAAAGAGGAGATCCCTGAACATCTGGCCTCCAACAAAGGGAGTAATTCTTTGACCAGATAATCAAAGCTGGTTGCTCTTGGATGAAAGTAAGAAATTTTCTGTAAAAAGGGACAAGAAAAAAACTGAGGTCCAAAACCTGTAGAGGGATTTGGGGATGCTAAAAGCACGAAGAGCATGTGAAAGAGATCAAAGAAATCTTCAAAGCCTGGCTAGGATATCAAACTTTCTGACTGCTTATTCATATGAGACCCCCACAATTGAGAGGTTTGCTCACAGGGGCACTAAATTAAAAATATAAGAACCAGACAAGCTGTTCAAACTCATACCTGAGTCCTTTTGCTTTGGCAAGTGACCAGCCTTAAAGCAGGATTAATTGGGGAATCCTAGTCAGAGGCAGAACTCGGGCAGAGCACAGATTTGGGTTAAAGAAGCCCTGCTGTTTCACCAGAAGTACAAGGTGGAGCTGGATCCCCTCTCCTGACTCACACACAGAGCTGACAGCAATCCAAATGCCAGTGAAGTGTTGTGTGGCCCAGTCTGGCACCAGCAGCATAAAGTAAACTGAACAGGCTCTTGTACCTTCTGACTGCTGCTGGTGCACAGTGGCAACCAAAAGGAATTGGAAGCTCGTATTAAAGGCAGACCAAAAAAGGGCAGATTTCAGTGTCTTCCACAACAATAAACTCAGAACAGGAACTCAGTGTTAATACTACTGACAATACCACCCACTGCAAATCGTAACATCCACAAGTGGGTAGGACACTCGACAGCTGCTGATGAAATTATCCACCACTACCAAACCACTTGCACGTGGACCTTGGAACACAGGCAGGCAACCTCCCTGTTTTCTCAAAAAAACTTTCTGTGGTTAGCCAGATTAAAAATACAAGGAATCAAATAATGAAAATGGCACGTTTAATGAATACATTTAAAAATCAACATGAATTATTTATGGCTCTGAAAGTAGCAGAATCCAAAGGAAGGCATCATCCTGATAGTTCTGAAAAAATCCAACACACTCTTAGGCACCAAGACATGAACACATGTAAATGGACAAGGGACTCAAGTCAGCTCAAAAGCAACCAATGCAAAATACTTTTTGGAAAAGAGTGACTTATTTTAAAGTAAAATAACAGTAGATTTTAAATTGCAGTATATGGCAATGAAGCCTTTTATGATTTCAAGTAACAAGATAATTAAAGAAAAAAATAAAAGCAGAGGAAAAAAAAAAACTCGGAAAACCCCAAACCCTGCAGGTGCCACCATCAAAACAGGTACCACAATATTCCATCCCAACTGAGAGGAGAATTGCTGGCCACCTTGCAGATCAGTGAGTTTCAATGAGGCCACCTGAGACTCTCAGGTTTTCAGTTCCCTCTGAAATTCAACAAATTCCTTCAATAAAACAGGTATATGAAGAAAAAAATGTAGGTAAGGAGACAGCAACTAGGGTCATGGCAAACTAAGTGGTAAGAAAGTTCAATCTTTTGTGAAAACTGAAAAACGTGCATCTTCATTGCCATCTGCCAATATGCAGCAAAAAGCAGAGCTCCCTGTCCCAGCTGATGATGGCTTAATTTAAATAAGGAAAACCAGGCTAAGAAGGAAATGTGTTTTGTAATTCAGAACACAGTTTTCAATTTTCAATGGTAACAACTACAAAAAGAAGCTAAAGGCAGAGTTTAGAGTGTGAATTAGTAGCTTTCATGCTGAAATACTATGGCTGAATTCATCATATCAACAACATAAGGGTTTCAAGTATGACTAATGTGATTGTCAATCTAGATTCAGTAAAATTACAGTAATAATAATAAACTCCCTTACCTTTGAATAGAATCTAAAATCACTATTTTCCTCAAAGACTTCCAAAATAACATCATATCTCCAGCAAAGAGAATGTAATGCAATCTTTATGGCTGAACAAAAGGCATTTCTTGGAATATGGCTGTGAGTTGTCTCCAGACAACCTAAGGATCTCTATGTCCTCCAAACTATAAATCCTGGTATCTTCTAACCAGGATGGGATAGTTAAGCATACTTATTTCCACAGCTGACCATTAAGATGAAGAATGTCTCTTCAAGTCCTAAATTATTAAGATACAGCCAGAAATATCAAAGCTAGTGTCAGCATATCAGATAAATTTAGGATGCAGAGCATAAATGAGGTAGGCAAAGCTGTCACATGTCATCAAACGTGTGTCTTCAGACATGGGCTGAAATCTGCTCCATACTTGGACCTGTACAAGGTCCAAACTCAGCAATATCCCACAGACACATCCTGAGGCAGGGAACATCTTAGAGAATAGGTTGCTGCAAAGAAAATAACAAAATCCTACAAGATCCTGCAGAAGGATCACTGAAAATCCAGGTTATACACATACAGCTTCAATACTGTCAAAGTATTCCAGTGTTTCTACTTGCTTGCATTTACCCAAACTAACTATAAGTATCTAGAAACGACATCCATTTCTATACTCCATCAGCTTGCCTAAGGGATGATAAAAGTCCAGCTGAAGTCAAGATAAAAGACATCCTCTGCTCTTCCCTCATCCATTACCTCATCACAGAAGACCTGTCAGGCTGGGTAATCTTGATTTGCCTTCATAAATCCATACTCACTACTTCCAGTCACTTCCCCCTTTTTCATATATTTAGAAATGGTTTCCAGCTTCCATCAGCTCCATCAGCTTCCCAGAGGTCAACTGAGGTTGACTGTGTTCTAGGCCCCAAATCCTCTTTGCTGTCTGTCATTTACATTCTGAGTCCCCAGAAGCCTCCCCCAGTCACCATGACCCGAGATTATCAGTTCTTTCTTTTCCTAGCTGTCATTGATCCTCAAAGATGGCCCCATGGTCATAAGCCCCCAAATATCTGGTGTCAACAGCAGCTGTGCAGCCAGTTGTTAGATTTCTAGATTTCCTGAAGCCCTTTTCTCAGGATCAAGGAGAGACCTCCTGTGCCCCCATGCCCTTGAAAATCACCCCAGAGCCCTGCAGTCATGTTTTACACACTCCAGATCTCTTCTGGCAGAGAGTGGTACCAGAGTCCTAAGACCAGACAAGCCTCTGAAGTCTCTTCACATCCTGGATTTGAGTTCCAAGCAAGCAGCAAACTCTCCAGATAGCAGATCAAGCCAGACAACCTGGGCCTCCATCCTGCATAGCAGGAACTATTCACACTTATCCGCTGCCTTCTGATCCAATCCAGCTCCCAGCCCCTCATCTGCAGCCAGGGCACTGACTCTGCTCTGTAGATACAGACCCACAGGCAGCCAGGAATTGTCCTCCACTGTCAGAAGTCACAGGCTCCCTCCTGTACAAACTCCTGCAGCCTCTAGCTGGGAGCTGGGAGCTGTGGCCAAGTCCTGGCTCTTACACTGGCCACTCCCAGGACACTGCAGGGATGCTCCAACCCTCTTTTCAGAAGGAGGCTGGAGCAAGAGCCCCAAACCCACCCTGGGGAGGGACAGCTGGCAGAGCTCCTTACAGCCCACTGAGCTTCTTCTAGAAGTTGAAGCCTCTTGTAGTTACCTTTGGATGAAAAAGTCAGTAGAGAGTGTTTCATAGCATCCCCAGAAATCCTTCAGCAATCCTGGGAGTTCTGAAAGAACATATCACCTTTTTTCTTGCCCACAGATTAAATTTATCTTAAAAATTCCTCCAGGAAAATGAACTTTGGATAACTACAATGTGTGTAACTTCGTACTGCAGGTGCTAAGTTTAATTCCAGTATCTTCTTTCTCTGCTTTGTATTTTGCAGTCTTTGGAGGCGCTAAAACATTGATCAAAGGCGAAGTAAAATGCTGGAATATTTTAGAAGAAGGCTATTTTTAAAAGATCATTTAAACATAAAAGTGGAAATAATTATGCATGTTGAAGTTCACACACACAGATGACCTCAAAGACAATGGGATTCATGTGTGAAATCAAGTATCTGCCAAGAGTTTGTCATGCTGGGGATCCAGTCTAATGGTAGGTGAAGTGCTCTGTCAAAAAAAAACCAATTTCAGTGTAAATTACAGTTTTACAGTGAAACAGAAAAATCCATTCTGAAGCTAACAGGTTAATTTTTAGCTGAAATCTTTCCTAAAACAGTTATAAATGCAATTATTATTTTTGCACCATATGTAAAAGACAGAAGGCTGCAGTTAATAAATAGCATTTCTCATTCTATTTTCCAAGCCTCCCAGGGGAAGAATTTGGCATCTTCAAAGGAGGTGAAATCCATGCAAGGCAAAAACTGAAAAGAAAGCAGTATTTTTCATTTTATGCTTCCCCATTTTTGTATAATATTTAGCAAAAAAATAGAACAAACTATTAAATACAGGCAACTAAATACATGGTCTCTGAATAGGCAGTTTCTGGTTTGAGTTTTGGTAAAATGCTCATGGAAATTATCCCCCAAATAATAAAATAAATTGTCACAAACACATATATTGTTGAACATACATATTTTCTTCCCAAAATATAGGACTTTTAATTAAAATATTGTTATTGAAAAGGCAATAATTCCAGGAAAACACAGTCATAATTCAGAATCTTTCTACACATTTATGAATTTTAGTTATGGAAATGTATGATATAGTAATGACACAGAATTGTATTTGAAACGGTTCTATTGATATTATCTCATCAAAAGACTTTTGGTGAGGCACCCAATTTTCTTCATCCTATTATTACACTAAGAGGACAGATTTGAATGACTGAAGGAAAAAACCCAGCTCCTTCTGCAGATTCCCCAACAACCTTAGTAACCACTGTGTCCTTGCTCTGAGGGCATCTTTTTACAGCCTGAATGTCTTTTCAGTATAGATTTTTACTTTGGTTTACTACAAGAGACAAACTTACACTGGCATATCTAATATCACTTTTTGTCTCTTAACAACGAATTTGAACTCACAGATCAATCTTAACAAAAATTGGCACCATGGTAAAGGTGCCAAAACTTCCTACGAGTGTCATGAAAGGAGACATGGAAGTAGAAAAGATAAGAACAGTCTCACAGTAGTGTATTGAAAAATACACAGGTAAAACTCATGCCAGCAGAGCCACTATTATTGTAGGAACTGCATATTTGTATTACTTGACATCAAAGAGAATCTGTATGAAGACATTAGACCCCAAGTAAATTAGATGATTAAAAATGACCATATATAGACCCGACACACTACAGCAGTTCAAGCCAGATGCTTTAAGTACAGCCACAGAGTGCCAAGGAAAATCTCATTCATCCTCTTCCACAGAGATGTTCTTCCAGCCACTCTCCCCACTGCTCTGTGTGAAGAGTTTGACCAAGGCATGTGTTTGGTGTGGGGTCCAAAGGTGACCAGGGCAGGGCTTAGCAGGGCACCACTCCCCCCTCCTGCACAAGAACAGCACCAAGGGCACTCAGGGGCTGGGCTCAGGAATTGCATTTCTTCCACCAGCTCCCTTTTGACAAAGTGATGATGCTCAGAGACAATAACACAGCCATAAACCAAAACAAGATAGTCACCATATACTGGTATTATTTTGTGGTCTTCTGATGGGGCAAAGGATATCTGAGCAGTGCAGGATATCTGAACAGGTTTTTTTAGTGTTTTCTCTTGCTGAGGTGCAGATGGGCCTAAAAATTAACATTTCATAAAACCCTCACTGAACTTAGATACTTCATATCTTCCAATCACTACAAGTATCATTCTGTTTGCAGTTTTAGTATAATTCACATGTAATGCAAACATTCCAAACTTCATGTGAATATAGTTTTCTGTCAGGAAATTTCTGCCATTCAAGGGTGGCAGTAATACAATCCAATTATCCGAGGCTCAGGTATTTTATACACAGGAAAATCTAATATGGAAACAACAACAAAAAAATTCATATACAGAAACAATCATAATTCAATCTAGCCTTGAATAGAAAGTATATGGAAAAACTGTCTTTAACAGTTTGCTTAACTATAATTGGAATTAAAATGTTGTAATTGAAAATATATGAAGAACACATAATTTTCTAATATTATTGGTGATTTTCTGGGACTTGTTAAGGCTGGTTCTCATATGAATCTTAAATGATAAATCTCACATTCCTGAAAAAGACAAGAAATTTCTTATCTTGAGGATTCAGGTGAACTGATCATCCCTTGAATGGGATGTCTGTTTAGGAATGAAGAAAAGACTGGCTTACTTTGGAGGCACTGATGTTTTGAGCTAGTTTGACTTGGAGAAGGGAAACACAAGGTAAAAGAGTTGCTCTAGCCCTTTATAGCTGGCTTTCAGACCCGAGGACCGAGAGCATAATTTTTTCACATGGAAGTAAAACTTGAAAGTAAAGAAGGTAAACTGAGCCCTGACAGCTGATAGCCTTCCTTTTTCATTCACAGAGAAGAAAGAGCACCTAGAATTGCACAGCTTATGAACTGATAAATCCTTTTCCTTAAGTCTGAAAGGATAATTCTCCAATGTTTGTGCTATTACCTCATGAAGATAAAACAGTTCTTTCATATGTTCCATATTAATAAGAAATTTTAACAGATTTTTAATTACAGTATGAGGGGGTTGAACTTGTTCAGAATGGTTTAATTGTTGACTACTACTTTTTTAGATTTCTTTCCAATTAACTGAAAGGTTTGATAGGTAACTTATAAACTGACACATGTAAAAATGTTATGTACACTCAATGGTCTGCAGATAGAGAGAAAATACACTTGAGTATTTATTTTTGCAACCACTGAAACTACTGAGAACAAAGTAGGTGAGAAACATAACACAAAAAATCCAGAAATAGCAATAAGGAATGGATAACTATATTATCTTGATTTATTAATTTAATATAGACACAATATAAGTAAACAAGGATTGGATAAATGAGTGGCAAGAGGAAATATGCTTAGAGATAAATATGCTCATGAAAACTGATTTGAAAAATCAAATCAAGGTGCAGCGAGTGGACAACACTAGAAGTTTCAAAAGCAAACAAAAGAGAAGAGTACCTGAACAGAGAGCAAACAACAAACAAAAGAGGAAGAAGCATCCTGGGAAACTGAATCTAGATTAGAGTATGTAATTACAGGATTTGCAGCTTGATAAAGCAATTGATTATAGCCGTGGATTAATTTTAAGTCATGAGTGAATTCCAGGATCTGAAAAAGAGCCAGTTACTTTCTTTGGCAATCTTCTGCCCAGAAGCTCTAAGTTTGAGTTTCACCCACTTAATCAGGGTAAAACTAGAAAGGCCCTTGAGATATGTGTTTATCACATAAGAGCATACCTAAATACATCAAACAATTAAGAAAATCTTTATTATTGCAATAATTTTCAGACCAAATCAACAAGTAATTATAACACCTTAAATTTAAAATTAAGATAACTTTAGCAGCCAAATGCCTAATTATCATTTCAGAAAGAATACTGAAAATTTGAAAATGTCACAAGCCAAAAACTAAGAAGCTCTGAAGAAAAGAAAGCTGAAATGCTAGGCCAACTTTATTCATGCTGTTTAATTTTATATATATATAATAAATATAAAATATACTCAGTGAATCATGCGTTCATATAAGCACAATCATAAGTGCATCCAAAAACTGATTTCTTCACCACCTGTTTCATTTAACACAACTGTGTTCTGTCCTTTTCTTGCATGTTTACACATAAAGACTGGGGCATCTGTGGACTGATCACACAGTACTTCCTGAAGATCCAGTTTTCCCTCAACAAGACCATCTGTGAGGCCCAGCCCAGTGGGATTTATTGTTCAGAGTGAATCAAGACAGCTGCATACATTATTACCTTTATTACAGAAGAAAAATTTTAATTCTTTTGATCAAAGCTGCAAATACAGACAGCTCAAAGGAATTTGACTTAAATGATACAAACCTTTTCATCATCTGTTAATAGAAATCTGAGAAGTTCACCAGCTCACTCAGGTTAAATTCCTAAGCAGACTTCATAAGATTTAAGACACTAAATTGTTTTCAAATGCTTATTATTTCTTCACTTCAAATGTCAAGACTGTGCTTTATGTGATCTGGTCAACCTCCCCAGTGATGCTCACCATATGCTCCCATCTCTTGATTTTTCAAAACAGCTTCAATTGTTCATAGCTCCACAACCAAAAAATATTAACATGAAGGAGATAGGAAAACTGCCACATTATATCAAACTATGCAAACTATTTTTATTAGTTGGTGGAAGATCACCATGAGTCCTGTGTGCAGTTCTGGGCACTGCAATATAAAAAAGATATTAAGCTATTAGAGAGTGTCCAAAGAAGAGCTATGAAGATGGTGAATGGCCTTGAGGGGAAGCCTTAAGAGGAGCAGCTGAGATCACTTGGTCTGTTCAGCCTGGAGGAGACTGAGGAGAGACCTCACTGCAGTTACACCTTCATCATGAATAGAAGAGGAGGGGCAGACACTGATTTCATCACTCTTGTGACCAGTGATGGGACTTGAGGGAATGGCATCAAGCTGAGTCAGGAGAGGTTTAGCCTGGGTATCAGGAAAAGGTTTGAAAAACCAGGCGGTGGTTAAGTACTGGAACAGACAACCCAGAGAAATGGTCACAGCACTTCTGCATTCAAGAAGTGTTTGGACAACACTCTCAGACACATGGTGTGATCCTGAGGGGACCCTGTGCAGGGCCAGGATTTGGACTCAATGATCCTAATGGTGCATTCCCACTCAGTATATTCTGTAATACCTCCCTCACCCTGCTGACAGAGGAGCCTTCCTGGAGTGGTAGACTGCTGGACCTGCTGTTTATGAACAGAGAAGAGCTGCTGGGAAAGGTAAAGGTGGGTGCATGTCTCAGGCATAGCCACCACAAAATGACAGTTCTCAGTGAAGTAAGGAAGGGTATCAACAAAACTTCTACCTTGGACTTTCAGAGGGTTGAAAACAAGGGGACCAGGCTCAGGCAGCATGGCTTTAGGAAATGCAGGTCCTGCTTCACCAACTGATCTCCTTTTACAACCAGGTAACCCTGGGAAGATCAGGGAAACTGTGGATGGGTCTACCTGAGCTTCAGTAAAGCCTTCAGTACTGCTTCCCACACCATTTTCCTGGTGAAGCTGGCAGCCCATGGATTGGACAGGTGCACTCTTCAATGGGTCACAAAGTGTCTGGATGTCCAGGCCCAGAGAGTGGTGGTCAGTGTAGTGGTGTAGAACTGGTGCTACATCCAGTTGGTGGCTGGTCACTAGTGGGGCTCCCCAAGGCTCACTTTTGGGGCCAGACCTTTTAATATCATTACCAATGATTTTGATAAGGGGATCCACTGTACCCTCAGTCAGTTTGCAGTCACACCAAGAGAATGTCAGTCTGTTGGGAGGTAGATCCACTCTCCCTTGATCCCTGGACAAGCTGGATCAATGTACCAAGGTCAGTTATATGGGATTCAACAAGGCAAAGTGCCAAGTCCTGCCAATGGGTCACAACAACCCCATGCAGTGCTACAGGCTTTGGGAAGAGCAGCTGGAAAGTGGCCCAGCTAAAAAGGACCTGGGTGAACATGAACATGACATGAACATGACCTGGCTGACAGTGAACATGAACATGAGCCAAGGTGTGCCCAGGTGCCCAAAGGGCCAATGGAATCCTAGCCTCTATCAGAAATAGTGTGGCCAGCAGGACCAGGGCAGTGACTGTCCCCCTGTACTTGGCACCAGTGAAGCCACACCCAAAGTACCAGTTTTGGTCCCTTCACTACAAAAAAGACATTTTTTTATGTTGTGGACCATACATGTGACTCTTACAAATTTATTGAGTGAAATTAAATCTGATCGCTTTTGCTACATAAAAATTTTAAAAGTAAAGATACATTCAAGTATGTAAAGTGACACATCATGACTAGGAAAAAAAGTGGAAAAATAGACTCCAGATTATAAAACTTTGTTAAGCATTTTATGAGGGGTTTTCTGGTCTGGTTCATCTGCAGTAACTAGAAGAGAAAAAGAAATGCATTCATCTCATTCACTTGTGAAAAAAAAAAAGAGTAAAATTTAGCTTGTGTTTAATCAAAACATATATCTCCCAAGCTTTTTAACTAAAAATTCTCTTCATTCTGCAAAAATTATTTAGGAATAAACCTTCAAAATTTCATTTGACACGGGTAAAGTGCCTTGCTTCATATTTAGAACAATCTAGGCAATTATGTAATTTTTGCTTGTTTGCATTTCCTTAGCAATGAAAAAATCTCTCCAATTTTAATCACACTGGTTTTTTTAATTATGACATAGGAAAAAAATTAAGGACGTTATACCCATTTCTTTTTACTGACTTCAGTTTACAAAGATGTACTGTATGAAAAATTATGCCAGATAGCATGACCCAATGTGCTTTGATGAGATGCAAATATATTCAAATATATGCATTATGCAAATAATTCCTATACTTCAGGAAGTCTAGACATATTCCTACAGGATCACTAACTACTGGAAACAATATTTGAGCAAATATGCAAATCTGATTCGTTCTGCAAAATACACTCTGGAACACATACAATGTCTAGAGTTCAGGCCATATTATTCTAAAAATTCTCTTATGATCTACATAAGATGTACATGCTATCCAACTGAAAAAGAAACATGGAATGAGGAAAGCAAGAAACACTTGTAGTATAATAGAAATGCCATTTCTGAGAGATGAACTTTACTAGATTATGATATTTAATAAAAATAATCCTATTACAAGGTACAGAACATTAAACTTTAGCTAATCTCTTAGAATTTGCTTTATTCACTTACCTACATTATTACAAAAGAAGAAGGCTAGTTCAGAGAAACCTACACACCAATATGTAGTCCAACCTTCCCTTGACAATAAAAATAAGTAAGAATCAGAAACTCTTTTCCACTGTTTAAAGATGGATAACAATCTTTGTCCCTTTTAATGAAAAATTCAAGTAATGCTGTTAATGTAGAAGTAATGAAGAAGTAGAAAACATAGGAAAATAGCTTTTTCAATCAATTGTTCTTATTCTATTTCATATCATTCTATTATGAATTTTATGCTCCTTAAAATTTTATAGCTTCCTTTAGAAGTGTCTTGATTTGCAAAGGAGAAACTGCTTCAAGACAAGAAACAGACATCTGAAAATGAGAGAAATAAAACTGTCTGGTTTCCTTGAGGTTTGGCAGAAAATGCACAGACAGGAACTGTGTACATATTTACACATTTACTCTGCATTCACAATGACCATGATTACAGTCAACCAACCATTAATTTATCAAACTGATCATTGGTACAGGAGTTCCTTAGCAAAATATCATTAAGTTATAAAAGCAAATTCGCATACATTTTTGCATGCACGCTTGTATGCCTGACCTTTTAAATATCATGCCTATTTTTACTGTGATTTATATATCATGTAGATGATAATTAGGTACTGGTGTAGAATCTTAATGACTGAAGCTTACCCAAGACTAGTTTAAATACGTTTAGTGCTCACCTGGTAGGATTTGGCACACACACAGGTGAATGCTTCTGCTGATACACAAAATGATCAGGGACAAAGGGATTCAAAAGGCTAAAAAAGTGCACATGAACCAGTCAAATAACCAGTAGGCCAGAGTATAAAAATAAGTTTGAAGCATTCCAAAACATACAGCTGACTTGCTTTGTCTGTCTGGGTGGGAAAACCAATACATTGACACCTGGCAGTGCTGCCCAGGGCCAGGTCCAATACGATCTTGATTTCAGCGCCGGTTCTCTACAAAGCTGTGCAAACCTTCAAAAACCATTGTTCTAGGGATTGTACAACCTTGCCCAGGAAGCAGCAGCACAGAAACTGGGCAGAGTCTGTGGAAGTCAGTCACCTGTCTTGTAGAAATATAAAGGGGACTTCAGCAGCAGCAGCAATGGCAAGAGATTAGGGAGGTCGATCAGTCTTTACCAGAGGTCCATAGCACGGAACAACTCAATCACAAGAATGCCTGTGCCAGCAGAATAGCTGCTCTTTAGAACACAAACAGCACTGTTGAGGGACAACCAGTTTCTCTACCTTTCCCAAGACCTAACCATGATGTTGGTACAAATCACTCTCAAGAGTTTTGGAGGGTCAAGCAGGTAAGCAAAGTAAAAATTTCAGACACCAAACATGAAGCTAGCAGCATGGACTGAGTTTAGGATGGGCAGGCATCTTAAACCTACAGAGAATGGGGAGGAAAGGGACTGGCTTTGGAAACCACTATTAAATACCCCAGATGAAATTCCACAGATCTTTCAAGAAAAATATATTTCCCTTCCACCTTGAAGGAAGAAACATAGGAAGTCCAAATAGAGTTATGAGAATATCCTCAAATTCTTATATAGTAAGGCTACCCAAAGCAGGATATTGAAATGCAACACTATACCAAGAGCTGAGCAGAACACCACCACTATCCATTCACAGGCTGTAAAAGGGATGCATACTTAGTTATACTACAAACATGTCACATTCAGCCTTAAAAAGCTGAGGGCACACAGCATAAATTTTGGGGAGAGTGAAGTATGATGCAAGTGTTAGGCTAGTTAAAGACTCTACTATTATAAGCTGAAACATTTCATTCTAGTGCAAACCTCTACTCCACTGCATCTTTCCCCCCACCCTATTCCCATTTACTCCTCCTTCTAAGGGCAGTCAAAATAAATTTAAGCTTTGTTAGCACAGCTAACCAATTAGCACTTATCTAGATAATTTATATCTAATTTGCCCCTAACATTAACATTGGTACTGGTAATTTCATAATGAAACATGCTGCTGGTCAGAGTTTTCATCTCTGAGGCAAAGCAAAGTAAAAGTAAGTTAACCTGAATGGCTACTCTTATTTTAGGGCATGAAAATAGGAAGTTTAGACTCCACAATTAGCAGACAATTATTACAGACAGAAAAGTAGGCTCTTTTGTGACATCTGAACTGCTAAAACTAGTCAGACTATTTATTCCAGCATATTACCTCTTTAGTGAAAAGTAGCTTTTCTTTTACCAATACATCTGCAAAACAGTATAAAAAACTTCAAGTAGTCAAAAAGAGGAATAGTGAATTTTCTTATTTCTATTTAGCCAATGGATCAACAATATCTGGAAAAAAAAATCATAATTAAAACTGTGACAAATGTATAGCTTTCTTGAAAAATCTTCCTATTTTAGGAAGTACTGTTACACATTTATGCTGTATTGTTTGTTGACAGGCAATTAATAAACCCCTGAATATTATATAATGCCAAATATTCCCAGCACAACAGCATACAGGTTCATTTGTGACATTTGAAGTAACTGCATTTTGTACTACACATTAGACAGGGGAAAAGTGGCTTCACAGAATAGCTACCAATAATCTTGTGCAACAACACAACAACATATATCACTAAAATATCCACATGGATTATGACACAGGGCTTAAAAAACCATGCAGCTTCTGCAGAAGTAATACAATATTATCTCTCTACAGACCTCAAGAGACCCTCCAAAATCAAAGACTGCTACGCTGCCAGTCCCATGTGTAACAATATTATCAAGTCTCCCAAGCCCCTAAAATATAGGCCTAAAAATCATGAGATTTCATGATAAGAATCAACACTATCCCTTATCTTCCCAGGAAAGAGCTTACAGTTCTTCATTTTCCACAATAGCAAAGGTTATTTATTTTCTAGAGAAGCTTGGCTTCTCAGAATATAATCTGATTTCATAGCCAGGGCTCTAGGAGAAACACTGAATATTGCTATTTGATATTGAGAAAGCATGTAACACAAAATGTGGCACACAGCTGATTTTTTTGCCTATTGCCCACCTACCACAAATCCTCAGAGATGGAAGCAGATGGGCTCTTTCAAGGAAAAAACACTGCATTTTCTCATGAACAAATACCACCCCTGCATAATTTCATCATGATATATGGCTCTATTATACACACCCCTACTGGAAGGACTCCTGTGGCAGCATGGCTATTAGGAAATACTCTGGTGTGCACTTAGCATGCAGCACTAGCAGGTATAGCAGGTATTAGTGCTCTGTCCCCTACAGGGCAGAGAGGTCAATGCCCCATCTGCAGTGCTAGCCCATTCCCTCATGGAATTAGTGCTGCAAGCTCAATGTCGACATTACTTGCAGGGAAAGACAGTGAGCAAAAGCAGTATTGTTCTGCCTTTTCCAGGATCTGTGCATTTCCACACTCCATGGCCAGGAGAAATACAGTTCAGAGTTTTCCATCTGGGATGCTGTGGGTGGAGGAATGGGCATCAGGAAGGAGAAAGATAGGACAGAGGGTAGGAAAAGGAGGAGAATGGAAGAAGAGTGTTCTGTTGGGAAAGAGATCTCAGGAAAATGCACCTAGTCATTACTCCCCTTAGATTGTCTCAAACTGGGGGCAGAGTAGAAATTCTAACACAGATCTGCTGCCTGCTGTTTTGTCCACCTTGGTTTTGCAAAGTGTATTTACAGTATAGAAATTGCAAATGTGTTACTTACATGTAAAAGACAGGGCTTTTACATAAATTATTTTAGACACAAATATTGTAAGATAGTGAACCAAATTTGTAGCAATTACTACTTAAGGTACAGATTATTTTCAAATTACGTATTTGACCAGTCTTTAAAGAAAAGATTCTCAACAAATCTTAGTGTTCAAATTTCATCACTAACTTCCAACCAACCATATTTAGAAAATCAAGATTAATTTCCCCTCCCTACATTGATCAAGCATGTGCTTTCCACAAGCTAACTCATCCAGATATATTTTTAAATCACTAAACCATGGGATCTATACAATTCCCAATCCAAGGAATAATACAGCCAGTTTAACAAGTGACCATCTCAGCTAGCAATATGCAACAGGGCTCAGTTAGATAAATTAGATGCCATTTAGTCAGTGACCTTATTTATTTTTTACATGGCTTGTTAATATTTAATCAAGTGTGCATCCTCTAGCTCAACCGGTAAGAATGCATATGAATTTCCATTATATACTCTCATTTCAGCATATTACAACTCCACCATAAAATCTGGCCTTTGGCAGAAACCTGGTGTTCAAGGACTCCAAAGATATATATAATACAGTTTTTAAATAGGGGAACTAATAATCTTTTAAAAAAAAATTAAAAGCATATTTAACCAATTTTAAACATTTGTGTGTGCAGATCCCAAAACATATGCATACTAAAATGACAACGCTAAAGGCTTTTCCTAAAATTGCAACTCAATAAATGAAACTTTTCTGCTTACCCAAATTTAGTACAGAAAATGGTTAGGATATCTATAATGTTAATGTGCTACCACAGCTGCAAACAACTGTCTATGTTTTAATACTAACCTCAGCAGTGAAGCATAAAACACAGGAATAAAAACCACTAAGTTATTGACATTGTCCTTACTCACAGCACTGGAAGCAGTCCCTACAGAAGTCTTAATTTAATTTATTAGATCTATATATTTATATATGTAAATATTTTATATATATTTATTTATTTATTTTTAATCCCATTTGATTTTACTGGTACTCAAAGAAGAGTAAGCAACAGATATCTATTTCCTTTTCATATGACTTTAAAAATTCTCTCTGAAATGGCCTCTCTGCTTTGTCATTTGTCAACTGCAGACCAAATCACAAGTCACAGCAAAGGTGCTCGGCTGTTTATTCACCTGTGCATGGCACCTCTGCTTTAAATCCCTGAATTTATCCTTTACTCCTCATAGGTGCTAATGTTGACCTGATGTTTTGTTGGGAAAGGCCTGGGATACTTCACTTAGACCTTAAACAGGTCTCAAAGTGGTTTCACCTACTTTGATTGATCTCTGCTGGTAATCAACACAGTTTGATTCAGACTTAAATCTGAGACAACAGCAACCTGGGAAAATATGAAGGGATTGCTGAGGTAGCTGTGAATGAGAAGCTGGAAAGCAGCACTATGGAAAAGCACCTGGAATCCTTGTCAATGGCAATTTGGACACGAGTCATCCCTGGCAGCCAGGAGGGAGGGACATCACACACAGCGTCACCAACCAGGCAAGGGGGGACTGTCCCACTCTGCTCTGGGGAGGCCTCACCTTGAACTCACAGTTTTGGGTCCTACAATAAGAGAAAGACACTAAGCTATTAGAAAGCATCCAGAGGAAGGCCACAAATGTGGTGAAGGGCCGTGAGAGGAAGCTGAGTGAGGAGTGGCTGAGGTCATTTGGGCTGCTCAGTCAGAAGATTGAGAGGAGACCCCACTACAGTCTTCAGCATCCTCACAAGGGCAAGTGGAGGGGCAGGTACTGATCTCTTCACTCTCATGACCAGTGACAAGACTCGAGGCAACACCCTGAACTTGTGTCAGGGGAGGTTTAGGTTGGATTTCACAAAAAGATTTTTCACATGGAGGGTGGTTGGGCACTGGGACAGGCAACCCAGGGAAACAGTCACAGCACCAAGCCTGGCAGAGTTCAAGGAGTATTTGGACACGCTCAGGTGTGACTCTTGATGTGTCCTGTGCAGGGACAGGAATTGGATTCAATGATCTTGATGGTGTATTCCAAATCAGCATGTTCTTTGATTCCATTGTATGATTTTACAGCACTAGTTACCAGACATTCATATCCAACTAGCATGATTTTTCTAATGCCTAGTTTCTTCTTCTGATCCCTCATTTCCCTAGTTAGAGGCCAATTAAGCTAAAGATCTGCCATCAAGGGAAGGCGTCATCTTGTTGCTCTGTCTGATTATATGGAAGAAACAATTCCTGCATGCTGGACACTACCCACAGGCAACAATGAGACTGCCAAACATACCCTGGGGGCTAGGTTGATTACATATGCCCTTTACTCACTTTTTATAAGCACAGAGATTCAGGTAATACACTGGGTTTTTTTCCCCAGGCTAATCTTCATGCAGAAAGCTTCTGACACAGCTTATTTATTGTTCCATTCAGCTCAAGCCAAATTACAGACTGCACTCGAGAGAGCTCCTTCCTTCTCTGCCTCACTAGCAGAGCCTAACCATAGGCAAGGAACCTCCAGCATCCTTCTTTCACTGCTGCCAGCAATAATCTGCTCCCTGCAGAGGGACCTTCCTGGACTCCAAACTCAACGCTCAGGTTGCCACTGACCTGTCTTTGCTCCAAAGCCTCCCCTACAGCTAATGCTTTCAGCCTGCCACTCACCTTCATACACTTGAAATGCTCTGGGTTCCTTTTATTTTCCTCTCCTGGCTTGTTAGGCTGACAGCAGCTCCGTGCCAGCCAGGAGACCCCAGCATCTGCTGGACCACCTGCATGCAGCACAGAATGGGCTCCCCTGTACAGCCCCAGAAGGGGGAAGGGGACCCACCTGGGCTTTCTCAGCAGCTCCTAGACCATCTTCTGCTTCTCAAAGAGTCATACAGAGAGCAGGTTAAAAACCCCAACACATGGTTCCACGGCACTTATCTGGCCACTTCCCTTCAAATTCATTAGCAGCTAGCAACATATTTCCACACACCTATGCTTAAATGCAGTTGGCAACCTGAAATGAGCTCTGTTGAAACAAGCTTTTGAGAAAGACATAATAAAATGTTCTATTAAAATGTAAATATATTGTCTCCATCATACACCTTTCCTCCATTAATTTTGTAATTTGATCATGGCTTGATTTTTTTTCTGTTTCTTTGTTAAAAAAACTATACCAATACTAGCTTAGCTATTCTCTAATTTTCTATATAAATGACAGTGCCCTTAAAGATATTAGTACCTGCTTTGATAGTGTATTAGCAACTGAATTAACCATCCACTGAAAACAGCACAGAAAATCGTATGTAGTAATAATGTACCTTACACTTAAAAGGCTGACAGTGAATTAGCATGAGTTGATACAAATTATTTTCCACACCTCTGAAAGCCTTAGTAAATGTAATAAACATTTTTTCTTGCACAACAGTCCCCCAAACTCTTAAAATCAATAAGCCTCTGCAATCCTCACAATGTTGTGAAAAGTTTTACAACCAGTATTAGTGATGCCTAGTTACAGTGGTGATATACTAAAACTGCTTTTTATAAAAACAACAACCCAAGAGAAAAAAATTCAGCAACAACACAAAAATCTGTTCATGATTAAATTTGGATAGGTCTAAACTTCATAAGTAGATATAAAACATTGAAGTAAAACATTACAAGTGTACTAGCAGTTTTATTTTTAAAACTCTTTTACATTGTATTATTGAAAAATAATAAAAATACATAGTCTGAATTGCATCCAATAGATCTCACCATGAAGCTGCAAAGGATTTTTCTATGTAAAGGAGAGGAAAAATATAGGGTTTATGACAGAATTTTCACTTGTCATCCTTTGCTATCCCTTGAAAGAACCACAGAAACAGAAAAGCAGAAAAATGTTCAGCTGTACTTTCCAGGTCTCACTTCCTTTTTAGAGGTGTAATACAAAAGCTGTCTACTGGAGATCTTATTTGGAATAACTGATTAGAGCTCTGTTCATTGCTAGTTATCAGTACATCCTTCCACAGGACTTTGCCTTCTAACACACCAGGTTTCACAGTCAGAAGAGAACAACAGGTTTTCTCTATGGTTTAGTAAATCCCTGGGTTTTAGTCTAATATAAAATTGTGAGCTAACAGAGTACTTCTTGACACAGCTCTTATAAAAGCTTATGAAGCAAATATGCAAATCCAGTGTCTGACTTGCATTAGCATGAGTTAGAAATGTCTTCATTTTTAAGTATATTATCAATAATTGCAGACCTGCAATTAAGAGTCATAAAGTTTCAACTCCTTTCTTCAATTTGTGCTTTTAATTAGATCAGTAATTTATAGTCAGCTGAAAACCAAACATAACTTACTAATAGTATATAAACAACATTCTGCCTTTATACTGCCAAATTTAAACAAGATGGCAATTAGGAAATCCTGATTTCCTCTAAACATCCTATTCTAGGACAGAATTGACTCTAGCTCAGGGAGGCCAGATTTACAATTTTGCAGAAAATATCTGCAGCAGACTTCATTAGCATCAAAATAAAAAACAAAACCGTATTACTGAAACAGAAACACATTCAGACCCAAAGGAAGCTACAAGGCACCCACAGCAGAGAGCATAGAGGAGGACAGAACACAAAACCTAAGCCAAAGCCAAAGAAACACAGAAAACAATAGAAAATTATATATCCTAAATCCAGGAAGATACAGATACATACAGCTAGAAGAAAACATTAGGACATTTAGATGAGAAGAAGAAATAAAGGAAAAAGCAAATGTGAATTGGATTCTACAGGAAGAAGTAGTGAATCAGAAGATATGGTAGTGTTACTGCATAAAGTAATAACATGGTATGTCAAGTACACTCTGTTTCTTTGATTACCTAATCATAGCAAGATTATTACAATGTTTGTAATAATGCTGTACAAACCAAGCAGAACAATATTAGGACTCAAGGTTAAGACTCAGGAATTACAGAGAGATTCTCCTTTTACTTTTGAGACAGTAGTAAACTAGATGAAGTAATGAAGTATACGCTAGATGAAAAACTACAAAACAAAGAAAAAACAACAACCAGAAAAAAACCCAAGCAGAAAGCAGCAAAATCCAGATGTTTTAACAAAGACAGGAAGTAAAATGCAGAAAATTAATTTTTTAAACCTGTATTTTTCTAAAGTACGTGTTTTGCAATCAGTACATGAACTGGTGAGCTCACTCCATCTTTTCTTCAGACTTTAATAAAAGTTACCAAACTAAATCTAGTCTTAAGAATATTTTAAAATGTATATATATATATACATACTTTTCCAAGTATTGATTCAGTACCATATAGAGAATTCTTGCATCATTCTGATCATCTGGGCAGGATTTAAGAAAAAAGGAGTGACACCATGTATTTTTGAAGAAGAGGACAAAACTCTGCCACCCGTTTCACGGGCTGAAGGGGCTGGACAGGGACTGAAGAGAAGGAGGAGAGACAGAGGAACCATTTACTGCGATAACCACTTGGTCTAAGAGCAAGAGCAACTGGAGGGAGAAGTTGCAGAGTACAGAAACAACCAGAGGATGGCTGTGAGTGTGGTGTGAGAGTGAGCAGATTTGGGGCATGAGACCTGAGTGCTGGCAGGGAGGCAGGTGACCCTCCTGACTGCTGAAGCTTAGAGTGGTGGAGATACCCCTGGGGTAAATGCAGCCCTTGTTTTCTAAGCTGGAATGGCCCAACCTCAGCTTAAACCTGGCACTGTGGAAGTTTCCAGTGTTTGTAGAAGTCATAAAACTTACACAGTTTCATTTATATTAAAGACATCCTGTAATTAAGCAGCAGTTTGAATGGTGTGCAGGTATCATTAATACAAGAAGGAATTTCTTCAGAACATTTGGTATCCCAAGCCCCTCACTTCATGCTGCCATTGCTTTCCCTCTGTACTTTCAGTCCTCTACATTCAAGTTTTCCCTATGTCTGCTTCTGGTTTTCTTCAGGTTTTCTAAAGATGAAAATTATCTCAAAAGCAAGGCAACTTGTCACTATTGCATGAAAACACACAAATACCAGACTCTGGATATAAACTTATTAATTTCCTCAAACCTTGTGGAAATAAACTGAAATTATCCCTCCTCATACTTCTCTACAGCATCATTTAGGCTGAAAAACCCCCTTAAAATCATTGACTCCAACCTTTCATAAACCTAACAGTCATAACTGAACATTTCAGCTCTTCCTATCAAAAAGTAGCTCATGCTGATATTTACACACTACTAGTTTACATGTACTAGACTCGTATGCATAAAAAGGAAAAAAAGAAAGAAAAAGGAAAAAGAAGAAAAGAAAGATGACTGTTTTTACTGCTTTTCACAGTGCTTGTAAGTGCAAAACTGATATGCTTACAAAAATACATCTGGCAAAAAAATTAAACAACACATTAACTGAAAATTTTATCAAGAAAATATACTGATAGAAAAGTATAAAAACATAGTGTTATATTTTCAAAATAGGGGTTCATTTAGGAAGTATTATCTCAGTGGAGGAAAACCATTATCAGAAGGCTATCTCACAAAAGTACTCAGGCCACTCAAAAGCCTTACCATATCAGAAAAATTATATGAATTACAGATGAAAGTCCCATTAGTCCATCTTGAAGCACCCAGGTATTACAGCAATACTTGTGGGTGCTTTAGAATGAAAGTAGGAGAAAGAGACATTACCTGTCAAAACAAAGTTTTTCCCTGATGCTTCCCACTATAATTTTAAATGTCTTAAAGGCTGGAGCTTTTAAATTTTTTTTTTACAAAAGCTCTTCCACAATTGTACAGATCTCCATGTCAGGTAGTTGTCTTGTTATTGATCTAAACTGTCTCTTCACTAAATTATATCCCATTACCTCAAGTCACATTCCTTTCAGCACATTTTACATACAGTAAGTACAGAGACAATCTTATCCTAACAAATGCAAATAATTTAACCACATTTTTGCTGCCTCCCAGTACTCACATAATTCCTGTTTCTCTTGGTGCCTTTATTCACTATTCAAAGAAACTATACAGAATCATAAAATCACAGAATCATTAATGCTGGTAAAGACTTTCAAGATCATTGAGTCCAGCTGTCAACCCAGCACCACCAAAACGACCCCTAAATCAAATCCTCAAGTGTCACACCTCAATGCCTCTTGAACACTTCCAGAAATGGTGACTCTCCCACCTCTCTGGAGAAGTCATGGAGATGTCTAACCACTCTTTCACTGCATTTTTTTTTTCCTAATATCTAATCTGAACCTTTCACAAATGTAAAACAAACTTCCTCTCATTCTTTCACTTTGAGACATGACAGAAGAGACCAAGCCCCATCTTACTACAACCTTTTTTAAGCTGTTGTAAAGACCTTCCCTAAGCCCCTTCCAGACTAAACAACCTCAGTTAACTCATCTGTTCCTCACAGGACATATTTCCTCGACCTTTCACCAGCTTAGTCGCCCTTCTCTGGAGATGCTCCAGCCCCTCAAGGTCCTGTTTGAAGTGAGTGGCCCAAAACTAAACCTAGCACTTGAAACGTAGCCTCACCATTGCCAAGCACAGAAGGACAATAATTTTCTTAATCCTGCTGGCCACACTATTCTTGATAGAGGCCAAGATGCCATTGGCCTTGTTGGCCACCTGGGCACACTGTTTGTTCATGGGCAGCTGTTTCCAGCCAGCACCCCCAGTCCCGTTCTGCAGAGCAGCCCTCGAGCCTCTCCTTCCCCAGCCAGCAGCACTGCACAGGGTTGTTCTGATCCAGGGGCAGGACACTTCACCTTACTGAACCTCATGCAGTTGTCTTCAGCACATGCAGGTTTTGCTTTTCTCTTTCAGTTCTGTCTGACCACCCTCTTAACAATACCTGTGGGTGAAAAGGAACTGCACCTGCATGTTATAGAATATCCCAGCTTTGTGATCTGGTGCCTTCTATAAGTGATGGCACCACTACTTACGGAGTGAGAACATCTTTCCAGCCATTATAGATATTGATTTGCTGATAATGTGGAGTATGTAAATAAATACAAGTAAACAAGAACGAATTGAGTCTCTACTGTGTGTTTGCTTGGTGTTCAGGTAAAAAAGCCCTGTATGACATTCTTTGGCACCTTCTCCTTGCTTTTCTTATATTAAGTCAAATACAGCCTAAACTTGGGATCCTGTCACATTTGCGTTATCATGACCCCAAAATTAATTTTGAAGCATACAACAGAAAATACAAGCCTGTCACACCCCAGAGCAGATATGGGTGTCTTAGGGACAGTCACTAAGTCAGACACCAAATCTGAGAATCATCACCACAGTGTGTGGCTGCTCAGAAGAGGAAGCATCATTGAAAGGAGACACAGCCTCACTGACAGAGGCAGCCACGCCCTCCATCCCAAACCTCTCCATGGATTACCAGCAGAGCTTGAATAGGAAGAGGACCCTAGCCAAGGACTATAACACCCTCTATGGGAGCGACTCTCCCCAAGGATACAAATAAAAAAAACATAGTCCTTAGTCCTCCAATGAAGCAGGTATAACTCCCCACTTGCACAGAATTACTTTCATCCATTGAAAATTGGATTTTTGCGCTTTCTGCCTAGTCAACCAGATAAAAATGGAAAAAAAAAATAAATATTACACTTCAGAAGAACAAGCCCAAAGCAATATTCTAAGCATGAAATGGCAGAAATTCTCTGTACCTTAGAGGAATAAAGTTTTCCTGACAACTGGGAATAAGGGGACCCTACTCCTGCAGTTTGTTTCACTTAACTTGGCCGGCCACTTTGAAATCTTCCTCTACAATCTCTTCATCACACTCATACCATATTAGCTGTAGTTCCCCCTCTAAATCAGCCCCTCAAAAGGATCATAAATTGCTAGATTTTTCTCTAGATATGAAGTTTGAAAACTCCTCAGCCCCCAGTACAGTGAATAATGGCATATACTGTACATACTATGTGGCGCCTTCTGGGTCTTGAGATTGTTAGGCACTGTAGCTAAAAGTTCTGTGCAAATACTTGTAACGAGTTAAAAGAATGTAAAAAGAAAAGAAACAGTTATGGCTCCTTTTATATCAAAACGGAAAAAAACACCAAAAACTGAACAATTTTTATGTAATTATGCATTTAAACATCGTCTGTAACAAAAAGCATCAGAGACGGGATTTCACTGATGCCAACGATGGAGTATAAATACAAACCTCTCTGCATTGTTGCACTGTCTGCCTCACCACAAAATAATATTCTGATTTAATTTTTTTTTTGGTTGATAAAGGAAACAACTTTGGGTTTGTGTTGGGTTTTAAAACATTTCATGCAACAACCCCAGTTTTCCTATGAGTGTGTTTTTACCAAGATTCTTACATAGAAATAAGTCTCCCACTAAACCTAGTATGATTTGTACATTTGTTAAATGCCAAAGAAAAGGTCTTGGCTCACTGCAATTTATCATACTGGATTATTAGGTATAGAAGAAGTCTTGTTTACTGTTTTTTCAGTTATTGAATATGCAAGATTTAAAAATAGCAATAAATAAAATAATTATCTAATCAAAATAAAAAAAGGTATATAAAATAGAAAACTATTTATTTAACCTCAAATATCTTAATTAACCAGCTGCTACTGCAGTTGCACTGGCATATGAAGCTTTTCATAAAGCTGATCAAGATGAGGATTTTACATCTCTTTTAACCCTTCAATTTTTCCTTTGGAAAACAACCCATTCCCTACAAAGGGTTTATGAGGCTCCTAGTAAAGACCATGACACAAATATAGTATGGGGTTTCAGGAGCATATTAAGTTTGCAGAATGAACAAACTTCATAGAAACACCTTCCTTTCCTTTCAGAAAAAAACATTAACCTCTAAGTTTTACCCAACAGATATTATTACACAGCCCTGCACAAATCCCTGCCTTGGAAATAGGACTGGAAAGGTCAAGGTGTGTGTGTGCGAACAAGAATGAGCCCCTGAGCTCCAGGAAGTTAAGAATGGTATTATGAAAACATGAGAAGGTTGGATTAAAAAAATATAGTAAAAGAATCAGTTTTCTGACTGCCTAATTTGGTTAGTGTTGCTCTTATGAAGAGGAAGAAGTGGTTTTATAATGTGTCATTATAACACACATGGAAGAAAACATAAACAAGGCCATGAGAGGAGGATAGGAATCTGAAAAACACTCTCATGAGAGTCAGAAAAACACACTGACTATCCACCATATCAGCAAAGCTGACAAAACTCATGTTAAAGGGGCTACGGTCGATGCCTCTCATTGGGAATCCTGGGCAATTTTAATTTAAATTCTTGGGATTT
The DNA here is from genome assembly GCF_022539315.1 of Serinus canaria. Classification (NCBI taxonomy): domain Eukaryota; kingdom Metazoa; phylum Chordata; class Aves; order Passeriformes; family Fringillidae; genus Serinus; species Serinus canaria. Next base: position 22,073,795 of record NC_066315.1, on the reverse strand, counting down.
TTCTCAAATGAAGGAAGCACAGCAAAGTAATGAAGATCAAGATTCAGTGCTGTAGAAAAATGACAGTAATAGATCAGAAAACATTAGAATGAATACTGATTGAATGGGTATCTGCTCCATGGATGTGAATCCATAGAAATGGTTGAATCAAGATGAAATGTATGATAGTGGGGTTAATGAGATGAGTTTTAAATTAAGGAGTACAGGGGAAAATTAGAAAGAGATCTGCCTTATTTGCATTAGTTTCGTTTTTCAGTGGAGGGAAAAAGGAAAACATATGAAGCTCTAAAAGCAGATGAAGGTCTGTGTATGGCTGCAGTTTACAGAAAGAGGAAAATGAGTAATAATATGACAGTAGAAGAATGATTACCAGGGAAAATTTGAAAGCGCAATAAGGAGAAGGAAACTATTAATGTGGATGAGAAGAGTAAATATGCAATCAACACAGATAATGAAAGGAATGAGCTGGCCTAGCCTGCACAGTTGAAAAGAAGGTAGATTTGCTAGTTCCTAAAGGAGGTAAGTGAACTGCTGAAAGAGAAAAGCAACAAAATGGAGGTGTTCAAATTACTGATACAGACCTCAAGGCAGCTAGTGCAAGCATAATAAAAATATTCGGGTAATCCTGTCAGGGATAAAAAGCTTTGTGTAAAGGTGCCATTGATGAAAGACATCTTTTTCCTATGAAAGAGAGAAATATTACACTGTAAGATAACATTGTAGTTTATTGACATGACAGTACATTAGAAGGCATAACATCCAGCTGGCAGCCAGTCACCAGTTATGTCCCCCCGGGATCAGTGTTGGGCTCAGTCCTGTTTAATGTCTCCATTGATGATCTGGATGGGGGCATGGAGCCTTCTATCAGTAAATTTGCAGATGACACTAAGAGGCATGGGAGTGTTGATCTGCAGGGGGGAAGGAGGGCTCTGCAGAGGGACCCCGAGAGGCTGGAAAGATGGGCAGAATCCAACAATATGAGATTGAACAAGACCAAGTGCCAGGTCCTGCACTTGGCCACAACAATCCCCTGCAGCACTACAGTCTGGGGACAGAATGGCCAGACAGTGGCCAGGCAGAAGGGGACCTGGGGGGTGCTGACTGACAGATGGCAGAACCTGAGCCACTGTGTGCCCACATGGCCAAGAAGGCCAATGGCATCCCGGCCTGCATCAGCAACAGTGTGGTCAGCAGGAGCAGGGAGCTCATTCTTCTCCTGCACTTGTCACTGGTGAGGCCACACCTTGAATGCTGTGCCCAGTCCTGGCCATCTCAGCTTAGGAAGGATGCTGAGCTGCTGGAGCATGTCTAGAGAAAGGCAACAAGTGAAGGGACTGGAAGACAAATCCTATGAGAGGCAGCTGAGTGAGATGGGGATGTTTAGCCCGGAGAAGAGAATGCCCCCAGGAGAACTTACCACAGACTACAATAACCTCCAAGAAGGTGGTAGCCCAGTGAGGGTAGGTCTCTTCTCCCAGGCAACTTGCAATAGGACAAGAGGACCCAGCCTTAAACTGTGCCAGGGGAGGTTTAGGTTGGACAATAGGAGGAATTTCTTCACAGAAAGGGTGACTGGAATGGGCTGCTCAGGGAGGTGGTGGTGGAAACACCTGGAAGAGTTTAGGAAATGACTGAATGTGGCACTGGTACTATGGTCTAGCTGACAAGGTCATAGGCTGGTTGATGATCTCAGAGGTCTTTTCCAACCTAGTCAATTCTGTGATTCTATGAAGAAAGAATAATTACAGATCTAAATTAACAGAACAATTAGATTTCAGTATCAGCAATGTTAATGAGCACAGTACCCAAGGATCAAGGCTAATTGTGCAGAAGGTACAGAAAGGTTTTATCTGACCTAAACCTAAACTGAAAACAAATCCAAAGCAGTTTAATGCTCACATATATTTCAAGTTATTCTCAGCCTCGCTTACCATGTCACTGTGAACTTCAGAATGCAATGGAACAAAGTAAGTCAAGAAGAACAACTAAGAAACAGGGAAGAAGGAGCAACAAAAGCATCATCCAGAACTTCAACAACAATTTTCATTTTTTTTAATGTGAAGAAGACGTAAAAACAATTTAAAATCTAAGAAGGTGCTATTTCAGCAGCTTTGAAGAGAAAACCACTTTTATGTCTGTGCTAAAATTTGAACTGAAGTACAAATGGCCTTGATGGCTTAATTAATAAGCTAGAAGAGGAAAATCCTTTAGCATTATGCTCTCACTATATTTTAAAACCTTGTTTTAATTCAAGTTTTGAGTGCATGATACAGTGCTATCAGCAAGGTAATAAACTACACAAGATTCCCTGCAACCTGGTTCTGAGGAATGACAAACAACTTAAGACTATTGCAGTTCTGCTGACTCAAGTCAGTAAGAGATCAGATTTTAGGCTGGCACTTCTTCCAAAAAAGAATACTATCTGCATATCATGAGTTTAGTGGCTAAGAGATGATATGAAAAAAAAAAAAAAACGCACAAAGAAACAAAACTCAAACATATTAATACCTAATCATTTGAAGGAAAATATTCTGGCAGAGACTTCTTTCAGCATAAATAATTATAAACAACTGGGATCAGTATCCCAATATAACTTTGATATTTTCATTATATGAACAATTCCGTTTCCCCAGTTTTGGCAAAATCTGTAGAACAAGTGGTATAATACACAAAATATGAGCATGTTTCTTGATGCAAGAAGTTGAAAATGCACCCAGCCAATAAACAGAATTAGATGTGAAGCTTGAACATTTAACAAAATTATAAAGTAGTTACACATATCTGAAATGTTTATAGGTTTGGGGGGCGTTTTTGTCATTATTTAGTACTAACTTCCAAACCTGTGAAAGATGCTTTTCTCTATGTTTAAAAATTGTCAAAAAATGTACTGACAGAAAGTGCTGAGCAAGTTAAAGAAATGAATTTAAATAAATATTTTATAATATAAAAACCACAAAATATCATGCAGAAATGTTAAATGTAATTCAACACAGGTATGAGTAACAGGATATGCCACATCCATTGTTTCTTTATAAGCCAATTGAGCAGACAGATACTTCACAGTAAACAAAACATACTGGATATATGAAATACCATCCTAAAGTAGCCCATAACAACAATCATTTGAGATTCCACTGAAAACAATTCTGCTACATGTAACAGTTTTTTTAGCATCAGCTTCAGTATTTTAAGATGCTTTTGCCAGTTTCTAATGTACCTTGAACTCACAGGTTTTTGTTTTACATTAAAGATTTTGGCTAAAAGGATGACTCTAACCCACTACTAAGGACTTAAGATTTTGCCTATTTTGGCAACACCAAAAATTAGAGCCCTTGTTATGCAACAAAGTACACTAAATAATTCCACAGTGCCAGAAGCTTATATTTTCATTTCAGCCCTTAATATTGGGCCTCTTATATAAATTCTTCCCTTTGTGCTTCTGTAAAAATATGGCATAAGCTCATCTTATTAAACCAGAAAAATCACTTAGTGTATGGTGTTGAATTTACATAATAGCATGGACAACCTTACTGACAGAGCTAAGTCAAAAATGTAAGTTTCTATTTACTCCTTTAAATTACCAGAGAAACTTCTAATTGAAGTACATTTGCACAACTGGCAGTAAAAGGACAAATCACGTGCATTTTTACTCTTGCCTCTTAACGGACAAAAAATAAAGGATGTACCTAAGAATCCATTCATCTATAATTTCCTCAATCTGCCAAGGAATGTTCTTATCTTTCATCCAATTCCTACTTTCTATGGATACTCTTCCATGAGCACTAGCACGGAATCAAACCAGTGGCTACATCAGGGAAGTGTCTGTATGATATCCAGTAGACAGAACCCATGATAAGATCATACTAGTACTGCCTCAACAAGCCATGCTACTCACAGAATTAATAACAAGATCATCATGCATGCTGCCACACACATGGAGGGGCTTTGGGAAAGCAGTTTAGAAGGTAGAAATGGAATGAACGTGCTCCCAGAGATGTCTTGTTCAAAGGCGCACAAAAGAGAGTTGAAATGTAAAGGTGGATGTGCCTTGAAGTGTTCTTCAACACAACATATGGAACAACACTGACCTGGGGGGCACATTCATTTTTGTGCTTATTTTGTCACTAAAAGCCACACTGAGAACTACATAGACGGGGCAGGTATTCCTGCAGGCAGGAAACATAAAAGCAGTAAATCAAGTTACACTAGTTCCTCTATCACTCTACCAGAATTGTCAGACTTCTTGAAATTAATCCAATTTATAAAAGGGCCTATTTATAAACATAGGCCCTTTTCTAGAAAAAAATTCTTATGGAAAATTTTTGTTTCATCACTGAACTTCCCTCTTATAATTTCAATACATTATGGTGGCATCAAACAATTAAAATCATAAACATGACATTTTTTCACAGATTGAATGTTTTGAGAAATTGGCTTCATGCATGCAGCAGACTTTAAGTACTTTTTACATGAACTATAGCTTCCACTGTACTTATATTTATTCATTGTTGCCATCTTATTGTAAAGCTCTCATATCTTCTCAGTGATTTCTCATGGGCAGCTCCTCACAGCACTGACTCCTCCTTCTTCTTCTTCTTCACAGCACAGCCAACAACCTACAGCTCTCTTCACAGCACAACCAACAAACCCCAACTCTCTCCTCACCCAGCTAACCCACTCTTTTGTAGCTCTTGTTTTTTTATTGGACACAACTGTGGCCTATTAAGGGCAGGCCTGTTCTTATTCTTTGGTGATTAGTACAGCTGCAACTCCTCAGGTGTGAGACTACATTCTGCACTATTCTCTTACATTCTCTCCCTCCACATTTCATAACTTTTAAAATTAAGTTTATTCCAACTAATTCAGGTTTCTGTTGAAGCTTTACCTTCTAAAAGTTTAAACAGGTCTTCTATTTCTTCTTCCCTCATGCTAAGAAAAAGCTACAACACTCCAACAAAATATTTAATTCCAAACACTTGAGTTCATTTCCTTTTCAGCCTTAGTGTTCCCTCTAGAAACGGGGTTTCATTACTTTCTATATTAAAGATCCCTATCTAAAGTACCTATGTAATATTTAGAGATCTGTGTGAGAAGTGATGGAAAGCACTGAAGAGCAAGCCATCCTCTCTTGCTCTCTTAAGCTGTGGTCCTGCCAACCAGGAAGGCAGCAGAGCTGTTAGGGGCTGGTGCTGATGTGGTTTCCAGCCCATGGCGAGCCCGATGGGGATGAGGTCCAGCTGTGAGTAGAAGGACTAAAGCACCAACTTTGCTAGCAATTTAGGAATATTTCTGAGGCTGGACTTCTAATTTTCTTCTGCCTCTTCTAGAGGGAGGACCATGGAGAAAGTTACAATTTTGAGATTTCACTGATCCCAAGCTGATCTGATTTAAAACTCTCTCTGGTTCAAAGACCATCCTGATTCCTTTGGTCAGTGGCTCATTTTTCCAGTGAACTAATGCTGGCCATTTATCAGAACACTCCCTGACTATTGAAACCTTGACCACAGCTTTTTCCTGACACATTTTCAGATCTCAGCAGGACACAGAGTAGTACTATTGTACCATTTTAGTAGCTTTATCCCTGATGAAGTCAAGATGGTAGTTGAGCTGGCTTAACACAATTAGTCCCACAGCCTGCTCTTCTGGTTTAACTCGTGGGAGAAGCCTTTCCAAGGGACAGTAAGGCAAGCACAGCTGTGCTGTCCTCAGCTGGCAAATCTCTCTGACTCTGTCACCACCCAACATGTGGGGAACTTGACACAAAAAGTACAAGACTTGGTCACAAAGGCTGGGGGAAAAGGTCAACGGACTAAAGAAAGGATATAAGTCATACACTATGTTTAAATTAAAAGATTTTATGTGTTCTCTATAAAATTCAGACTATTTTATCAAAAGAAAGCGGAAAAAAAAAAGAAATAAAAATCAACATAGAAACTTCCACATCAGCTTGGTCTTGAATATATAATCTACCATTTATAACATTAAATGGACTATTTTACTTCTGACTATCTACACATGGTTGTAACATTTTATCTAGTAAGCAAAAACTCAGAATGGAAGGGGACCCCCTAAAATAAAAAAAACAAAAGTGATCTCCCTTTCTTAGGAACACGATAAGGATCAACTATACAAAGAAACTTTTGAGCACTGCTTTTCAACACTTTCTCAACCCAAACTAAATTCAGTCTCTATCATTCAGCACTTAATTTTTGAGATTACTGCAGTATTTTATTTATAGGCTCTTATGAACCAAACTGCATGAACACATTGTATGATGCTATTCAACAGAGCACTACAAAAGATCAACACTCATTTTAAGTCCATTCAACTTCACAGACTTGGAAATCAATACATAAGTAAGTAAAATTGTGCCACACAGAGTAATTTTTTAAGCAAGTCTTACAGACAGTCAGTGCAAAGTTCATTAAATCCCTTTTTACTAATCCCTTTTCTAAGGTTTTGACAAAACAGTTAATATAGGAAAAAATTTCAAGAAGTAATTCTGAAAAACTAATATTTGTCATAATATTACTTTTAAATTCTAATACTAATTGCATCATGGGAACACCTATGAACTAGAAAGCAACTTTATAAAACTGATAAAAAGTGAAATGACAAAAACTTTGTTACTAGAAAAAACCATTGCTTTTATATACTGAGAGAGCAATAAAAAGGTTTTCTGGAGACCTTTGTAAATCATATCAAAGAAAGGATATCCTTGTTTATTTCTTGAGGTATTTCTTATTCATGGTCAACAGGTTTTGAAATGACCCTGTGCTTGCCCTTTCTGAGGTATTATAGCTTTATAGCCTCGAATTCTAAATGTAATGCTTTCTTGACCAGCAATATATAGACAAAGTCAAAAATAATTTCAAGGAAAATTATTTTGAAACAAAAAACAAGGCTTTGGACCTTTCCAAGACCTGAACAACTGGGAAGTGCTGTCATTCAATTCTTTGCCAGAGAAAAAATGAATAGCACAAATTATTTTATTGGTGCTGATAGTGTTGTATTTTTAACATTTCATTTTTTGTAATAGTTTAGATCAACCCTAAAGACAAGATGGATTCAGAATAATGTTCAGACCTTGGAGCTTCTGCTGCTAAATAGTACCATGAGAAAGAGTGAGACATAATCTTAAAAAGATATTTTGGTTAAATACTTTATGGAAGGGGAGAAAAAAATCCATTTTCTTCTTTTTTAGCATAGGCCCACAAATGTAGGTGTTGAAAAGCACTCTAAAGGCAGAAAAAGAACAAGCAAGATTAGAATTTTCATGAAAAAAGCCTTCCTTACAAAATACATGTGGCAATGGCCAAGTAGTCAGTTTAAATTTCCTGAAAAATTAATGGTTTCAACTTCAGTCTGTACTTCCAGGGACTGAAAAGCCTTTGTGTGCAAGTAATTTTTCATAGTTACAGCTGAATAGGTGTCAGACAAAGAAGCTAGGCTGGAAGGTGCATAAGTTATTAATGACTCTTATGCAAACTACAAAACTATCACAAGAGCCGGCTCCCTTTAATTTTTTTTTAAAAAACAAAATACATTGGATATTTTTAAGCATACTAGAGAAAAAAAAAAAAGATACTGTATTTTTTTTCCTGTGTTTTGCCAGGTTTGTTTGGGTCTTGCAGCAGATTTTAGGACTTCAAGTTCTAAACCAGATTTTGACCCACATCTTGTAAAAGATTTGCATTCACCTTTCAGAGGACTTTTTTGAGCTATTGATCCTCAAAGCCTTATCCATATGAACAGATTAAGCTTTCCTTTGCTGCTGTTATTACTTTTAACACCAAGCTCACCGAGCTATTCAGATGAGAAAAAGGTGTGCACATGCATATGAGGTGAATGTCTTGACTTCCTACAGCAGTCCTGCACCTTCCAAAATCGTTTTTCTTTTATGTTCTTTCTTCTACATTCCCACATATTCTTAACATTTTTTTATTGTTTCTTCTTTATGCTTTGACTTTAATAACTATTTGCCAGTATTTTGCTTATACTTGAAAATGCTTTTTTTTCCTCCTGTAAATGATCTCTTTTTAACCCAGCCTTTTCTGAGAGCACACTACTTGCACAAAGTAGATTTTAGCCCTCTATATATATGCCATATTTGTTGAAGCTGATTAATTTGTATTTGATTCCCCCAGGTTCCACAGATCTATTCTGCTGTGTATTTGCAAAGGCAGTAACTGTGATTGGAAAACTTGGGGCTAAATCAGCCACCCTCAATAAATAAAGAGATTAACAAGTCTCTAAACTGAGTTAACTCCACACCTATTCCTGTGACAAACCCACACTCTTGGTCCTTAGGCTAGATCAGTTAGGCATCGGGAAGATGGCATGGCTGAAGTGAAGAAGTAGTTCTTCAACTGAAACATCAACTGGATGGCTTACCAGACTCCAAAAAGAGTTACAGAAATATGTGTCTACTGCAGACATGTATGACTACAGGGCAGGGCACTAGGCTGAGCAAGAAGTAGAATAGTGTTAACTGGAAAAAAGGTAAAGTTATCAGAAAGAAGTGTATTTTGCAAGCTGATTGGACACACACAGCACAGCAGTGAGTTAACTCCCAGCTGACTCTGTTGCTGTGACCCTTTAATTGTGCCAGCATTAGAATATATATTCAAATTAAATGTACTTAGTATGTTTAATACTCTGTTTAGTGCATCACAGTATATTTCAACAATCAAAGCTGTTTTCTTCAAGTACTTCCTTGACAGCTGCACCAGCTCTGAAGCATTAAGATATTCCCATGATCTGCCAACATCTTTTTAACAAAAATCCACCAAAATACCACTATTAAAGAGTGCAAGATACCATCTTCTGAAAGCAAGATCTTCCTCACATTAGAAAACACTTCCACATCAGCTGCATCCTGAACTTTCAGTCATCAAAGCTGGATTAGATATATTTCACTAGCACCAAGTCAGTGAGCACCTCAGCTGGATCTCTATCTGCTGTCACTAATTTTCCCATCCTTTTAGCAACAGACCCACACTTTCCTCATTTAGTCCTCATTAGTGTTACTAATCTAGTGGTAGAAGCTCTGCTTGATACCTTGGCAAGCTTTAGTCACTGCTGAGTGCTGCTCTTCCTAAAATCCTTCTGCATATCCAGAGAATCTTTCTAAATCCTTCTTTGAATGTCGTCCTTTTTTGCATCTTCTCCATCCTGCCATTTTGTAGAACACGTTTCAAGTCCATTAACAGAACTTAGGGAAGGGATAAAAAAGAAAAATCAGGGAATGCTTTTGACCATCTGGGCAGAGGAACATCATTGGTTCATCCAGACGTAGGCCCACTTCAGGGGACTGAATCTTCCTGTGCAGCCATTGATCCTGAAGGCATCACATTGTGCACTATGAATAACCATTGAACCTCATGAGACTTGACAGGTGGGTTTCTCAATTTTATGTCTCTATCCTCTAAGATAATATTTTTGCTTCAAATGGGGCTCTCCAGTAGTACAAGCAATTATATTTTAAAATCATAGTTTCAAAAGGTAGGATGAATATTCATTATTTTTTCTTTATAATTCAGTGTTAGACAATCTAAAGAGAGTCCACAGTTCATTACTGATAAAAGAACACAGTTTGCATCTGGAAAAAAAGCTGCATTCACCTTTTTTAACCTGCCATGTTAGACTTTGCATGAACCAATAGATGTCCTTTTATGTGTATCTAGAGTCTTGGAGATTTCTAAAGGACTCAGTGCCATACACATACTCACCTATGTAACCACAGGTCACAAGAAAGGAGCACTTACAATTTGTTGGAGAACTAACACAAAAAGTCATTCTCTGGTGAGTTCACTTGATTGGCCAGATGATGGATATTTTGGGTTTCTCTAGCTGTCTCATTAGCTAAACCTACTTTATGTCCTAGGTTTGTCGGCAGCAGACATTCCAGATAGATCTCTCCTCAGAAATATTATCTGTTTTTTTTCCAACATAATAAAATGGTTAATAGTACCTTTACCAATTTTCTTTAATTCTCCTAAATTTATGTGATCTTTCATGATATTTTTGACTGAATCTTTGTCTTTTTTGACAAGAGAAATCATAGCCTGGTATTTATCTTGCCAGAGATGCTCAAAAAAGGTGTGTTTTTCCTAACCCTGCTAGTTTTGCCCTGGCACAGGCACTGAAGTACCAGTAAATAATTTTGTATGTTTTATTCAGTTGCAATGCAGTGGCTCCTTACTGCTGGACAGGACTTTTACCCTTGTGCTGTTGTACAGTTTTTCCTTCACACAACATTTGCATTACATTCATTACACATTCTCCACCACAAGCAGAGCATCACAGCCTCATATCTTCGGGTGCATTATGCTCAGTCATATAAACAAGAGCTGCATATTCATCTCCACTCTATTTCTCTAGAGCTCTGCCCTCTCTACCCTTAGCAAATACATAGTCTATGTTTATATATACAACAATACAGGTATCACATACAAAACCCCATTATTATATTTCTGGATTCAAGCCTGACAATAACTGTATTATAAACTGAAGGCATAAAACACAAGAGTTTTGTTATGGGCTCAAGCCCATATCATATAGGGAATGGAGACACTTAGCAGAAGGAGGCGACTTACCATTCAAATTATTATTTGAACAGCACCAAACTGTCCCTGATTCCTTGTAGACTTTTTATGTCTAATGCCTTGGATACCCTGAAACTCTGTATAGAAGCTATATCAGAAGCACTGTCAGTGCTCATACCAGCACTGGAAATATTCTCAGAAGGGGCTCTGGACCGGAGCGTGCAGAAGAATAGGGAATTTGGAGAATGAGAAGTGAAAGACTTTCAATGGCACAAAGTGCTCATTTAAAAGAAAGGGAAAGAATGCAAACAGCTATTACACTGATCATCTAATGGAGAAAGTTATTTTCTGGACAACATTCAGCCAGCAGCAGGCTGGCTCTAACCTACACGATACACTATTCCTGTGGACCACTCCAGAATAGGGGCATCTTTACATCATGACATTCAAGTTTCTGTACCAAAGGCTTTGACATACTTGGGATGAAAGCCACACTGAGAGTAATCACACCAAAGCCATTATTTCACATATTGTTCTGAGTAAATCTGAATGGGAATGTAAATGCTACCCTAGAAAAGGTTTTCTGTGCAGTCACTGACAAAGCGAGCATAAGCAAACCCTAATCTATATCAGAAAAATATATATCACACACATCTTGGGACTTCTGCTACTTCTCTCCTTAACAGGAAGCAGAGAGGGCTTGTATATGTATCACTGCAGGGATGGCACTGACTTGAGCAGGATGCAGAAGTCATAACTTCTCATTCTTTAGGACAGTTGGAGAGCCTGACACCTCCTGATGCATTTTACACTGTCTGACGAAACAGTTTGATCTCCTGAAAAAACAGTGGCTTAGGAAGACTTCACAGGTACAATTATTCATAAAGAATCCCTTTACTCTTTTTTCTAAACAAAAGGTCAATATCCTATTAAAAAAAAAAAACCCACCATGGCATATCAAAGAGATCAAATTATGAGGAGTAACAGAAATTCTAATAGTGTAAAGTGTTCCACTAATGCCTTGCAAAAATTTATTGAAGGAAGCTTCACTTACCCTTTCTTGTCCATAGGCAGTGAGAGACAAAAACATGCATTCCTACCATGAAATGCTGTTTTGCACATCAAGGTGAAAGACAGAATAGTGTTCACCCGCATGCTATGGTGGGTTGACTGTGGCTGGACAGCTGGTGACCATCAAGCCCACTCTAGCACTCCCTTTCCTCAACTGAACAGGGGAAAAAAATATAATGAAAAATTCCTTGGTCAAGATAAGGACAAGGTGAGTTCATCACTGATTACTGTCACAGGAAAAACAGACTTGATTTGGAGAAATTAACTGAATTTATTAACAATGAGATCAGAGTAGGGTAATGGGAAATAAAACTGAATCTAAAAAACAACTTTCCCCACCTCTCCTTTCTTCACAGGCTCAATTTCACTCCCAGTATTCTCTACCTCCTCCTCTCCAGTGGCACTGGGGGACAGGAAATGCGGGCTGTGGTCAGCTCATCACAAGCATCTTAGCTGCTCCTTCCTCCTCAGGGAGAGGACCCCTTGCAGTCTTCCCCTCCCCCAGGGTGGGGTCCCTCCCATCCAAGGCAGTCCTCCTTGAGCTTCTCTGAGTTCTTCCCACAGGCTGCAGTTCTTCATTAACTGCCCCAGCGTCGGTCCCTTCCAAGGGCTCACAAGCCATGCCAGCAAACCTGCTCCAGAATGGGCTCCTCTATCCATGTGTCCACCAGCTCCAGCATGGGCTTCCTGAGGGGTGACAAACTCCTTCAGACTTCCACCTGCTCTGGCACGGGGTCCACCATGGGCTGCAGGTGGAGCACTGCTCCCCCATGGGCCACAGGGCACAGCCTGACTCCCCACGGTCTGCACTACAGACTGCAGGAGAATCCCTGTTCTGGAGCATGTCCTGCCCCTCCTTCTGCACTGGCTTTGGTGTCTGAAGAGTTGGGGTTTTTCTCTCACATATTCTCACTCCTCTCTCATCTGGCTGCAGTTGCTATTGTGCAGCAATTTCCCCACCTCTCCTTGCATGTGTTATACAAAGGCACCTCCACCACCCCTGATGGGTTTGGCTCTGCTCTGGAGCTGGCTGGAATTGGCTTTGTTGGACATGGGGGGAGCTTCTGGCAGCATCTCACAGAAGCCACCTCAGTAGCCCCCTGGCTACCAAAACTTTACCTCACAAACCCATTTAGCAACACCATGACTTTTCTATAGCTCAGAGAAAAGCAAGGCTGGTTTCACATATTTTCTTCTGAAACTCTGGCAGCTCTGCTTAGTTTAGGATTTTATTAAGCTGTAAAGTACTTCCTCTAATCAGAGTGAGGAATACTGTTGACAGTGGACTTAGTTTTATGAGGAAACATTTAAAAAGCCATCCTGACATTCAAAAGACATAAATGTTAGTACAAATTGAACTGCAGCACTCTGCGCTTCTGATTCATTTTGTGAGGTACTCTGAGACGATTTGCCTGGGGAAATGAAGCAATAATGTCTGAAGCCTTGATTTTTCAGAGATTTTAAGACACACAGCTCCAGATGTTGTCATTGAAATCTATGGTACTCACTGATTCTGAAAATTGGGCTGTGGTTGTATAAAACCTTGCCTTGTCTGAAAGATATGGAGTAGAGGACAGAAAGTAAATACGGTGTTTTCAAAATAAACCATTTCTTGCTTCCTCCTGGAGTGTAAAATTACAAATGAATGTTACAGCTGAAATTAAAACTTGTGGAAGTAAATTTGTCTAAGCTTTCTTTTTATTCCTACCTGTTCACAGAACAGGCCTTCACTTATACTTCAGAGATAAGGAAAAATTCTTCCATTAGTAAGAATTCTAAACTTTATACGCAGTTGCCCTGGAAATGTAAGACTTGACTGTGACCATGCAGTTACTCTAACCTGAGCCATCTAAGCTCCCTAGTCTGGCAGAACCTTGTCTTGCTTTGACATACTGCAGTTTCCTACGTGCATTATGTCCTGTATGCACCAAAGAACACACAGGTATAAATCTTTCATTATATACAGTGCCAGTAGACTCACAGCCAAGGATATTCTTGCTACTAAAATGTGTGTCTACATATCTACCTTTGCTTTCAAAGTGTCCATTGATAGGCAAAACACATTCAATCCACATTTTCATCACAAAAACAAAGTTTGCTTCTAAGCACGTGAAAACCTAAGTGATTTTCATTTTTCAAATGGATAAGGAGTTTGCTTGAGCGGGATACTGAAAGTTTTTATCTTTGCATCACTGTGAGTAATAATGCTTTGCAGACTTCTGACACCCTTTATGTCTTGGTAGGTCCATTCAAGACTGCTATAGTTAACTCTCTCAGCATTTCCATTTAAGTCTCTCTTTTCAAAAGTCTTAAGTTTGGTGAAAGGATTCTCATTATTGCTGTCTTTTAAGCAAGTAGATCTTCATAAATCAGACCTCTTGTATCTTAATCTCCTTTTAAGTGTACTTGGCCATTGCAATACTAATTTGAGTACATCACCATTTTCTGCTCTGCCTCAGTCAGCTGTATGGTGGCTCTGTATAGATACCAGAACCAGAGCAGACCAGCCCATCGAGGAGTGCATTTTGATACCTTTTCTGACATCAAAACTTGCATTTTGCAAGTTTTTTACCTTTTCTGACAACAGCCTCCAGCATAAGCAAAAGAAATACCACAATGACTAGCTACAGAATGACAGACTTTTAAGCAGATTTGCATATTCAGTCAGAATTGACCTGCCTTGTTACCTGGATGATAAAATTCCATTGTAGATTTTTCCTCTTCCAAAGGGTAGTTTCCTTGGCAAACGCTTCTAACAAATGGAAATATGTACTCCTTCAATCCATATTCAGTTTTTTTAACAACATCCTTGTATATGTAAAAAATCCAAAAGTCAAAATAAAGACACTCACTTATTTGGGTTTTTCATCAAACTCTAAACAACCTATTTTTTCAAATACTTGCAGATAGAGTAGTTCCACTTATAGCTCCACTTACTTTCAAACTATGGAGAATAGAATACAATAGAATACAACAGAACAGAATAGAATAGAATAAGATTCTTCAGTTGGAAAGAACTGCAACAAACATCTAGTCCTGACCACTTAAGGGCTGACCAAGTTGAAACATGTTGCTAAGGATATTGTCCAAATGCCCCTTAAACACTGACAGGATGGGGATAGGCACCAGATTTCTAGGATGACTGTCCCAGTGTTTGACAACTCCTCTCAGTAAAGAGATGCTTCCAAATGTCCAGTCAAAATGTCCCATGGAAGGTTAAAAATCTGGGGGTGTCAAGTCCTTCAAAACTGTTACAGTGTGGCATATCTGAAGAGTGGTCAGGATAGGAAGAGAGTGAATACCTATGAGAGCTTATATAGCTCAAATGCAAAATTCCCTGTAATTTCTCAGTAGCTTTGATTCAAAACCAGAAACAAAGAAAACTTGGAAAAAGAAGATTTAAAAAAGCAAAAAGAAATCAATTTGTTGATTTCAGAATCAACAAAAATAAGATTCCAGTTACAATACTTTTGTTGGCAGGCAATTACTCTCAGATGTCATCAATACTTAAGAGAAAGAAAATGATGCTTTAAGAGAAAATGTCTGCTTAATTTCCTGCTTTTTGCTTAATGATTAGTCTCCTCTTCCCTTTAGTTTCTTCTAATTGCTACATCTGCGGTAGGACACAGTAAATTATCATTTTATTTCATTTGTTCTTATGACATTTGAGGTCAAATCCAACAAAACCTCAGGCTCTGTCCTAGAATGAAATTAAAATTTAAATGCTTGGGAGAAACTGCCTCAAAGGCAGTTCTCACTTTAGCATTGCTATTGACTGAATTATTTTGTTCTTAAATTAAACTATTTGTATCCAAACTGAAACAGAAAAAAAAAATTGTCCTCCTCCTATTCAATCCAATCCTGGTGAATTCAAACATTAGAAATAACTCTCTGATTTTTGTTTGTTTACGTGCTGGAGAAAATCAAAACTAAATTTCATTGAACTAAACAGCACAAACAAAAAAAATATTCTAGCTTGAAATGTACTCATAGCTTTTCTTCTCTATTTAAAGATCATAAAACTAATTTTTAGTTTTTGTGAAAACTGTAAGACTTTGTAAGTATATCTGCTTCCAAGTGTCTAATAATTGTAAGTATTAAAAGAAAAATATTAATACAGTCTAATTGCCAACTGAACATACAGAAGCGTTAGTGTATTTTTAAACATTTACAATCTGTGTTCTGCAATGTATTTCAGCTCCTACAGTAACAGCTCTTTGGTTTAATGTGTGCTGCACGAATGTAAAAAGGATGGCACATAGCACCAGGATATCAACTGCCTACTTGGAGAATGATTAATTTAAGATAAATAGATGCCTGGCTTCAGCTACACTGATTGTATTTCCTATCCCAAGCTGCAGAATCAGTGTTTCCGCTCAGATGTTGTAAAACATATGCAGGAATCATTCTTTTCCACTCACAAACCACACTGCATCACAGATTTAATCTTGCTCTTCTGCACTCTATGGCTGAATTTAATTTTACTCTTGCCATCAGCCTAATAGACAAAAAATGTTTCCTATTTATTTTAATACACAAACTAAACTCATGTTATTCTGGTTTCATCCCACTTCAATTTCTTGGTTTGATGGAAAATAACAAAAAGCTTAACTCTGCCTGCAAGTACATAATACAATCACTTGGAAGAAATACAAGAAAAAAAATTCACAACATACGTAACTGGAAAAGTATTTCATTTCATAATGATAGTGGGATTTACCAGACATGAAAAACACAAAGACACTGAAAAAAGATCTCACTTTTTTTTTTTTTGAGTGCTGCAAAACAAGACTATTTGTTTGTTCCATTGTCAAACGCATTTTTTAAAAAGACTCCTAGAAAAAATAATGGCTCTGTCTTATGAAATTGCACATCCCTAAAACCCCTACCCTCTGGGTATAAAGGAAACAGCATCTCCCACTACACTCAGCAGTGTCTGCATCTGTTTTCCTCTTTCTGTAGGCACTATCCTACTAACAATAAAAAATTACTTCCCTCAGCAAGCCAGGGTGGAACACAGCCTTTCTCAGGCCCCATCCCTTGCCTGTCTGGAGGAATTGGGTTGGATGGAGTGTAGTGACCTACAGTGGGCATAAAGGAATTGGAGACTAGGAAGGGGCAGATTAAGTGTCTGGCTTAGACTGAATTTGGGGGAGAGGAAGGACAGGAGTTCACTTAACAGTTTGACTGCTGATGACCCTCAGCATTTCTCAGAGTACATTCTTCCAAAGCACTGATTAGTAACCCTGTTCTCAAGCATATAACTGGACATAGATTTTCTACAACTAGACATGAATCACAGAATTAAAAAAAAAATCAGACTGACCTGAAATTGGAGCAGCTTTTCATATCAGTCAATATGCAATAAGTGAGATAAGCATCCCTTGAGTTGGAAGAAAAGAAAAAAAAGAAAGAAAAATCTGTGCATTTTAGTATTAAATTTCTTTTGTATTCTGCATATGGATTCTAATAACTAACTTCAACATTTTTATTTCCCCTATGTAAACATTTAAGGCAGATGTAAATGATTCAAGAGAACAGCTTGGAAATTTTTCTACCCCATCACAAAAAAGAGATCAATAAATATGTGAATATTAGGAACTACCTAAGAGATGAGAGATTATTTTACTCCTTATTCCCATTTATTTTCTTCCCAACAGTATTCCAGTCAGGGGACCAATTAGTGCTGCACAGTGATCTAGAGTTCTAAGCATTTGTCCACAAGAATAAACCTGCAATTACTATACCATTTTATGTAGGCTCCCAGCATCTAGCAGATGATGACAAACTTAACTGGAAGAGCTTCTTTTAATTGCAAAACATATTCAATACACACAGCAGTTTTTAATTATGAGCACGACTTTATTGCTTCTAGTGTTTTTTTTTTTAAATAGTGGAAGCTTGCATCTGGAAAACACCAAAAGGTTGTGTTGTTATCTGTTGTAAATCTGACAGTAAATGGAGTGAGGAGCAGCTCTTACCTTTATCTTAGCCCACAAAATTCTCTGTCTGAATCACTTGAAAAGATTCCTGGTATCTTACTCTGTCTTTAAAGGTTTCATAGTCTTCAGTTCTATCACACCTTACAAAGAATGCATAAAAGGACATTGTACAGTTCCCAATTCATGTCCTCAGGCAGAAGCAGGCTCTTTTCCCGGTTCCAGAGTAATCTAAATCCCTTAGAGACTCTCCCTGCTGCTCTTGTCCTGCCTGGTACTAGCAAAGAGTTGCATACTGGACAGGAGGTTCACACACATTCTGAAGGAGTTTATTCACAGTGCTGAGGTTTAACCCCAGCCAGCAGCTCAGCCCCACACAGCTGCTCATCCACTCATCCATTCCCCCATGGCAGGATAGGGGAGAGACTTGTGAGGGTAAAAGGGAAAAAATCATTGGCTGAAATAAAATCAGGTTAGTAGGGACAGCAAAGCCACACACACAAGCAAAGCAAAATGAGGAATTAATTCCCTCTTCCCATGGGCAGTCAGGTGCTCAGCCATCTACAGGAAAACAAGGCTCCATCACATGTAACGGTGACTTGCGAAGACAAATGCCATAAATCCAAATTTTGTCCCCTTCCTTCTTCCTCTCTCAGCTTTGTATGCTGACCATGACAGAATATGGTATGGGATATCTCTTTGGTCAGCTGGGGTCAGCTGTCCTGGCTGTGTCCCCTCCCAGCTTCCCACAAACCTCCAGCCCACTCACTGGTGGGGTGGGTGAGAGACAGAAAAAGCCTTGGCTCTGAGCAAGCCCCACTCAGCAATACCTAAAACAGCCCTGAGTGATCAGCTGTTCTCAGCACAACCCCAAAATGCCTCCCCATTCTAGCCACTGTGAAGAAAACAAACTCTACCCCAGCCAAACCAGCACAGTCAGAATGTTTTGAAAATACAGATTAGCTGCATGAAAAAGCAAAACTGCCCACTACAATGGCACAGCAGCAGCAGCAGCACCCCATATTCTTTCACAGGCTACACAAGTGCCAAAATGCCAGATTAAAGGACACGAAATAATACTCTGATGTAAGTTATATCTGTAGGGTGCAAGCCACACTCTTCAAACTTAAGAGACAGTTACAATATTTTTGAAAAACAGCTGTGACATCCACAGAGCTGCGAGGTTATAAAAGTGGAGGAAGCAAATTAGATTCTGGGCATGTATTTTCTACCTAGATGTAAGTTCATTTCTAAGAACCCAATGACTACCAAATATCTTAAGTTTAGGTGTCTAGACCATTTGTCACAAAGAACTTTCCATATTCAAACCATTAAACATTCTGTATATTCAGCAATTATGCTTTTAAGTGATGAGTGAGTCCCTGTTTCAAGTCTTGATGGAAAGGGAAAAGATATAATACATCACAACCACATCTGAATCACTCAGACTTCATCAATATTAAGGCAGATACACTGCTGGTTAGGTTATAGAAAAATGATGAACTGAGGAATTGTATTACAAACAAAAGACAAATTATTTTTATAATACAGCAAATGAATGGCTGCCCTAAAACCATAGGCAAGTTAGAACAAAAAATGTAAAATTTAACATTCAGATGACTACTGACACTTTATATTAAAGTATGGCCTGCATGAGATTTCCTTCAAGGTGTACATTTAAAAAGCAATTATTCAGAAATATGTGCCCTAATTTAATTTCCTAAGGTAATATGAAGGAGAAATCATATTAAAAATAAAAAATATAAAACCCACAATAGAATACAGCCACAGAAATATCTCCTGTTGCAGCTCCATTTCACCTAACTTCATCAAATGGGATCTAATGCACCAAATTGTCCTCAAAAGTTTAAACCTGAAAGGAGGTTGAAGTTAATTAAACAAGTTTTAAAACACGTTTTGTGGCATCAAGAAAGCATCAAATACAATTTTCTGCAGTTTAATGACACACTTTGACATTGTGTGTCCATATACATGGAATATTTTTAAATACCTGTGCAAGCTTGAAAGTGGAATTGCATTTAAATTGTAACATTTGTATGCAATTTTAGAACTTGCTTAATTTTAAGCTATATGTAAAATAAATGTTTCAGACTTTGTTTTAAAACATATTTGCTTATGTATGATTTAAAAGTAGGATATAATTAGTCCTTAAAGAGAAATTATGGAAAGTGTTCTACATAGAAATGAGGATTACATCAAAACTAATGATTTTGTGCATCGACTATGTCCTTTTAAGTAATAATTTAACTTTTATTTGTGCCAGTAAAGCTATTGATTCAGGTAATGTTTTCAAGGCTAATCTTATTTTCAAAACCTACAGTATGATAGTATCCTGATAGTATCCCCACTAGGCATGGGGAGTGTGTGACAACCACCTGTTACAGAGACAGCCTTTTCTGAAGCAAAAAGTAAAATCTTGTGGCAGTGGAAGTGGATGGAGCTACTCCACTGGTGAGCAGAAGTAAGGAAGCAGGAAGATGCAGAGCCCACATGTTGCACAAGGCAGTCTTGCTGGTTTTGACTACATTATGATTCCTATGCATAATACTTCATTAATTCTTCCACCCTTCTTTCTGCTGCGTGAGGCAGCAGAACCCTGTACCTGCCAGTACAGGTACAGAAAGCAAAAAGTCTGTCTCAGAGACACACAGTACCCCAGCCTGAGTATTGTGCATTTAACCTGCTCTGTGATTAGTCATTTTCCAGTTTTTCAGGTCTCTAAAAGCTCACCTCTCAGGCAAGCCTGAAGCATGTGCCTGCACTGAATTTCAAACTCAGTCTGCTTTTCCCCATTACTGTCTCCATGAAAAGCATTCTTGCCATATTAGCTGACTTCAGCAGCCTGCTGCTATTGATAACCTTTATTGTTTAGGACACAAAGAAGAAACATTTACTTCCAGATTTCCAAAGCTCTAATTAGAGACGACCTGGGAATGCAATACTTAAAAAATGAGATGTTTCTGGGTATCTGCTTTTCATCACAAACTGCTGAGTCCCATTTAGCTCTCATTTACAAATGTGCTACATAAATGATTCATTGAGATGTCTGCATATAAATAACTATTGAACTTTTGCTTTCAAAGCCAAGTTTTCCCCACTCCCCAAATCACGTACATCCCAAATACATGATCCTGAGCTGCAACTGGTCTCCTGGATCACAGAGGCCAACCAGTTCTCTTGATAAATCTGATTTCAGTTTTTGATTGCAAAAAAAAAATCCAGAAAAACCCCAAAAGCTATTTGCATCAAAAACTAATTGTACCTCATTCTGTTTCAAGTAGAAACTCATGGAGGACATCCATAGCAGGGATGGTTCAATGCAGTCCTCAGAGGCAACCAAGGGACAAAGCCATAAGCTGTATCCCCTGATCACACTGCAGCTCTCCTCCTGTGAAGCCTTAGGAAAAGGCTTTTGAAGAGCAGATCACATATCCTGATTCTTTGCTTGAAAGAGTCTCTGCAGAGACCAGAATACCTCACACCCTCTATGGTGTGACAGCATAATCATGCTATATCCACATAAACTGAACAGAGTTTATGTTTGATTATAGTTACATCTGAAATGCATTAAAACTGTGGCTTGCTGCCTGAGTCCACACCATGCATTCATATCATCTCTGCCAATGTGTGCAGCAACAGATACATCTCAATTCCAGTAAGTGACATTTAGACACCTGCTGAACATGGGAAGAATGCCTGAGCCTCAAAGCCCATTGCTGCTGTGAATCAAAGCCCATTTGCCATCTCAGAAATTAGCTGCTTTTGAAGACAGCACGTCCAGATGTAATGACATCCGTAGCTGTTGAGCCCAGACTAAAGGCAGCAATGGAACCAAGGGCAAGTATTTTTTACTGTGGTATTTGATCCAGTTTTCCAAGTTATCACAGATTAAAGAAATGTGTACATTTAGGAAAAAAAAAATCTAAAATCTCAGATGACTACTAAAAGACAGATTTAGTGAATTTAAAACAAAACAGAAATGCCAACTCCCTACACAAAGTATTAGGTATCTAAAACAGAATTTGATGGATTTTAAGCCTTTCAACCAGAAGACAGTCCAAAATCTCTTGATTGATCTTAAGCCTGGAGACAGCAAAAATGTGTTTGAACTTCAAGGTTATCTAAGAGCATTGCCAAGAGTCCTGAACACTCCCAGGATTTCCTGTTAACCAGCACTGACCCTTTGGCTGAGCTCCACATTTGCCAAACCAGTCACCATTTCTTGAAAGTGCCTGGAAACGCAGGCTTGGTGAGAGCACAAGAAACACACAGAAGCACAGACTCACAGAATCAGGTCAGCCTGGGTCAGAAGGAACATTAAAGATCATTGAGTTCCAATGCCTCTGCCACAGAAAGGGTCACCTTTCAGTAGAACAGGTTGCTCAGAGTTCCATCCAGCCTGCCTTTGAAACATGACTATGCTTTGGCATTCAGAAACACAGGAAGAGAAGGACAGCTTTTATGGTCTTCAATGGTTGAAAACTTACCAGAAATTGTGAGCAGTGTGTTTTGTGCTCTTCTAACTGAAAAAAAACCCAAACCTAATCTACAGCTTCCCACAAGTGCTCTAAGCATCACACAGATGTTTATACTTTAGGATTTTTTCACCTTTTTTTTTTCAAAATGTTAGGAACGCTGTGAAAATGGGAAAGCTAGATGATGATTGGTGAATTTCTTCATCTCTAAAAGCACACACATACCAAATTCATAGAGCACTGCAGGAATGCATTACTTAGAGCATCATGAACAGACAAGAGCAGTATAAATTACAAGTACTGTTACTACTACTAGTAGCAATAATAATAATACTTGACACTAGTGCCTTTCATCTGAGAATCCCAAAGCACTTTACAAAAATCAATTATAAAGATGCTGTGAGGTGGGTAAGTATAATCTACCTTTTATAGATGATGAAACACAGGCTCATATCGGTTAATTGAATTGCTGAAGTTATCTAGGCGACAGGCATAGAACCACAATAGATAGTGCACATAAGACCTCCTCTGTCATCTCTAACTACCAGGAATTCTTCTTTCCAATGTGTCACCTATTTGCTCTCACTTATCATTTTTTGTGAGCTGTCTTCAACACGTAGTTTTCATTACCTTTCCTATCATTATAAATGACAGAATTAAGGATATAACATTAGAAAATATACCCCTGTCCTTTCATTTCCAGGATAGGTGTCACGTAGCATTATATGAACAATCCATTTACATGTTGTAATTCCCATTAATATTTACCCCCTTTTTTTTACTGTTTTGGTGAAGAAATAAGGTATTGCCTATCACAACAAAAAAAAAAGAAACTCTGGTAGATTTTACAAAACCATTCACTTATTCTCGTGCAAACACTACATAATCTAACTACTTTCTCTTTTGCCTACTGATTAGGAGGGAGTAGATTTTTTTTTTTTTAATAACATGAAATCATGCCTGTATGGTCAGGAACAATCACTTGCTATATGCCACATGATCTCACCCAGGAAGCTGCTCAAAGACACTCCCTGTTAAATGCACCTTTACAAGTGAATCCCACCTACAATTGCAACTTCTGAGCTCAAGGACAGCCCCAGGCTGAGGGACCTGTGCTGAACTGCACCTCACCTTGCAAACTCAAAACTGTTGGCTTAAGATTGACTGCTCACAATATGGTTGCTTCAAATAATTAATGACAGTACCAAAGGCCTGCTACTTTTAGATTATCCTGAGCTTAATACAGGTGACTAACACCCAAGTTCTGCCAGGATTTTCTCCTTCATTAAGGCTGATGTATTAATATTTTTTTCAAAAGTCAAGTACTAGCTAGACACTTAGCCACACAAGAACTTTCACTGACTGGAAAAGGAAGAAATCTCATTAAAATTTTCCGAGCCAAGATGTGTCAAGTGAAGTACAGATATGCTACCACTGGACCCAGGCAAAAATTACTGACACTGTTCTCATAATATTAATGTGATAAATTTTTAGTCTTGTTAATATTAACATAAAATGAATGTATAGAAATGTAATATACATTTTTAATTTAAACATTAATTTCCCCACACACATTTCTTCCCTCTCCAGTAACAGTATCATATTTTATCAGGAGAATACTAGATCACTTCTTCTCTAGCTTTAGTGAAAATGTACTTTACTCTTTCATATCTTGTAAAGACATCAGCACAAAATTTAGATACTGTGGTTTAGAAACTGGAAAGTGCTTACATGCACAGTGTCCCTTTACTTTCTGCAAGCAGTTCATTACCAGGAAGCAAACAGCTGCCTCCATTTGCCTCTTACTTCCCTTCAAGATTAATGGAGGAGCTTGCCAACTCCTGCAGCTGGTGCCTTGTGCAGTCCTGCCTGCACAGGTGCTCTTGGGAAGGGGACATGGTCATCTTTGCCTCCTTGTGCCTTCCCTTCCTGACCTTCTGCTCTTGGCTCTTCTCTGTCAGTCACTGGCTGTGGGTGTTCACTCTGCACTGACCCAGCACACAGCAGGCACCAAGAGCAAAGCACATTGGAGCTTCCCAGGAGCAATCAGGGAGACATATGGACACAATTCCTTCATACAGCATTCATTGGAACCTTCCTTTTCTGACTTTCCCTTCTCCATGCTTGCTGAATGTATTTTTACCATATTATTTCATAAATACAGAGAGAAAGGAAGGTGGCCAAATGTCCACAAGATTTCTCATATTCTGTGAAAACATTACATGTCCTACTCCTATCCTCAGGCTGCAGTAAGGAAAGCTAAAATCAAATTTTGTCCAAAGCTCTTTCTGCCATAGAACATTCAGTAACTTTAATTCAAGCTGACTTAGCATGGGACGTGTACATGTGAAAAAGACATTGTTCTCTCCTCATGAGAGAACACAGCAACCCTATTTCAACAACTGGCCAAAAGAAGCTAGCCTAAATTTTGAGCTAAAACTGCCATCATTTTAAGCCTTCCTTCTTTTGAGAGAACAAAAGGAAAAAAAATTAGTTACAAAATTCTTTTATTACGGATAGAGAGAAATAGTCAGTTCTCGGTCACAAAAACTCTCAATAAATGAATTAACCAACCTCTGCAGTGTGTTAAGCTTGTGCAGTTTTCAAAAATGACAAAATATTAGCAAAGGTACAGCAGTCTTTAAAAGCACTCATATGGATAGTGTTTGGTGTGCTAACAGTACCGACTGCCCAAACACACACTCTTTAATAGCCCCACCATCCAGAGTAAAAACTCACATCATTTACAATATCCTGCCTAATCCCAAATTTTCTATGTTTTAACTCCAGCGCCTTCCAATACCCTCACATTTACATGCATGTAAATCTTTGAAATCAACTTGTATTAAGTTTTATACATTTCTAAATTTAAAAAGACACAGTTCTGCTGTTGATTCTGAACATTGGATTACAGCTTCTAACCTTTCTGTAGGAGAAATCTAATTATACATCAGATCACATTCAAAACACAAGCCCCATTTAGCTTTCTTTTAAAGGCATTTCAGCCTTAATATCTCAGCCCAAAAGATCATTTAAAATTAACTCATCTATACAACCACTTATGTTTACCTGGTTTGCTGTTAAGCCAAACCTGATAGAAACTCAGCAATCCCCAATTACCACTTTCTAACACAGATAACATAATGACCCTAAAGTAATCTGACTGAATTTGTTTCAGAACATAATTATAGGACTGCAAATGTATTTTTTTCTCCATGAAAACAAAAAATGCCGTGACAAATTTTGTATTATATTCTTCACGGAGGAACTTGAAGCATTCCTCATTTGCCATTGTTTTTTGTTAATATGCCATGTCTATATTTATTTAATAACATGGGATTTTATGCAACTAGAAAAAAATCAAGACCTTTATGTGCCAATCATAAACCAAAATAACACCAAGAAATCTTCTCAATTTCAACATATGCAGGATCAAGCCCTGAACTGACATTATGCATCACTCTGTGTGTATAACACAAAATTAATTTGATATTTTAAGTTTTACTCATGATTGTATTTACTCCTAAATCCCTTGGGAGCTTAAAACATTCACAGAATGAGTAAGATGTGCCACTGCACATGGCAGAGTAATTGCAAGGGAGCCAGGATTCTCTATCAACATTTTTTTTCAAGAGATTTTGCTGAAAATCATGGAAGACAAACTCAGTAAAACCCCTTGACAGAGCTCAGGGAAGCACAGATTCATTCCTGCACTGGTTACAGGGTAAATAATGCACCTTTCTGACCCCTAGCTGTGTAAAATGCCAGCCCTCAGTGCAGGGATGAACCAGCAACCTGCTGCTGCCTTCTTGTCCCCAGCCTGCCATCAGCACTTGAGCACCTGTGACAATTTGCCAATATTAACTAATGGACCAGACATAAATTATTGCACATGCCCGCCTAAAAACCACATTTCCTAAGGACATACCTGCCATGAAAAGGTGTGGTCCTGCAACTAAAAAAGATATTGATTCATTCCTTACTTTACTCAAAACCATTCTCAGCATCATACCTGAAGAGGGGAGCTCTTCTTTATTTCCCTGACAAAAGCTGCATTTTTTCAACTTGTAGCTTGTGACAAACACACTCACAGTGATAAAAAAACAACAGTTTATAGTTTACACACACTAATAAAAACACTGGGATTACAGCCATGCAGGGGAGGCAGTTCACTCATCTGCATACTAAAACCAGCCCTACTTCCATCCCATTGCCTGTAACCTGTACATACACATGGAGTAAGCACACATAAATTAACTAAAATCCCATGTAATCTGTATCTGTGTTTCAGTTGCTTTGGGGGTGGGATTAAACCAGTGCCAGAAGGCCAAATATCACAGTGAAAGAGCTGACATGATTTCCAGCTGCAGTTGTGAACTGCTTCATTAACCAGATACAGGGAGAGCAAAAATATCCTCATTCAAAATTGCCAAAGTTCTGCTTTCCAAAGCTTTTACTTCTTTGTGTCAATTATTTTAGATCTGCTATGATGTTGCAGACCTTTGGCCATGGATGAATACCTTTTCTCTAGCTTTCTAGCATTATGAAAACTAAAACAATGGGGGGAAAAAAGTATGTTTCCTTATATTTTGCTTCCCCCTCTTTTTTTTTTTCTTTTTTTTGACTTTCCCTTTCACCTTCCCAAGGCAGCTCTTCTCATCACCCCCTGGCTGCTGAACCATGTTGAATTCCAAGTGCATCTCTGGCAGGATGAGTATCCCAGCCCTTCACCATTCCATCCTCATTATTCCTCCTGCACTTCTGGACAGAGAGCACTGCAGTACCACAGTGCACATGTGTAACTCTGCTAGAAGATGCACCAAGAGATGGGCTAGCAGAAAGTTATCATATAAATACACCCCAGTTGGAGAAACTGAAGCAGTCTCACAAGCCCTCTGGCATAGCAACAGATGCCATTTTCCTGGACTTAGAATCACAATGGAAATATTTACCACCTTCAGGTAATGGACCAAGACTGGCTGAATGGTGCCATCAATAACATGACAGCAGTAAGACCTCCCAAAGGTGAATCCCTTTTGTCCAGCAAAGCTCAAAAGCTTCCCAGCACCCAGTGACCTGCAGTCACAGAGATTCCCACAGCATTCCTCCTGTGCACTCACCTGCAGGACTGAAACTGCACAGTGACTCTCTAGTCTGGTGAAGAAACACATCTTATGTGGAAATAAATGCTAGCCCTCCTGTTTTATCAGAGGACAGGATCCCACTGAAGCCATTAAAGAGCAGGATTCTTCCTCAAGCAGCCTTACAGATAATGACTGTTGGCAGGTTTCTGGTATATATTATATTAGAGGAAATTAACAGTATTGCAACACTGTAATTAAAGGAAAATAAACAGCAATCCCTAATAGGGCAGCTAAACATACAAATCCAGAAAATCCATTTTATATTAATAAAGGATAATGCATTAGATTTCAAATGGAACCTGAAAATGACACTTGTCCTTCATAAGAAGCTAATCACTAAGCCAACAGCTGAGGTTAACTGCTTAACTAGCCTAGCCACTCAGGGACAAAAATTGTAAGAGCAGAGAACTGGATATTAGTCTAATATTAAGGTATTAAGATAATACTAGATTAGGATTAATATTAGCTAATATTGAGATCTAAAGTGTGATCACTATATCACATTTCAAGAATGCACTACTCTGCATTTGTAATCCAGCAAAAGTGGCAAATGATTTCGGAGGAACTTTTTTTTCTTCTGGAAAGATAAAAAGTGATTTTTATGTGTGTTTTACTAAAATCTGGTTTATTTCAACCAGAAATCTGGATCCTAAAATTAAGTGACCCCAATGTTACTATGATGAGCCTCTAAAATATCTAGTGTAACACCATCATCCCACAGTGAATAACCCATAATTGTCCTTCTGAATGAACACCTACCTGCTATGAGGATAAGGAATGTGGCAGCAAGTTGTGAGCCAACCTGTGTTATCTCAGGGAAGTGTGCAAATCAAAGATGTGCTCCATAAAGAGAAAGGTGTTATATTAACTGCTTGAATACCTTTGCTAAGCAGTATGGTTTGTATTTAATCAGAATTGTTTGTGTTTCAGTAATACAGAAAAGACAGTCACTTTATAGAGTCCATCAAAAATATTTTTTATGTTTGGAGCACAGTTGCATTTTCCTTCTAATTGAAATTCTGTGACTGAATTACAGAGATGCTTCCAGCCTGGAGGTCCTAGCAACTACTATTCACTAACTTTAGCCACATTACTTACTAAACAAAATCTAAATAAAATCTCATGACCAAATCCTTCTGGCATAAAACAGCCTTAGAAAATGTAATCAGTTTAACAGGTTGATTTACACAAGCTAAAATTCTACCCTGAACAGTCGCTATGCATGTCTGCTTCCTGTGAGTTTTAAGAAGTCTTGAAGAAACTACAAAAAATATTCCAAGAAGCTCATTATGATTCACCAATACTCTCTCATCTGCTCTTTGTCTTTGAAGTTGGCTGCGTGAATGGTGAAGCTGAACTTTCTCTCCTCTAGTCAGCATAAACATATCACATTTACTGGGAATCCTCCTGTCAGGAGCACAACACAGATTTGTAATGGGATTTGTGAGGAAATCCACCCACTTCATCTGATCCAACCCCCAGACTGCTGTCAGGAGATCCAGCCATTACCCTTCAATCTTCAGAAGTCTCAACACCCCAAGACACTGTTCTATTTCCTGCAGAGCTTGATGGAGCTGGAGCCCAGGCTGCCCTTGTTCTGGGAACTGCACAGGCTCAAGCACTAGTGGTGCCATCAGTTCTGACTTTCTCACAATGCTTCCTGACACAATTTTCACTTATGACACCCACCATTCTCTCAATGCACAGTTACAGTTTTGGGAATAACAATGTCTGAGGGGTTTGCCCTGCAGGTGGCTAGCAGTTCCATGCACAGGTAGGATTTCAAAGCCAGTTAAAAAAAGGAGGCTTTTATCTGTCACTGAGCATCTCATCAGAGCTGTTAAACTCTCTTGGGAATTGAAAACTGCAGCAATGTTAATGTTTCTGCCCTGCCCTAGTTCCCAAACTCTCTCCAAGAAATGTTTGGGGCAGTGCTACTTGTTGAACAGCACAAACATACTGGAAACAATACTCACAATTTCATTTAGCTGATTAAGCCCCCATGCCTGGCACAGTCCCTGGTGTTGTTTACCAATGCACACACCCTGCCTTTGAGGATCTGAGCCTCAGTGCTGTCTGTACAAACTCATTTAGTTTGCAATTAACCTCCCTGTTCACATTTTCTATCCCCCTTCCGTTCCTCTCTCAGTCACTCCTGGAAACAGTCCTCTCCACACCTGCCAGCTGTAATGGCCACAAGTCTTTGTTCACTGTCCTTCAGAGCAGAGGCAAGGATTCACATTTCTGTTGTTTGTTTTCCTCACTGTGAAGCAGTGTACAATTGCAGTACTAAATCACTGTATTTAAGGGCTCATTCTTAATATGCAGATCTTATCAAAATATATTAGTACCATCAAGTAGAAAATTGACACCTTTATATTTCTTCAGATACCACATATCCTTTTTAACTCTGTGAGAGACTTGAACCCTACAATTTATCCTATAGTATGCTGTAATCAGAAGCATCAATCTTTTTAAGGCTAATGTCTAATGCCTGCAGTCACCATCCTTATTAGCCAGAGGTTAGAAGAATAAACATAGAGAAGTACTCTTACAATGATAAAAAGGAACGTTTTCTTTCAAATCATACAACTTGAGCAGACATGCCTTTTTCTGCAGGAAGAGGCTGAGAAGTCTCTGAGTATTTAAAACACTTGAGCATAAGGTGCTACAATTACTTAATCAGTTATTACTCTTAAAAGGCCATCAGGAAGCTCGTTAGGATTGCTATAATGGCTCCCAGGCAAGCAGAAGGTCAAGATCGGAACTTTACCTGAGCAGACATGGGAAGAAAGGCTGTCAGTGATTCATCAGTTCATGGTGATCTCACATGCTGATTATTTTGCATGGTTTGGGGTAGCTTGGGTTTGCTGAGTTTGTTTTTTTTTCTTTTTTTTATTTTAATTGAAAGGTGTTGTACTGCCTGGTATCATAAATCACAGCAGTTAAAATAGTTTTTTAAAATATATATTTCAAGCACTTTTTAAATCATAATTTTGTTCTTCAAACAGTTCTAGTCAGAACATCAGGAAAAAATATTACTACAAGACACATCTTGGGAAATATTTGGGATGAGGAACTGTATTTTGGTAGAGGGAAAAGGTGTTCAATGTCCTTTTTATTGAAGTTACAGATTAACTTCAGATTTAAAAAGAAAGGCCTTGAAAACTTGTTTATCTACTGGAATATTTTAAAGTGTACATAATCAGTAATCCTCATCTGCTATAGCTTAAAGAGCAAGTCTTTGAGAACACATAGTGGAAACAAAACATTTTTAAGCACATTTTTCTGCCTTTGGTTTTTATTTACTGTGAAGATTATGTAAGCTCTGTTAAGTCATTCTGTAAATTTGTTTAAATCCCTTTCAAGGAAAGGAATTTTCTAACTTCTTCCAATTTGCTGTTGATAATGGTCTTTACTGATGAAAGCTGTCATATATGCAAATCAACATAAATATTTAAAGGCTGATTCCACAACCCACAGAAATCAAATTCAATCACCTGCAACCTCAGTGATTCTGTAAGGTGAAGAAATAACAATATAAACAGCAGATAGCTGTCAAGAGAAAAAAAAACCACAATGAATTTATTTTCTCTACTATCCTTTCCCCATTAAAAGCAATAACATGGCATATGGATACAACCCCCTATTTCAAGTCATCATATCTTCTTTATATAATAAAAAGCCCAGTGCACAGATTTATTAATGTAGCCAAAATGAAAGGCATACCTTTATCCACCAAGTGTTATCATTTTCAAATAAGACACGTTCTCTAGGGAATAAATTTGAAGGCCATTTTTTGCTTATGTTTTGGGATGGGTTTACTTTTGAGATAAATAACCACAATATTGGATCTGTATTTAACTTCTAAAAGATGCTTATTATAATGCTAAGCAAGAAAACACATCTATTCTGCAGTACACATACACAATAAGAATCTCCTGTTGCACATGACATAGAATACACTGGTTATAAATAGGTCTTCAGAAGAAGATGAACAAAGTATAAAATCAGCAAGTTTGCATATTCAATACTTATTTCAATGTAATTTTTGGGTTATAGGATATGAATACATCTGCATGAAAGAACAGAAATCTGTGATTTTTCTGTTATTAGTCATTACAAAAATTTATCACTCACTCCCAGAAAAAGTGATGCTTATTTGTGAGTAAGTAGTGTCTCCAACACTGCTCCTTATATTGTCTCTCTTCCTTATTTAATAGCCAAGGATGCATTTATCATTCAAATGAAAATTGAAATTTTGTATGTAGTACCAACCTGATTTTTCTTCATTTGTCTGACTAAACTGTTTTTTTCATATGGGTTTTTCTATCTTCTCTTTAAAATGAAGTAAGTGTATATTGAAACATTACAGAAGAGAAAAATGCCAGTGTCCATCCTGTAGATGTATACAACAAAGCAGCCTTGGACTTCTATACAGGAAGAGCAGCAGTACAGCTTTGTAAGGACAGCAGTTAAGCATTCAGACAGCTTGGAGAAGCTGCATATGTACACACTGGCATTTATGGGATGTTTATTTATGATTTGGTACACACAAACTACTTGCATGCACATCACCTTGTGAGTTTGCTCCCTAGGGGACCTACATGACGATGTTTTTAGTTTCTTTTCCTGGGCTAGTCCTCAATAGCTGTGTGACAGATTCTGATCTGTGTCCATCAGAGCAGGCAGCCACTCCCCATGTCGAGACACCTCCCTGCCTCAGCTGCTGTTTGGCACAGACCTTTGGCCACGTGGGTTGTGAGAATCCTGGATATTGTGTTCCTACACAATAATTCCTCCTGGCACAGAGGAGCCACCAGTGCAGCATGTGGAAGTCAGCAGAGCCTTTCCCAGGCTGAGGAATCCTTGTTATTGTCCAGTCCACTGACCACTTGCCTCAGCCAGCATTTGGACCACAACATTCACCAAGGAACTGATGCAAGGATCCTGCAGTCATTCTCTGCCAACCTGCAATGCATCACCTGAAGCTTCGTGCAATCAAAGACTGCTCGAGGACAGGCTCATTACATCAAGATCATAACTGGGTTTTTCAGTGTTGAACAAAGGGTGGCATAAATATACACATGCTCCTTCTTCTTAGACCTCCCTATAAAATCCATGGTCATGAGTTTACACACCTCACGGAAGTCATACTTAAACTGAAAATGTAATGATTAGCACAGAAAAATGAAGATTGGTGTAGATGAACAATTTGTAGTGGTTACTTCTGGAAACCATAAAGCTAATAAAATTAGAGCTACAAACATCTAAATATGGAAACTTTTCTTTGAAAAAATACTCAGAACACCTTAATAACTATAATAACTTGCATTTCTAACAAACCCTCTGATCATAGTATTCATACAGATTTTATTTATAATTTTAACCCCAAAATATAATCTAGAAAATATTTGGCTATCAAAGGGTGTATTTTAGGGAACTCTCTTCTTACACTTTCCAATCTAGTTTCCCAAGCCTTCCTCACATGTTGCAGTCTAAGTTGGAAATGAGGGCTGCAGATTTAGAGCTGATTACAACTGAGAATCTTCTCAAAGACACCATACACAGCTCTCCAGTTCAGTCTGAGCAGAATATTGATAGAATATTTCTGTTGACACAAAAGCACTAAATCTGTTTGAGAATGTGTTCCAGGGAAAACATCAATTGAAAAATTGATATCAACTAGAGTTGATTAATGTATGAATTGTTTCAGAGCTGCATGCAATCCCCCAGCTATAGTTCTATTTCTTTACTTGAACCAGCTTGCCAATTATCATTATGCATAACTATGAAACTGGGACAAAATTTTGATGATGTTTACATCTTATCTAGTATGCACATAAATTTAGTCTAGTATTTAAAAAAGAAAAAAGAAAAACCTGTCATTAAAGTGCCTTATGACTGGGCACAGAACAATACATTCTGCACAGTGAAGAGCATCTTCAGGTATGTGTACCTACCCCATGACTAATCTTGATACTTGAGCCCTGCAGTTGATTGTACAAGACAAGCAGTGATGTGTGCCCACACAAAATACAGAAACCCAGGACTGAAATTTAGGTATCTGGCTCTAATATTGCAGTAGCCATATCACCTATGCAGATTATCAACATAAATCATTTTAATACTCTTCATTCAGAGTTTGGGAGGTTCAAAGGCTAAGAGCAGGGCAGGTTGAATCTTCAAAAAACAGTGCTTAAAACTGTCAGTGTGGATTCTAAACAGTTCTTTTAAAAGGTCTTCTTATTGCTATTCAGATATGTTTATTTGCATAGACTGCTGCATGCACTCATGTTTACAAAACAGCTAATTCTCCAGTGAGCACTGCTTAATTCTTGGGAGGGTCAAACTGGATTTTAATGGTACTTACTGAATGTTATGCTGGGAATTCTGGTTCCTGCAAGTGCATGCATGCATCTACTCTTCTCTTTAACATTAACTTGATGTTGTAATAAATGTAATTACATATTTTATGTAAGTTATTCTTAATCCATTTTTTTTACCATGGTAGGTGTACAAAACTTAGATAGTGAGATCCTAACTCTTGAATTCTAAAAGAGGATCTACAGCTTCTGCTCTGTCTTGTAACAAGTGTGATATACTGTTTTTCATGGATAGACAGATAAAGAGGTAAAACTAAACCTCTCACTGTGTAGCACACTGGCATTTTAAAATAAAAGCACTTCAGTAGGCAGATAAAAAACATTTTGAATGTTTGTTTTTTTTCCACAGAAAAGTCAACATATTCCCTAGGACAAGTGAGTAAAATTAAATTTGCAGGTAATGATTGAGTCTTCTAAAGTGATCAGTTGTGACATAATAGAAAGACTTATCAAAGTTTCTTCATGTTAAATGCAATAAAAAAAAAACCAAAAGAGAACAAAACAAACAACGAAAAAACCCAAACCAAACAAACAAAAAACCTCCAAAAACCAAAACCAAAACAAAAAAAACCCCAAAAGAACCCATAAAAACAAACAAAAAACCCAACACAAAAAAAAAACCCACAAAAAAATTGCCCAAATTAAAAAGCCCCAAGCCT
Organism: Serinus canaria; assembly: GCF_022539315.1. Classification (NCBI taxonomy): domain Eukaryota; kingdom Metazoa; phylum Chordata; class Aves; order Passeriformes; family Fringillidae; genus Serinus; species Serinus canaria. The sequence continues at coordinate 22,039,553 of NC_066315.1, read as the reverse complement.
TGCAGCCCAAGGCTATACAGTCCACCAGAAAAACTCAAGTAGGGGAAAATGCCTACATTCTGGTCAGCCTTTAAAAGCTTTTTCTTCTCCATTTAGGTGCTTTTTACAGGGGACTTTTCCAAACTTTGGTAGCAAATGAGTAGATTCAGATGATGAGATTTTCTTTTAACCACAGTTTTCTTTTCAAGGAATCTAATCTCACATGCAAGAATTTGCATAACTGAGGTTACTCAGTTTATTTAGTTTAAACTGGTCAAAACAAAGCATTCATTTAGACAGAGGAAGGAACTGGAGAATCCTCCCCAGCAAAGCCAGGCAAGTGCATACCATGGACAGCACACATGGGCAAGAGTCCAGAAAACAGGGCTGAACAGGCAGAGGAACAGCCTTTAATGCTTAGAGCCTGGGGAGCTCAAACCACCAACCAAGGGAGCACCTATTTCACAGTCACTAGGTCTCTACATTCATTTTCAAATTTGTATGCAGTTCAGAATTTAAAAAAATAAAATAAAATAAGAAAACGCACTAAACTGCTCTGGGTGAGTAAAATGCATATGAACTGAAAGTGAGAATGTAAATGGATGTTATGGCAATAATTCTGGAACTAATGGACAAACAAGCATTGCCAAATGCAAAATAACAGAGAAATTGATCTGGGTTTACGAACTCAATTGAGGGACCAATAAAAATATTAGACTGCTGGAAAGGTGCTGTCAGACATAAAGCACCTGTTTGACATTATTGCTAATTGTGGGTGAAGGAAATGGGCCCAGCAGAAATTGGTTGAAGATGATTAAATTTAATTGCAATGCTATATACAAAGTGCTACCCACTCACTGAATTAGAATCAAAATTGCTCAGAAGTGATAGATTCCACAAAAACCAGGTTTAATACAAGGCATGAGCAGCAAGGCTACATGTGGCAAAAAGCACATTCCCATTTTCTGAAAGTTCTTTCTGCTTCTCACATGCTGCAGAATTGCACAAAAAGCACCATAATAGGAACTGTGAAATCAGGAAATAAGGTCACTGTAAGGTGGAGTGTGGGCTGCAGGAATGCTCATATTCTCCAGCACAGTGGAGGCAGGAGGGTTGGTAGGAAACACACTCAGCCCACTCCGAGACACAAAGTGCCAGGAATCAATGAGATCAGAAACAGTTAGCAGGAGTGCCTGCCCTTGGTTTGTGTAAGGCAGATACCTCTGTAAGCCAGCTCCAAGCCTTCAGAAGAGTGGACAGAATCCCCCCTGGCAGGCAGCCACTTTTGCTGGAGGCAGCTGCCAGAGACTTTTGGCACAGAAAAGCGAAAGTACAGTTTTCCATCTTCTTTACCATTTCTCCCTTGTTTTCTCTCCACAAAATTCTGTTAGTGCAATTGGGGTTTTTTCCCCCCTTTCCTTTTGTAAGACTATTTATTAGAGTTGCTGGTTTATTATCAGTCCCTTAAGACTCTATTTCCTAACTTAAATTTTACTCTTCATGCATTTTCCTTGTAATGCTCCAGCATACCCTTCCTCTCTGCTTTCAGTGCTGTTGGGAGTGCAGTCAGAGTGCTAAAGGATGCAGTCAGAAATGCACAAGTTATTTGGTCTTCCAGTAATCACCCAGGTATATGGTGGCTCCTCCTTTAACCTGCTGTCACCTAAACCATATTTCATATGGTACACACGCACCATGTCTAGCCTTTAAATTGCTTTCTGACAACTGTGCTTGGCATGTGTTTGCCACTGGCTGGTGGCAAACACAATACTGTCACTTTGTGGCAGACTTGGTTATGCCTGTGTTTCTAGCATTGATCTCAGGCAGACAGAGACAGCTGCCCACGCCGTGTCCCTCCTGTTCTCTATTTACAGTCACTCAGTCCTCAGGCTCATTGAGGTTTTTAAAGTTTCCAAGTGCTTTGTGTTGTTGTCTGCTTCAGAGAGTGCTAAGGTGCTACTCAGTCCTGGTTATGTTTGCTTTAGTGCTAAAACAGCTTGCTTATGGCTCAGTATCAACTAAACCATCATTATTTTCAGGTACCTGCAATGTACTTAATTAGAACTGCTGGAGCAGCCTCTGGACATGGGGTGAGAGCTGCGTTTTCTTAAAGGTAACTCTGTGTAACAGAAAAGCCTCTCCTGCCCCCAACAACCCAAAGAACTCAGGCAAGCACCGAGTGCAACGGAGCAGCTGCTTGACAGTTTTATTTGAAAACAGCTTAGAGAAGTACATGAAAAATACTGTATTCAGCTGAAGCTGCAGGGAACAACGGAAGAAAAATAATTAGCCAAGTCAGAAATTGGCTAATGCACTGCGTCTTCTGAGCCTTCTATTTCCTTCAAAATACAAAGGGATCTTTAAATACTGAGTAGTAAACGAGACTTTGTTTATATCTTATCTTAAAAAGCCACAGGAAGAACAGTGTACCCTAATAACATCCTTGGCTTAGAAATGAATCAGAAGCAAGGGGGCCATCTGCTGAATTCCCAGTACCATTTTCTGCTGCATCCTGGAAGTTTCTTTAAAACTTTTGCAGGCAAGTCCTTTTCAGTGCCAGCTTTGCCACGCTTGTGAAGCATGGCAGTAAATCTCTGAGCAGGTTGGGCTGCAGGTGAGTCTGACAGCATTATCTATCATGACTTCAAAAAGTAAAACTATTACACCGATCAGTGTAATCTATTCAGGACTCAAAAATCCTATCATCACTCTGAAGTGTAAGTAATATCTCTACATCCTAATGAATTTCCTTAAACAGCAATTTTCAGAGACAGAAAATTTGCTCATAATATGCTCCTGAATATAACTTTTCACATAAAATATAAAAGCGTAAAGCACAGAATCAGCTGTGTTTTAAAATGAGCAGCTTCCTTCACTGGCTTACTGTCCATTATCCTTAGTAATGTTGGCCTCATGTTCAAACTCAGCATTTCCTTCCCCATGTAAATCCATGTAAATCCATCAGACTCCACTGAGAAAGGATTCACTGGTGACTGCTTCTAATTCCACTCTTTCTGAATTCATCACTACTAACTTCACGATACTCACAGCTAGTCCCTACTCCAATATGTAAAAGTGGGCAAAGGCAAGCTAAAATTTTTTAAGGATTTTATGACAACATCATGACAAATTCATTGCACACCCAAAGTGTGTTATCCTTGTATTCTACATATCTTGTTCTCATTCAAACTGCTACAGCTAAAGGTCTCTCTGCATACCAGGAAGAAGGACCAGAATTGTTTCTGGTACAATAATAGCAAAGTATGCTAAATAAATGCTACATAAACACCCAGACTGAAAAAATCCTTGTTCATAAAACCATGAAATTTGATAAAGGTATTTAAAATATTCACCACTGTTCTCATTTCTTAAAGCATAGCCTTAAGTCTACTGACATTTCATGGTCTGTTAATACAGAACACTTTAAATTTAGAAAGGTACATATTATCCATTAAAGGCTACATAGATTCATGCATAAGATCACTTATAGTGTACAAACAGAAGATTGTTTAATGGTACAAATGATAAAATCAAATCTTCAAGGCTGCTTCCAATTCAACATTTTAAAAACAACTGCAAGACATAACTTGTATCTTTCAATGTTATAATCAGGAGGGATTAAATAAAAGCACAGCACAGAGAATACAAATAAATGCCACTAGCCTGAGACTTCCTTCTTAAGTATAAGAAGAGGTCCCAAGTTTAACTCAATAGTTGGAGAGTTTGTTTGCATTGTGTGAGGCCTTTTTGCATGTTTAAAACAATTTTAATACCTCAGTCAATACTAAATCTCAACATGAATGACTCCCACATCCATAATGCAAAATGTATCCAGGTGGTGTTTTTTGCTGTTCACTGTTACCAACTTTATGCACACTGATGAGGGAGAAGGATATGGTCTGGAAAGTTATACATTTTTAGGCACATGCAAATTACTCACTTTAGTATTCAATAGAAAACTATTACCCTCAGTGCCAACTGAGCATCCTTTATTTATCTCCTAAAATCTGAACTTCCATACCAAAATATGAAAATAGCCTATATAAACTAATAGTAAATTCAAAATATCAAATAAATGAAAAAGTTGCAGAGCTCTAATTACCCAGAATTAATAAAACTTTATCATGCACCTTTATTCCCATGAGCTGTCCAACACTCCCTCTCCAAAGGGCTTAGCCTATGACCTCAAAAGCCTGACTAGCTTCAAAGAGTTGCCAATCAAAAAGGCAAAAAACCAAAGAAAAAACTTTAAAAAAATAAATATATGTAGAGAAATAAATTTTTTCCCTCAAGAATTCAAAATGAAAGCCAATGATTGCTAAAATTCAGTCCTTTCTGTAGAAATGGCCCCAAAACATATAAAACAGCAACTCCTGGTAATACAAATTTAGGAAACAAGACATTCTGTCTTAGTGAAAAGTAATGCAAAGTGCCCTTGCTACTTTTTTCAAACTCTGGAAAGCTCACATGAAAGAGCATTTCTATACAGTGAAAGAGACTTGAGAATAATTTTCAATGTCATAGCTTTTTCCCTTTTCCACTAAACCCTAGATGGTTGGCTTAAGACTAAGATGGTTCAATTTAAAACAAAATCCTTTAAAAAATACACCTTTAAAGAATAAGAAACATGAATTTTCATTGGTCTTCTTGTCTGTTACTTATATATTAATAAAAATTGCTCCCATCCAGTAGCAGGACTATGGCTATTTGTTAGTGGACCTGTGTTTAAAATGATGATTTGTTACTGGAGTCAGACAAATTTATGTAATGGGTATTTAGTTGGAGATGAGTGGTGTGCAATGCAGTGGGGGAGGAAGTTAGAAAGAGAAAGAAATTGGAAAGTGAAGGATTTGGAACATAATATTCAGAGGCTAGTATCTTCCCAGGCTTCAGATACTACTCGACTCGAATATCAGTTGTTTAAATTCTACTAAATCAGAAGTATTTACAATCAAGCTTGTTCCCATTTTAGAACTTTGAGATCTTTGAGATCTTTTTCCCTTTTGACCTAATTTCGAACGGAGATCTCAGTAAGTGCTGCCTGCATTTCAGGGGGTTCCACACACAAAAGTGGGAAGTGGATCAGCTCCATGGGCCAAAGAACACAAACGCAGCTCAGCCAATGACTGATCGATGATACCTGCGGGGCAGTTGTGTTTCACTGCACACGACAGACACAGCAGTACAAGGGAAGAACTTGCAGGTGCTCTATCAGAATGCTAGGGCACAACACAGCAAGGATTTTGGAAGCATAGTGAAATATGTGTCATTTTTGTTCACTGGAAGTCAAGAAAGAGAAAGCAGACTTTAGTTCCCATAAGGTATTTAGGGTCCAGGTGTGTTGCGGGGCACAACCTGGCATTGTGGAAGCTCAGGGAATCCCACCAGTGTGCTCACGGCGTCCCTGGTACTCGTGCAAGGCAGACTCGGTGGATGGCAGGTCCGTACCCCTCCGTGTGTCACACACCGACACCCAGCACGGTGACAGGGAAAGTTCGGTGGCGATTACGATGCCACAACCACGTTGAGAGGCACAGGAGAGGCAGCGGGACATCGTCACCTGCGCCGTGCCCCCCCGGCACCCTCAGGCCCCGGCAGCACAGGACCCCCCTTCGCGCCTACGACACGCCTTTAGCGACTCACGGACACCGTCTAGGGTAGCTCGACGGGTCTGCAGTCTCCGCAGGACCGCCCCAAACTTCAAGCGTGTTCTACCTAGACGTCGGTCTAGACAGGTAGTTCACAACGCGCCTCAGACAAACTCGAGAGTGCATTTTTTGGCACACGAATCCACAAGAACGATCGCTTCCCTCCTCCGCCGCCTCAAAACCTTGGACAAGGTACTAAACCGCGACACCTGGAGCCCACAAGGCGCCTTCCCCTCTACCAGCCTCCAACTTCTCACCAAAGCGGCAGAAATTAACCTCTCCCGAGGCACGAGCCCGAGACGCGGTCCACGGCTAATCCCAGCGAAGCCGTAGCCCCCCCTCCGCCCCACTGCCGAACGCCAGCACCGCCCCCAGTCCCGTCCCCGCGGCCACTCGCAGGCAGCCGCCGACGGAGAAACTTTTCCGAGCCGCCCGGCGAGGCAGCGCCCACACCGGGGCCCCGCAGACCGGGACCGAGCCGGCGCCCACGGCCCACGGCCCACGCCCCCCGCAGCCGCGCCGCGCCGGCCGCCCCCAGCGTGGGCATCCGTCCGCACCGCTCCTACCGTGCGGGGGGCAAGTGAGGGAGGGAGCGAGGAGGTGGCAGTTACCGGCGAGCGAGCGCCCTTCTTGCAGAGCGGTCCCCTGAAGACGCCTTTGATGCCGCGGTAGTGCCCGTTGCTGAGGTGCCGGGAGCTGATGACCAGGTAGCACGCCATGCGGGCCCCCCGGGCGGGCGGGCGCGGGGTGGGAGGGCAGCCCGGCTCCTCCGCGGCGGCGGTGCGACCTCCGCCGGAGCAGAAGCCCGCATGAAGGAGCGGGCGGAACCGCAGCAGCGATCTCCCTGCTCCCGTCTCATCCAGCGCCCGGGTGAGCGCTGCCAGCAGCAGGATGCACTGAAGGCGGCGGCAGCCAGAGCACATCTGAGAGAGCGCGGAGGCCAGTCCGCATGCTGCTCCGCGGGTGGGAGACGGGCCGGGGAGAAGAAGGGCAGAGCGCAACTTGCACAGTCCGCTGCTACGGCCCTTCCTCCTCTCCCTCCTCCCCCTCCTGCTCAGACCAGGCCACCCGCAGCCGACATCCGGAGGGGAGTTTCTCCGCGGTAGCTGGAGCGGCGGCTGCTCCCCATGGCTGTGCCCAGCGCCGGGCTGGGCGGTGGATGCAGCCGGCCGCCGCGCACGGTGCCCGCCACCCCACTGCTCCCGTACGGCCGCCGCAGTCGGCGCTGCGCCTCGCCTCACCTCCGCCGGCGGGGGGGGGGGGGAGGCGGTGCGAGGGGGGCGGAGGAGGGGTAGGGCCGGAGCGGGGGCGGTGGCGGGTGGGAGGACATTGCCCCTCGCCGCCTCGGGGAGGGGAGCAACGCCGGCAACCCCGGGCGGAGCGGCCGGGAACGGGGGGGAAGACAGCGGGGTGCTCTGACCGCCCTCCGTCTCTTCGCCCAACTTTCCCGTCCTCGATGTCGGCTGGTAAAGTCCCTTCCCCGCCCGCCTCCGGCTGCGCTTCCACCTGTCCCCGGCATCCCCTGACCCTCACTCCCCTCCGCTGTCCCGTGGGCTGTCCCGGGCAGGGGACGTGAACGGCACGGACACTCGGCATCCAGGCGCGCTGCCGGGAAGCGCCGCTGCGCCGGCTGGGAGCCCGGGCTGGCCCCGGACTGCGGCGGGGCTGCCCGGCTGCCTGGACTGGTCTCCATCGTCCCCCCTGAAAGCGCGTGAATTTAGGTGCGTGGCGTCATTTACCACCTCAGTGATTTACACAGAATCGCAGGTCTGAAAATCTTCCCCCAGTAAATAGCTGGAACAGGTTGTTCCCCTCCCCTTTTGCAAGACGGAGGTGCGAGGTACCTCGGACCCACTTGTGCAGACTCGGTTTCTTCTCATCAGGTCACAAGTATCATGTCTGCTCTGCTGCTTCCTAAGTCAATAAAATAAATCAATAAATCACACAGCCTTAGTAGTCACCTGCAGATCATTCATTTCTTCGAAGTAGATTGCTTTAAACTGTAGATAAGAATTGTTTCCGTTTTTTCACTTAATCTCCTAAAAGCATATGCTTTCAGTTATTTAATGAATGAAACTGATATTCCACAATCATTCTAATTTTAGATTCTCAAGAGTTTTTTTTCTGTGAACCTAATGAAAATAAAAGGAAAAATCTCACACAATCCATCAAACTGATAAAGAGATCATGACAAATTAAATGTTATTTTTTTGACTGTTTATGTAACTTGGTGTTGTACACTCCAGTATGCAGCATTGTATAGTGTTTCACATACCGTATTAAGTTTTACTCCATGTGTGTATATGTACCTATACACAAATCATCAAATTATGTATTTTATTAATAAATATATTAACACTGCTATAAAGATAGCATAATAATTCTGAATTTTGAATAACCAAAGGTGGAAGTAATGTATTAGAACGTCCATATGTTAACCATCATACAGTGTTTTGCAATGTAAAAAACTTTTAGATGGGTGTCAAATTAAGCTGGTAAAATTGAGGTGTGAAATAAATGAAAGGACTTGGCTCTTTGCATTATGTGTGGTTGAGCTGTGGGACTCCTTGCCAAAGGGTGTTGTGGATCATAGATTAAACAGTCCCATGAATCAGTACAGATCAGGCTTTGAAGCCTGGTAGTAATACAATGCCTGTAAAAGACCTCTGAAGGACTTTTCTCAAGGAAGAAATTGCATTGTAGAGTGGAGTTTGAGAAATTGTGATACTGTACTGATAAAAAAAAAAAAGTAGTCCACTGTTAATTTGGTGGTGAAAAGGAGCTTTTATGATTTCCTCCTACAAGTCATAGAAGTTACAGCTATGTGAGTGACTTGAAATTTATTCTTGTTGGCATATATATTTTCAGTTCTTCCTGAAATAATTCCTCTGCAAGCCTGTTAAAGATAAAAGTATTATCTTCACTTTGAATTTTGGTTTGCAGCTTAACTTTCTGACTCTGCACTGAATATGTATCTGGAAGTAAAGACAAGCACCTTTTCTCTTTGGCGATGAAATGAACTTCCAAAAACTTTGCTTCTTGATGATGCAACTGTTGTTTCTCAGAATAGAAACAGAATGAGAATTTACATCTCAACAACTTGCATAGAGGTCTCTGTTCCTTTTCTGTTGTGAAGAAATATGAAAAGTCCTTTGCTCCATGAGGCTGCAGCTGCTCTGTTACAAGGTGAGGGAGAGGGTGCAGAGGACCCAGGCCATGTGCAAAGGCCGGAGATGCACAGTGGGGTGTTGCAGCCATGTGGTCAGACTGGCCATGTCACCTGCAGAGGAGGTTCAGCACAAGCTGAAATGGTGCAAGGGCTTTGCTGTATATTTAAAGGACACTACTTTCCTCTTTAAACTTACAGAGTCTTGCCCAGCCCATTTACTAATATTGTGTGAAACAGAATTTATTTTCCCCTGAGTAGACTGCACCGTATTCATTTTATCTTGCTGAGGAGGATGATGTGCTCAATTGACCCTGCTGTGAAAAGTAGAAGTCATTTTGGGCTCCCTTCACTTTGCAAACTCAGGGGAATAGTTACTATGACCACCAATCTAATTTATAAATAATCTGTAGGACGCAAGCCTGAGAAAATGAGATTAAGTGTTGTCAAATTGAACAGTTAGTTATTAATTATATCACTCCCTGAACAGTCCCCAAAGTCTCTGGAGATGCAGCACCTTCTTGTCTTTCATCACAAGTCATGTAGAAATATGAGCCTTAACCATTAGTACTTTCATCTGGGTCCAATCCTTCACTACCTTAGATCTCATAAAGTAATTTTCAGCTGAGCACAGTGATGTAAAATACTACCTTTCAGAATATTATGCTTTTTTTGCAGAAGTGTTAGTGACGTTTCAAGATGGAAGGAAGGAAGGAAGGAAGGAAGGAAGAAAAGCAGGCCAGCTGTCACTAAGAGATGATTATTAGAATAATGAAAGGTTCTCCAGTTCATCTATCCTCTCAGTTTACAAACTTTTTTATTATTATTAAAGATTGCTTAGCATTTATTGTGCACCCCCAAAAATTCTGTAAGCATTTTCTAATTATTCTTTGGAGAGATTGTCCTTATTGCACAATGTGGTTGTGCAATATTTAAATAAATTAAATATCCATCCTAGATATGAGGATGCTAGTTCTGACATAAATATTCTCTGACCATAAGAACTAAATTAATGCAGTCATATTCATTTTAATGGTTGAGTTAATTCATATGTTTCTTTGCAGCATTAGACAGTACTGTGTAGACATACCCATAAAACCCTTGTCTGCCTTGTGAATTTTATTTAAATTGTAGTTCAAGTGTTGCTCCTGATCTGAGTTCCACCTGCACACATAGTCCGTTAAACTGATATTCTCTGCTGGGTAGGTAAAAACTACAGTTAGCATGATTTCCCAGCTGCTAACCTAAGCATTCCTCACTGTGGGTACAGGCTAGATCTGCTTAAGGGCCTGAGTTCCAAAAAGTTTTCCACAATCCCTTTGGTGTACCTAGAAAGAGCAAAGACAACCTTCCCCATGCCTCCAGATATGAGAAAATTCAGAGTGCAAAGCATCTTCTGGCATTACACCTCTAGAAATTTTATTTTGACAAGCAAACAAGGACAGAAGGTGTGTAGACACACAGCTTGAGTACTGTTTCACAGTCTGATTATTCTAACTTAAAACGTTTCCCAATGTAGAAGAACCCAAATTAACCCTGAAGTAAAAACATACTCTAATACGGATGTGATTTTTACAGGTGTTCCCTACAGTAGAGAGGGAGGGAAGGAAGAGGGTGAAATCAACATCTTGGCAAGACAATTCAGGTGTAAAAACACACAATGAGGTTCCTGAGGTATAACAGAAAGGTCTTAGTAGTGTTACAGTTTTGGACATAAAGGAGATTTTAAAGCTGTCAATTAAGTCCTGGAAATATATGTGCAGATCTTTGGATTATAAAGCCTAAACTAAATTTCCCTTCACTCTGTTTCCCTAAACCACACATCCAGCCTCTCACTCCTCTCCACTCTAGAGGTCCATAGCTGCAGCTAATTCCTGTGGGTTCACATGAAAAGTGACCTCCTGTCCCACTGAAACCAGTGACACTTTTTGAGGTTGACAAAATCAGAGTTTCTTCAGAAACCTTCAACTGTTAAGCATGTTGATATATGGTAAAAAAAACCTTAAATTACGTATGATTACATTAGTTGTTCTGTTATTCTACTTAAATAAATCATCTATTATCCCAAAAGAGTCATAATTATTTGAAAGCGAAAACCATATATTAGAAATAGTCAACATTTCTGTAGATCACATGAATAAATTTTAGTCTGAATGTGTCATTTATTTTTCTTAGTGAACCATATTTTGGGGAACATTTTATAAAGTTTCATTCTGGTGAATGTAAAAAACACAAGCTGGTCTGCATAAAGCTTTGTTTTGTTTTCAGTGAAATGGCAGCTTCAAACCTCTGTTCTTTTTTTCCCCAGAATCTTAAAATACCGCAATTATATTTTTTCCTGAAATAATTAATAGCAAAATCTTCTTTGTATCTGTCTTGATTTCAATAATTTATTTAGGGTATTATAGTCCTTCCCTATTTTATTCCATTTGAAGTAATGATAACACTGCTTATCCAAGCATCTTTCATCCCAGGCTGACTATTTTAACCTAAATAGTTATATTTGTCTTTCTAATCACTTAGGTAAGCAGCTCTCTGTTACACAGAAGTTGAATCTGTCAAAGTTTATACACTTAAAGCATTGATGGTTAAGTTATTCTACTCTTTAGTCTGTGCAGAATCAATGGACACTGTTTTACTTTGGATGGAGCTTTTTGGAACGTCTTAAGTGCTGAGCAGTCACTTTATAGTCTACAGCTTGATATTAATTCTGCAGCCAGCAAATAAGCATGGTGGTCAAACCAAAGTGTGTGTGTGTCTACATCAGGGAAGAGCAGTAAATCATGCCCTACTTTCCCTATAGGCTCATGCACCACTGGTTTTAAGAAAGTCATATAGTTGAACAAGAATGTCATTCTCACTCATGATTCATCCTTACTCCTAACTTTACTTGGATACACCTTTTATGTGATATTCAGAGCCCCTCTGTATTACTTTCTCTATCACTAAAAAAGAGACTATAATGTTTCCTTTGGAGTTGTTGTGAAAATTACTCAATACTGTCACTACAATCATAAAGAAGAATGCTAAGTATTACTAGTACTGGGCTATCAGGAAAACTCCTAATTTCATAGTCAGTTAAAATTTGCAATAAATCTATTATTTTCCGAAGGTTGCTGGATATGCCATTCACTTAAATTCATAGATCAGTTAGGAGAATAGGACATTACCCTGAATTAACAAAAGATCAGTTTCTCCAGAGTATGTGTCCAGTGATGTAAATATATGTTCCATTGTCTATTCAGAAACAGTATCCATTGGTTTATTCTTATTGTTAGCTATAATCTTCACCTATATTAGGATGGATATAGATGGATATAGAAAGAATAATGACAAGTAGCTCCTGTTATGAAAATTATATAGCAGAACACCTATTCTATTTTAGTAGCAAATCCTTTTCTTCAGGCAGATGATATATGGAAGAGGTGAAGATGTAGCAGTATGTTCATACACTTGCCAATTTACTATGTTTGCATAAATATTTAATACATCAATCTCTTTCTAAAGGAGAAATATGGTTTGCATTTCCAATCTTGTAGTTTTGTTAGATTTTCTTTCTGCTAAATCCTATCAAAACTTTAATTAAATGCTAGACATCCACAAGACAGGTCATTTGTGGTCTCTGTTGCTTCTTGATGGTCATCAGACTGATCTCCTGAGGTTAGGACTGTATGTGCTAGTGGCTTTAAAATTTAAAAGGTGAGTAAAGTTACTGTGTTTTTATTATTAGGGATCAGGATTTAATATTAACTGGAAAACAGATACCTTGAAATGTTTTTTAAATAAAATGATAGAAAATACTGACTAAACTTTCCATAGTTAACCATGATATCCACAGCCAGTGAGGCTGCTAGCATATGCTTCAGCCATAGATCCATTAGTTTCAATAACTAGTATAACCACAGCTGTCAATCCCTTTTCCAACTCATACTTATTTAATTTAAGGAGAGCTCCAAGGACAACAGTAATGAAGCAGCCCAGAAACAGGAGACGATGCTCATTGCAAAGGAACGATGAAGGCAGCTTCCATCAAGTGGTTATTTCCATTCGCATCTCCTTACTCCCAGTACTGTCTGCAAAAGTATTTTATCTTACACTTCCATAAGTAACATTCTTTCATGCTTGACCTGCTGTGTACAAATTCACACACCTCAGTGATATCCACAGACAATTCCAGCTGGGCAGGTTGCTTTCACCCTTTTTGTCTGGTGCTAACATTGCCATAAGTCATCCAGAGACTGTCAACACATATGTGTTACTTTTTATTCTATCAATTGGCATAAGATCATGTAGAGTTTACAAAGGATCTTAAGTCACATTTTTCAAGAGGAAAACTCATATTGCTTTTTACGAAGTAAAAGAAAATTGCCTTCGGGAAAAGAGGGTCAAGGAGGAATTGTGATGTAGAGGGTGATCTTGTCCCCCAATGAGTTGCAGCTGGGTCAGTTGCTGAAGATTGGAGGTGGGCCTGATCTTAACAGGCCACACCTGTGATCAATAAGCACTAGTGCTATATAAGAGTAAGGAAAGAGGAGTGTCAGATTACTGTGAGGACCTGGAGAAGTCAGTGGGTAGAGGAGCTGCCTGTGAGGAACATCAAGAAGGTATGAAGCTCTGATAATATGAAATCCTTGTACTATGATGATGCTAGAACCTTTGCTATCTAAGACAACATTGTGAGATGTCACACAAGTTGGATAAAGATCAGTGATCTGGGAGCTCTATACATTCTGATAAGAAGAAGTAAGTGGTAAGTAACTACAACTACTTTCTCCATGTAGAGGGCCATTTAGCATGGTAGTTCACTAAGCCATTCCAGATATAAAAAAAAAAGGAGAAAGCAACACTTTTACATAACTTCATAAAAATAAAAAATAGATATAAGTTCTGCTTACTAAGAAATAAATAGATATAAGTTCTGCTGAAGTTCCAGCAATAAAATACATTGTTTTTAATATATATGTATACACACACTTATATAAATTTTTATTAATATTACATATGGATTATTTTACAGATACGTAAATGTGTCTAGTTTCCAGATATTAATGGAATAATACAGATATTTAAATGCTTTAAATGTCAACGCCTATACCAAATTATTTCCCGTGCTGGTTTTCTTTTTCCCCACTTCAGCAAAGTGACAATTTATTCTATTATTTTAGGGAGCTTAGTGACAGGGAAGTGATTTAGCAGTCTTCAGCAAAGCAGTACAGAACTTGAGTCTGAGCTCTTCACATCCACTGTACTACCTAAGGTATCTCAGATCTTCATGCTTCCATGGAAGTATTTATTATGCACTGCCACAAGATCACCCTGTTAGTTCTGTATATATCCTGTTGCCAGTATTTCATCATCTGTCCACATTAATACTTCAGCAGGCAACCTTTAAAAAGGCTCTAAAAAAAAATTATATGGAAAGAGCAGGAGGAATTTCAAACTGACAGCATTTGTCAGCTGGAATCCTCTGGAACTCAGGAGTCAGTCCCTCATGCTATTAGGTATCTATGAAGCAACATAGTACTTTTTAAGACCATCGCCTACGTGCTTTCTCTAAAATACACAAATATTAAGAAGTTCTTGAGTGTGTTATAGCCTATTTTTGTTCCTTAATAAGTTTGAATATTTCAAGAATTCTGTAAAATCCATCCAAGTAGTAGCAAAATTTCTTTGTATCTAAAAGTAAATGGCTAATACTGTTGTAATCACATGAATTTCAGTGATAATTAATAACAGAGAAAGGAAATATGCAGTAAAATCAAAAGGTGAATTCACTCCTTTGTAAAAAGCTAGCAAAAGAATAGTACCTGTCCTTCTTCTGCCATGGTATCTCCTAAACTGTCTCTTGCTGGCACCTGCAGAGGTATGGATGTCATCTGATTTCTCCAAACAATGGTATCTAGCAACTTGCTTATGGACAAAAATGTCATAGTTTTCTGTGCAAAAGTAAAATAGATGTTTGTTTCAAATATAAATTCAGTCTCTATTTTTGCAGTCATTTGGTGTTCTAATTATAACAATCTAATTTGTAAACAACACATGCTGAGGTTTGGCAATGAATTTCTGATGAAACACAGAGTACAAATTTTAATTACATACAGTTCTAATACAGTGAGCACTGCAGCATTTCTGTCATCTTTGAAATGGTAACAAAATGTAAAAAAAGTTTTTTGAAATATGAGCATGAAGGTAATGAGATCAATAAATGTCAGCTAGAAAAAATAATCACAACTCTAGAGACTCACTAACCTTTCTACAAATTCCAGAAATAATAGACTAGCCTGGATGAAGAATCTTTAACAATGGGAAACAGACACCATTATAAGGGGGAAGCAAGCCAAAGACTGCTTGAATAATACCAAAAGCATTGCCTTTTAAGTAAATGAGAGAAAAAACAATCAATATTTTTACTTTTCTTCCTGTGATCCTCACCAATGCACTTTCCTTCGCACCTTCTGTTTTTGAGAGTGAAATACAATAGAAACAAATATGTAAACCCAGAGCAGAAATGTGAAATGTGGCATAAAGTGCAGTAAGTGATCATGGCTTCCAAACTGATGGCCTGATCCTTCTCTTGGCAGACAGGAATGTAAGAATGTTCATTGACATCCATATAAATTCCAGATACTTAACACTCCAAAGATTTGGTGGTGTATGGTTTCTAGATATAATTTATGCAAACCCAGAGCTTAAGCATGAATTAATTCAAAACAAGAAAATTTGTGTGCTACATTTTAATGCCCCTTGGTACAATACAACTTCTGTAAGAGAAAACATATTTCATATGTGAAAGATTAAGTAATATTTGAAAGGATAATGTTGGTATTTTTAATTTTTTTAAAATTAAAAATGCAAGAGACATTGAACCTGAGGTGAAAATGGAAGAGAATAAAATACTTTGTCAATTCCATCCAGATGGGGAATTTTATTTTTCTTTTTGAATAACACACACAATTTTCCAGAAAACATATAAACATTTTTGAAGGATATGCAAAATGTACTAAGGATTTATGCATATGAAAAACTTATTTTAGGTAAATTGACTTTTTAAAAAGGGGTGTAGAGATAACACGGAAACCAACTCTTATTTTACCATGACAGTTTTTTTCCCTCAAGCACTGACTAAACTTTTTTGGATGTGGATATCAAAGAATGGTGGGCTGAGATTGGGATCCAGAGTCCACTCAGCAGATATGTACCATTTTTTAAATTATGATTTTCAAATGGTAACACTGGTGTAAAACCAGCTGGAAATATTAGCAGTTTACATTTCATACTTCAGGTGCTAATCTGAAGTAATAAATGCAAAAGGGCTCCATGTGGAACATACAAAGTATAGCAAAGTCACCATTAACTATTATGATCAAGTTTCTACTTTCTATCATTCTGTGTGTCCTGTTAAAATTAAAGGAACTGAAGAACCAAAGTGTTTTGAAATTCTCATTACACACACATTTTTTTCTTTGTTGTGTTTCAAAGTGCTCTTTTGAATCTGATTGTTCTATTCTGTATGTGTGCATATAACCTTTTTTACACGTGGCATTTTACATGTATTCACGTGTTCATATTTTACATATTTAAATGTGTTTATGTAACACTTTGCAGGACTGGAGTTCTTGGAGGTAAATAGCTCTGCTGCTAATGTGTAACCCAATATAAAGTAGCAGATACCTGCGATGACAGCCTGGGCTTTTTTTTCCTTCTCAGCACAGAGCTGAAGAAATGTGTATTATGAAAGCTGGTAGTTGAGGGCCACTACAGGAGCACAAACTGGATTTCAAGTCAGTTTTGTTGAACAGAACTTATCTTAAGTGTGCTGCAGCATTAGCAAGGTAGAAATGCAGGAAGGGAAGGATGGAAGTTTCCCTGCTCCAGCCACCTGTGGCTGTGGGAGCAGCTGTGGGTGTCCCTCAGATGCCTCACAGGTGAAGTTGATGCTGTGTCAAGAGACCATGCATGTGTTTAATGACAAAGGAACAGACCAAAGCCAACAGCAGTTGCTGGAAACAGGTTGAATCCAGGTAAGGAAGATGGTTTCAGCCTTCAGAAGAACAGGAAAAACAGGCAGGTTATGTTATGTTTAAATTCCATCACCCTACAAAGCCAAAACTCACATAGGAACTGTGTACAGGGAAGCCATGGTATGCAGCTGTGAGTAAGAAGCTGTTTCAGGATAAAAATATTTTCAGCCTGTGATTTTAAATGAAATTACTTTCAGTCAAACCAATTTTTTGCCTGTAAAGGCTTTGCTGTAGCACACCCTTCCCTCGCTCAGAGCAAGCTAAAGCAAAGCAAACTGCGGAGAGCTGCAGAAGTATCCTGCAGGTGACAGGGCAGCAGAATGGCAGGTGAAACTCTGTGCCAATAAACAGGAAGCCAGGGAAATAAAGTACACACCCAAGATCTTGGTTGATCACCTGTTGCAGTATGTTTTCTTTGTTTGACAGGTTCACTGCTTAATTTGTGGTTTTATTCACTGTTTGATTTGTGGTTTAGGAGTCCCCCTGTATTGTCCTTCCCCTGTCTTCGGAGTGGCACAGGCTCCTCATTTTGTTTTTTGTGTTTCCAAAATTAGACGTGCTCCCTCATTGTTATTCAGTTCTTTTAGATGTCAGTCTCTTTGTCACCCAGCCACTCCCTACCAAGTGTTAATCCCCAGTCTCTCCAGTTGTCAATCCCTCTTGTCCCTCCCTCCCACTGAATGTCTATCCTCACCCAAACCTGCCCTCTCTTCTGGAAAACTCCCTACCTATCCTGTGTCTTTTAGAGCCCTATTGGTTTACCCAAGTTATGTTCCTCCCTATTGCTTCCTTATTGGTTCAAGTGTAAAATGTCCCTCCTTCAGCCCCTCCCCAACCATACATCTATTGGCTTGCTACCTTAAACCCCTCCTCCCGAGTGTGTGTTATAAAAGCTCTTGTTTGCCTCAAATGCTTGTCTTGGGTCCCCAAGTAGTGGATCCCTTTCTTCGGTGCTGGGTGTGAAATAAAGCCACCCCTCCTTCACCCCAAGACCTGTGCTGCTGCCTTTTGTTCCTGTGCCAAACCACTGCTGGTAGCTGGGATTTGTGGATTTGCGGAGCTTGTGAGGGGGATCTGTCACGCCCCTGTGGTCATCGTTACCTGGCCAAGGTCAGCGCCGCGGCCATCACCTATTGTCACACCAGGAAGAAAGGTTAAAGCTCCTGGATAGGGCTATACAGAAATGCCAGCTCATTGCACAGCAACAGTCAAAAATGCCAGTCTGATGTTAGAAACTGCAAGGAAAGCATTGAAGAACAAAACAGAAAACATGTCAATGCATTCTGCTCTAAAAGCAAAAGGGAAATGGGCTGGGACTTGAGAAGCATGAATGGTGCATGAGCTGAAATGGGGATTAATTTTTCCAATTTCTCAGTACAAAGAAGTATAACAAAAACATTTTGAGGAAGCAAGCTTAAATTAAACAATAAGAAATTTTTTTGTTCACTACATCACCATCCACCATTATGAACTAATGAGGTATGTCATAAAAAAATATAAATTGTCACTTTTTTCCTTTTATTGAAAAGTTTGAAATTCACATATCAAATTAAGAGTTTGCTATACTACTTATTTGCTAAAGACGATATTTCATAGAAGAGCACAGATAATTTAAAATTTTCTTGGTTTATGGTCATTTTCTCCAATGACCATGGCCAGAGATAAAATATTGGACAGCACATGTTCTTAAATTAATATGCAGTTACAGTTTTTTGGTCCAAATGATGTGCTACTCCTTCTGTGAATACTGGTTAGAATTACCATTTAAGTGGCTTTGACAGACTGAAAACAGAATCTGACAGAAATCCTACGAAGCTCACCAGTGACAAAAGCAGCCAGTACACAGTAATCCCATCCAACCACACAGACTGGAAACCAAAAGGCTGAAAAAAAGCTCTGCAGAAAAAGACCTGGAGATCCTTGGGAGGAAAGAGGAATGGAGTCAGCAGTGTGTCCCTGTGGCAATGAAGAGCACCAACATACTCCTGTCCAAGTAGGATTGTGGGCAACAGGTAAATGGATGTGATTAATTCCATCTGCTCCTCTTTTGTGAGACCACACTGAGTACTGTGCCTAGTTCTGAACTTCCCAAAATAAGCAAGAATTTAATGTACTGGAGTAAATCCAAGGTAGCTACTGTACTTTAGCATGCTGGGAAGAAGGAGAGAATGAGGGCACTGGGTATGATGACACTAATGATCTGGAGCTGTCCTGCAAAACAGGGCACTGCTGGGATAGCTCAGTATGAAGTGGGAAGAATTTCATTTTTGGCATCCAGCTGACTTGCTTGCTAAATATCTCACTTTCTGCATTCATAGCACAAACATCTTAGTGATGGAAGACAGAAAAAACAATGGAAACAAAATAGAGAGTAGAATTTCATCAGCCCAGTGCAAGTATTTGAACTGTGTTCAGTGGCTTTCAAAAGTGCAGACAGGACCAGTGATAAACTAGATTTTGGACAGTTGTAAAGTATCTGTTCTTGAACTTGAAAATAATTTCTCTTTTCAGATTAGATTTTTCCAAATTACTTTAAACCTAAAATTCAGACACTACATACACATCCTCATTCACACTCATGGTCAACTATGACAGTGGAAAACTGCTTTGATATTATACCTTCAGGAAACAAATCTTTTACAATTGTATCAGAATTATAGTAATTGGAAGTTTCCTCTGTATCAGGTATTCATAGAATTGAAATTTTTCAATGCCTAATTACAGCTACTCATTGGAAGCATTAGTTCTCCCCCCACAGAGGGGCAGTACCTCCCTCATTCCTTAGGGAAGACAACTTCCCCTGCTATTTCCTGTAAGAAACAGGATTTCTACATGGACAAAGGAGGGGTGTCCCACATGGCATGCCACATGGAGGTAAAGAGAAATCACACTGAACTCCCAGAAGGACCTGGAACCATGATCCAATCCAGACAGATCTAGATTACCATAGTGTTTTCGGAGGTACTTTATTACAGATAGTGTTAAAGAAGTTCTGTTTCTCCAGTTTACCACAAGATGGAGGTGCTGTCACTCAGAATCACTTATTAAGGAATGGGGAAAATGGTGGGTATTGTTCAACGGGCACTGTAAAATTTTATGGATGTATTTAAGAAAGTAATAAAAAATAATGATATGCAACTGTGACATATTATTAATTTATTTTAAGCTGGCTGTAGAATGACATAGCCAACCATCTTTGAACCAGTTTTATTTCAAAATGCAGCAGCTTCACATTTGCATTTGAATTACTGAGAGCTGCAGATATTGTTTTGAATCACATTATCTGTTGGAAGTGGAGATGTCTGATAATTTTCTACAAAAGCATGCAAAGTGATGGCTGTCAAAGTCAGATTGGTGCCACCTTCTTGGATATAATATCCTGCT
The DNA here is from genome assembly GCF_022539315.1 of Serinus canaria. Classification (NCBI taxonomy): domain Eukaryota; kingdom Metazoa; phylum Chordata; class Aves; order Passeriformes; family Fringillidae; genus Serinus; species Serinus canaria. Next base: position 22,019,355 of record NC_066315.1, on the reverse strand, counting down.
ATGATCTTTCCCTATATTAAACCTTCTGGAACTTATTGCCAACAAAATTAAGTATGTTTTCATCTGTAACAAAAACAGGTCTGGTTGCTCTCAGAGTCATTCACCCTGACTTCCATCAGAAAGCACAGGAGGATATTTGCCACCAAAAGGCTTTAAAATTGCTTATTAAGTCATGTTTATATTATTCACATTTTTGATGCTGAAGCATACATAAATAAGGGAGACAAATAAAAGCCCTCATTTGGGCTTTTTGCATGAGCCTAGCAGACCATGGACATGAGCTCTTCTTGTCAGCCAAAACCTCAAAAGCTTTATCCCTTGAGTCTCCATGGATAGTTTCTTATCCTATGCTTTCTTCTTTTATTTAAAACTTCAAAGGAAAAAGGTTAATATTTTTTCCTGCAGCTTCAGTTTTTGCCTCACATCTTTTCTACTGATTATTTTGCAGTTTTGAGGAGAATTTGAAACATAAGCGAAATTACATAAGTAAGGTCTACCTTACTTTACAATAGGACAGGCATGGAAACAATCAGAAAGAAGAGGCTATGAAGAAAGACCTCGATACTTTTGATGTTCAGTGCTGCTATGTTTTCATTGAACAAGTTTGATAATACAGAGAAATGAAAATCACTTTGGATGTTAAAGCCATGGACAAACCATGTCTAGGACCCACTCTGCAAATGCTGACTTCATCTGCTCATTGCTCCTTTGCTGCTTGGAGCCACCATCTAGTGGCTGCATGGTTTGTGTGACCACAGTTTACTTGGGTTTATTTATTCATTTATTTACTTATTTAAACAGATCCCAGGATTTGAAAACACATAGAAAGGTCCCTAATGTAAAAGAGAAGCCAGAGGAACAGTAAGAAGTGTGAGGAGGAACCGGGTCATGGTTGTAGATAGTATCTCAAGACAGAACAGCTGCTCCATCTCTTCACTAGTGAGGGTGATTTAAATTTGAAATTATTAACATACAAAAGTTAATTGCATATGAAATTATGGATGCTGTTTTTCTGTACTATAAATACAGGTAAACAAGTATAAATTTAATATCCTATTTCATAAATCATTATAGAGCTGTTGTAGGATCCACATAAGCTTTAATTTTCAATTAGTTCTTTAAAATGTGAGGTAAATTGTCAGATGTATAGCTGACAAAAGTGATGTTTAGGGAATAAAAGGAAATAACAGCCTCTCAGAGGTTTCAGCTGTAATACTCATAGTATTCAAATACCAGATTGTTGGTGAGCAAGCTTATGACTTAAATCATACCACAAATACTTTCATTTCATAATTTCTCCTAATTCCAAAAAGTTCCGGAAAATAAACTAAATTCAGAAAGATTAACTGCGTTTCTAAATAAAAATCTGCATAGCTCATTGCTGTCAGAACAAAATATTTTAAAGTAAAATGTGTCCTGCCTGAGCATGGGGGTTGAAGAAAATATCCAGAGGTCACTTGCAGCCCTAACTGTCCTGTGATTCTGTGTTCTGATATATTGAATAATTTTTCAGTCTATAAATACTAGTAAAATAACTTAGTCAAGCAGAATCTGTATTTATGAATTTTTAAAATATTTCCAAAAATAACCAAACTGAGCCAGAGAAGTTGATAAGTGCTTACAGTCTCTAGACTTACAAACCATAGTTAACAGCAAAAGGAGCATATATTGAAAATACATCAACATTATAGGCTATGTAATGTGTAATTATAAGAGACATTCTTCATAATAGCTGATTTTTAGGCACTACATTTTCAACATTGCTTCTTATTTTTAAGAAAGTTGGCAGAGATCTTTTTATGTTGTTTAGAAGAAAGCACAAACCTAACACTGATTTTTGATGGGCAGATGTTTGCTGTAGTTCCTTATCTGAAACTACTGGCATATAAATGTATTTATAGTAGCAAAAAAGGACATGTTTTGTGTCAAAAGACATCTGTGGCAAAGACAAAGATAGCTCTTGTTCAGGTGGTGAATAAAGCCTCTGTGTCTCCTCAAAATTCTTCTTGGGATACATTGATGGGCTTAACCACTGAAATGTTGAAGAGGCTCAAGAAGACCACTCATGCAGCAGCAAGACCTGAAAAAAGTGAGTCCTTTTGTGTTCTGCAATTGAATGGTTAACAAAAATACATGTGTTTAATTACAGACATGGCAAATAGTTCATTAATCCAGTCACTTGAGAATTATAAATTGCTAGAGCGTAAGCATGGGCACAGGTATATAGTTGAGAATAAGACTACTATGGTTTTGATTGTTCCCATTAATTAGATACCATGTGTTCTTTACAACGAGATTTTAATTCATTCTAAATTGAGGGTTAGTTCTGAATTGAGGGTTTTATTAAATAAATTCTCCTGATAAAGATAAAATGCTATACAATTAGGGGAAGACAAGATCTTCAGATTTATTTATATCCTACCTAATGCAAATGCAAAGGTTCTTCTATTCCACATAAATATGCAATCACTTCCTTGAAACTTGCTAAGCTGTCTGCATCAGCAGTTTCTCATGAGTTATACAACTTGCTTGTCTGTGAAAAAAAAATGCACAACCTCCCCTTCACTTTCAAATAAAATCCCACACTAATATAAATTTGCAGCTCCTGGCAGCCATAGGTGAGCATCAAACAACACAAGGTACATAATTACAGTTTTTGATGCTTGAAGAAGTCAGCTAAATCTTAATGTTCTTTCCCGTTTTTATTCAGTTTTCAACAGAAGTTCCTATAAACCTAATCCTAAAAGGGCTTAAGGAAGAATGAATCAACATTGGTCCATTTTTAGGAAAGTGAAAAATACAGGGTATGGTATTGAAGCTGTGGCCTTCCTATAAATTAATTTTCTTTAATTGTGAATTAAACAAAATATTTCATTTCTTCGGGGAAGTTTTATCTTTTCAAAAATACTTTTTTCCAAAGCAAAAGAAGTCTTTAATTTTGTCTTTTTTGGGGGAGAATGAGGGGGCACAGTGGAATGGGAGGGGAGGTCACATTTCAGTAACGTGTATTACACTTTTTTTTTTTAAATATACATAACCTTTCTGCTGAAAAAATACTTGTGATGTTCCACACAAATTTTTGTCCTGTGTTGCCCAGCTCAAGTTATTTCACCAGCTGTAATCCAAAATGGAATTATAGATCCTGTAGATTTCTTTTATTGATTTCTTTTTTATTACTGCTACATATTTATTGTAACTTGACACACAGTTTAAAATATCATGCCGCTAATATTTTTCTTAGTTTTTAAAGGTCAAGAGATTTCTGTCTTCATCTAGAGATAGCTTAAAAGTCTTTTCTTTACCACATCTCTAAAAGAATAAGATTTAGGTATCATCCTTTTATTCTGATGCATCTCTGAAAAAGATATGGCATGCCTCTTGCATTTTACTTAACTGGGATAAGAAAGATTTGGTAGCTTTGTCTGAATTATTTTTTGGTTACAATAAAAAATATAACTTAGAATTAATTTGGGAATAGAGTCAACATGAGACCAGCTTTTTTTTTTTTCAGAAAATTCTGTTCATTCCTATAAAATAAATAAAAGTATCAGTGTAAAGTAAACATGGGAGATAATTCAAGAATGATTTTGACTTAGTAAACTCTTTGAAAGTTTGTTGCTTAGAATTCTGTGTCTGAAATCCAGAGACTGATGTTAAAGTTACTGATTGAAGGAGGAAGATGTGATCTAAAGGGCATGAGGTTATAGAGGAATAATACAGAAAACATCTTGAGACTTTTTTGTCCCAGAGCTACAGCTGAGAGCAGCCAGAAAAGCAGTGCACACACCTGTGGCTCTACCCCTGTGGAAACCTGGATATGTTGCACACACACAGTCCAAGGGAAGGTGCCAAGGCCTCCTGAGCTCACCTACTGCAAATAAAGGAATCTCAAGACACTCTTTGAAGACCACTTGTTGCAAACTTAAATACAGTTAGCATTTACGGAACTGATTTGACAATATGCTACATGCCATTCCAAAACCAAAGAGCATGATTGGTTTTGAGGCTTATATAACTTTAGTGTTAGTTAAAGAAATTTTTCAGTGCAAAGCCAACTGTGTATTGCTACAGTTTTGCTTTGGCACAGGCACTAAGCCTTAATGCAATTATCAAGATGATCAAAGCCCTTGTGATGATGCCAATGTGTTAGGCAGCTCAACAGCTGTTTGATTGTGCAGGTTAGATCTCTGCTGTACTCACATTGACAGTAAAGTATCATTATGTGGTGGGAACTGATTTATTTACACTTTATGATGAGCTTTTAAATTAGGTGGTTATTCACAGTATGCAGGAGTATTTTGTATTTTGAGGGTTTAAATAGCAGTGTGCTAATAAAGATGAGAGCTGTAGACAGTGGTGGTGTTTGTTTCCTGAAATGGAAGTTCTGTTGTAGCAATAGTTCTGTCTTATTGAATTACAAGATATCATCCTGATTTAAATTAAGGAACTGTGTCAGGAAGTCTTCTGCCTGAAGAAGTCATGCAATATTAGTAGTGCCACAGGACGGTTTTTTAATTTGTGGGTTACATCACTGGTGGTTTCAGCTGGGGTAGAGTTAATTTTGTTCATGCTGGCTGTCATGGGGCTGTGTTTTGATTTGTGCTGAACACAGGGTTGATAATACTGAGATTTTTTTTGTTGTTGTTGAGCAGAGGTTACACAGGGCCAAGGCCTTTTCTGCTTTTCATACTGCCCCAAAGGCAATGGAGCTGGGAGTGCATGGGAGGCTGGGAGGGGGCACAGCTGGGACAGGTGACCCAAAGTGACCAAAGGGGTATTCCAGACCAGGCGGTGTCATGCTCAGTATATATAAAGTGGGAGGGAAGAAGGAGGAATGGGGGCAGGTTTGGAGTGATGTGGTGTTTGCCTTCCCAAGTAACTGTTGCACTTGATGGGGCTGTGTCCTCCTGTGGATGGCTGAACATCTGCCTGCCCATGGGAAAGAGTGACTGAACTTCTTGGTTTGCTTTGCTTGTGTGGGCAGCTCTTGCTTTCCCTATTAAACTGTCTTTATGCCAACATATTTTTCTACCATTTACTCTTCCAAATCTCTCCCCAGTCTCACTGGTGGGGGAGTCAGCCAGTGGCTGCCTGGAGCTTGGCTGCTGGTTGGGGTTAAACCACAATATCCTATAACTGTGGCAGGACTTCAGATTGCCTTTTTTTTTTCCAAAGTAGATTGTCTGAGTTTCTATACATATTCAAGCAGCGTTGGAAAATATATGTTTTTATAAAATGAACAAGTCTCAAAGGTAACCAATAATTTTTCAGTCTTTCCTCAATTCTGTCGGGTAAAAAATTATGAATATGAATATTAATGAGATTAAAGTGACTCCTGTATATGCTTTGCAAAACTGGAAAATCAAGAGCAGAAACCCTGTCTGTGTCACTCCTCCTACAGAAAAGAAATTACATTAAAGAGAGAATCTCCCAAATAAAGAAATAACAGGGAAATGGCCAGCACTGAAGAAGAACTGAATTTCCTGCTTAAAACAGTGTTCAATTTAACCAAAGCCCCTGATTAGTTGTCCTGAAGTGCTGTGTTGGGTAATCATTGGCACCTTTTGTTAGAAATACACAGGTACTGAACTGATGCCTTGTAGTAAATATAGTCAATTATGAATTTCCATTCACATTACATTGCCTCATGGGATAAGCATAAGAGATGGAAAACTGGCAAGTAAAGGCACAGAGGAGGCAACCACAGTATTCTTCAGTTTTAAAATGGCAATATTGGCAGAAATTGGGGAAATGCTGTTTTTAACTGGAGAACAAGTAGTTTACCTAACCAGTACTTTGAAAACAGAAGGACCTTGAAAATTTGAGTTTTGTGGACTGGGTAGCGGAATCTTCTGTAACCATGGTAAGAAATAGTATGGATTTGCACATATCTTGGAGAACCAGCTGAGGTTTGGAAATTATTTTTTGCCTCTCTCACTCAAATCCCATCTGTATTTGCCTGTTCACTTGCATAAACAGAAATAAGATAAGAGTTTGTAGGCAGTAACTACCTCTCCCCTCGCATCTGGCAATTTGCAAAGGTACACATTAGACACAACCTTGAGAGAATATATTTAAATGGTTTTTAAGGAGGTTTTTTTTTTTTCCTTTTTCTGTTTTGAGCGTAAAGGAAAAAGGATCAGGAGAAAGAATATGGTATGTAATTACATTTAATAAAATAAGAGAATTGTTTGCTAACAGCTTGTTAACAGTTTGCTAACTGCATTAGGCTTCTTTCTGCAGCCCCAGACAGCAGCAAATCTAGGTTAGGTATTGTCTCCAGCCAAAAGCTTTGGACAGATACAGATGGCTCCTATAGGACGCTGATGGCATGCACCTGTTCCAGAAAGCTGTTCCAGGTGCTCTGGGGTGAGTGGGATAAATTAGGAAGCAGAGCCATGGCTCTATCAAGGGTTGCCTCATGTGTACTCCAGCTACATAGATGTAGAACATGAGGGTGGTTTGCAGAGAGCCCAGACCCATCAGCTAGTAGCAAAACAGCTGTACAAAAAGTAGTGTGTACTTCCAGGGTAGGGTCACTCACAGATTTCTTGGCTCATATATAGTGATGCATGCTATTGACACCTGCCACAGTTACGTTTTAGCTGAAAAATATTTCATTTCCCACGGTAAGTTTTGTTTTTTGTCTTGGGGATATTGAGGCAAAATTAACAGCAAAATTAACTGTGAAAATCACAATTCTACCCTGACAAATAATCTTCACAAAAGGCTGGGACTGGAAATAGCATTTTGCTGAGACTACGTGCTCAGAAAACTGTTAAGAATCTGGGGCAGGAGTCATTGCTAAACATTTAACTTAAGCAAGAGATTTCTTAGATTTCTTGCTTTTACCTCAGAAAGATTTCTTCTGCATTCTAGTAAATATATATTTAGCAACAGCATCTGCCACATCAAGATACATTTTTACATGTTTACAGTATTTTTAACATTGGAATTTTAATGCAGTGCTGTCTGATTGCATACTACTGCACCATATTAAAAGAAAACTAAACCAAAACAAACAAAAAAACTAATTAAAAATTTAAGCTATCCATCCTTAGTAATTATCATATATGTCAGCAAAAAGATCACCAGCCCCATAATAATTCACCCCACATTTCCCTTTAGTGACTTGAAGTGTTTGGAAAGGGATCATTCTGCAATAAATGTCAAACCCGTGTTTTATCTAAATATTTCAACATACTCTACTGACAAAATTTAGTTAGGGATAATTTATAGTCTTCAGTAGCCAAAGTAATCTATGGGTTCTTTTAAATCGCCTTTGTTTCTGAAATAAACTCAGTTGGCTGTGAAGCATGAAGCAGAATTTTAAGCAATATTTCATAAATCTCTTGCTGAAGATTAAAGCAATCTTTAATTTACAAATGCTGTAACCAGCTCTGTATGTTTACTTTGCAGAGCTTTGAAAATTCAAGCATCTCTCGTGCCTCTAACCAGAGCTTCTCAAAACCTCGCAGAAGAACAGCCAGGTCCAGAAAATCTCAGTGTGGCTTCTCTAAGTCACCACTTGCTGGTGTTTTTCAGTGCAGCTAAATGCAATAACATGCAGCCTATGAACCCAGGAAAGGGAACACCGACATCTTCATCCTACCCTTAACTGGAAGCTGGAAACTGTCCCATGTTCCATACAGATTGACTGAAGGTAAATATGGACCGCTCCAATCATCAGCCCAGCCTTTCTCATTCACCCCCCAAACACCCAGCTCACCCAGCTCTCACAATGGCCATGGTCTTCCCTCTACCTTTCTTTTTGTCTTGCTCATGTCCAGTGAGAACTTTGGCAGTAAGGCCATTTTTTTCTTGCTGAACTTTAGCTCTTGGTTTCCCACTACTGTTCCACCCCCCTGCTCAGACAGAAGTTAAATCCTCCTTCCCCATACCCTCAAGGATTATCAATACCTTGTTTATGTATCATATGGATGAGAAGCATTGTAATGATGTTGACTTCTAAGAAGAGATGTTCTCAGTGAAACAGCAGGCAACTACTTTCAGTTTAGTGTTGATGTAAAGCAATTTAAAGAAAACAAGAAAATCCATGTATTTAAATGGAAGAAAATACTTTTGACTGTAATGTGCTTCCAAGTAGACATTTTAATAAAGCAAGTGCTAGGCTGACAAGTTGATTTAAACAGTGTTTACAAACCCAGGCTAAGCAGTTCATTGGCTGTGAATCTTTTCCAGCATATAATTACCTACCCTATGTAGATTACCAGTTTCATCATTCTGTTTCGCATTGCTGGAACAGCCTTTGCCATTAGTCTACGTAATATTCTGGGATGTCTTTCAGTAGTTTAACCCTTGCATTTTGATAGAAGAGTTAATTTTTTTTTTCCTTTGTTTCAGACAAAGGAAAAAAGAATAAAGGAGAATGATTCATTCATCATTCACTTACAAGGTGAATTGAAGAAAAACTCCGTCTGCACAAAGATTGTATGTGTCATAACTACTGAACACAAAGGTTTCTGTTGCTTCAATGCCTCCTAAATCTTCTTCTGAATTTAACCTAAAAAGTCCAAATGAACCTTTTCAATATTTCTTCTGCCTCTGTTTTTCTTCTCTTCCCAAAATATTTACTGAAATTTTGTGCTTAACTTTGCAGTTCAATAAACTTTGCATCCAAAGAGAAAATACTCTGCCCACCTGCATTTCCAAAACAGACTTTTTTGGTTTTATGTTACCACTTACACCACCATCGCAATTCCCTGTATTTTCCAGGGAAATAGCTCACAGAATGCATCCCTTAGTCTTTTGTCTAAATTTGGTCACAGTGCATAGGAAAATAACTTTATTTAGATTAAGTTGCTGGTATGCCAAGATCATTGCCATTCAGTGTGATCTCATTGTTTTCTTGCAGTTTCTCCTGTGTGACTGTGTTAATGGAAATAGAAGGAACTTCAGAGCAAGAACTCTTATTTATTCTGTGCTTGTACATCACCTCACATCATGTGACACACTCATGAATAGACAATAAAATAAACAATAAAATAGAAAATAAAATAAACAGCTATACTGAGTTTGACAGATGATATTAAGTCATCATGCGCTGCACTTACCTTAATTACTGAAAGCCACTGAATAGATCTAACAGTTCTGTGAAATAGGTTATAAGTTTATTAAAGTTCAAACATAATTGCCAATATTTGTTCACAAGAGTATTGTCTTGTTACGTGGGAGAATAGACCAACTCCCCAGTCTCACTACAACCTCCTTTGAGACAGCTGTGGAGAGAGGTAAGGTTTTTCTGAACCTCCTTTTCTCCAGGCTAAACAATCCCAGTACCCTCAACTGTTACTCATAGGTCTTGTGCTCCAGACCCTTCACCAGCTTTGTTGCCCTTCTCTGGACACGCTCCAACACCTCAATGTTCTTCCTGAACTGAGCCCAGAGCTGAATGCACTACGTGAGGTGCAGCCTCACCACTGCCAACTACAGTGGGACAGTCACTGCCCTGCTCCTGCTGGCTGCACTATTGCTGATACAGGCCAGGATGCCACTGGCCTGCTCGGCCACCTAAGCACACACTGGGTCATGTTCAGCTGCTGTCAACCTGCATTCCCAGGTCCTTCTCCACTGGGCCAATTTCCAGTCGTTCTGCCCTATCCCATAGTGCTGCCTGGGATTATTGTGGCCAAAGTGTAGGACCTGGCAGAGGGTCTTGTTGAACCTCATGTCCTTGATCTTGCCACTTTTATCCAGCCTGTCTAGGTCCCTCTGCAGAGACCTCCTACCCACCAGCAGATCCACACTCCCATCCAGCTTGGTGTCATCTGCTCACTGACTGATGGTGCCCTTGATCCCCTCATCTGGATAATAAAACAAAATACGAATAGCCCTGGTACTGAGCCCTGGGGAGAGCCACTAGTGACCAGTCATGAACGGGATGTAACATCTTTTACCACCACTCTCTGGGTCCATGCATCCAGACAGCTTTTACCCAGTGAACAAAACTCCTACCCATGTCAGAAGGAGCTAGTTTTTCCAGGAGAATACTGTGGGAAGTGGTGGTAAATGCTTTACTGAAATTCAGGTAGACACAGCCTTCCCCTGATCCACAGGTTTGTTGTCATATAAGGAGATCAGGTTTGTCAAGCAGGATCTGACTTTCAGAAACCCGTGCTGGCTGAGCCAGATTCCCTGGTGTCCTGCATGTGCTAGATGATGGCACTCAAGATGATCCTGCTCCATGACCTTCCCCAGCAGCAAGGTCAAGCAGAGAGGCCTAGAGTTCCCTGAATACTCCTTCTGGCCCCTCTTCCACACACTTCCAGACTGTCTTCCTAGACTGTCTCTCTCAGCAGTATTGTATTTCCAGCAGACATCTCTAAGTCCCCATCAGAAAAAAAGGGTAGCAATTGTGAAACTTTTCTCAGCTGCTTACAGAATATTTTGTCTGCCTCTTCATCCTTGTTGTGTGGTCCACGCATTACTTCCATAAGCATAGATTAGTGATAATAACTGCACTGTAGTGTCTTAATGGGCAGAATTGTCCATGTGGAAGTGAAGGCTGGGTTTCTACAATGCTGGCCTATGACTCATATAAGACTTCCTTGTTTAAAGCTCCATGGATTTTAATTTCCAACGTTCACATCTTTTAAGGTAATCAATGACCTCATCATTGTGGATGTTAGTGAAACGTTGAAATCCTTTCTACAATACCAAACTTTGATGATGTTGAAGAATTCTCATCTTCTGTCTTCAAGTTGCACAAATAATGTCAATAACATGGGAAAACTGTTTCTGTTTATGGTATCCTGCCTTCAGCTTGCATAATTTAACAGTAGCTAAAAAATAAAATAGATTGGGTGGACTAAATCCCCGGTGAGCCAGGCTCTGTGAAGATCTGCCTTTTGATACTGCCAGTTAAATGGCTGGGGAAGAAGATGTGGATGATAGCAGCTATAATGTAGTTACAGCTTTCTGTCAATCCTTGTTCAATGGAAAAGTCTCATGGAACAAAGGAGCTCAGAGAAGGGAGTTCAAAATTATCTTTATCTGGAGGGAAATAGAAATTAACTATCACCACAACCAATTAAGTAATTGTCTGCCAAAAAGCACTGATGTATGATGTCACATAGCGGAGGTAAGTGGCAGAACCTAACAGCATCTGAAGATGATTTCACTAATTATACCTACATTAGAAAAATTTTACATTCTCACACTCAAAGATATAGGAAACTTAATTTAAAACTTTCTGAAACTACCTGGTTATAATAGAACTACTAATGCAACCTTCAATTTGCTTAGCACTTATTGTAATATTTTAAGCAGGTAGTTTTCAGAGTATAAAAATTATGTATCAAGCCTTTAAAGTGCCAAATTAAAATTTACATGACAGATATTCACTGGGGTGGTTTGTTTATTTTTAATTTTCTATTCATATGGAGCTCTGTTGTTTAAAAAGTAAAATTCCAGGGCCGTTTCCTTTGTTATAGGAGCTAGAAAATAGCAATTTAATTTTTAACAAGTGAAAAAACCTTGTTCTGCTAGTTTGAGGTAGAATAATGGTCCTGTCAGAGAAAGAATATCCAAGCATGGACAATACACAATATACTAAAAATACACCTCATCATTATTGTAAGTATCAGAAAACAGATTGTTTCAAAAATGAGCATGAGTTAAACATTGTCTCCTTCATTGCTTTAAGCATTTTAGGCAGTACCTTCCCAGATTAAATTCTATGAGATAATTACAGGGCACAAAAAGACCTTTTCACAAATTCACTGGGGTTTTTTAAAGTAATTTATTCATGAAAACTGCTGCAGATGAAAAAACGAACATCTCAAAGGCGACGCTGTTATAAAAGACAGCATTGTGACTCAGCACACTGTGAAACAAGCTCTAATTCCTGGCCACATATTCTCTTTCCTTCTCAAAGCAGGTTGCACCTTTACAAATGGCAAGACCAAGAGAAGAAATCTAAGCACAAGAAGATGTCAGAAAATTGCCTTATCACCAGTGGGAGAGTGCAATGAATCATCAGCTAACCCAATTCTAAACCCTTTTATATTATTTTTTCTCAAGTATATATAGATATCTATATATTTAATTCTGAATTGTTTAAAAAAACCCTGATGTTGTCAGTTAAAACCAGAGCTATGCCTTAAGCCACTGTGTTCACTTTCTTCATTGACTTAGAATATGAAAGCAATGACAGCTAAAAGAAAGGTGATTGTCTTATAGCTTATAAGGTAGGACAGTGTGAGTAAAAAATTTGGTTCAGTTCTTTACTCGTATGAGTCAGTTCAGATCTTAGGCCTTTTTGGCATTTGATACCTCTAGAGATCTTCATTAATCCCTTGCTAAGTTACAAATCCTATGTACTGATAATGTGTTGCTAAGACTTCATAGCTTCTAGGCACTGGATCCCAGGAGTCAGCTGTAGTCACAGATGTGTTTTTGAGGTCTGCTATATGTTTAGAAATCCTGGAGTTTGAAGTTACCTCCTTGAAAACAAATAAGTGCCTATTATATGCTAGGTGGGCAGATGAATCGACTAAAGCACAAAAACTAAGTAAAATAAAAATACTCCAAATGAATCAAGATGAAGTACTTTGAATGAAGGGATAAACTGCAAAATGCAAAGAACATTCAAACTGTTATTTCATAAATCACCTATGAAGGCTGTTAAAAGTTGAATATGATTTGGTGAAATGGTTTAGGTTGAAGTAAATGGCGCAGCACTATTATTAAAAAATCTAAAATGATCATTTATGTGTCAAAAGGATGACTAGCAAGGGGAAAGGCAATTTTACAAGTAAAAGATTTGTTGCATGCTGACTCTTTACAAACTTATCTAAAGCAATTATTGTACAAAAAGCCTGAGAATGTGCAAATGTACAAAGAGTATTTTAGGAGCATTTTGCAGTATTTGTAATAAATATGACCTTGGTACATTACAGTACAGGTTGATGCACTAAAAATACCACTCTTGCCTAGAACAGTCACAACCACATACAGCGGAAGAAACAGATATACCTGGTGATGTGATGAGTCCAACTATGTATTCTAGCAATATACAGATTATAATTAAAGACTAAGTTTACTACAATATAGGGAAAGGCAAAGCAAGGTTACCATTCCAAAATCTGCTCAGCTGCAGCAGTGTACACTGCTATTAGAGCAATACCCAGCACTTGCTTAGAGATTGAACAAAAATGGCCTTACTTGCTCTGATCAAAGATTCACCTCAGTGCGTCCTGTCTCTGACAGTGGCTGATAATGAATGATCAGAGAATAAAAAGAGAGGAAGAGTATAACAATATTTCCCCTTGTAATCCTCCAACCCTACATATCTGTGATTTAGGGATTTCTTAAGGCACTAGTAGTATCTTTGCACTTCACAGCTCCTGAGGTTTCACACTCTCACAAAATTATTTCTTCACCTCCGTGGGCTTGCCTACATGCTTGGAAAACAGAAGTGTGAACAAGAAAATAAGGAGCTGTTTCTCCCCTGAGTTTTCTGTAGGAACATGATCTTGTAAAACATATTACAAAGTGGGGTTTGCCAGATTAGTGTTAGCATGGATTCCCACACCCCAGGCTGCAGGATGATGTGGGCCAGGGCTGGTGCTCACACCTGCAGAGGGGTGGTCTCTTAAAGTCACTCAGGACGTGGTCACGTGAGTGGAGGGGAATCAGCCTCTTAAAGAATTTGTGGATTTTCAGGTTTACCCTTGCAAACGGTGCTTTAAAAAATAAAAAAATAATCCTAGACCACGAATGTGCCGTGTTCTATTTAAATTTAAACTCGTGTGAGATTTGGGCCAAGGACAACCTATGAGAACAGATAAAACTATGCAGTGAAAAAGTGCAGGACATTAATTAAAACCAGAAAAAATGTTACCCAAGTGTTAGTATTAATAGGTATTAGCTGTACATGTGAGGAGCAAGTTCTATGCTTTTTTAACTAGCTTAAAATACTGATTTCTTATTCTTATTTTTTCTCACTTTAACATTGTACCGAGTTTCTTTTCATATGAATTTCAAATAGTGTCTTGAATGTCTTAGCTTCACATTTTAAGTTCTCTGACTTCCTCAACTGTTTAGTAAACAGCAACATTCTTCTCATTCTTTTGTACAAAGTTTGAAGTTTGTAAAATAACCACTTTTTCTGGGGTATGTCAAAAAGAAAGTAATTTCTTCTATATAGTACCAAAATAACATTAAAGTAATAGATAACACAGTATTTATCTTCTCTGAGATTCAGCAAAACACTCGAGCTAATCCCCATCCACTTTAAAATAACAAAACAAAGAAAAAAGCACAACGAAAATACCAAACAAAGGGAGAAGATGCCTATCTCAGATCTGAGGTATTCTAACATAATTAACACTTACATGGAATCTCAGAAGAATTAAGTGATCAATTCGCCAGGAATCTAGCCAGCCAAATCCAGAGAGGTCTGTCCTGTCAGAGATGCCCTTTGCAGCATGCCCAAGAAGGTCGCCAAATTCAGCATGCTTTGGAACAAGCTGGGGAAGAGCTCGTTCCAGAGTCTGAAGCCATCTCCAATGGTGCCCTGCCAGTCACCTTTAAAAAAATAACAGAGGGATCCAGCTACAGTGGTCCTGCTGACTGCAGCTGCTGCTGTCTGCCCTGGAGAAAGAGGTGATTCCTCATTCATTCCCACTGATTTCTGAAAACCACAGGGTCACACCATGAATTTATTTAGAATTCGCGTTTCCAAACACAAATTAAAGTGCTGACAAACATCAACTGAGCTGCTAAAAACATTTAGTAAAATTATATTTAACAGTTTAAAAGAGACCTCCCTTTTTGATTACTATTTTCATTAAGATCATTCAATCTACCTGCATGCACTAGAGCAGACAAATTCATTCTGCTCATGCAGAAGTGTGATTAGGCAATGTCTTCTGTCTATTTATAAATATAAAGGCTCTATAAGATTAATGAAGTTAAATGCATGGTGTTTTATGGTTTTATTTTTCTGGAAGTTTGCATTTAAATATCAAGGAGTCCTCCAAGCTGAACTAAAAACTTGCAACTACAAATGTCTTCAAATTTAATTTTGAATCCAAGCCTTGGCTCAGAAAAGCACTTGAGCATTTGCCCAAGTCCCACTGACACTGAGATAAAAAAAAATCTACTAAGAAAAGCAAACTTTCATCTTTTGCTATCTAGAAGGAGCTTCCACACCAAATGAGCAGTCCTTAACTGTTGATTTTAAGCTTTGACCTTTGCACACGGTGATGGAAAAAGGAACTGTAATTGTGCTGGTACCAGGGAGACTGATGTGCAGAAAGAAAGAGGAGCCTGGAGCCCTGTGGCAGACTGAAGGGAGAATGATGAGGGTGTTGTTGTTTGCCAACATCTGGGCACCATCCAGCTGTTTGCTGCTAGATACTGGGTATAAATAGAGAAAGCAAGACCAGTTGTTATTCACTACATCATAAATTACTACATTGCCCAAAGTGAAGATAAGATTAACCGTGTTAGCCTTCTTCATTGCGCTGCCTTATCTCCTCCTGCCAGTGGAAAGCAAGGGCTGAAGTACAGCACTTAGACCTTTAATTACAACATTCCTTTTGGTGAGCAATAAAAACTTTCCTTTTCCAAAGGCAGCATTAGAATGAGGGATCTGTAGAAACCTTCGCAGCAGGAGTTCAGTAACAACCACTGTAACCAGTAGCATCTTGCTACATTTTCACACAATTTTAGCCTAAGTTAGTTGTTTTCTGGGGAAAAAGGACAAGTGAAAGGAGTTCTGAAAAAGAAGTAGTTGGAGATATTTCCATCACTATCAATTACAAAGCTTTTGTTCCTGCAGCACCTGTAACGTATGTGAAAAGTTTGCAGATGACTGCTGCAGTTTCCTGGTACAAACCACTAGCCAAATATCAAACCAAATACTATTTTAGCCAGAAACAAAGCCATGTCTACAACTACTGGAAATCAGGAGACAAAAAAAGCTGCTTATTTCCAGAACAGTGAGGCCTCCTAATCAGTTCTTCTGTTAGTATCCTCTCAGGTTTGATTTTGATGGGGTCTTTTTTCTTTTCTTTCTCTTCTTTTTTTCAGCTGGTTTGGTTTTTTGGGGGGAGTGGTTTAGAGTTTTTTTCTAGCATATTACATGTGCTGTTGTCTTGGGCTTACCAGGTAAGGCTTTGATAGCAGGGAGGCTGCAGGAGTAGTCTCTGTGAAAGAATGATAGCATCTGCCCGTATGCCAGAGAGAGCCTGCTCCAGCTGGGTCTAAGCTGGACCCACTGCTGGCCAAAACTGAGTGCATCAGCAATGTTGGTAGTGTCTCTGTGACTTATATTAGGAAATTAAAATATATGTAAATATTAGAATATTTAGGAAAGGGTAAAAAATGCTGCACAAGAGCAGCTGGGAGAGAGGAGTGAGAATATGTGAGAGAAAACACTCTGCAGGCACCAAGGTCAGTGCAGAAGGAGGTGCAGGAGGTGTTCCAGGCACTGGAGCAGAGATTCCCCTGCAGCCTGTGGTGAGCCAAGGCTGTGCTCCTGCAGCCCCTGAAGGTGCACACAGAGCAGAGATCCTCCTGCAGCTCAGGAAGGACCCAGTGCTGGAGCAGTGGATGTGCTCCAAAGGAAGATGGAGGTACCACTGGAACAGCGCTGCTGGCAGGATTTGGGACCTGTGACTGCCCACACTGCAGCAGTCTGTTCCTGAAGGACTACACCCCATGGAAAGTACCCAGGCTGGAGCAGTTCTTGGAGAAATGCAGAAACCCATTTTGGAGACATTTGCATATAACTGTAACAGGGAAAGAGTGTGAGAGGGAAGGAGTGGCAGAGACTGCAGCTTCTTTTTCCCATTCCTTTGCATTGCTTGGAAGTAGGAAACAGAAGAACTGGGAGTAAAAGTGAGCCTGGAAAGAAGGGAGTGATTACAGATTTTTTCTTATTTCTCATTATCCTACTCTGTTTAATTGACAAGAAATAAAATCAGTCTTCCTCAAGCTGAGTCTGTTTTGCCAATGATGGTACTTTCTAAGTGATCTCACTGTCCTTCTCTCTCCATTTTTTTTTTTTTTTTAAATTTTCTCCTCTGTCCTGTTGATGGAGGGGGGAGTGAGAGAGTGATTTGGTGGGCAACTGGCAGCCAGCCAAGGTCAAGCCACCACAACCATGAAGAAAACAAAAGAAGGATAATTATTATGATGAATTTTAATTACATATTTGAACACCCAGAGAAAAACAGGCCACATGCCAACACTTAAAACTTGAAGAATTTGTTAAGCAGCAGTCACTGACTAAATCAATGGAGTGGGTTGCTGTCTGTTAACCTAGGGCAGCATCCTACTTCTGTACTTCAGTAAGAAACAACATGAGTAATCAGATGAGCCATTAATCATATGCAGCAGGATGAATTATTAAGTTTAAGGGGCATGTTATATGCTAGGCAAATTCTGGTCAAACCACATGTCTCAGAAAATACCCAAAATGCAGAAACCCCAAAATAATTTAAGTGCATTGGTAGCATCATTGATTGTTTTCAGTTCCATCCTGTTTTGCTGCTTTGCCTTGTTGCTTTCCTGCGTCCTTAAGACTGTGGAGAAATCAGATCATTCATCAAAACCTTCCTTTTGTTTCTCAGATTGGCGGAGAAAAAGCTCTGAAGGGAACTCATTTTCAGGCAAAGAACAGACATCTGCATACCCTGATGACATTTGTGCCACTCCCTGTCAAACTATAATTTTTCTTTTCCTATCTTAATTGTCAGCAGGGACTAATTTCTGTTCTGGTGGTTTTCCTATTTCTTGTGGAGGTTGATGCTTTTTTCTTCAAGCTTTTGGCATATTTGAAATTTGCAAGGGGGACTTCCAAATTAATTTAAAAATTGTCTTGTTGGAAATCCCTGGGAATGTTCCTCTATTTGCCCAACAAAAGAGTTCAGATACAGCCATCACAAGGAGCACAAGGAAGAAAGGAAATATTTGGACATCCTGGGTAGCTAAATTCTAGCAGTAATCCAACAGACTCTGCAGAGCTGGTCCTCAAGCTCCCATTCACTTCTCACACTTCTCAGGTGGCTTTCATTGTTCCATCGTAAATAAATCTCTTTCCTAACCTGATCATCATGTTACATAAATGAAGGTTTTAAATTAAAAGAATAGTTCTACTAAAAATAACATATCCTGACCAAGTTGGTTCTTGATCCAAAATTATTTTCTATCCTTCTGCAGATTTTTAGCCAGGATGGAGCATCAGCAGGTGTATGATTAACGTCTCTCATCCATTATGGCAAAAATATGCATGCCCTTTAAAATTCTTTTCTGCATTGGATTTGCTGTTTAACAGAACATAGTCCACAAAATACAAGGCCAACAGCAAGTACAATGTCTTGAAAAATATAATGTATTCTACTCTTTCCTCAAAAGCAGTCACTCAAAATATATAAACGATATAATATTACTTTGTCAAAGGATGTTGAAACAGGAAAAGACACATTTTTGCATAGCTCACATGCAGAAATGTGGTGTATTAATTGTATTTATACACAGGTATGTCTGAACACACATTCTTACATATGCAAATAATGACAAGCTTCATTAGATTGTCTGCAATTGTCTAATATTCTGGAGTCTGAGTCTGGCAGCAGAGAGATTAAAACAGGATTGAGACAAAAATGGTGTTAAAGTACTGTCTTTTTCATACCTACACTTCAATTAACAATTGACATCTACACAGTATCACACTTCAGTGGCACAGTCATTAAATCAACAGTGCTCTAAGACCCTGTTTTTTACCTTTTACAAACATATAAGCATATAAATATAAAGAAATACAAATTCATAACTTGAAAGTGTTTTGCTGGCTTGGAGAACATGGGACTGAACAAAGTCAAAGAGCAGAAGCCAGGGACAAGGCTGTGAAAGGCAATGCTTTTTGGTGGGCCATCTCTCAGCCACCTGAATACACTATCAGATAAAAGTAACCAGCAGGATTTTACTTTGTCACGTCTAGGATTAAACCTACTAAATACACTTCCTTCTGAAAGCAGATATTACAGCTAAAACCTTTAAGAAAGTAGACTGCTTAAATATTTAATCTTCCATGTGTTTTGCATATAGCTATAGATGTAAGTTCTCCAAGTTCCAGTAAGAACTTTGTCAGTTTAATTAAAAAAAAAAAAACCAAAAAACTTTCTACTAAGCATGTTTACTTTAATAACACTTTTATCTATTTGGGGGCAGTCAGTTAAAGGAAGAAACTACATTTAATTTTTGATAGGGGTGAAAGGGGGAAAACTCAGTGCCACAATCACTATTTATAGCTTATTACCTATCACAAGTTACAGCCTGTTACTTCCATCATAATGTATTTGCAAAGATAAATCTCTATTTGACATTTTGTTTTAATAAAGACAGTAATAACAGATTCTAATAATGCAAATACAAATACTTAATATTTTATTTATATTATAAAATACTATAAAATCTATTCTGATTATCCCAAGTTTGAGTAATTTTACTCTATGTGCTTGTATATATTATATACATACATTAAAATGCAAACACACATATGTGTAAATATATGGATAGAATTGCAGAGTTTGAAATGAAAGGAACACATTCACTTGCTCAGTCCAGAACTTCAAAAAAAGAACCTAACAACCTAACAACTTCTGCTCTAATAGCCCAGTTGGTAACTTTTAGGA
Source organism: Serinus canaria (assembly GCF_022539315.1). Classification (NCBI taxonomy): domain Eukaryota; kingdom Metazoa; phylum Chordata; class Aves; order Passeriformes; family Fringillidae; genus Serinus; species Serinus canaria. Next base: position 21,999,688 of record NC_066315.1, on the reverse strand, counting down.
TACTGCAGCAGGGAGGGAGGTATTCTGTAAACATTTGATAAGCATGGCCTCTGAGAGACACTTAGAAGTGTTCTAAGTTGCAGTCTTTCACTTTGAAAAATGCCTCACATCTTAATGTTGAAGTCTGGATCCAGAGTCAAGTAAAACTTCCAGAAGTTGGGTGAATTTGTAGTTTCACAAGGAAATAAGGCACTCACCTGGCACATCAGGACCAGGAGACATTATTGTACATGATTTTGGTTCAGAATGAAATATTCACAATAGGAAAAAAAACCAATTCTTTTTACGCTGAATGGTTTTGAAGCAAATCACTATTCTTTGTCAAAGCCATGCATTGAATTAAAGATGGAAAAATCCATCAGAAACTACAGTAATCTTTACAAGAAATGACAGTAGATAAAAAAGTAACATAATTTTTACATGTGAAAGTTCCCTTCAAAATGTCTTCTGAAGAGTTAGGACTCCATGTTTTCTCTTGGAAAATTAATAGTATTTCTGGATGTATATAACTGATATTTTTATCTAAGACAGTTAAGACTAGAAAAGAATCTTTCCAGGGTACACTCAATCTTCCTATAATGTAGAGGAAAGTGTTCAATGCTAGAGTAGTTCAAAGGGTACTATACAAATCAGGGATCAACTTGGAATTAATAGAAGGAATGATTATCTGGCACAAAAGATTTTTAGAGATTTTGCTGCTTTCTGTTATGAGAATTTATGCCGATTTTTTGATGATGAACAAAGTATCACTTATGAAAACACACTTCAAACATTATAAGCAGTTGTGAAAACTCATGGAGCAAAAACTTAAGCTGGAACTTCTCCACATGGAAGAAATGCCTCCCAAAAGCTCCTTTTTAATATAATTTATCCCTTTTTAACCCCATACTTCTTCAAATGCCTATGTATTCCATTCCAGTACTTTTCACAAATGAAGATCTTTTCCCCCCTCAGATAAAAGCTGTAACTCTAAGGCCTCCTGGGAGTCTCGATGAGTTAAATTTATATTTGAAAGCAAAATTTATCCACACAACTTTCATTTACAATTAATTATTCCTTGATAATATGCAATGAAGACATGCAGATATTTTTATTTCATTCTAGTATTCCTGAAAGGAGCAAGAGAAAAGGCTTAAATCACTAAGTTGGAAATATACATGTATGGAAGCAAGAACCAATTATTTATATTCTACTTAAGAAACATTAAACCACTCATTCATCCTGAAAAAACAGACTAGTGCTTAAAGCAATAAACTACATTATAGGAAGGCATAGTTAAAACACCTCAGCCAGAAAGAAAAGAACTATTCAAGCTCTCCTCTCCCAAAAAGTCCTCAGGGCTCCCCACAGGGGAAACCATCAGCCATGCAAAGGAGTTGAATCACAAATTTGTGCTGATTAATTTTTCCACAGATTTGGCCTTTTAAACAAAAATTACTTCCAAAGTTAACTTCAAATTTCATTTAAAAAAAAAGAGTTCTGATGATACATTTTTTTAAGGACAAAGAAGGCTTAAATTTGATCCCATGCATTTTGACAGTATTCACTCTAGGCAAAAAATTTTTTTTCAGTATCCATGCCATGTTCCTCATGTATTCCAGTCCATATTCTGACCACCTCCTTGATTACTTCCAATACTTTGGCAGAATCTGTAAGGATAGTTTTGGCCTCCTGTGGTCATTTACACAGAACGTAATAAAATCGCAGTCCATTTTCTTGTAGTAACTAAATGACCCACATTTCTAGATTTTTAAATTTTCAATTGCATTTACGTTGATAGTATGTCCCTTCCATAAAGCTTTAAACTCTTCAATTTCTGTTCCACAAGATTTTGTTTCCCTTCCTGAAAGCAAGGGAAAAAATATCTGTGCCAAAGGGAAAACCATTAAAGGCATGGCATGCCATCAATTGGAGGGATATGTACAAAATCTTTTAAAAAAATGATCCCCAATATAACCCAAGAAAATAAAAGAGAAGGACTTACAAACATTCTAAAATAGAGATAAAAAAAAAGGAAATGAAATTCAACAGAAAAAGACAGGGAAAACAGGGAAATTTCATGAGAAAAAGGAAATGGAAAAACAGGAAATGATGTCAAGAGTATATAACCAAAAGTCACAAAAACTCACCTCACAGATGTTGCAAAAGCAGGGGAAAAATCAAGGGGGAAGAAACACCTTAGAGAGGAAGATTTGAGAGACATGATATGCATACTTAAAAAAAAAAAAAATCAAAACCACAAATCTCCACCAAAGTGAAAGACATCAGAAGCATGGCATGCCATCCACTGCAGGGACATGCTGCAAAGCATGCAAAAACTGATCCCTCTTGAAGACCAAAAATAATAAGAAGGATTTACAAAAAATATGGAATTGAGATACCATCAAGGGAAATTCAATTGGAGGAGAAAAAAAAATTTATGGACTAAAAGAAAATGGACCGAGATTACAGCAGGTGCATTACACCAATCCAAATCAGGCCCAAACTTAGCCCACAAATGATGCAAAAGCAGGGGAAAAATCAAGGAGGAAGAAACAACTTGAAAGGAAAAATATGAGGGACATGGCATGCATACCTAAATAAGAAAAAAAAATTTAAGAAAATTTGAAAAGCAAAATCTTCACCAAAGTGAATGCACTGAAAGGCATGGCATGCCACCCACTGCAGGGACATGCAGCAAAGCATGCCAAAACTAAACCCCTTGAAGGCCAAAAATAATAGGAAGGACATACAAACACTATGGAATTGAGATACCATCAGTGGAAATTAAATTGGAGGAGAAAAAAAAAAAATTTGGGAAATTTAGGGACTAGAAGAAAATGGACAGGGAATACAGCAGGTGCATTACACCAGAACAAATCAGGCCCAAACTAACCCCACAGATGATGCAAAAGCATGGGAAAAATCAAGGAGGAAGAAACAACTTGGAAGGAAAAATATGAGGGACATGGCATGCATACCTAAATAAGAAAAAAAAATTTAAGAAAATTTGAAAAGCAAAATCTTCACCAACTGAATGCACTGAAAGGCATGGCATGCCACCCACTGCAGGGACATGCAGCAAAGCATGCCAAAACTAAACCCCTTGAAGGCCAAAAATAATAGGAAGGACATACAAACACTATGGAATTGAGATACCATCAAAGGAAGTGAAATTGGAGGAGAAAAAAAAAAAAATTGGGGAAATTTAGGGACTAGAAGAAAATGGACAGGGATTACAGCAGGTGCATTACACCAATCCAAATCAGGCCCAAACTTAGCCCACAGATGTTGCAAAAGCAGGGGAAAAATCAAAGAGGAAGAAACAACTTGGAAGGAAAAATATGAGGGACATGGCATGCATACTTTAATTTTACAAAAACTATAAATAAAATTGAAAAGCAAAATCTTCACCAAAGTGAATGCACTGAAAGGCATGGCATGCCATCCACTACAGGGACATGCAGCAAAGCATGCCAAAACTAAACCCCTTGAAGGCCAAAAATAGTAAGAAGGAAATACAAACACTAGGGAATTGAGATACCATCAAAGGAAATGAAATTGGAGGAGAAAAAAAAAATTTGGGAAATTTAGGGACTAGAAGAAAATGGACAGGGATTACAGCAGGTGCATTACACCAGAACAAATCAGGCCCAAACTAACCCCAGAGATGTTGCAAAAGCAGGAGAAAAATCAAGGTGGAAGGCACAACTTGGAGAGAAAAATTATGAGGGACATGGCATGCATACTTAAATAAATAACAAAAAAAGAGGAAAAACTTTATCAAAGTGAAAACCATCAAAAGGCATGGCATGCCATCAGCTGCAGGGACATGCACCATCACCATTTGATTCCCATTGAAATCGCAAGATTTCGTTTCCCGTCCCAAAAGGAAATGAAATTTCCTTTTGGGACGGGAAACGAAATCTTGCGGAACACTAAAAGAAGTCTTACAAACAGTCTGGGAAGGAGATAAGATCAAATGAAATGCAGCTGAAAAAAAACCCTCAGAAACCCCAAAATCAGGACCTGGAGTGACTACTAAAAAGTGGTCTGGGAGGAAATGTGGAACAGTGCAAAGGACCAAATCAGACAAAAACTAACCCCACGGATGTGGGAAAAGCAGGAAAAAAATCATGGAGGAAGAAACAACTTGGATGGAAAAATATGAGGGACATGGCATCATTCTGCAAAGAATTCTGGAAAATCTTCACCAAATTGTGAAACATCAGAAGGCATGGCAAACCAGTAACTGCAGGGACATATGTCATGCATGCTAATATTTATCCCTTTTTCATTCCTGGAAACCCTACAGACAGATTAACATGCACTATGTTGTAGAGATACTATCAATGGAAATTCGATTGTTAAATTAATAAAAAGCAATATTGGGAAATTTAGTGACCGGTAGAAAAAGGGTCGGATTTACATCTGGTGCATTGGGATCAATTTTGACAGGCTTTGTTCTATTTCCCTGCACATGCTGGCATGCCATGCCTTTTGATGGCTTTGAGTTTGCTCAAGATTTTTTTTTTTTTTTTCCAAGTATGCATGCTGTGTCCCTCATATCTTCCCCTTCAAGCTGTGTCTTTTTCCTAGACTTTTTCACTTCTTTTTGCAACACCTTTGAGGTTAGTCTTGGCCAGTTTTGTACTGCCCTCATGTCCTCAGGGTTTTTTTTTTTATTATTATTCACTAAATTTCCCATTTTTCTTTTTTTCTTCAGTTTCATTTCCTTTGATCATCTCCCTTTTCCTGAGTGTTTGTACATCGTTCTTTTCTGTTTTGCAAATTGCGTTTTCTTTCATGAAAAGAAATGAACATTTCTTTCAGGAATGGAAACAAATCTTGCATTTTCAAAGGGGATCAATTTGGTAGTCTTTGTTCCATACTCCCGCCCTTTTCATGGGTCTTTTTTTAGGGTATTTTTGCTTTTAATAGGGATCCAACCAAGCCAACCAACATTGGGAGGGTAGGGCCTTTGAGCTTTATTTTCAATAAATCAAAACTATAAACGTTCAAGGTCTCTGTCATGACTATCTACAGGCAAAGATTCCGGGTGATGACTGCACTGCAAAGACAGAGCCACCTCCTCTTGGCTGCGGCACGGTCCAGAACAGGCAAAACACGGCTTTTACTCCACCGTGTGGCCTCTCACCGACACAGGCAGATGGCCAGCGAATCATCCTCCCCAGCACTGCATAAAGCTCCCTCATTAAAGCCAAGAGAAACATAGTAATTCACTGAAATACTGTAGCACAATTTGTGTGTGAACCACAACTAGAGAGGATGATGAATATTTTATTAACAGCCAAGACAGCAACGTATTTTTTTACTGAAGATAAATTTCTGCTTTCATTGTGGTCTCTACAATGAGAGAAAAAATGTGCTGTGCAATGCAGCTTTTTTGCCATTTTTAACCAAGTCTTCACAATTTTTTTGGGATCATTTAGATTATAACATATCTTTTTTTCTCCCAGGTTTCATTTTGATGTTTCAAAATAATATCTTGATTCCTCACGTAGAATTACATGGCAGTTCAAATACAACCAACAAGAAATCAGTTGGACCAATTCTGCCCCAATCAACAGCTGCTTCTGTCTTCTTTGGGAGATGGAGATTAAAGGCTGTAGACAACATAGCAAGAAGTGATAGTGGAAAAGCTCAGGCTGTGAGAGAGTAAGGGCCATAATCCCAAGAAGAGAGCAGGATGATTAGGAACTTCTCATACACTGGAAATACAAACAATGCAGAAAAACCCCAAACATCTGTGTGCAGATGTAGATCAAGGACATAACCGGAATCACAGAGACCACTTTGAGTCAATACAAAGCTGGAGTGTTGGTTGGGTAAGGGCTCCTCGGGAAGATCACTCAGGGAAGATGAGTGGGACAAGTGTATTCTGTGCAAAACAGTGGCTCATATGCAGATTTCTATGAGATGGGAGGTATGGCTATCTATAGACAATGAGTCAGAACCTGATCCAGGATATCAGCAAGCAGAACATCTTGGTGGTCATCTGCTACAGATCACCATATCAAGAACCAGAATGAGCCTTTTTTTTCTCTTTTTTTTCAAGTCCTCTTGGGAGCCTCTAACATATGGATATTGTGTTGGCGCCAAGTAATATTAGATTTTTTTAGTTTGTGCTGGGGACCGCTTTTCAACAAAGGTGCAGACCAGACTAATAAAAGCAGGATGTTTACAAACACATAACAGGTCAAGGATGTAACAATCTGGCAATTTTGGCTGCAATGATTATCCATGAGATGGTGGAGTAGTCCCAGCTGGAAGATCTTGAGGGTAGTAAGGAAGACAAGTACTAAAATAAATATGCCAGAGTTCAGAGCAGGCTCTTCCTTGTTCATAGAACACAAAGGCAGAAAGGATTCTGTGAGTACCGAATCACCAAAAGATCAGGAGAATTGGTTGATGCTTAAAGACAATATATTTTCTCAAAGCATAATTTACAAAAAAAAAAAAAAAATCCATCCCATTACTCCAGAAATCAAGCAGATGTGGCAGAGGATGAGACTGTGTCAGCTAGAAACTCATGTCTGAGTTCAAGTCCAAAGGGAGAGAGCAGAGGGAACAGTAATGAAAGAGACAGAAGAGCTGACAGAGTAAAAATCCTCTGCCACAAACTTTTCTGGTAAGGTCTGTTCTTCTAGGGAAGATTGAATAACCACCAGAAGGATTTCTTCAGTACCCCTCCCAAGCTAGTCACTAAGCTCCTAAGGTACACCTGCCTGTCCTAGCAACAGGATTCTTTTAGCTGTGGAGAAAGCCTTCACTAAACCCTGAGTGACCTTTTTTCTCCAGTGAAATGTTTATTGTATCTGTGAAAGATTTTATCTGTGAAACATTGTATACATTGTTCATTGTGTCTATGAAACCCTCAGCTAACTAGGATTAATAAACAGAGAAAAAACTCGTTTTTCAATTTGCTTTGTTAGTGTTCATGGAAGTTACCTTGAAGGTTTTGTAAAACTTAAAGGCCTGGCTTCATAAAAATACTTGTTTAACAAATTAAGCCTCTTTTTCTTGGTGAGGAGATGGGTTGGATTTTTAAAACAAGGTCTCAATACTAACTCTAAAACCCAACACGAAAAGAATTATTGGTATGGGCCACAATAAACATTTTTTTGTAGCAGGCATGCTGCAAAAGAGTCATAAAACCAAGATAATGTGAATTTATTAAAATCAAAGGGCTTCTGTTTATCTGAGCTTTAACATCATCAATACTACATTGGAAGTATTTAGCCATTCTAAAGCAAATCAATTTTTAACTCATACTCCAGTACAAGAGATTTTTCTTTTTAAATTTTAGCAATATGAAGAGTGCTTTCTTTCTTAATTAAGTAAGAAGGAAAATTCCCTCAACTACTTCTTTGTCCCTCCATTTGTGCCATATTTGTACTACCAACATACATACCATCATATGGAGCACATGCCTCAAACCAGACATTTTAAATTTTGAAAGGATTACTTTTAGGAATATCCTAAACCTCTTAGAAAACAAAAGTGAAAGTTATCACTAGAAACTTCTTCTCAGTTTGCTCAAATATTTGTTTTTTGAGAAAATAGCATATGCAGTTACAAATGAGAGTACCAAGTAGTTCAGAAGGGGTTTTTGATTTTTCCTTTCTTTCAGCACGTATATAATTTTCTTATTTTCACTTGTGGTTCTAATTTTAAAATGGGCAGATAGATTAAAACTAAATTGTACAAAAGCCAGCTGAAGTCATAACTGGGAAAGAAGTGAAAGCAAATAAGTAATCATAGACATTGAAAAGGAGAACAACATTTTGGTTCCTTATTTAACTGCTCACAGAAAACTCATCATCACTGATTTCAAAGGCCACATGGTATGAGAGATCCCAAACTATAAGAATATTGTCCCTCTGCTTTAGTTTTAATTTAGCCACTTATAAAAAAATTATCTCAGCATTTGGGTCTTGGGATATTTTCCAGACTGTTGCTCAAAGCGCTTTTTTGCCTGGGTAATTAGAGCTTAGTCCAGAGCTGGGGAAAGGAGAGGAGGAGACCAGCATTGCCCTCCAGGACAACTAGCAGCACCAGCTGTCACACAAGCTGCTGGCTCTTGGCTCTCCAATTGCTCATGCAGAAGGAGAGTGCTGTGTTTTCCTTCACTGCTCCTCTCAACAGGGCAGTGTGATCAACTCGTTTCCTTCCCTGCCATGATGTATCTTCAGCCTGTGCTGCCACCTGCTCCAGTTCTTAACAATTATCCTGCTCACAGCACATCAGGTCCATTGTGCCTTCACCCCAGGTTGGGCTGACAGCCTGGATTTAAGGCAATTCTGTGCAGAAAACAAGGTTTGCTCTGGAAACCCCAGAAGAGTGGTTTCTGCATTCCTGGACTCCAGCACCCTGAACTCAGCTTAATGCCCCATTTCAAGTCACTTCCAAATCACCACCTCCACCACTTCTAACCAAGGACTGCAAGCAGGCAAAGAAGTTTCTACTTGCAAAGCAATGAAACAAAATAAAAGTTCCACCAACCAAGTCTAAGGAGGGAAAAAATATGTTAGAGTAGAAGAAAAACCAAAACAACCTGGCTAGTATTTTTAACCATGCTGTTAATGGAATGGCAATGCAAGCTTAAGTGTGCTACTTGTGACAAAAAAAGAATAACATAACAGGGAATTGCTCTTCCATTAAAACTTTGAAAAAACAGCTAAGTAGAAATTTATTTCCCTGCAAAACGTTATCAAACATTTATGCTTTGCTCTTGTCAAACAATACAGAGCAGCATTCCCAAGTTCCACTTGATGGAGAAAAGCATGTTGTATAGATTGGCCTCAACAGAAAAAAATAATGATATCATTGTAATTAATAAAACATTCACTAAAATCAAAATGTAAAATGGCTGCAATTTAATATAACCATGGTAATATCTCTGCATTTATTCAATTCCTTTGGTATGAGACTCTGTCAGAGTTTTAATGATGTAGACCACAGTAATCAAATAGACAAGTGCAGAAAAATGACACATTTCTCTAAGCAGTCACTTTCTCATTCTAAGAAGGTTCTTTGTAGTAGAGTCAGGTCTACAGATTGAAAATCTAATGAAAACACTCTTTTTAGAGTCTCTAATTATCAATTGAACAAATGTTAGTGTTTTTCAAAACAGAAGAAATATACTGATACAGTTTAACCTGGAAGATAAAAAATTCAGAGTAGTAATGCATAAATAAAAGTACATATTTTTCTCTTTTACCCTGAGTACCATTGACAAAACCACCCTGAGATTTGGGAATTTAGCTGGCTTGTGAAAAGCTAAAATTTCCCTCTGGTACATTCATGAAAAGAGTATTTCTTTCTAAATGGGTAATCTTCTTGAGTTTCTGCAAAAGCTACTTTTCTGCATTCCTATAAGTTACCAAGTCACTAATGCTATTTCAATGCTTCTCTTATTGGAGATGTGCCCAGCAATAGCTGCAGAGTAATTTCTGGTGCCTAATGCTCTCCCCTGGTAGTGTCATAGCATTGGGAATTATGGCAGGCAGGATTTCCAGAAGGAAGAAGTCAGGTCCAGGACAGGGCAAGGCAGCAGCAAGGCTCAGAGGACCCCAGGTAAACATGGAGTTGGCAGCCAGGACAAGGGAGGAAGCTCCCAGCAGCCTCCCTAGCCAGCAGGTAGGTTTGTGTCACCCTGAGCTCTCCAGGAGGCCAAGTGAGTGATTGCAGCCCGGATTAGAGGCTATAAACCTTAATTGCCCTGGGCAGCTGACACAGACTAGTTCAAAGGAGCAAATTCCAACATCTCTCTACAACTGTGAGTATTCCTTTGGCTTGCTGAAGCCTGGCTAGAACATTCCTTCTTTTACCCTGGCCCTGCACATAGTAGTGCATATTGTCCCTTCTGTTGGATTTTTCCATTAACAAATATGGCTTGGAAGCATGGATTCAAATTTTCTCTTCTGGACACTTGTAGCCAAGAAGAGACCATAACCCAGAAGCTGCATATGGGAAGGATAACACTGCCATGGACAGAAAAAATTGGCAAGACAATTTCTCACCTTTATAGAAACAAATAACCATGATCCAGAGCCGCCTCTTGGGATTTTTTTCTATTTCTGAGACAAAGCCAAGAATCTGAGCCAAAGTTTAAGATACAGCAAATTACAATTATGTTTAGCTAATGAAGCTTTGTTCCTTTTAAATAACTGTTACACAGATGGATGTGTCGATACAGCTCACAAAGAAGGAACAAGAGATGTCATCAGTTCCCTAGAAGTGCTGCATACAAAAGATCACAGCATATAAGACCTCACTTGGCTACAATTGTACTTAAATCACCACAAAGGAAGTATGAGATCAGAAGGCTTTGCCCCCAAACTCTGCTGAAGAAAACAGAGTTGCCAGTATGACCACCAGCAATTACTTGGCTTTGGATCAATGGACAACCTTGGTACTTGTCTGATCACTGGCAATGTTTAGTGAAACCAACCAAATTCAGGCACAAACATCCAGTATACAGGGAATAATTTATTATAGGCACTAATAGTATTTTTTTACTAATAAAATACTATTTGATTTTCATTATATCCATTATAGAATAATCCTGTGAACACAGAGCAGTAGTTTGGTGGGTTTGTATAACTCAGTGCACTTAATATTCTCTAATCTTTCTCCAACCCAACTATGTCATTGAAAGGTTTTGATTTCAGTGGGGCAGAGAGAGTATCAAGTGGCTTCAGACAAGACCTCCAAAGTGTGTTATCACAAGAGCAAGTCACTACCAATAAGATATTTGCTTAAATTACTCTTTAGTTTGATGGCTAAAAACATGAAAATAATAGTATAATACTGACAATTTTCTAAAGAGCTCTGCATATGATTGAATTAAAAAGAATTGCAAAATAAGGTTGTATCATATAGTGAGCTAAGGGTGAAAACCTTTAAACCTCATGCTTCCTACTAAAAAAACCTCAAACATTTGCACACAACATGATCCATCATGCCTGCACAAATGTAGGAATTATTTTAATGTCTCTAACAGAAGGGCAATTTACAGGGAATTGTGTTTGACTACTCTTCCTCCATTAGAGCCCAGCATGAATTTTAACTTTTATCCAATGCCTGATTTGTTTTAATGCTGAATGATTCATGATGCAGCATAATTTTGTGTCAGGAAAGCAGGACTCTTTTATTGCTGTGACTTGATAACTTAACCAGGATAAGCTAGGATAGTTTTAGTGTGTTTGTTGTTTTGGGTTTTTTCCCCTGCTGTTCTAAATGAAAATCTGATATCAATAATTTGAATATAGGAAGTATTTAATTTTAAATACTGAACATCAATGAATAATTTTTAAGCTAGTTATCCTTCTGCACTACAAGGTGCCCATGCAGTATTGTTTTGCTTTAGGATCATTGATATCTAAAGCTGTCTGTAAGCTGGAACAGAAAACAGATTGGCATACTTTTACATATAAAAAAACCAATCCATCTTTTATGCTGGTTTCACAGATTAGCACAGTTTAGTAATGTAGAGCAAAAACCATCTTTACAGGAAAAAAATATATTTCTCAATTGGTAGCTGTCATATCCTAAATCCATGGCTTTACAGTGATGCCAACCAGATCCTATAAACCAGTTTGGAATAAAATGTTTTCCATAGCCTTTTTTTCATTGCAGTACTTACTTAAACAGCAAAAGTGACTTAGCTCTACAGGCATCAGTCAACAGCTTTCCAGTTGCAGCATTTATATTCTCAGAATAAATTGTAGCCTGTAGTTTTAAAGTGACTTCATTGTTTCAAGGACCTCATCTTGCTGCACATGCACAAATATCTGTTTTGAAAACCTCTAGGTCAAGAGGTTAATTATGCAAGACAGCAATTTGTAAAAAATATTAGAGTATAATGCTACTTAATAGTTGGAAAAAATGCCTAAGCTTGCCAGTCTTTCCAGTCCAAGGGGCTAGATATGGCAGGGTGAGATTTGTCTTGTGTACACTAGCTGTCTCAACAAAGCCACACAGACTTCTTAAAATAGAGAGGGATAAATACCCTCACAAGGTGATTCCTTCTATTTGCATTTTTAGTGGAAACATAGACTTTAGGGAGCTAAAGCTGGATCAGAGTCATCTCATTAACAAGTAGATGACAGAACTGGAATTATGTAGTCACAACTTCAATTTACCTAAAAATTCACTCTCTCCCCCTCCTCTGTCTACAATAATACCTGTTTGTAATGGATATCCCTGTAAAATGGAATATATTCTTTTCTCATTAGAATCTAGACCAGTACAGACACTTCTTTCCTTCCCTAAACAGGAAAAGTCTGCAACATTTTATTACCTGCAGACAGGTTTGTATTCTGGATCATGTGAAGTATGAGGCAGAACAATTTTTGCTGAAGTAACTTTGTTGTTGGGCAGAGGTTCTTTTTGAAATTATAGAAAAAACCTGACAATGACTACATCCACACAGAGGTGAAGGCATGACCAGGAGAATACATTTTCTAGTCTATTGTTCAGAGAGCAAAGACATTAGAGGCCACCAGTGGTGAGTCAGGTTTTTCTAGGGACACTGAGTGCAACATGCTCACCAAAATGAACCCAAAGCCTTCCTCTCCCACTGACTGAGCTGCTACCTGCCCACCCTCCACATGCTTCTGCTGATGTGGACAACCTCTGAGGATGAAGATGATATCAGCACCTTTCCAAGGAAAACCCTTCCTATGCCTGTACATGCGATGGCATCACCAAGGCTGATTTACAGTGTCCTCCTGAGACATATTAAACAGCTCCCAAGATCAGCCAGCACAGTAAACATGAAGAGGGTAAATTACAGGCAGCATTCTTTCATTTCTCATTGATGACTGAGGAAGAGTTAATATGCAACCATTGCTTGAAGAGATAGATGAAAATTCAGGCAATATTTTCTCTAAGCATCTTGCATAAACAGGTCAATCTCCAAGTCAGTCTGAATTTAGAGCAAAGTAGCATCATTGCTTGCTTATTCACTCCAAGATGGACATTTTAATCTAGCATTCTAAATCCTTTCAGGATGCACGTATTCTATCTGTTGGTTCTAGGCCATCACCAAATAGTTGTTTTGCATCAACACAGGGTTTTTTGGTTTTTTTTCTGGAAATGGAAATTCTTTGCTCATCTGCAAAGGGATGAAGAAAAATAACAGACTCATTTCCTTTTGCAAAACATTGACAAATAATTTTTTTTTTCTCAGTTAATAAAACCTTTCCAGCTTCTTCTAGAATAAATTCTAGTATAAAAGTCTCTATGGATATTTGGTGCTTCTGCCCAGGGTGCTTCTGCATGCAGCAGTTAACCTAAAGATGAATAACCCCATTAAAAAAACCTTTAAAAATGCAGGCTTATTTCTGTACTATACTAGTTCTGATTTTATACAGAAATTATGTCTAGAGAATTGCATGACAAAAGCACAGAACACCATGGTCTTCACCATGGTGTGGTCAATTGCTATGTGTTGGAAGTTCTCAGGGGACATTGCTGGGGACAGAGACCATTGCTTCATGCTTGTCTTGAAGTTACCTGTTGTCTTGCTGGGATTGCTGTTGGCCAGATACCAATTCCTCTGGCAGGAGTAATTTGGGAATTGACCTACCAGTAAAAGAGATGTTAAGGGACTGTTGCTAAAGACTGTTTAAATACTAATAAAGAACACACACAAAAGCCTATCCATCTTCTGGCCTTTAAAATAAGCAATATGGGATAGACTTTGCTGATATATTTCTCTAAGTCCACTGCATTGACATTTTGCTTTTGGAAATTATCTTCAGATTCTATTAATGCACTTAAACTGAGGTTCAGGGTTCAATGGCTGGATGGCCACTGATCGGTCTGGATCAAACCTGGGGTGAGGAGTCTGCCAATGATTAACTGTATAAGCGATTAAGGCTCTTGTTTGTCCTTTGGTTTGCTGGTTCACCACCACCAATTTAGCCCAGGGAAACTGGGCAGAACCATGGCCTTTTGAAACCAGTCTTGAGAAGCCTTGCAGGCTTATGTTACACATGCAACACATGGAGTTTCACATCTAGTAGGACATGCAAGGTATATTAATGTTCTTTGTGAAGAGTCAAAGTCATTGACAAATACTACACTGGAACTAAACATTCTCATAGTCTGGACTGCTTTTGTCTCCTTGGAAACAGCTATATTCTTCCTCACTTATGATCTAAAGGCCAGACAGTTATCAGAGATGTTACTTACTTAGAGGAGAATTGAAACACATTTTAATAAGTCATCTCCTAAAGTGATACAACTATCATTCCATTTCTTCAGCACCAACTTCAAAACTACAGTGCAGGTGCACAGATGTGGACACAGCCACACATTGGACAAAAACCCCATCTATTTCACAAAGTCAGAACCTCTTTGATGATTCTCTAGTTCCTGCAGCTGGTTATCCACTGCTGATAACCTCAGAGAGGACTGTGAAGTTATCAGCAGTGTGTAGCAGAAGTAAATAGGAATGTCCAAGCTGTTCAAGGCCAGAAGTCTACACTGTTTTATACACTTCTCAAAGACAGACCACTCCGTCCTCACAACTTAGTCTGAAACACCTTCTGTGATTGCTGAGAAATTCCCAGAGCAAAAAAGCCCTCTTACAGCAGCTTTCCCTTCACTCAGTGTTTGCTAACACTCATTTGAATGCAAAGTGACTATTCAGTTCAACCGTGTTTACAACTCTTATGATTCTTTATTTATGAGCATTCATACAAACAGGTTTTTGTTCACACAAATGCTTGCTGAAGGGCTATTTTTCATATGAATACCTGCACTCAGAAAGAAACAAAAGGTGTTCTCTGAGAGCAAAAACAATTACTACCTGTTGCCATTTTCTTGTTCTTACATATTGTAAAAGCTGCCACCATGCATTTTAAAAAACAGTATCTGGAAATTAGATGGCCAGTCACATGGAAAACCAAAATGTCAGTGGATTCTGGCACTTCTGCTTTGGCTGAGTAATATCTCATGACCAGCTCTGTTGACTACAGTGGAACAATTCAAAATGAGGAATTACTCCACCAGGTTAAGCCACAGAACCTAGCCTAAACCAGAAAATAACTGTAGACTGCATGCAAACAGCAGCAACTCATGCTCTGTATAAAATACCTGAGGACAGGGATGTTTGGGGGTTTGGTCTGTTGTTTTGGTTTGTTTTATTCCCAGAATAATGATAATTCCTTCTCCTTTTCAAAGCATTTTCAATGAAGCAGCAAAGCTTTGTACATTCACAAAAAAATTTGTCTGCCATAAATAACATCACAAGCTCTGTTATCCTGCCTTTTTCTTCCCCAAGGGTCAACAATCCTTAAAACACCAATGTCACCTTCTGCCAACCTAAAGTTTGTTTAACAACATGCTTTCAGTTTCATTCAAAGGATGCAAGTGAGTAAATTATAGGTTTTGAGAAGTGACCTGTTGAAAAATCTCATTCTATGGTGAAAGAAATCCAGAGTCTGATGCTGTAAATGAGTAAGGCATCTGCAACCCCTTACTTCAGCATTTGCTCCCTACACAACATCCCCACTGTAAAGGCTACAGACTGCTTTTTCTTACAGATCAAATAGTTTGCATATAAAAAAGCTAGGGTTAAGGAAAAGTCAGTTTGCACTTTGGGAATATTTTTCACTTTATAACTTGGAGCCAAGTAAATCAAATTTTATTACCAATCTTGTTTTTCTGGTACTGGAGAAGATTATAAACTCCTTTTCTCAGTGCCTGCCTTCCTGTCCCTTAGCCTTCTGGTCCTCTTGCTGCCTCACTTTCCAGTCCTATTCACCTCCAGCTGCTCCTGCTTGCAGCCAGTGAGCAGACAGTGACTGCACATGAGGAGCTACACCTACTCATCCCTACAGCTCAAGAATCCATTCTGTCATTTCTTCCCACACAGATTTCCTGTTTTTCCTTTCTAGAGCCTTTCTCAGTGCTCAGTGGAGTGAGTCACTTCACAAGACACTTCCTGCCCTTCCTCCCAGTGCTCCCCACCCTGGAGGTCTCCTACACCCTGCCTGTGCCTTGGGGGTACCCAGGCTTGTCTGTACCTTACAATAGGATATGTCATGTGGAGACATACAGAAGATTATAAGATAATTCCAACACAGTCACAAAAGCATGGAAAACTAAGAGTTAGAGTTCTGCTGATTCCTCTAAAATTGTAAAATATAATCAGTTTTTAAAGCTATGCTTTATCACATTCCCCACATGGTCATAATTAAATGGATGGACATGCCTGTGTTTGATACAGAAGATAAAGTTTAATTATTGTTTTGTGCTAAGAAAAACATTGGGGGTGGGGGACAGACAATATGTGCAAGTATGGTAGTGAATTTCAACCTTCTAAAAGCATAATTCTAGCCCCCTGCAGTGTCCAGATAACATTTCTGAAGTTGTGGAGATATTAAAAGGGTGGCAGTTCATTATGAAGCCATTTATATTTTGTCAGACTGTTAACAAGATTTGTGTTATCTGTACTATGCAACAGGAAGGCTGATGCAGAATCCATATTAACTTCTTGCTATGCATGCCAAATTGTTGGTGCAATTGGCAAAGAGAGGAAAGGAATCAGAAGATTACATTAGTAACAGCCTACATGAGTTGAGAGCCAAGTTAGGCAACCCTCTTTGTGCTGTTGCTTGATTAAATTCATCCTACATCATTAACCCATCAAATATTCAAATTATCACATACTTCAATATTATACTAAATTCTTGGAGTTAACAGAAGTCAAGGTACATGTACTTCTGATTCTAAACATGAAATTGTATTTTTTTCACTGCATTTAGTACACTTTGATCTACATATATTTAATCAACAATTCCTTGCATGACAATGAAAAGATATTAAAAATTACAATCTACTAATACTACTGTCTATACCTACACATGCACTGGTTTATATAGTGCCATCTCAAGAATAACTGTTTTTGCCATTCTTCTCTTGCTCCTTTCTCTGCAATATAGCTTCTGAAAGACATCATTTGTCACCAACTTCCACTGTCTGCAGTCATTATTTGAAGTGTTAAGTGCATCACAGTGAGACCCTTCAGAAGGTGATAGTATATTAACAGGGAGGGAATATATTGATAGTCAGAGAAATTGAAACTTAAAGCTAAATAGAGCTGACAAGCCCTTGCTAAAATTATTTAACTCTTTTTGAAACAGGGATCTTGTGAAGCTGATATCCTGACACTGAGCACTATCACCATAAAGGCACTTAGAGAAAAGTTGTGTTTCTTATACATCTTTTACTTTCAAAGTGCCATCCTTTAGGATTTTAAAAGCCATACTAAATATGGCTTAGAATACTCAGCACTTCTCAAAATTTACCTCATAGAAGGTAAGTTAATGTTGTCTTAGATATCACTCATTCTAGCATTATCATAGCACAAGGTTTTTCTATTATCAGAGCTTCATACCTTCTTGATGTTCCTCACAGGCAGCTCCTCAATGCACTGACTGTTCCAGGTCCTTCTAGTAATAATCTGACTCCTCTCACTCCTCTTTCCTTACTCTTGTATATCACTAGTTCTCATTGATTACAGGTGTAGCCTGTCAAGATCAGGCCTGCCTCCAGTCTTCAGCAACTGGTCCAGCTGCAGCTCATTGGGGGACAAGATCACCCTCTACAAGTTAAAAACTTTGCATGCTAACTTTTCAATTTAATGGTACAAATTGAGTTAACCAAGAAAGAGAGGGAGGCACAGAACATAACATAGGTACAAATGAATTTTCCAGAATTAAATGTAACAATAATCAGTCAGATTATGCATGAGGGCTTCATTTACAATTCCCAAGAAAAAAAGTAAGGCGATATGATTAAAGGATGAAAGTTACTAACTTAGAGGTAAGTCTACATTTTTGAATGTGGAGGCCATCCATCCCCCCTAGACATTCTGTTCTAGACAAAGGAGACCACATTGAGCTAGAGCAAGCTACAGCTAGAGATTTTCACCTCCAGCAAGAGGTGTGATATCTCCAAAAGGACTGAAAGAAATGCCAGATCCACCCCACTCATGCCTATGCTGAGCAGATTTAATAGCTTGGAATTGATTCCAGATAGATTGTGTCATTAACATAAATGTGACTAGTAGCCAAGACAGGGGGACACAGGCACTATGGCACAGCTGCACACAGGCTGGAAGAACCTCTTGGAGGCAGCAACACTTTGTGGCAGGACAGGTGACAGTCATATGATATAATCTGAAGAAGAGCATCCTGAGCACACCAGTCCTTCTGTGCTCTTCAGGCTGTCAGTCATTGCCATCTACTGGTTTGTAGTTAGACAGCTTTTCCACAGAGACTCCAAGTTTTGGAAAATCAACTACTTTACTGCCAACTTGATCTCCAGTCTCATCAGACCCTTAGTGCTCCTGAGGATCTGATTTTTATACATTCAGCATGCACAGAATTGACCAAAGATCATCATTGCTCTTCCCTGTATCTGCCATGCCATTCCACTAGCTTAAGAGCCCCTTCTGAATTTCCACCAACTACTCCTAAGGAAGCATTTTTAATTTTTGGAGGTTTGCAACACACAGATCAACAACAAAAAACAAATTTGGGGTTTGCAACAAAAATAATCACTTAATTATAGTTGGGCTATTTGTTAATTCCCAGTTTCACACAGAAGGTTTTTTTAAAACATAGTATTGACACTCACTGTGATAAAGAGAATGGAGATATTAAAAAAAGTTTTCCTAGCATTTAAAAAGTATGTCATATATTCCAAAACCCAGCAATCAAACTCTCACATGTACATAAAGAAGGATTTGTCTAATAAATCCCCAACATCTTGCCTCAAAATCTAACTAGAAACAGCAATTAAGTAGCTGTCCACATCACCACTCAATATGACACTGCCACAGTGGCATTTGAAGATTTAGTAGAAACATGTACATTCTATAATTATTGTTGACTTTCTGAATACAGTCTTGATCAAAATCTTGATATGAATTATATATTGAAGGCAGTGAGTAGCCCAATGTCAAAGCTAAATGGAGATTCTGTTTTTAGGCTTTGGTCAAGTCTTCTTTTTACAACTCAGATTAGAGTTATAAATTCCTATAAATACTGAAAATGAACATACCATTGTATGCTTGACCCAGAGGTCCTTGTTCCTTTTAAAGATGTAAGTATGTTGCTTTTTCAGCAATCTGGATTGATGTAGTTGTATTGGAGTTTCCCAGAAATTTTCACATGCTGCAAAATACCTTTGGGAGGTTCTTTTCTTTCCCTGGCAAAGGGCTAGAGAAAGTTTCAAAGAAAAACGTTCTTCCTACCCATCTTTATGCATTCACACTCAAAAGTTTGGAACCTAATTAATTTTTTTTCTTCTGCTAGTCTTCATTTATATGAAGCTTAGATAACTTATTAAAAAATTCAGATCTGCTTGAGAAAATTGTAATTTAAATTTAAATCACTAAGAAGTTTTTAGTAATTTCTTTTTTCTGGTACAGCTGTAGGAATACAGCTTAGTCTTTCATACCAGTTAGTTATGTTCATATAAAGTATATATTAGGATATTGTTTTCATATGTGAGGGTAGAAAGTGCCTAAACCAATTATCTGTGGACGTCACTGGTTACCTGTGCTGGTAGAAGCCATACACAACCCAAATCTAACACTAGCATGCTGCTGAAACTCTCAACTTTCAGTAAAGACCAATTATTTTTATTATTGAGAGGCAAAAAATATAATAAAAAAGGGTTGAAACCCTCTAGAAGGATTGTGTTACTCAATACTTTCTGGCACAGCAACTATGGACTTTGAGTAAAATTATTACAGTAACTTTAAAAATATTGATCACATATCCACAACTTTCTCTAACATGTGCTAGGCTCAGAGGATAACCTAGCCAGGGTGAAGAATGAAAGTAGTTCCAGAAATTTCTCACTTCTCTTAAATGAGATTATTCCCTACCCAATATTAGTACATAAAAATATTTCCCCCATCCAGTAGCCTGCCCAACTTTAAACACTGCTTCTCAAGAAAAATAACTACCTTCATCTCAGCAATCTGCCAAAGAACTAGTTGCAATGTCCAAAAGTTGCACATAGAAGAGTTGGCTTGTCTAGGTGACATCTCCAGGTGTTTGTTGCTTTAAATGGTAAGTGGAAATGCAGCCATTGAGAATATCTGACTATTTACACACCAAAAGGCAAACTGGAAAGCAATCATGGAAAAGAAGAATGAAAAAGTAGGTATAAAAATGACAAAACAAAGTACTAGTAAGAGCTGTGGGAAGTTACTAAAGACTATCAACACCAGTGTTCTGTTAAACAGTTTCTAACCAATAACTCCTGCAAAGTAGGTGTCTTGATGCCCTGCTTAAAGCAGGATCAAAATTTTACTTGTGATTTTATATATACCTGTCTGTCCATCCATCCATCTATCTATCTATCTATCTATCTATCTATCTATCTATCTATCTATCTATCTATCTATCTATCTATCTATCTATCTATCATCTCCATGAATACAAAGCTGTCCAGGCTCCAAGCTGGGTTTGAGTAGGCCATGCCTAAGGTGGAAGCCAGATCACAGTATTACTCAGTAGCTTTAAGCCCAACTAAATAAAGTGCTTTTGGAAAAAGAGCTCAGGATGCAGGTCTGTTCCATAGAAGTCATGTAGAAATTGAATAAATCAGGAGATCTTTATCAACTTCAGTAGACACTTAGAATCAAGTTCATAAGACAAATTGCTGTATATTTCATAAGGTTTGCTGTTCTGTTTTGTTGTGTTTGTAGATTCTGTTCTGTGAAGGATATCATTGTCTAAGAAAACTTGATACAAACCCTAGATGCCTAAGTTTTTGACTGGGCATCCAGTACAACAGAAATTTTCCTCTTTAATTAAAGGAGGTTTCTCTTAGTTTGTAACTGGAAGGTAATTTTAAAAGCTCATGTTTTCAAAAAGGAAGAAAAGTGTAAATGGTAGTTATCAATGAATAATGGAGACTTGAGACTCAAATGCATTCTCCAAAATAAAAAGGACAAACTAATTATCCTGTGCATTTTCTTTAAATACTGCTGGTAGATTTCCTGTAGCTGAGTGTGTACAATAACATTTAAATTCCTCATTCCATATCCACATAAGCAGACTTTCCCATTTAAGAAATCCTGACTTGATTAGTGAGAATGGTGTGAATTTAATGGTGTGTTTTTCAAAAGCATTTTTCATGGTCACTATTCAAACCTACAGATTTTTCAGGACTGCTGACAACGGCCTGCAAAGAAAGTATTCCTAAGGATTTAGATTATATACACTACTTATAATGAAAAAATAGAGGAAGAAAGCTACCACAAATACCTGCCAGCCCATCTATTCACATGCCTTCAGCAGTCATTTATTACACGTTCCGTGCCTTATCAGGTGCCCATTTGTAAATGATACAGAATTCTGAATACAGTACTGTCTAGATCTTGTGTGTATATTTTATTGCTCCTTCATTAAAGAACAAGATGGATGGGAGTGAATCCATAGACTGTGCTCCTATCTACTCTTAGCATTTGTGTTTTGACAGATGAATGAGGTGTAAAGGTTGTGAAATGGAAGGAACACTCCTCAGTAATCCATTAACACGCAGGGATTATGCCTTCCCCAAGCAAGGGAAATGACAAGTGTGCACTTATTTTACTCACTGACAAGAAATAGAGCTGACAAACTGACATGGGCTATGTTCCCTCCTTCATGTTTTTCCTATTCCAAGACAAGTAGAGTGGACTGATATTTGGTATATTAACCAAAAATCAGGTTCAATTGCTTTAGGTACCCAAAGTGTATGTAATAATCGTGTTTATCTTCTTCAACAACCTGACATCTGTGATCATTCTTGATTACTGCAATACCAGCTTGAATGTCATTCACTGTGAAATGCACATTAACAAAATAATACTTTGTTGTTTAAAAAAATTAAGTAGAAAGTGCTGAGCATGTCAGTGTTAAATTTCCTCTGTTGTGAAAATCTAGAAAATTGACTCTGGTTTTACAACTTCTCTGCAAATGTGTAATTTAAAAATATAGTTGGGAAATCTTTGGATACAAATTGAAGTAGAAAATTATTTCATCACACTTTTGGCACTCTTACCGAGGCTATAGCTTGAGTATTTTCCAGTACAATTTTAACTGAGAGAAAAAATTGGAATATATATATCATAATCATGCCAGAAGTTTTGAAAACAAGGACAACGTGTGGTTGAGGGGCTAGGAAGGCAAATGCCTTCCATCTCTGGAAGTATAACTGAAGATTCAAAGTCTGCTGCTCAACCTCAAATGAGTAGTCTGTATTTGGAGGAGGAAGACAAGCTTTTGACAAACAAGTAGCTCTGGCAAGAGAGCTCTGGGTGGGGGGGGGAAAGGTGAAGCTAGGGGTAAATTTCCTTCATTTCTTTCACAGGTTTGATCAGGCAAATTCTGCCACCTGTAAAGAAACTCCACAATCATTTCCTAATAGACATAATAAATAGGTAGGGCTGATGAGGACTACTGGACTAGACATTTATAGACTCACCACACCCAGTGTGTCTTTGCTGGACAATTCCCAGCCACATGGGGTTGGTCTCCTTGGAGTGGGCTGACCTTTGACGTTGCTGAGTTGGCAGCTTCCTATTCTTAGGTTTTTTTCTTAGGATTTTATGCCTTTTCATGTCAACATTTTTCCTCTTGAATCTCTGAACTGATGCCTATCCCCACCTCAACAACCTCTCTTATCTCACATGGCTGCAGGCTACGTGCTTTCTCTCAGATCTCTCACAACCTAGCAGTCTGCTTAGGAGTATACACCAAGTTTATGCAGCTGTGCTGAATCAAATGGGCCTTGGTTCATAGGCAGCTCAATCCAAAGAGGAGAGTGACAATAGCCAGAGAACTCTAAGAATTTGTGCACATTTAATTTGGAATTCTTTGAGTATGAAGCAAGCAGAATATTAGGACATTAGAAAAAGTAAAAGAAAGAGGAAAAATATTCCCCGTGGATCTCGGCACAGGGGCTGTATTTTCAAGGATCTTTCCCTTGCTCTCTTATGCTTGGTTTCTTTCCCCAAGCTAAACCCACAGAGCAATGACATGAGAATGCGAAGAAATCACAGGAGTAGAAGGCCTGTCTAGCCCTGAAACTGAACTCTGCTATGTGACAATAACATCAGCTAATGGTCCAGTTACCACATGTTTCCCAGAGCATGTTTGACCAAACTAGACCAACACATCTCCCACATAGCCATATAGTGGAGCTGCGAGGACAAAGAAGGGCCCCTTTCTGCAGTTACCTTCCCTACCACCCCAGAATTACCATTGTTTTGTCTTTGGTGTTTACAAGATATGCACTGAGAAAAGGGTTTGGTCCTTTGAAGAATAGTACTCACTAGGTACCCTCAGATGCAAGATCTGATTCTCCCTTGCAGTGGGGCCACCACATCTCATGTTTTGAGTGACAGTTTCACTCTTTGGTGCTGGCACAGAGCCAAGAAAAGGCAAAGCAAGAATAAGATACAACATGCCCTGTTGATCCTCCCACTGTGGAGACATGCAGTCCTGGCACACTGACACTTACCAAAAAAAAAAGGGCTAAAAATTTATGCTAATTTACCCTCATTGCCAGGAGGCAGTAATCAGCAGACACATTCAGACTGCTGTGATAAACCCTTCTTATTTATTCAAAACACACACAGGATGTATGTGCTGCTGTGGTAGAGTCACAGCAGCAGCACTAGGTCACCAAGAAGTTCTCTGCCTTGAGGAAATTTGAGAGTTAAAGGATCCTTCTGGAGAGTGGATATGGCTTTTGGACCATGGATTATCCTCCTGCCACACTGGCACTTTACCATATTTGACCAGGAGCTGTTGAATTGCTTTATACTTTAATGCATAAGAAAATTTTATGCTCTTTCTTAAATTACCATTTACAGCATCATTATTTTAAAAGATAACTTTGTGCTAATAATGTCTTCCATAGAAGAAACTTAATAATAAATAAGGTCTCTTCTATTTTTCTCATGCACTAATTGTTTTTTTCATTTCTACATAATCAAAGTCCTCTCATTTATCCTCATTAGGACAGATTTTTAATTATAGTTGCATGCAAATACAGTTGCATGCACCCACCACATTATAAATTTCACCCTAGGAACTTAAACTCTTTCATTATTTATGTAAGCAAGCTTTTATTTAAGTTCTAGAAAACTAATTACATTTTTAATTATGAATATCAATATTTTGTTTTTCCATATGAATATAGTTGAATTTCATCCAGTTATAAAATCTTCAAGCTTCAATTAACACATGTATTTATTTCCAAAAATAAAGCTGGATGTGTTCCAGATTTTGCACAAGTTATAAAAGCTGACGTTCTGGACTAAGAAATTAGACTGCACTGCATTAATTATTTAGTTTACTGATTTGCATTTCACAAGTAAAAATAGGTTCTTTCACTTTCTTCTCTCTTACCAGCTGTAGGTGTTCTACTCAGATCTAGTGCCTCCCCTTACTAGTGAATAAAGTAAAATGAAAAACTCAGGAAGTATGGTAATGGAACAAAACTTTACTTAAGTACCTCATAATTTTACAGAGCAACAACAATATAAACAACATTGCCATTCTTGCTCTCCTTTTTCTCAAGGTTAAACTCATATGTCAGATTTCTTTGATTACTCAAAAAGGAGCATTACACATCAGCACCCAAATATAAAACAAAGGGCACTGGTCATGCTTCAGCTGGAGAACCTGTTGATAGAAGTTTGTTTTATATCTTACTGCTTTCCTTCTATGTTTACCTTTTAGAAATAACATGTAACTCTGAAACCACAGTGAAGTAAAACATTAAGAATAATAACCATGGAATCATGAGATGATGCAAGGAATTCCAGAATGTTCTTTTTTTCTCCAAAGTCCTTGTGACTGTGACTCACTCCCAGTCAGAACCAGACAAAAAAAGACAGCCTTCTGCCTAAGGTGAAGAGAGATACTTAATTGTCTCACTGCCAAAAAACGTACCTATACTTAAAAGGCAGATTCTTAAAATTCTGACTCAGTTGATTCACATCCCTGTTGCCTGTAATTGTGGAATGTTAGCCATGTTTTCACTACAGTTTCCTGACTGTCTTGAAACATGATCCTCATAGGACACAATGCCTTCAGTTGAAACAGCAGAATTAGGAGATAGGTATCAAAGTAGTGACTCATGAACTGGATTTTAAACACTCTGTCATGACATGAAGCTTCCCTCCATCACCTGTTCAGCCCACAGAACTGTATCCAAGCCTTCACTGAATATTTGAGACAGGCCTAAAGACAGCCTGAGAACCCCTCACTTCAAGCTCTGCTCTGCTGTGAGCCAAAATCATGTGGAACCCTACAACTGCTCTGGAAAGTTGGGATCTTTAATGCCCTTCAGAAGATATATACTTTGCTCTGCAAATTTTTTACTGACAAGAAAAATGTCTTTTCTGGGGGTGGAATATGTCATCCAGACTGATCTTCTTAGTTTTGTTCAAGATCTGCAATAGTACAAGACTCATAATTTTGTATTGAGCTATGCCTAGAGTTTAGCACATTTTAAACATCCTTTGAATTTTACTTTCTCTATATAGATTAACTCAGGTAAAAAAACTTAACATAAAGGCAACTTATGAGATATGGTATTAGATTGTGGTTCATTCAGTCTGTGCAGAAAAGTGAGGCAAGTCTAATTTATTATATGTTGATGAAGGAAAGAACCAGGGTAATGGCTTTCTTTAGAATTTTGAGTTCAGGAAAATGCAACAGTCATATTTAGAAAATCAGAGTTTGAGACCTAAAGATCTGCCAGTCTGATAGTATTTGCATTAATCTCTTCACTGACTTCTAATTTTTCTTGTTCCAAAAATATGTGCAGGTATAAAAATGTAAATGTGGAGATTCCTGACAAACACCATACTACAAAATGCCAATTAAAAAAGAAATTAAATTGTACATGAAGCAGAAGAAAATTCCTTGTGACATTATACTGGAGGGAATGATAAAAGAGCTATAATCACACTAGAAAGAGATGTAAGTTTTCTATTTTAAATGGGATGAGAATTAGACATTAAAACCTCAGAGATGGATGACACAAAACAGAAAATAAAATTAGGTGTACTCTAACATAACGTTGAACTCTGTTGTTGTAGTATGACTATAGTATTGCATACAAAAACTGAAGTGATCAAAATGTAAGTAAAGTATGATTTACATGATTTACTGATTCAGTCTGTGTCCTTGGACAATTTGTTTAAGAAGCAGTCTTCAAAAAGGTTGAACATGTAAATGTGAGCATGTTCTTCTGCTTGCACATGTAACACAGCATGGAGAGTAAATTTTCATAGGAAAATGGCCAGTCATTCCCCCAAGTTCAGTGAGAGTCCACTTGAATCAAAAGTGAGCAAAAACCCAGGATTTTTCATCCTACCTATTTGGCAGAAAAATCTAATCACACGGGCAGACTGTGGCAATGAATACATTTAGTCAGCTTTCATTTGAAATGTTTCCATTTTACGTGGACTGTCATGAATCCTCCCTGATTAGGTATTCCACAGTTCTTCCTTCTATTAAAAATAGCTGAGTATCTGATTATTCTTTTACCAGTTCTTCCTGTGATCCAAGTTTTTTCTATATATAGAGAGAAAGAAACCCATAGATAGCCAGAATAACACCTGTGTGCAGCAGAACTTGGTATCAAAATAGATTAGGCTGACGATATCATGCCTAAAGAAAGGAAAAAAATTGATGATATGTGAGGTATTTCCCTGTCTTTTAAAAGTCTAAATACAAAGTATTATATAGGTCTGCAGCTTCAGTTGTGGTAGATTATACTTTTTAAAAGGCCTTTAGACCCAATACAGGACTTTGAATGACAGAAACAACATAAATATTTTATTCTACAGGGGACAAGTAAAGCTGAATATATTCACACTATTGCAAAATTGCTGGAGCTAATAATACAGAAACGGTGGCAGCAAGATTTCTTTTCATCAGTTTGAAGCTAATGATGTCCATGAGTCACACCAGATGTACTGAGCCGTGTCAGTCCAGTAGTTATAAAGTTTTTACTGACTCAAATGATAACTGAGAAGGGTTGGTAACCCCCATGGTGTCATTACTTGAAAAGCATCCCTGTAAGAATTCGGAGTTCACCCTTAGAAACTCTCTAGGTTTGTATTACATATTTGCATATTTTATTTGCCATACTGTTAATCTTATGGCAAAATGCTGTAGTCTATTTTCTTTAACAAACTCTACCTCTGGGAGTAAGCTGGTGTTAACTCTAAGCCCATGAGCATCTTTCACTTCTGTGTCTACTGTCATGATACGATACAGTCCAGCAGAGCTAATTTGGGGCTGGACAGTGATAAGATATGTCAGCACCTACCAGAATGTGATTTGGAGCACTGGAGCTGTTCTGGGCCCAGTGGAATTCAGGCTCAAATGCTAATTCTGACATGGATATACGTGAACAGTCACTAATGCTGATATGGAGGTACGTGAATTGATTTTGACCACATATTTCATGTGTCAATACATTCTTCTATATCAGCTAATTATATTCTTTTTTTTTCTGTGATTAAAGCACTGAACTTAGAAACAGCAAATACAGATTAAGGTCCAGAGTGTGAAAGATGGCGTTTGAAAAAAATTAATTGAAAGGTGAAGGCAAAAGGTTCTTAAAGATCCATTGTTAAACTAGACCCAGGGGTAGTCATTAGGGAATCTTCCTCTTTGTCCAAATATTAATCAGTTATTAGGAAGGAAGTTTAGTGGCAGCAGAAGCAGAAAACATTAAAAAAAAGTAATGAGTTTACAAGTTTACATTTGATGTGAAGAGCAATAGGTTCCACTGCAGGCTTACGTTAATATATGACCGTGCACAGTTCCTCCCAGCCTCTGCTGCTGCAAGTGTGGTGGGCTTGGATTAATGAACAGAAAGTCATTTGTTGCAATCATTAATACAGTTGTGATATTTTGATGGGTTGATAGGTAGAATTTGCATCAAAGCTGGGAACATCTCAACCTTTTTACACAGATGCATAAAAATTTATGGCATTTTATATGTGGCACCATCTGCTTTTCATAGGTTTTGTCTTTTCTGGATGTTGTTGTTTTAATTTATTCTCCATGGGGAATTAATTTCTTTAATGTTGAGCTTGTTAATAATAAGAAAAAATATCACTATATATATAATACAAATGAATCATACAGCCAATTGTATAATACAGTTGAATGAGTGGATTTTGTTTCTATTGAGAAAGTAAATATAAATCTGAAGCAACCTGATTTTCAGAAGCACCAAACACCCAAATGCCACTGTCTAGTGAGGAAACTTTGGGCAGCTCCAAGGATCATTTTCTTCCTTGTAATAATCTGAGGGGAGATTATTGTCCTTATTGACATCATTCACCTTCTCTTTCAGCTCAGAGTACACTTCCAACCTCACAATCAATTTCTCTCTCATATTTCTGCCCACAGCAGCAGGCATTATTGCCTGATGGGAACATTGTAATCAAACTACACCAATGTCCTCCAAACCTTGAACCTGTGCCCAGGCTGTGAGTCTGGTGCCTCCACTAATTAACTATTCTAAATTTAGCTGTCAAGTTTAATTAGGAAATCCATTGTCTCCAAATATGTGACCTGATAAAAGGAGACATGAGAAATATCTAGGATCAGGACAGTGTGGAGCATCAGCTATGGGGTTTTCATAAGATTCAGCCTCATATCTGTGAAAATTAACCATGCCCAGTCCCAAGTGGGATAGGGTGCAACAGTGCCTTCCCACTTTTTCAGAGCTTAAATCCTGACTTCTGCCAAGTCCCTTTCTATTATCTCACCCTGTGAGTCTGCAGGAGGGAAAATTGAGAGGAAGGATGTGTGCAGTCATCTCTGACCTTTCTGTTAACCATCCTGAGAAGCTGGCTGCCCAAGGTGTGTGCTCACACTGGGATCTGAGAGAACCACTACACTCATTAAATCTAAACTAACCATAGTTAGTTTAGATTTAATGAGCATAGCATAGCATAGCACCATAGCTTGGGCAGCATGTGCTCCACAGCTGGATGCAAATGGTGCCTAAGATCCCAAGTCCCTGTGTTCTTTCCCACCCCAGCTGCGCCACCATCAGTTCTTGAGCAGCCAACAGCACGCTAAATCAGGCTGAGCTGTTATCAGATGCTGCTCCAGTTTCACTCTAGGACAATGTACCCTCACTGACTTCATTCAAAAGGATGGAAGCATCTTGGAAACACTGATCTTGGAAACAGAATTTTCAATATAAATATATTTATATTATATATATTTTCAATATAAATACAATTTAAAATGTAACACAATGAAATTTTGTACGTGGTTACTGCTGGGGAGATACAATGAAATTATGTCACAACACAACAGGTACACCCAAATGTACATGAGTATCAGGTAATTCTGCAGTGTCCTAAATAAAAAATGATTGATTGTGAAGATCACTGGGACATTTCTCAACTGATCAACTGGTCATTTATTTAAATGTGTGCTTTCTAGGTAGAATGATTAGATGTTTTCTATATAGTAGGCAGAAAAAAATCCTGCCAAATTCTGTTTCTCAACTGTGAAAAATAAATTTTCCATTAAGCTCTGCAATAATTAGGCTTATACTACTAGTTGACATATAATCCTAAATAAATTTATT
Source organism: Serinus canaria (assembly GCF_022539315.1). Taxonomy (NCBI): domain Eukaryota; kingdom Metazoa; phylum Chordata; class Aves; order Passeriformes; family Fringillidae; genus Serinus; species Serinus canaria. The sequence continues at coordinate 21,970,018 of NC_066315.1, read as the reverse complement.
TGGCAGTCAAAACAATGGAAGTCAGAGAGGACCTTAGGTCTATAAATAGTGAAAAAGTAATTGAACTAATAGGAAATTCATTTTAACTTAAGCATAAAATAGTATATGTAGAGGGATGTTAATTTGTTTTGATATGTCAATAGGCATTAGGGTAAAACATGATCTTTCCCCTTGCAGAGGTAGCTTTAAGTGAGAGCTCATTGCCAATGATCTCTAAAACACACGAGACAGATGAAAGCAGCTCACAGCCTAAGCACCCATTATGCTTGCAAACAAGCTTTGTTGAGACAACCTCTCTCTGAGCTCCATCCCAGCCTTTTCCTCTCCCTGCTTCCCTTTCCATTCATTTCTGTTGCTCCCAGTTAGCAAGGACTTCAGCAGCAGAAGCCAGTAATGTTTGAACACACTTTTCTGTCTCATAACATGCTCCTCTTGTCCTGCTCTTAGGGTAGCTTACAAATGTTTGAGACAAAGGAGCAGAAAGTAATTAATGTATTTACTAGTTCAGTGTGCAAGGTCAGCTGTCTGGTATGATCTTCCTCAAATTACTTTGCATGTACCATGTGGTTTGCTGGTAGTCAGTAGTTTTCATCACCTATTTCCCATCAATTGCTCAGAAATATGTCCTTACCTGGGGTAACTGCAAGGTCTTTTGAACTGACCCCTACACTCATATCTACTTGTATATAAAACAGAGAGGGTTTAGAATATTTTGCTAGTTGACACAACTTAGATTCAAGCTGTGTTTAATTCTGATAAATGCAATGGATTTTTTTCATGGATACTCATTTATCTTCATCAATACATTCACATAATGGATTCCCACTGAAATAATTCTTCCCAGTGTATTTACAAAGGCTCTTCTCTATTCTCTATCTCTTTATGATGCCTGTAGCAATTAGATTTTCTTTCTCAAGGGAAAATAAAAGTGTAGCTGATTTCCTTACACTTTTGCAGGGAATTTCCTTCCTTGCTTACCACCAAAGTCATTTCACTCAAGTACACCAGAAATACAGTTGTCATTCCTTGAGTTCAGAGGTGAAAAGAACAATTAAACTGCAATTGTATGCTCACCTTGTTGCTGAGAGTGAGTCTTCTTATCTGGGACAATGGCTATTAAGAAAACGGTTCCTAGTGTTCAGTCACTGGGAGTTTTGACTTGGTGACAATAAGAGTGAAAGGAAAAAATAATAAGACAGCAACTGATGTAACACCTTTGCAACTTCCCCCTCATCTAGAATTTACACAAGTGTTCCTGTAATTTATCTTCATTACTCTAACCTACTTACAACACACTTCATATATTTTGACTTTTCGTCTACATGACATTTTTTTAATGATCTGTTTTTCAAGTCTGCATTGAGGTTTAAGAGCTCAGTGTTAACTCAAAAATCTAAAGTGTGTACTGTCTACAAGGACAAGAGAAAGGCTATTACTGAAAGTTCTTATGTGTGTGCCCACATATAGGTATGACTTACTGCAGAAAGAGCTGCAACACAGGAGAAAAACAACCAAGCTAATATGGTATTTGTGGTGGGTTTTTGTTTTCACACAAGTATATGAACTGAATTTTTTTATTTAATTGAAGGGCACTTTAACAGCCAAAATGATATTTAACTTCTAGAATGAGAGTTGAGTGTGATACGTATTTTATTTTTAGTGTCTGCAGACCAAACATCAATCACTCTCTCCATGTTTGAAAGAAGATGAAAGAGCAAACAAGAGAGCAGAAGGATTCTGAGGCTAAAACCTCTCAGATGTTTGTGAATATACAAGTCTGTAAATATTGACAATTCTTGGCAATAAAAAACATTCCTATCAATTTAGCTCCTGGGAGCAGGGAAATTAAGCCAGATTTCACAAGCCTTTCAGCATTAATTGAATAATGAGATCAATCAGCAATTACACTAAATTATTAAGTGAGTCTTATACATACCACCACATTATCTCATATATTCCTCCTTGTAGGCAACCCTTGCTAGGGTAATCAAGCCCAAAGTACAAGCAGAGACAAAAATGACTATTCTTATCATGTAAGAAACCACAGAAATTGGATTTTGAGGGCAGGAAATTCATGAAACTCAAATGAGTTTCTTCCAGTAAAAGTTCATGATTTGCCTTACAAATCCTAGAGCTACTGGAGGAGTGAAAGCTTTGCTGTGGTCCCTGCATGACTGGCTGTAGTAGTCCAAATAATAGCAGCTTTACTCACTCAAAGTTCGTGTTGGCAAGACTGGTGCTTTTGTCTGGATATGTTTTATGGATACAGATTTAGAATTTGGATTTATGTGCAGCCCTGAGACAGGTATGTCTTTCAAAGGATGTTGGTTCCCCCCTCAGTTTCATGAGTGCTCTTCACAGAGATCAGTGGGAGGTGCAGGGCTGCTAGCACTGTGGGGCTCTCACTTTGGCTGGAGGCTTTCTGGTCTCTCCTTAAGGAAAATGCTCCAATCTGTCTTTTTTTCTTCCTATGAAGGACAATCAAGCAGAATTCTTTTCATACAGAAGTACCCCTCGCTCTCTGCCTGGCATGGACCAAGCTTCCCCTGTAGTCTTTCCTTTTCCTCAGGCAATGAGTTCTTGTGCTCTGTGCAGCTTTTATACTTTATGTTTCCTGGCAGTGGGGAAAGGAGAAAATGAGAAGAGAATATTTTGCTTGCTTGGACTCATGAATCCAGTTGGTAGCACACTGAGGGAGGGAAAAAGATCTTAACTCTATATATAAAGAAGGAAAAGCAGCTCAGGCAGATGGAAAGAGCACCAGCAAAATTATTGTTGTGATTTTGGACCACAACATCCTAATTCATGCTGATGTGGAACATTTTAAATAGTGAGGGAGATTTCAAAGATTAGAGAAGCATGAACATGTTATAGAGGAGCAAGAGGCCCTGGAGGGAAGCTGGGGTTAAATCATAACAAGGAATTTTTAGGCATACACAGCAGCAGATGCTCTACTAAGGTCTTGTCTAGGAAGGAGTTTGGCCACTGCTGTAGCTTGTAACCAATACAAATTCTCCTCTGCAAAGAGTGTTCTGTGCAGTTTGTTCTCTGGGTTGCACCAGGTTACTGTGAAATCAGAGCCAATTTCCAGCCTAGGAGAGAATCACATTTGTGCCAATTACAAAGTATATGCTTTTGTCCAAAAATCTTGCTAGAGGGGCAATCGTGACAAAGTGCTGAGAGCAGAATTAGCCTCCAAGAATAGAATTAATCAAATGGCTTAGTAAATAAATTTGCTGGACTGCTACCGTTGTAGACAATAGAGGAAGGGTTCTTTGAATTGGCATTAAAACACAGTAATTCTTTAAACTAGTCAAATTTAATTGCATATTGTACTTTATCATGAAAATAACTGTGTTTTCTTAATATGTACGTGGGGAGAGAGGAAGAAAATTACTTCAGAACTTTCAATAAAGCATAACAGATGAGAATCAATGACATCTTGGAAATTATTTCAGTGCATGCAGATAAGACTGGGAACTTAATGTGCTCTGTAACCATCAGCCAGAATAAGCCATTAGAAGTGCAAGCCATGTTACACACACCAGGAATCTGTAAGAAATCTACTGGCAGAAAAATATTCCCACTGAAGTTCTTGCTATTGATTTCCATGTTTCATTAAATGCATTAAAATTCTGCTGCCAGTAAGTGCTTCACTATTGCTGTAATATGCACTCCATAAATTGTGACAGAAAACCACAGATTTGGAGTAACTCCACATCTGCACTTGTGCAACACATTGCACCTGGCCCTGCACCTCATTTGCACAGAATGAAAGCTGGTAGCAGTGGAATAGCACAAAGCTTGCAGTAGCAGCATACTGAATACACACATTCAGTCTGCAGATGAAGCAGCCTGCAGCTCTGCTTTTTAATTTTTATCTCCAACATGTGATGGACACAAAGAATTTTTCATTTATATCTTCACTGAAGAGGAAAAATACTAGAATTATGACCTCTTTTGATTCAATTCACAAACAGTATTGATTTTCTAATGGAATCTGAAGTGAGCCTCTTGATTGACCTCAAGGGGGGACAAAAGTTGTCACAGTGCTGAAGAAGGAAGCAAAGAAAATTGTGACCTTACTCTGAAAGAGGTATTGATATATTGCAGCAGAGGTAAGAGCTCTGTGGTCTATTCAGATTTCTGAAGAAATTGCCATACTTTTATTGCCATCCTTTTTTTTGTTTGTTTACTTTATGGATCATCCTTCCTTACTTGGAACTAGTTATCTTGAAGAGGCAGCAGATCTCCAATTGCTAGGAGGCACTCTGCAGAATGAATTTCCCTACATTTTCTTAGCTGGATATGTAAGTATTCATGTTTTTTAGACAATATATAAGTTACCTTATGTGATAATGATCATAACAAGTAACATTTACGAATTTTTGTACATCACTAGAAAGGTCTCATGGAAAGAGGGAGTATTGTGAAAATACCGTCTTAGAATCATCTTTTCCACTTTTTAATTATTTGTAGATATTAAATCTGGCTTGAATAGAAATCTTCCCTCATTTTTCATAGTGATTCACAAGACAAGGAAGTTCTGGTATTCTTTCTGTTTCTATTTCCTGGAAAAAAATTCTGAATTCAAAAATACTACATCTACAAAACCAATTTCATTAAAAATAAAAATAAAGAAAGAAATACAAGACTTATCTGCCAAATAAAGTTAATTTTAAAATCAAAATAAATTTATTTATCCTCAAAACTTTAAAAAATCTGCTAATATATTGAGACCACTCAAAAACATACCACTCAAATATCCATCAGAAAATAATTTTATGAGAAACTAACTGGTCTAATGAGGTTTTCTCTGTGAAAATTTTTTCAATGGCAACATTGCATTATCACTGGTCAGTGCAGCATCTCTGAGGGAGCTGCAGACCTGGGACTGTGCATAGAAAGAGGAATTGCATGCACAAAGGAGCTGCACACTGAGCAGGCAGACAGTGTGTGTTGGAGTTAGCTTCTCAATAAAACTTTCAGGACTTTCATTTTAGGCAGCAGCAACCCATTTGAATCTAAGTACAAATTGCAAATAATCACAATGGCCTGTTCCCTCCCTGAAGGTCTCTTCCCTGCCCACAGAAGGTTTCAGGATGTGTCCTCCCAGGAGAACTGGTCTGGAAAGGCTCTGAGGAGCTGTATGTGCTGCATGTTTATTTGTGTAGTGCACATGTAGTTGTAATCACAGGCATCCATCAGCAGTGAGTTCCAGTGCTCTGATTTATAGAATTTGTGCTGAAAAGGGACACAATGAAATTACTGTATGACAAAGGAGAAAGTGTTAAGAGCAGGAACTATCTTTCCTAATTTTTATGATTTATAAGTTAGTCTAAGCTATTACTGCAACATTTACATCTTAGTCCAAGCTATTTATTTAGGCTCCCTCTACAGTCAATGAAGAGATGGAGACATCTCCACAGGATATTCATCCTCTCTCTTTTCCTCTCAAGTGGCTCAAGGTGGGATGATTTATGTGGATGTGTGCTGCATGAAGGAGTGCTGCAGGACCATGGCTAGCTCCCTATGGAAACACAGCAAAAGTCTCATACTAAGCAAATAAAACTATTTTCCCAGGCTTGTTATTTACTTACAGAACTGTGAATTTGTCCCTCTTCTGTGCAAGCAAAAAACCCTTGAGCAGCAATGTCTGAGTGTGCTACCTCCACCTACCTCAGTCTCTTTGCACACTAAAGGAACAAAGGAGCATAATTGTTCCTTTAGATCAGAATCTCTGATTCTGGCTACTGACCCATGTATTTTTTTTAATGTCTTGAACAGAACACCAACTCTTTTTTGTTTTTTCTGCTTACTTTCTGAGACAAAGCGAGGTTCTATGCATTTGATTGCCTCATGGAATAGTTCAAACTATGTTTTATTTAGTGGCAAAATCAGTCTAAGGCATTTTCATTTTCACCTAGTCTGGCTAACCATTCCTATTCTTGTGCAGATTCTTCTGCCTCCTTTCAATGATGATGCTGTTGTTTGTGCAGCATCAGAGAGAAAATACAGTTTTTTTCTATAATTCAATGACCATGGATACAGTCCAATGCTCAGGTGGTGGTACTGGCATAATGGAGTGGCTTTGGAGAATTATTCAGAAATCAGGGAACTAAAGGAGGAAATGTTTCCATTGGCTTTGCTGCTGGTGAAAGACTAAGGTTATTCTGTCTGTTGATATGCACCTAAAATCCTTATGACCCCTTACCTGCACAGTAGGTCTTTCTAGGTGAGAAGGGATCTTTATATTTAAGGTTCCCAGAGATGGTATGCCCAGTTGTAGAGTGCCTAGAGACACAGAGTACACACAGCCACCTAGAGAAAGTGATGAAGTATCTTTCTCCCACTAAAAATGAGGGATTTTTTTTTTTTTTCAAAATATAGCTTTAACACAGAGATTTGTTGTGGGCAAGTTTACTTTAACCAAATATATCTCATTTCATGCCATATCAGATATCATTCATCTTCATGCAACCAGCTGACATAAATACCACGATGTGTGATGGTTAACTTGACAGAAATACAATCAGAGGCTCACACTTGATCTGAATCCAGTCTGTCTTGCCAGAAGATCTGAGAGCACTAATAAACACAGGACTTCAGAACTGCTGTTTGACCTCAGAGTGCTTTCAGAGCAGTGAAAAATGAACTCCCAGTTGACTCTACAGAGAGCAAAAATTATCCAGCCTGTCCTGACCCCCTCCACCAGGCCAGCTGCAGCCAAATTCACTTCACTAGAAACCTCTGTATTAGCTAGCAGTAGACTCATTATTTTTCTGAATGATGAGGTGGATAGCAGCCATAACAAAAGCAAAAAAGAGCATGACTTTTATATAGTGAAAAATCTCTGCAAGGTTACAAGTTGTTGTTTTTTAACAGCTATAAACTCCTGTTATTTAACCTTTAAGGTTTCTGGTAATGCTTATCCTCCTGCAGCAAACCCTTAAACTAGTTCTCCCCAGCAAGCTGCAGGGACCATTTTTGGAAGCTGAGGTATTTTTTTAAAGGGGAGAAATATAGGTAGAGAGAGAACTTCCATCATAACACCCATCTGCACTTCTTTAGTGCCTGGTATCAAAAATTCCCATTAGACTGGCAGTGCACAATATATTCTGGCTGCTCTCCCTTTTGTCCTTGACATGCCTCTTATATGTTGTGGGCCAGAGGGACTGATGAAGAGATAGAGACATCAGTTTTATGCCAGCTGCAGATTTCTCCATCCTAGGTCAATCCTGTGCTGCACATTAAAGGCTACTTCAAGGTCCCTTTATGTTCCTCAGGAGGGTGGACTTCAGCACAGGCTTGAATCTGACCCTCAGAGACCACTGCATTATTTGAGTTCTGTGATTTGTGTCAGCTTTAATGGTTGTTGTTTGGCTAAAATCCTGCCTGCAGTTGGAAAGTTCAGTTTGAATTTTGCCTTCATCTCCCTGTTTGATCATGACTGTGTCTAAAGTCTAATTCAACAAATCTTATTTGCCCTCTTTATCTGACACTTGTTTAACTCCAGTGGTTTAACTCTGAAGCTTAGACCACAGTGTTCTAACTAAGGAGGGAAAGAAGATGATGAAAAGACTGTGGTAGATTGCATATGAGGCAATTATACAACAAATTTAATCTGAAACATTTTAAGTGTTGTTGCTGCAACTGGCAAAGTTGACTAACATTAGCAGGCAGCACTTAGGAGGATCTGTAGTTTTAATTGTAAATAGTGTGACACTTTATTAAAAATCACTCCATAGATCTTTTTTTTTGTCTTAATTAATGGTTAGCTCCTACCTCTCTTATCTGATAAGCTGTCTGCAATGCATACAAGGAAAATATAAAAGTCTTTTATCTGTCAGCAAAAAGAATGTGTATCCTTGTAGCACAGGATCCTTGTGTATCCTAGTGTAATCAAAAGGGTAAAGAAAATTTTCATGTAGTAGAGGAAATTCCAGTGTTTTCATGTTTTCAATTATGGTAAAATTTTTGCTTTTAACAATGACTGCAGTATATTGCATCAAGAATGCCTCTGCTGCTTCCTAAAGCAGCTGGACACACTTGATAAAGTACAAAATTTCAGACTGAAGAAGCTAATCCTGAAAAATTATTTTTGCACAGCATTTTTTCTAGTGTAAGATGCTTAACTATTTACTAGAGCGAGGCATTTCTGGAAGAAGTTCTAGGAGATAGACTGGTAAAAACAGTGATGTAGAGATTATGAAGGCCTTGAATATACTAAAAAAAAAAAAAAATAACCAAAACCAATGTAAGAACAGTCCTTGATCTTGATCTTGATCTTGATCCTGAGGGCTTGCATGTGGGAATAACAAGAAAGAAAGCTATCACTACCGTGCTTGCAGTAAATGTGAAAGGGCCCAAAAAAACCCTAAAGGGGTTGAAAATATAAAAGAGGGAAAACTGATTTCCCTGAAGAGAAATATAGAATATGCTGCATTTTCCCAGCCAAAATTTCAACATCCCTTCCTTCATTGTGCCTGCATACTTTCTAGGTACCATTTATTGCTGAGGTCACTTTACCCTATAAGAATTTTGAAATTTAGGTCATTTGGATAGTGAAGTATTCAAAATTTTCCACAAATCATATACTTTGTGCATCTGCATCTTTTTGTGTACACAGATGGCTCAAGGTGCAACCAGGCTGACTGGATATCTACCATTAAAGGGGAAAAAAGTTTTGTTTTTAAATGGAAAACAAAATTTTAATAAATTGAGGGTAAGATTCAAGCTTCCCTCAGAATGAGACCCCAAAACAAGATACCAGAAGACAAGAGAATTTAAAGGCCATCTCGGACACAACCAAGCCAGATCACCTGATTTTCTGTGCCTTTCATAATTTTTAAGTGAGTTTCTGTAAGAATGGTTAAAATTGTTAAAATCAATTAAATACAGAGGCAGAAGATGGATTGTTAGCCCCATCAGTTGTATTATCAGTATTCCATGTGCTGTTCTTGAAGACCTAATGGCCAGCTAGCAGCTCTTGTTTTGGTAAATTGTCCAGATGGTGATTTTTTTCTTATTTGGAGCATCCTCTCCTCTTACAACATCCTAGAAGATGCAGTCATGTGCTCATACTGAACAACCTTGAATGTCTGAAATACAAATAAGTATTTGTACTTCATCACTTCTACAGTCTGACCAAAGACACTGTTTACTTAAACATAAGGGCTGGAGAAAGAAATCCAACTCCAAAGAGCAAAAGAATGAAAGAACTTGTAACCTTCTCTAGCCATAAGTGATGAAGGGCTGTAAGAAAACAGCATTATCAAAGGTAAATGCTTAGGGAATAAAATACTTACAAAAAGTAAAGTTTGAGGAGTTTTGGCTTTAGAAGATTGGGAAGGGTAAGCCATCATGTCACGGGAGGGAGCAAAGGAATAGATAACAGCTGTTTGATTGCCAGTGCCACAGAACAACTTAAATATATATTATTCTTCTTGGTCAAGGAGCAGAAAAGCTTATGGGTAAGAAGTTAACCAAATTTTCTTGACCAAAGACAGAAAGTTAAAACTGGTTATATAGTTCTAAAAGCTTTTTCCCTCAAGACCCTCCCCCATAACACCACAAAAACCAACAAAACAGAATAAGAAAACTTCCCCACAAACTCATAACAATGACAAAAAGCAATTTTAGATTTTGTGATGCATACCTTTTTAAGTTGTTCTGTGGCATAATATAATTCAACATAATACAATATAAGTCTTTTTTACCTTATACTTCATACTGTCTATTACATATTATATGTGTTATATTTTATATATATTTAGATAACAAGAAACAATGAACAGCTGCTCCAGCTGCTCCTTCTTCACTCACACTTGTAATCTGTATTGTTGTGGATTCCCATCACAGCTACCTGATGAGTTTCATTGCTCAAAAAGAAATGTTCCAGACCTTTGATCTTCTTTCTCCCTGAACTTATTTTAGCACTACTAAGTTCTGCTTGAGGTGAAGATGACCAATTCTAGATCCCATTTCAAGATATATTTGAGATACAATGTGGATTAATGGTTTGAGAACCTTTTTCTGCTTTGTTTTCTATTTTATTCCCAGTAATTGCTACAATACACAGTAGGATTTTTTTATCCGGTATTGAGAATTCTACCAATGTTTGAAAATACCTATTATTATAATCACAAGCTCTCTTTCTTGCATGGAAATAGGTAGCTTAGGATACATTGTCTCTGACTGCTTTTCCGCTTCATATTTATTATATAGAATGTAAGCTGTAATCCTATTGCCTGCTTAGCACCATGACATTTTTCCTCAGCTCTTTGCAATCAGATTTCATTTTTATTACCCTGAATAATCTCGCATCACCATTAGTCTCCTTGTTCTCCATTCTTTTCCATTTCTGTGCACTCCAACAGACACTGCAAAGATCCCAGTGATCTATGGCTATCATCCATTGTGAAGCCCAAACACTCCTCCCTTCTCTTTGTTTCTTGCCTGGTAACCTGTTATTAATCTATAATATGACTCCCTTCTCTCCCACAGACAGCTTAATTTCTTTAAGAGCTCATGGTACCAACTGCCCCCAGATTTATCACAGAGTAAAGGAGGATGATACTTACCTACTTTATAAAATGCCTTCGCATCTACAGGTGCTAGAAATTAATATTAGCTAGAAAATCTGTATTTCCTTAGATAAAAGATATTATAAGAAATGGAACTGAAGGAGCAGGAATTTGAGAAATGCATGGTACCATGAGAAGAGGTCAGGCTGCTATACAAAAATCAAAGCTGTACCTATCTTAGCCTGAGGCTTTTTGAGTTTTAGCAGAGTTATTGCTAAACTAATTTCTCTCTGTGTAAAATGGGCTTCCAACTGTGATTGTGTCAGGGTTAAATAAATGTGGGTCTGGTAGCTTATCAAAAAGGTGCCAAAGAAAGATGAGTCTGCTAGGCTGTGAGTACAGGTCCTGACAGATTTGTGTATTAAGTCCCCAGAATCTTCAGTGGTTCAGTCATCTGAAATTTCACTGAGGGATTTGATGTCTGTTGCTTTTTATTTTGCTAGGAAGTAACCCTCTAACAGCCTGGAGATAGAACTGCCAAAAAAAAAAAAAAAAAAAAAAGAAAGAAAGAAATAACACATTTTCTCATGTAAATTTATCTCTACTTTATTTCAAAATAAATTTGAACATTTCTTCCTCAAAATTTTCCCATCTTTTTCTGTCTTTAATAAATGTTTGCACAGCTTTACCCAGAGTACCATGTTTAGCTATGTAGTGTATCACCTTAATACAAATTAAAAACGGGTTAAAATGTCACTATTAGAATTTTTGCATAACCCCATAATTAAGGTTTTGCCTTGACCAAAGTTAGGATCTATACCATCTGCTCTTCGTGTCAGCTGGTAGCATTCCACTGATTCTAAGAGGCCTCTTTTAAGACCTTAAAGAGCAGAAATACTTTTTATTATTTGCCTCTGAGATGTTACACAAATGACAGAGTGTGAGATGGAGTGACAATGTAAACAAAAGACAATCTTGACTGCAGTAGCTTGCAGGACTGAAATGAGATGTAAGTAACAATTGAGTGGTGTACGGGAGATCTGGGGTAATAAAATTTTGCAGTTATTTTAATTATCCTTTATTATATTAGCTATACTCAAGGAAATTTGTAAAATTGTGAACTCTATTTGGATAATGCCCTTGGTGAAGACAATCAAAATATGCCTTATGCAGGAGCAAAAGAGTTTTAATACCTTGTTTTGGAATCTAAACCATTCAAATCACTTTTGCAGCTTCTGAAGTTCATGTGGTTTGGTTCCTTCTGGTGTTATGCACAGCTAAGGGCGGGGACACCTCCTTGCTGTCACACAGGCAATCTGCAACCCCTCTCCAAAAACTCCTGTCTTCTGCTTTTGTGCCAGTGTTTCACCAAACAGGGGTTATAAATACAACTGGCCTGAATCATGTATCAGGTCAGAAATGAAACCTCTGAGTGCAAAGAAGTAAAAAACTCTAAACAACGTTTGAAACAACACTCAAAAGACCTTCGTGAGTAGAGTGGTTCCAAGTAAGATTGATGTTCAAAGACATGAGGTAACAGGGCTAACCCGTGTAGTTCCTGGCTGCTGTAATAAATCTCCCTCTGAAGCACATGGACAGTGGAGCCAAGCACAGAGGCAGGTGTTAACATCCCAGTCCAGCTCAGATGTTGTTTACATCCCCTTACAGTTCAGAAGAGATTTGTCATTAATACATAATGTCAACCTTTGCAAATTCTTAGAAGTATTGTCATATTTTCTGCTCCCGACTGCAATGGTTGTCATTCACAGTCACCATGCAGGTCTCCACAGATCTTTTCTTGGTCTGCATTGTTCAGGAATAGAGATCATAATAGTGATTTAAACAAGTTCTGGTTTCTTATTCTACTTATTTATTATATTTTACTTGGTTTATTTATAAATACAAATATTTATGGCTGTATAAAATGTGTCTAAAAGCTGAGGATGTTTTGCATCTTCTAAATTATTCTTTAAAAATACATTTTTTCAGGTTGAATCCTGACAAAGAGTATCTGGGGGGAAAAATAACAAGTGGTTGCATTTATTTGAATACCACCCAACTGCCCAGATTAGTTCATCTTGTCTGGAAGGAGATGTAATTAAGCACAGTGGATTGAATGTTAAATTCAATAAAATGCCTCTGTAAGTTAACAAAAAATCTTTTTTATCAAGGACAGGAGTCTCTAGATTCAAAATACATTCATTCCTCCCCATCAACTTGATCTACAAGAATCTGCTCTTCAATTATTGAAAAAGGCTGAAAACAGATAAGCTGGTTAATAAAAGCTGGGAAACCCTGTGAAATCCCATTATATGTTTTTCTAATCTATATAATAGATTCATCTGTGTGATAATGTTTTTTATCCTCAGCAATTTCTTGATATGTAACTAGTTTGAATGGAAAGCTATTTCTATGGATAAGTCACAGAAAAGGTCTGAGACAAGACCAGATCATTCATTAGATCTTCATATTTCTTCAATGAGAAAAAAGAAACTCCAATAACAGCTTTGCAAGTGGTTAGAATTCTGAGAAAGAAATTTGTGCATCCAGATTAGCATAAAGCATGGATCATGGAGGTCTCATTATGTGATTATGCAAAATGCATTAATTACACAATTACAAGCATCAACGGTGATGAAATATAATTAATTCTATGACTTGGTTTACCTTCTGAATGTAATGCCATCAGTTACTAGAGACCCATAATTGTGTTTCTTTTTTTGATTCACTGACATTTTAATATTATGGGAGAATTATGAATTAGTGTAACAATAGATTATTATTAGTGTAACAAGAAGATGGAACAAACTTAACTGAAGACAATATGATTTACACAGCTTCAAGCTTAACAGTTGGTGTATTTATCCAGTTATAAATGTTTTGCTCCATGATGAAGAGTTCTGTTTGGAATGAAACTTTAAAAAACAGTGACATATCTGGAAAAGACCCTTTAAGCATGTGCCTTAAAATGCTAAGCTGCACTGACCCAAAACTAAGCAGTGGAAGGTAATTTAGGGCTGCCAAAGACACAGTTTTACAGGCCCACTTGGGATGTAAGGGACAGGCATTGCTAGATGGAGATTTTGAGAATACAATCTAGTTTGTTTTACTTAAATGTCCGACACAGGAGTCCCTTCTAGAGACCCAAATATATCCTACCTGCTGCAAACAACAGTCTGGGGACAGACCAAGGGCTTTTTGAGGGAGTTTATCTCTTTCTGTTGATTACAGGAGGAGCCTTGATGTCTAACTCAAAGGCAGTGCGCTCTGTAGTGTCACCGACATGTTTTATGAAAAATCCTTTCCTTAGGATTTTTCCCCTCCTGAGAAACTGAGAGGCCTCAGGAACAAACTGTAAACAATTCTTATCTGCTGCTGTGGAATGCAACAGGGAGAATCTGTGATTGGCCTCATCAGGCTGTTTCCAATTGAGGGCCAATCACAGTTCACCTGTCCGGCCGGTCTCGGTCAGGGACAAACCTTTGTTATTCATTCCTTTTCGATTCTTAGCTTAGCCTTCTAGTGAAATCCTTTCCTCTATTCTTTTAGTATAGTTTTAATATATTATCTATCATATAATAATAAATCAAGCCTTCTGAAACATGGAGTCAACTTTCTCCTCTCTTCCCTCATCCTGAGACCCTTGTGGACAGTACCACACTGTAGAGGTATTTATTTAATAAAAATGAATCTTTCCTGTGTATGGGATGCATGTTTTCAGGAGCACTGAGTAGGTATGACAGCTTAGACAAGTAAAAAGGAGTGGCTTGTTCTCTTCACTATAATGTCTCTTATGTGTTTAGGATATAAGTCCCAAGCTGTGACACAGCAGCTTTGAAATAACCCTCTTGGTCAGTCCTGAGTGCTGGGACTAATTGCTATCTCTGCAGGACAACTGAGGCTTTCCAGAGCCACTTCCCAGCTTCTTGGGCCCAGTATACCGTGTGTGAAACCCTTCACCATCATCTCCATAAAAATCAGAGTGGTTGAACTTGGAAGAGACCTCGGGGCATCACCTGGTCCAATTCCCTCAGCTCAAGACGAGCCACTTAGAGCCATTTGCCCAGGACTGTATCCAGATGGCTCTTGAATATCTCCAAGGCTGGAGAGTCCACAACCTCCCTGAGTAACCTGTGCTAGTGCTCAGTCAGCCCACAGTGAAGAAATGTTTCTTGATGCTCACAGGGAACACTTCTGTTTCTGCTTGTCTCTGGTCCTGGCACTGGGACCTGAAATGAGCCTCTCTCTATCCTTCAGGTGTTTCCCAGAGTCTTCTCTTCTCCAGGCTAAACAGCTCCAGGTCTCAGCCTTTTCTCATAGGAGACATGCTCCAGTCCCTTCATTGTCTCTTTGCTGGACTCTCTCCTGCATGTCCACGTCTCCCTTGTCCTGAGCCCAGAGGAGGACACAAGAGCAATGCTGGCAATGCTTTGCCTAGTGCAGCCTGGGACACCACTCTCCTTCTGCTGCAAGGGCACATTGCTGCCTTGGCCTCAACTTGGCTTCCACCGAGCCCTCCTGCTGCTTCAATACCAACCTGCTTCCCAGCTTTGTGGCCCCCCAGCGCACGTTGTTACCTGGGTTTTTCCTCCCCAGGTACAGGACTTTGCTTGTGGAGGTCCCTCTGGACAGAAGCACAACCTTCTGGTGAGTTACCCATGCCTCCCACACAGTCTCTATCCTGTGTTTTACTTTTCACCAATACACAGATTTTCTGTCTGACGCTGAAAATTCTTCTGACTGACAAGGAGAACAAAGTAGGGTACTACCTTAACTATATCATTGCTCTTGAGCTCAGGCTTGCTCTAGGCAAATCAGGAAATTCTAATGAATTCTGCTAATCAACCCCTGGCCTTTGCATTTATAATGAAAGAGCTACTGCAAGATGCAGAGGAAACCTTCTCCTCCCCACTTTAAACAATCATATTTTGAGGTTAAAGTGTAACTTTTCCTTCTAACCATAACTGAATGTTTTCAGCAGAGGATCGGCAGTTTTTAAGAGAGCAGCTATTTATAAAATGCAGGGAAGTTCACTTGTGGGTCTAGCATACTTTGGATGAAAGCAGATGGAGAAAAGGTTGCCATAACCTAATCTTTCTGGTCCCTATTTTTTTACTTCAAATTTAATATCTGACAATCTTTTCATAGATATAAAAATAAGTTCTTTTCTAAGTACTCGGAGCACTTCAAATATTGATTACAGCACTAAATCTGAGGTGTTCTTTTATATCAAAAATGTGAACATCTCAGTCCAAAAATTAGTTTGATTTGCTTGTTCAGGATACAGGTATTGAAGACATTTATGAAATCAGATTGCTCCTTATGATTGATTATTTTTAAAAGGGAATATTCTTCTAAAAGAATACACCAGCTAGAACACAATTTGTGCAGAGGTGCTTGAAGTTCATCCCTATTTTTTGTTTGAAAATAATATATTTCATAAAAATAGCTTATAATTACATTCTTTTAACATTTTCCATTGGCCTTCTTTTTATACTGAAATCATTATTAAAAAAACAATAACACTCATAATAGACTAGTGTTAAAGCTATGCTAAGTGACTTTGAATATGTTGATTAACAGTGTTTATCTTTCTTGGTGATGAACTTCTGGAACTTCCTCTGAGGCCACTATTAATTTGAAGCTGGTGTCATTGAAAATTCATGGAAGGTCTCCTCCACACTGCTGACAACACCAAAATTATTGTAAATTACTGTGCATTAACCAAATCTATTCTCATTAACACCATCAATAAGAGATGTCTGTGCCATTTCTCAACAAAAAATTTTGTGGCAGTACATGTGACTTCACACCACCTTCTTTATTGCTCTAGAGAGATGGACAAATGCATGTTTTCCACTCAAACACACACTGAGTCACCTGGGGAAGTCTCCTCTTTGTGTCAAAATAATGGATGTATTTTCATGGAGAAGTTGTAGCTTATTAAATGTACTTGCTACAGAGATCAAAGGCTTTCAATTACTGAAAGACTGCTGTAAAACAACTTGCAGAGGCTCTGGAATAGTACTAGAGACTGCCCAACTCCACATCTCAGCTGCTAAATACTTCCCTAAGCATAACACAGCAGACCAGGCTATTTTCTGTGTTACCTTAGGGACTGGGATCCAGGAAAACAACAGGGGGGTTGGGTTTCACATATCTGTAACTTGTAGTTAAATCTTTTATAGCCAAAAAGATTGCTCTCCAAGTTGCTCTCTCTCTCTCTCTCTCTCTCTCTCTCTCTCTCTTTTGTACAGCCAAACATGAGAGGAGAGCAACTCCAATTAACAAAAACCAGAGGAGAGATAAGCTAAACATACTCCAAGTCATTATTGCACCACAGACATCACAAACAGCTTCACTGAGTACCTTACTAATATATTTCTAGAACACAGTGACATTTAAATAGTAACAGGAGAGTAACATTAGTGTTTGATAAACCTTAGAATTGTGTTGGTGCTGTATCACATAAAAATGTTTTCTATCTCAAATGAATTTCAGGATAAAAGGAGGATAAGGAGCCCGGTTTTCTGCCAAAAAGCCAAAGCCAGCCATCCTGCGGGGTGCCAGCCACTCTCCAGCTGTAGCTGGCCAGCAAGCATGGTAAGAAGCTGGCTATACATCTCTATCTCAGCTGTGCAGGTGCTTCTGGCTCACCTGCTCAAAGTGCCCAGAGAGCTGTCAGACACATGAAACCAGGGACTGCCAGGGCCCACCTGCCAAGCACTGCAGTCCCAGGGTGGGCTACGGCAGCTGGGGGCATTACATGAGGCCAAGAGGCACCAGGCAGAGACACCCACAGTGCTGGGTTGGACCTGCACTCTCAAGCTTCATCTGCCAGAAGCCTGGAGCCAGCATGGGGTTTGCAGCTGGGGGTGACAGGGATCTACCTCACCTGAAAAGGCATTTTCAGCAATACCTCACTCTTTTTACTCTTGCAAAACAAGCTATAGGAGTCAAGGGAGGAATGGGGCAGTAGAAGGAGCAGCCAGAGGACCTGCCAGTGTTTGGGGGGCAATCTAGCATGAAAATTTAAGATTTGTTTCTAGTATAGATGAGATTTGAAGCTCCTATCTATCATAAGAAAACCTCTAGATCTCTTATCTCTCACTGAACTTAAAAACACCATGTAAGAAAGAAAAGCAGCTCAGATCAGGTTAAAACCTGATTTTCTCAGAGAAGGCATGAACGCTGCAATTCTCCTGCCTGCTGTCCTCTGACCCAGAAAAACTGGTTAGCTTCACACAGCCCAGTCATAAACCCCTAGTTTGCCCAGTGGAAGAATGAAATGCTGTGTTCTGACATTGAATTGAAAGCCAGAAAAGCCAGTTGTATTTATTCACATAATAAAATGTTCTCTTCTTTAATAAAAACAGAGAAAAGAATCTCTGAGGAAGAAACAAGCATTTATAATATGATCATGTAATGTGATGTGTGTATGCAAATACAAAAATATGTATCTATATGTGTGTATATAAATATATAAATAAGTATATATCTATATACAAGCTAAACATTTCTCATGCAAACTCATATGTCTGTTTAAGAAGTAAATGAAAGTTCAGCTCTCCATTTGAAATAAGTGCTGTGAGCCAAGTTTGGTTCACATTTTCAAGATTTATAACAGTGTGATGCTTGCCAAAAATTCTTAATTAGATCAGAGGAGCAGCAAAACTGTCAGATGCAATAGCAGAGTACCACAAAGGAATAAAATATTCTGGGGTTAATTGGATAAGTTCATTCGGCCAGTTTTGCCAGGCTACTTTTCTACAGTGATCCACAGACAGATAATGAAGATAGGGTTTTTCTCAGCAGTAATAAAACTGATTCCTCAAGTACATTTCATTTACAAGAACTTGGAAATTGTTTATAACTAACATAAACCAACAATCATATCCCCTTTCCCACAGTACACATAAATTGTGAACCTTACATGAACTCAGTTGCTTAGAGAGTACTTTGGGTATCTCACTTGTATGAGAATTTCATGAGAAGTGCTGCTGGCTGAGTGTTGCAGTGAGGCTGAGATCCAGTGACATCTCTAGTTGCATAAACTGTTTGAGCTTTCATGTATTCAGAAGAAGGCTGCAGCACTTGGAAAGACAGAGTAAGAGATGATGGTATTAAACTCAAAAACAGCTGTATTTTTTGAACTGATTCCTCCATTCTTTTAAAGAGCTCACATAAAATGTGACATTTGGGATGTTTTACTTAACACAGTGTACTAACACAAGAATGCTTCTAAGAAAGTAAAACCCACTGTTTTTAATAGAGATTATATTTTTATGGTGAGAATTTTTGGTAATAATTCTAGTGTTCTTCAGTTGGTTGTCCACCTTATAAAGGATCCAGTGCTCTAGGGACAAATCTAGAGGGAGAGCAGGACATTTGATTCCCAGGGTATTTGACCACAGGGAAAAAATAAACCTCACAGCTTCATGATGCAGGAGGCAAAGGCCAGCCTGTGCATTATTTTAGAGGCCTTTCCAAACCAGAGCTGAGTGCCAAAAATGCAGCATGGCTATTCTGTAAATGAGTTACCTTTTGTTAAGCCCCAGCACAGCTGGTCAGGATGGTTCTGCTAATGTGATGCTTCACCAAATCAACCCCCAGTCACAGGAGAATGTTATTTCTTTACAGAAGAATGAGCACTGAGATATTCCCTTCTGAATGGAAAGAATAGAGGAGTCTTGCCGTTTTATCTAAGTTTTATCTGCTGATACAATGGCTCATACTCACAACCACCATTGGGAAGTTAACAAGTAATTTAAAGCATACTTTATGTAGTTCACCTACTAATGTGAGTATTTCATAAAAATAAGTTAGAGCCAAAAGGCATTTTGAATACCTCTGTTTGATTTCACCAGTTATTTGGGAAGGTTTTCTTCTGAAATAAAGAGCAGTGATCTTCCAGAGGTTCAAACAGACGCTCATCACTCAAAAATACTTTCCTGTCAATTAGGGAATAGCACAAAGGAGACCTGTGTTACATCTGGTTCTGCTAAATTCTACACAGTGAAAAGCAAACTTGGAGAAGTAGAGCTACGAGCAGCTGCCTCAGTGGGAGTCGACGTGCAGCTGGAGAGGAGCAGAAGGAATCCTCCTCACCATGATTCTGTGTTCAAAAGGAGCTCTGGATTTACCTGAACACCGTTGGCAGCACTCCAGCTGTGCACTGCTCCAGGGTATCCTTTATTTCTTTGTGGTGTGTCAGACACCCCCAAGGCCTCCTCTCCTCTGCAGACACAGCAGAGGACCTTGAATGGCCATGGTAGAAACCACATGTGGCTTTTCTACCTGTAGACGCTTTCAGCAGAGAGCTGCTTTTAGAAAGCATTTAATTAAGGTAAGCCAGCACTATCAGCAAAAATGGAAAATTAAATAACAAATGCATAAAAGCAATTCCTATATTACACACTAGTACTCGTGAACCTCCTGTTCTTCTGAAGAGGAGAAAAACTGCAAGGGGGTGGTCCCACAGAGAAGAAACAGAATAGGGCTTGTCCTTTTATTTGACACTGTGCCCATTACACCCTTTGGCCAGCCTTGATACTCTGACCTGCTATTGCAGACAGTGGCAATCCAGGGATTTTTGGATAATTTATTGTAAATCAGCATAATCTTTTCCTTATTGATTCAGGTATTGAGAAACAAAAAACAAAGGCAATCGCCTTTCACTCCCCTTACACAGGTTCATATTCAGTCCAACACCACTCCCCCCCTTTCCATATCTCTGCTGGTCTTATTTTCACCACACTTATCTCAGTCCTTCCCCGTCTCACTGATGAGGCAATGGGCAGCACAGGAAGTGGGTTCAGTGCATAATAGTTTCTTAAACCAGTCTCTGTTTCTCACCCTTTTCCTCTCCTTCTGCTCACTTGTTACTGCTCTCAGGTCCAGCGTGTGTCACCCATTGATCACAGCCCCTCAGTGGAGTCCTTGTCCCAGCATGGGCTTCCCACAGACTCAGTCTTCTCCTCCTTCCATGAATGCTCTGTAGCCATGACCCCAACAATGTCCCTTTCCTTTTGCCTCTTCTGCTTTGTCTCTCCAAAAGTGTCTCCTCACAGTCCCCCTCACACATCTCTGTTTTGTGTATCCTCATGTGTCTCCTCTCAGACCTCTTTCTTATGCCTTCTCCCATGTACTCTCACATGTGCCCTTTTACACCTGCTGTGCCTTTTCACAGGAGCCTTCTGGTGTCTCCTGCCCAAGTGACAAACTCCCTTTCCTAAGCACATCCACACAGAGCTGCCACAGGCTTCCTGCCTGCCCTTGGTGTTGGTGGGCACTGGGTTTCCTCACCATTTGAGAGACATCTGAAAACTTCTGCAACAGGGCCAAAGTAGTCCATGGCCCCCTCCCACACTCAGCACCCCACCAAGTACCAGGATCAGAAGAAAACCCAGGACAAGGGGAGGGGCATTCAGCATTCCAGAAAAGGGTGTGGGAAACATCCTGTGCATCAGCTGTCCTTTAAAGGAGGATTGCAAATGTAGCATTTAAATCACTTCTTTCTCACTCTCTCTCCCCCAGAAAGCAAAAAGGGCTATGTGACACACAAGTGTTCACATCTTTGGGCCTCTGAGCATAAACCACAATCAGTGCAGAATTCTGTTTCTCCTGACAAAGATATTTGTGCTTGATGGTATGAAGTCTCATAGCCCAGAAAGCCAGAAAGGGTGTTCAGACTGCTCAGCAGAGCTGCTGTGTCAGGCTGAGACTAAGCTCATGCTGTGCAAATTGCTGAAGCCAGCTTATACCCAAATCATGAGAACTGGAAGAGGAAAAAAGGCTGTTTTCTTAGGGTACCTCCACCAAAGCCTCTGACAGATCTGCTGCAAGAGACAGGAGCATTCCCTACTGTGTTTTGTGCACATGGTGAGGTTTTTGAAGCAGGGCTTCAGAGGTGCCCTTTGTGAGAAGTCACCAAAAGCTGCTCCTGTATTGAACAGAGCCTGGTCCAGCTGTCTCCAAAATAAACTCACTGCTGTCCAAACCGAAGTCCATCAGTGACACTGGTAGCACCTTGTCAATAGCATACTTAACAGAGGGGAAAATACATTGCACAACATCTGGAGAGGCAGGAACAAAAAAAAAAAGTAAGAGAAACACCTCTGCAGACACCAAGGTCACTGAAAAAAAAGAGGGGAGGAGGTGGAGGAGTGCTGCAGGCACTGGAGCAGATACTCCTCTGCAGCCTGTGGTGCAGACCATGGTGAGGCAGGATATGTCCCCTACAGCCCATGGAGGTCCACGAGGATGCAGACTGAAGAGTCCTGAAGGAAGCTGCAGCCTGTGGAGACCCCAGAAGTGGAGCAGGCTCTTGGCGGGAGCTGTGACCTCTGGAGAGAAGCCCACGCAGTATTTCTGGCAATATGTGTAGCCCATGAAGGACTTGGAGAACAGCTTTTGAAGAACTGCAAGCTCCACAGAGCCTCAGAAGTTCATGAAGAATTGCATACCATGGGTGGGACATCATGCAGGAATGGGGAAGAGGATGAGAAGGAAGGAGTGGTAGATATGGGATATGAACAAAACACATCCTCCATTCCCATCCTCCTGCAGGGCTCAGCAAGGAGGGAGATTGAGGAGCCAAGAGTGAAATTGAGCCTGGGAAGAAGGAGAGTGGGGAGAGGGCGGTTTCAGTTTTGTTCCTGTTTCTGACTTAGCCCTTTTTTTAACTGGCAATAAATTGAACTAATCTTCCCCAAGGTGAGTCTGTTTTGCCCATGATGATAATTGGTGAACAATCTCCCTTTCCTTATCTCAGCCACTGAGATTTCTTGTATTTTCCCCTGTCTTGCTGAGGAGGGAGAACAGCTTGAGGGGTACCTGTCAGCCAGCCAAGGCCAACCCACCACACCCACACAGCTGTTGCTGTAGATGACATTCCCACAAGAAGACAAAATTCTTAAAATTACTTGGCTGTGTTGCAAGCAGTTACCAGTCTCCAGTCACCTGCCATCTCATCCATGACCTTGTGCCTGAAATATGAACACATCTTCACAACTGCAATATGTAAAACAGGTGGAATACATGGAGTGAGGTGGAATTCAAGAGCAAACAGAAGAAGGTCATGCACCAAAAAGCAAGAACTTTGGGAATAAAGGAGAGGCTTATTCTACAGCAATAACAGAAGAGGTGAAAGACCTGCACCAGGCAGAGTTACAGTGAGCCCTCACTACAGAGGGGCCATGAAATGAAAACAGTGATCCCAAGAAGCATTAAGTGAGGTCTTTCTGCTGGGGGAGAGACTTATTACTGCCATTGCACAAGAACCAGATCAGACTCATCAGGAACAGGGAACACAGCCTTCACTGCCTGTACTCAAGGGAAATTGAATTCGTTGCAATACACACAGAGGAGGGCTGCTAGGATGACCAGGTGAATTGGCAGACCAGTTTGCAATAAAAGCCTGAATGGCCTCAGCAAAAGTGACATTTAAAACCAGGGAATTGATTTTTTTTCTGTATGTGTATGTGGGAGATATGGGTGATAAACAGGAGGGGATTTGGAAGGGATGGATGGATGGATGGATGGATGGATGGATGGATGGATGGATGGATGGATGGATGGATGGATGGATGGATGGATGAAGGAGAATAGTGGGAAGGAAAAAGACATTTAAAATACATGTTAGTGCTGGCAGAAAGAACAAAAAAATATGAAGTAGGAAGGTGAAGAAATTTTAAAAGCTTTTCTGTTTCAGAAATGATGAAGCAGCTTTTCAGTAGGAGGAAAAAGTGGAAGAAATATATGTTGGTTTAAGATGGTTCTTGGTAAATTTATGAATGGAATTACACATCTTATACAGAACTACAGAATTACCTTTTTGATGACTCCCAGCAGTGTCTTCAATCATCTGTACTGACCTGTTTTTATTGAATATAACCTATATATATCCAGACTAAATGATTTGTGATATGTTACTGAATTCCACAATATTACAGACTCCATTAGAATTCTTCAGTTTTAATTAAATTTTAAAAGCCCGACAAAAAGGTAGGGATTAAAAGGGTATAGAAATTCATATGAAAAAACATGGATAATCAGATATGCGAGACAGATTTAAAGAAATGGTCATGCAAAGGAGAAACTTAGGAGAAGTAAGTTAAGAGAAACAAAGAATGTACAAATACTTAACAGAACACTATAAAGAGAATAAGGATCAATTACTGTCATTAGTCAAAGAGGTTGATCAATAAATGCTAATAACTTGATTAAAATGCAGCAGTGAAAATTTATAACTAGGGGAACAGTAACATAATGAAACAACCTGCGAGTGAAGGTTACAGCATTTCCATCACCAAAGATATTCAAATCTATTTTAAGAATAATGAAATCCATCCACCAATGATTCAGGCTGAAGGACTGAGATGACCCAAGAGGCATCTCTTCTACCACAAATGATTCTATTCTTCTGTAAGCACACTTGCTTAGCACACTGCTTAGTAGAAGCTGCACTTCAATGAAATGTTTAATCTTATTTTTACAAAGAAACCATGTTATAATAAATATCAAGAGGAAAGATAGCTACCTGGTTTTTCCAATTAATGGGAAATTAATGGTATTTCATTTATCTATATTCTGGAATGTTCCTGTTAAATCTTTCAACTAAATCTACTCATGCCATAGCTCCTCCAAAAAGCAATTATTTTCAAAAGCAAATCCAGTCTTCTCTCATGTCTAGCTTTAGAACAACTTACTGCACACATCTATCTAAAATATTATACATGTGTTTAAAAAACAGCAAAAAATCCCACTGGTTTCATGTAAGTTTGCTTTTATATGTTCCATTATGTGTTTGCGTGTTAAGTGTGTTGAAATGGACCTTGCATGTAGGTTTTATTTATTGGAAATGACACAGCACACACTACTTCCAAAAACATAGGCAGTATTTCATCCCTAGCACCCCAAATTCTAATTAAGATTATTCACTCTTTTGCTCCCTCTTGTTACTCCTCTGTAACAATCATGGTTGCTCAATACCTGAGCATTGTGTCTCTGTGGACCATGCACAGGGAATTTGTGTAATTATTGGGGGAGATACTAGAACAGAATGTACTCACTGAAATATTCATCAAATGTCAGACTTTAGAACATTCAGAAATCACTGGAAGAATTAGGCTGCAGTTTTCCACCCATTTAACCAAAAATACACTAGTATCCATTAAAATAAAATCAGAAAATATAAGTAAATAATGTATTTTGTTTATTTTCTATGGACAGAAAGTTATGTAAAACTGACATCAAACTATTGCAGAAAAACCTTCTCAAGGGTTAGGGTTGATGTCCTAAAAAGGATATCAGATCTTTTAGTCCCAATCCTCTGTTAGGAAATTAGAAGAAAAATAATCCACTTCTAGGGAGAAGGAGGCTGGTTAAAAATAATCTTTTACTGAAAGAAAAAAAAAATGAGAAAGGAGTAGGAGGCTAAAAGCAGGTCCAGCTGAAGATCTATATTGTGGCTGTGTTATCAGTTATTTTGTGTAATTTTGTGTGCATGTCTCTCTGTTATTAATGGGATTTTTCTAGCACAGATAGAGCAGCACAGAGGGTGCAGTAAAGTTTCCTGCTAAAAGTATGATCTCTCTCCTTGCAACACAGCAAGTCCAACTGCCCTGCTCTCTGTAGGTCAGGGTAATACAAGTCAACATTTCCTTCCTGATTTTCCTAGCTGATCTTTATGTAAATCCTGCACTCAGAGTTTAACCAAGATTATTACAACCCAAGACTCATAATTTTGAAATATTGTTAATATACATATTTTGTCTGTAGAGGTATAGCCCTCCACAGATCACAGCTGCTAGAGGTAGCTGTTATACTTTTCATTATTTTCCTCATTACCATATCAGGAAAAAAGGAACCTTCACACTGTCCAGGACAAGTGAAGAGGAGACTTTACATGGATCAAGGAATATGGCAACAAGCGCCACAATGCTGAGTCATAAAACACTTTCCTTGGAGGAGCATGTTCTCACACATCAATCTTGAATGTGGCTCTTTGTGTCTGAAAAGTCATCCACTCTCAGCTGGCTGATTGTAATGTACCTGGGAAAGCATTTATGGTGTTAACAGGCTTTACACAACAGGTGAATGAGGCAGCTGCAGAAACAACAGGAGCACAGAAAAATAATCAGTACAAAACTCTTCACCTTTTTGGTTTCTTAGTAACACAAAAATACAGAAAGTGAAAAAGTGGCCTCTATGAGACTTGCAAAAGGGTTCTTCAGAGCTATCTGGAGTACTATCTACAAAATATCAAACTGCTGCAGAACTAAAAATTTTTAAAAGGGGTTCAATACAGTGGTACATATTATTCTTAAGTATTTGATTTCCTTAGCTTAATTTTGCCACTTTGCCTAGAAAATACCATCAGGAAATTATAAGCAGTATTAAAGAATTTAAGAGAAGATTGGATATTTTTCTTTTAGTAAAGGCTACTGTGTGCTGAATGTGTAAGTTGTATGTTAGTGCTTTATCAATCCTATATTGCAAAAAGAAGATTTACTATTGCAAAAAGAGGATTTACTGTTCTGCTTTCAAATCCTGGATATCTTGATGGCTTTTGAAATTCACAGAGTACGTTATGCCTATTTTGGTGTCAAGTGTGCAGCAGAAGAAATTTGTTCTTCTGTGTAAACAGACTGGCAGATTGCAACAAATTAGGAGTTTCAAAATAGTTATCTTTCATTATGCATGCAAACAGTTTTATAAATTATTTTAAAGATGCATTAGTATTTAGCAAAACTACTCTTAAGTACAACTTGAAATTGTACATTTAAGCTAATAATAGTTGAATTGCATACTGTAGGTATGGTCCATCTAAGGAAAAATGCACTGTGTACCTTATGTTCTCCCTCTGTGTGTCTTAATATAAGCTATGTTTGTTATTTGTGTATTCCTTTCTTCCATCCAAGAAGTGTTATCACACTTCTCCAGGGGAATTTTTGAAGCAGGTCTGTAATTTGATCTTCTGTCTCTCTCTTCTCAGGAGAAGGAGTAAGGTTTTCTCATCAGCATGTCCACTATAAGCACCGGCATCCGAACTCTTCTTAATCTGCTCTGGTTTTTCCAAACCACCAGAGAAAGGCCAGATTTTGGGAAGGCCAAATAAGGGGGGAGGCAGTAACCTTGCATCAGTTCCCACTTAAACCTGCCATGAGAAGGTGTGTATGCAGGTACTTGAGTGCATATGGATACACAGAGCTCTAAAACATGTAATGGAAAATGACAGAGAAAAAAGGACCCTGTGGTTTAGGACATAGATTTTTGATTTTGGACATTTCCTGTGAATCTGTGGGAAGTCCTTCTTCAGCACTTCATGTCAGAGGGGATGATTTTGGATCTGAGAGGACAGTGTAAGATGTGGAGAGAGCAGATTCTCCAGCCTGGGTGTCTCAGCACTGCACAAGTGAAGCTGCAGGATCCAGAGGAGGCCCTGAGATGTCAACAAGATCGATCAGGTTATCAGTAAAAATGGAAACAATCACATGAGATTATGTACATGTCTCACAGACAGTTCAGAGGAAATGATGGTGTGAGAGCAATGATATACCCTAGGAAGCAACAAAGAGGTCACAAAGGTGGTGTTACTGTTGGGTAATCTGCCTCAGGGCTGACATGCTTTTCAGTTGAACTGAACAGGAATGTCATGATTCTTATAATCTTCTCATCTCTTCTAAACTTCCTCCATTACCAACCAAAAACCTCAGTGATATTGTTTAAATATATCCCAGTTTTTTATCTCTTAAGGGTTATCAGCCTGGAAGTGATGTGTAGAAATAAGCCAAATCAACTTCCAACGCCTTAGGTCCTTATGGTGGTACAACCTTTTTCATATTTCAAAACTGCCACTATTAGGAAAAAAAAAATTATCACAAGCTACAAGACTCTGTATTGAGTGATGAGACATAAACAAATTTTTTTTATATTTTTCTGCCTATGCAGACAGCATAAGGGAAGTATACTGCTAACATAAAGATCTTCTTTGCAAATAAAAAAGTATTTTTAAAACTATTTTGAGTACTTGGCTTGAGATCCACATACTTGCTTACTTTTCAAGGAATTAAGTATGTGGGATCCCCTCTTGGACCAATCTGGGCCACACGTGTTTCAAATCTTTTCAACTAAAGAACAACAAAAGCCTCACTGATCTGTGGAAAAACAGCTATATAACTGGTGTTCATCTGACAAAACAAAAATATATAACAATGGCAGCATCCACATTAGTTACACTGAACTGGAAGAGGTCTGAGGCAAAACAGCCACTTCACTTTGCTCATGAGCTCAGCTGCTAAGAAAATGAGTTTTTTTTTCTTTAAAGACCTCTCCAGGAAAGGAACTGACAGGCTGCTGTTCCTTGGAATTAATGTAAAGAATAATAAGCTCTTTGGGGCAGAGTATTCTAAGAAGGATTTTATTCCTGATTTCCTATTAAAAAGACAGTGATAAACCTCCTCAGATACACAACACAGTTTAAACCTCTAGCAATAATGACAAACTATTACAAACAATGCATCTTCAGACCCTTCAATTTGATTTTAAAAAATTCCCCTGACCAAACAAAAAAAATTATATTGAGAAAATTAAAATAATTAAGCCTTTATTTAAAATACTTAAAATGCAAGTTAGAAGCAAGAATATTCTACCCTCTTGAGAGACATTTATAATCATTGTTTTCTTTATGAATGCAAATTTGTTTTATGCCTGAGCTAGTGATATGCTGGGATTAGTAAATAATAACATACAATGTTATGCCCTGAAATCTCCTGACCTAACATCATGGGGCAATGCTTTCCCTGATGGGTGCATCCAGACTTACTGTCTTCGTTTGAAAAGACAGGTGTCTGCTAAGGAAGGCAGGAGCCTTCCTTGAAATGGAAAATGTACACCTCTGAATTATTATAATTTTGAAATTAGGGAGCTCTTAGGCAAAGATATGGGAGTAGGAATAACAGTTCTTTATTAGGAAAATCAAAAATACAAATGCAATAGTACAAAAAAAGAAAACAAACCACTGACAGAGTCAGAATATGACCTGACACCCTGTGGATCAGGCGGTAGCCATCCAATTGAAATGGTGGCTGCAGTCCTTCTGGAGTAACAAGTGTGGTTATGTTGAAGCAGTGATCCTGTAGAAGGGTGTAGTTTTCCTCTGAAGGTCCAGTGGTGGTGTAGATGAGCCTCATCTTCCTCTGGAAATCCAGCGGAGAAGAAAGCTGCTCCTCTGGGAATCCACTGGAAAAAGGCTGCTGTGGTGTTCCAAATCTCAGATTATATCTAGGTAGGAATGCTTGGCTCCTCCCTCTGGGTGGAGCATGTCACAATGGGATGATGTAATTTTTATCAGTCATGGCCCTCAGACTCAAGTCTGATGACTCATGTCATCAGACACTCAATGGCCCATTAAGAGAAGATATCTCCTGGAGGGAGGATGGGAAAGAAAGAAAATTTCTTCTGGTGGAAGAAATAAAGAAAACTGCCCAATTAACAGAAGATAACAGCCCCACCTCTAACAGATGGCAATAGAATACACACCCTCATTTCCACCCTAAGACGCTTAAGCACTGGCCTAGCTACACCCTTATGACCTCCTTCCCAGGGAGTCAGCTTGGCAGGAGGAAAACACTGTGAGGAGAGCACTGCACAAGCAGCAGTGTCCTCTTCTGGCTCAGGTACAGCTTCCTCAGGCATCTCTCTGCTGCACCACTGCATGCAGAGAAACCATCAGCATGAGGCCAGACACTGGAAAGGAGTAAAAGCTGCTGGAATAGCCCCAGAAATAAGGAGTCAATCAGCACTGGGTAGCATGCCAGCAAGACCCAAGAGATGACTAACACATCTATTAGCAACTTGCAGGAGGGGAAGAAGAACTTTATTCTTTAATTGAAGAAAGCAATGAGGCAGCTTTGTAGATGAATACTTCTGACAAAATAGAAGGGGCAGAATGGGGAAAAGTACATATCTAAGGAGAGAGGTAGCAGGGGCTGCTGTGAAAAGACTCAGAAAAGCAGCAAAAAATGAACATTGTAGGAGAGAAACATGCAGTAAGATACAAACAGGGAACACGCACCAAGGAAGAGGCAAAGAAAATTATCTTTTCTACAGCATTTTGAAGAAAACAGGGCAGGATCAGGAGTCTTTGTCTCCTGTTTTTTCCCATTTGTCAGCTTGGGAGAGTCTGTTGCAATGAGAAAAATTCATAAGGAAAAAAGAATGTAAAGAAAAAATCAAAACAAAAGGAAAGGAATAGATCACTGGAGAAAGCACAGAAGTTAGAGTCTCTCTCTGTAAATGAGAGACTGCATCTGTAAGAAAGAGAGTGAGAGTGGCAGTAATAGAAGGAGTTAGCAGAGATGAACTGATAGAAAGAACAAGATAATATTCCACCTTTTAAATTGCATTTTTTGATAAATGAGCATGAACATAAACTAAGAACAAGGCAATAAAGGGAGTAACTAAAATTCTACCACAAAAATGAGTTCTTTTTCAGATCATTACTGCATATAATATGGTAGATCTCAAAATGTAATCTGTAGTGGAATATATTTATAAAATAACTTGCAGAAAGAAGTTTTACCTACCAAGAAAGTTAGTGGAGAAAAGGAATCTTTTACAACAGCTGTTTAAAGTACACAAAAGAAAATAGTACATCAATAGTCAATTTGATAAGGTGCTGACTGAGATAATACTCTCTTAAAAAATAAACTGAATAAGAATCTCTCAGCATCAGAAAAATCCAAGCCACTTTGCTGACAAGGTTAATAGGACAGAAATAAAGGTCTGCAATATAAAAAAAAAAGTACAAAAAATACAAAATCCCAAGAATAATAGTACATTGTGGACCCTGGCAAGCACATTTCTCCTTCTCCTGGCTTTGAGGGACACTTTAACTTCTCTTTCTCAGTACTGGAAAAATACAGATTCCTCTTTGAGGGAATTTTGCGGTGGAATCAGCAGCAGAGACACCATCTTTCTGAAGGCATTGCTGGAACTTTCAGCAAATAGAAGGAATAAGAGCAGGGCAGCTGCAGGAGGTGTCGGGTTTTAGCTGGCAGCCCTTCATCTAGCTTCTGTAGCAGACAGCTGTGTTATTCTTGCAAACCCTCCCTTTCCTTCAGCAGGATTAGGGGAGAAAAAAACAAAACAAAAGGAAAAAAACATCAATGGAATGTTATAAACCTCTTTCATTATTTCTTTTAAAAACCTAATTTACATCCAGCACATCTGTATATTCTGTGTTATTTTTTGCTCTCTCCTACACACAACACTTCTTATTTTCCATCACAAGGGCCCGCTACAGGGGCTGCCTACACTGGTCTAGTGTAAATAGTTGAGTTGCAGAGAGGAATAGTTATTGTGGTACATTCTTGCACATCTAATATGCATTCAGGACTGCAGCTGGCTCGTGACCTTATAGAATAGAGATGAACCCCTTTAGTTAGGTTTTACTGGGTCTCTAGCAGAGTTACAAAAAAACTTGACAGAGGAACAGCAAGACCTGTTGATACCACTGATAAAATGGGCAAGTGCTCTCTCTTCATCCACTTTATCAAAGCAGGCACTTCATAACACAACAGGAGTGTCAGAAGTTTTTTCTTCTAAGACACATAATGTTTCCCTGACCTAAGGGAAGAATAATCTAAGGGAAGAATATGATTCAGAAATAAGTTTAAAGTGATTTTGCCTTTCATGTCTCACAGGAAACCAAGAACATGATGACACTTTCAGTCTAATTATGAAACATTTCATTTTTTTCTTATGCAACTGTACAGAATCCTTAACAAGAATTCCCAGTAATATTTTCCCACTCATGTTCTGTGCCCTCAAATTAGGCATTTGTCCTTTTACTTTTCTAACTTTGTTCCTTTTCAGCTTGTTAAAAGAAAGGAATCTACTTGTTCTCCTAGATTTTAAATGACTAAAAGAAATATTATCTGCAGGGTAATTTTGATACATAACATGGTTTTACTTTGACCCTGCAGTCAATGCATTTACAATGCATACATTAAAGACTGACACTACACAGTGAAAGTTTTGGGAGTAAGGATTGTTGTCTAGTTATAGGGCTCTGTTGTCTAGTTGTAGGGCTCTTCACTGGGAACACTCAGTGGCACCAGGGAACACCTGCAGGAATCCACCCCACTGTGTCAAACAGCCTCATGACCCACCCAAGACAAGGATGATTGCAGGAGAGCTGAGCTGTCATTAGAGAAATCTTCTGCATGCATCAGTTCTACTTAAAGGGGTTATACCAACTGTAAATAACAACAGGAATGCATTCCCCCTGGGTACAGTTCCCCTTTTCAAATACAAGTTAAAAAAATATCCATAAGTGCTTAAAAAAATTCTGGACAGCTTTGAATTTAAGTTCCTTTGAGTTGTTGTCAAGGCCCCATTGAGAAGTGCTCTGGCTATCGGAGACCTCGCAGGAAATTCAGGAAGTGAGAACTGGGAGCTGTGTTCTCAGGGTGGGCTCCAGCAGCCCCAACCTCATGAGGAGAGAGGAAGGATGTTCATCCCCATACACATAGCTTCACCCGCTGAATCACCAGCCCTGCATCCAAAATTTCACAATTTACAGTAATACAAGTACTTCTGGATCCAGTTTATAGCAGCTGTTATTTTTTTAGTCAATTTCTAGCACCAAAAAAGCCTAAGCCACGGCCCAATCTAAAAGCAAGGATGAACTATAAAGCCTTTATTAAGCCTAAGTTTATTTTCAGTGTGTCAGAACTGATTTGCTACATGCTTTTCTAGGGCTATTGTATCAGTTATGGAAGGGTTACTGAAGGAATTCCCAAACATGGAATAAATTAAGTATATGACAGTGTAATTTGTCAGCCTACCTATTCACCTCACCCATCAGAATGTAACTGCAGCTTACATTCTGATGGGTGAGGTGAATTTGGAGCTAAATTCAATTCACTCATTTCACTGGC
This sequence comes from Serinus canaria, assembly GCF_022539315.1. Lineage (NCBI taxonomy): Eukaryota > Metazoa > Chordata > Aves > Passeriformes > Fringillidae > Serinus > Serinus canaria. The sequence goes on along the minus strand of NC_066315.1, from coordinate 21,937,545 downwards.
ACAACTACCCACAGGTAATAAGATGCAGAGATAAAAAGAAATGTGACTGTTTTTTTAGCAACAGCCTCTAAAATTATTAAACACACACACGAATAAACTTGTGTTCATAGCAGCCTGTTCTGCATCAGAGTTACACTGGTTTCTTTGACCCAAGGACTTCTCTACCTACTCAGTACTGCAGCACACAAGCCCCACACGGTTGACATCAAGGGTTCAAAATGAGAGGTCACCTTGAAACTGTCACTTGTTGCATGCTTCATCTAACTTGGTTTTATCCAGAGCTCTATTCTTAGTCTTACCTTTCTTATTCGTAAATCAAGGTGTATGACCGAGGATCATCTTAAGCACTTGCCAGGGAAAAGCCCAGGAAGCCTTTACACATGCTCTCTCTCCAAAGCCATGCCACACAACTAAGGGATGGCTGCTCAAAGGGTTGCAGAATTTATTGTGGTTTGTGGGGGAAGAGAATTTGGATTTTGCTCAAAACTTATTAGGGGGATTGTGGAAATACACAAGACTTCCTATGGGATGTTTAGAGGAAGGACCAAAGGTGGGGAAAGGGAAGGATCTGGGCTAACAAGGTAGGAGCAGAAGTGGACAAAAAGCACTGCAGCAGTCAAACATGTAAACAGGCTGCTGGTTCATTCACCTGACTGCCTGAGCCCAAAGCTTGGTCACAGCAGTCTATCCTATTTCCTTGTTTAGTCTTATTTCTACATTCTGTGTGTGTGCACACCTTGCTCTTTGCCTACATGTGTTCCTTAATCCCAGTGATTTTTTGAGCCAGAGCAGTCAAAAAATCGGATGAGAAGTTACCACCCATCAGAGTAAATATGCCATACACGCTTTTCACTGCCCAGATTTACACATATGTACAAAAAACTGTGTATATCAAGCTAACCATTGGCTGGATAGACAAATTTAAGATTTCTTCATTATTTTTCAGCAGTTTTAGCCTACATAAATATATTGAGAACTTGAAAACACCAAAAAAAACTTAACCAACTTAAAACCAAAAATTTAATTTAGTAGCTGTATGTCACAATGTGTAAGTCCAGGACATCAGTTCTGCCAGGGACAGACAGATATCCAAAAGCATATGCAGCTATCCTCCAGCTGCCTGTCATCCAGTAAGTCCCAGGTTTATTTATTCTTATTAGTTGTTTGCCTAGATTTGTTATTGATGGATGCCATGCACTAGTCATTTGATAGAGCTGATAGCCTTGAAAATGTATGCACTGAGAGTTTCCAGAGCAGAGGAATAACTAAGTCCTAAGATAGAATATAAGTCCTAAGAGAAAAATACATAGGACTTCAGGAGCAGATTGAAAAAGTAAGAAAACCAAATAGGGTACAAACAATTTTAGAATTCTTGTGAGTCTTCTTTTTAACTTTCTATCAGAATTTGTTCCCACCCAGTGTCCCAAGGTACATATTTGTGAACAAGTTTAGACAGAAGACTACCAAGAAGTGTGGGTGAATGTAATGCATTTGTCAAAACAAGACAATTACTTCACAAGAACTATCTAGATACTTCAGCCTCGGGAGACCAGAAGCTTTAAAAAATACAGAGAAGGTTGCTAAATGTAAAACAAACCACTCAGCTCCACCTGAGATGTGTGTGGGTGCACATGCACATGCATGGGGGTGTTCCACAAAAGCTGGAATAATAACCCTTGGGCTTCTAAGTACTCTTTAATCAACAAAGCAAGGAGAATACAAATTTTCACTTTGTTTCGTGAAAATTATAACCACAAAAAGGGAAATTAATGTGTGACACCACAACCCCAGCAGCTGAAGCAAAGTTATACTGTTAATACTTTTCTAGCACAGAACTTTGAAACTGAAGTGCCTCTGAATCAGGATCATATTATTAAAACATGCCTTCATTAGATACCAGCTGAGAAAGCACAACACAGCTCCTGGTACCTGGCTGAAGTGACAGGTTCTTTCTTTAGTCCTTTTGAGTTATGTACTTGGCCTAATGCACCTGGACTTCAAGAGAGTCACCTTCCTAAGGAACATTCTGATTAATATTCCTTCTGCTTTGAAGCCAATGGAAATTTTGCAATTGCCTTTAGTGGAGCTAGGATTACATCTAACCAGGACTTAGCTAAAGCATGGGGTTTGTTAATGGATGGGATAAACATTTGAAAACTCTCTTCTTCATATGCCTTAGAAAACAGTACTTTGACTTTCAGGATGCTTGCATTGTCTTCATTGGCTGCTGTAGTGCCTATGCTGAAAACTGCAAGGGAAAAAGTTTTTATGCACAGAAATGAACAAAATTCTTCATTTGTCTTCTCCAAGTGTGAAAAAAAACCCCAGTATACAATGCAGTGAGATGTAACTAATATAAAATACTGTACTTGTGGAGGTGAAATTGCATTGATAGTTACTGCATTTCTGCTATTTTATCGTCATCATTTTGGACATGAAATTAGCAATTGCCTACCAAAACATACTGCAATCTTCAAGTAGTTGTAGAGCTTGCCATTAAAAGGTTATATTAGCCAAAGAACTAATTAATTTTTCACTAGAAATAAGGCTACACAACAGTATCTGGGACATTACCACAGGGTAACCTAGCAACCATTTTGTTATCCATCTACTGATATGCTTTGAAAAAATGGAAAATTCTGTATTACAGATTGAGCCAGTTTAAGAGCTGCCACAAATTTGATACTGTGTATGTAAATATGGGACAGAAAAACACAGTAGCTAATGAGGTAAGGCTTTATTAGAGGGACCTCTATGGGACTTTTCCCATATTTGTTTGTCTTCTGGCAACTGGTACTGTGTGAACATATTTTAGCTTTGCAAATTCTCCTACATAAGCACACATACTTGTTATCTACCTATCTCTTCTTCTGTTAGGCCTATAGGGCCAGAACCCTTTAATTATTTAATTTATTAACCCTTTAATAAACCTTTAATTATTCTATTATTTATATAAATACTTATAGACATGCATAATTCTATATTCTCAGTAAGGGGATAATGTCTTAAGTGTTATCTCTGTGCCCTGGTGTTCTTCAATGTTGAGTGAAAAGAAATTTGTGCCAAACTTTGTATTACACCAAAATCACCTTCTGCCTATAGCGAGTCATAAAATATAGCATTTTCCATGGTATTTCATGCAAATAGGGATTGTCAGAGCATGTGTTTGTACACAGCAAGTTTTCCAGCATGTAGACAGGGCCAATCACACCTGACAGAAAGAGGCAACACTGCCTCTGCAGTGGGCAGACAATGGTTTATAAGGAGATTAGATACTTGGGCAGGCACCATTTCAGTTCCTTCAATGCATGGTCACCACCAGATTTTTCTACTTTGCAAAGTCAAAGGTCTTAGCAGTCTAAAAACTGTCAGTAATGCTTTGGGAGTAATATTAACATCTGATCTATTGATTAACTATCAGATTTTAAGAACTAAATACCAAATCTATCACATTTCAATGGACATCTTACATTAATTTGATGAGATCCTCAAGGAGAAAGTGAGCAGGTAGTGCTTCACTTGTCAAAAATTCCATTTCTTCCCAGTGAAAGCAGTGCCAGCAATGTGGACCTGGTCTAAGAGCTGGATCTCAGATTAAATATCTTCTCAAGACCTTTTTAGCTTCTTATTTGGGAGAAAGAGCAGAAAACCTTTGATGGCTAACCTGCATTGCTGGATTTTCTGTAAGATATGATCCTCCTTCACTTGTATGCATTAGTATATACAGAAGTGAGCTGTACTGTTAGTATTTGGGTGGTTGTAAAAGTGTTTTCAAATGACTTTTACCTTTGAAATTTTTGATGTGAAGGTTGCAACGCACTCACATACAATTCACTGGGGAATGGAGGTCTGTAAAGAGAAATCTGGTATATTGACACATGACCAACTATTTGGTATAAGATCGAGAAATCCTATGTGTTAGCAGGCTGTTCCTTTATTAAACTGCGCTTGATAAACAGGCTGTTGATTTGAAGGTGATGTCTTTTAGTGCTCAGCATTAGCCAGAGTACCCTGACACAGATGTCCAGTGGGAAAAAATGATTTGAAACTTGAAGGTTTCCTGTAATATTCCAGTACGATCTAGAAGTCTGTAACTTATGTAAAAATATAATGAGTTGCTGAAGCAAAAACCTTTCACCTGCAAGCAGTCTGTTAAACACCTACACTTATCCTGTAGAGTATTAGAGGACCCCTGTAGCTGTTGATTGAGGAGGAAAATGTGTAGCAATTTTTCGACAGAAAGCTTTCAACATTTATAATTGTGAAATGTTGCTGTCCAAATCTGTAGCAATTTGGCTTTGCTCAGGCTGCCAAATGCTGCAAATATCTACCTGCCTGGAAAGCAAAGGGGCAGAACAACTTCATGGTCTCGATCCTCCTTATGTTGCCACTCAGCCTGCCTGCTACAATGTGACAGGAAGTTTTAAAGTATGATAAAGGCAAGTCCTGATTTAATTCAAAAAACTAAGATCCCTCTCAGTGCCATTCTTGAATTGACAAATGTGTCTTTCTGTCGTTCCTGAGATTGTTTCTGATGTAAAACTCTTGCTGAAGTCCCCCAATATAAGTGCTGACTGATTCGTTTTCATATGATTCCTCAGAAGAATGAGTAGGTCAGGCAGTGGAAAAGGCTGCTAGTTAAGGAGATAAATGGTTTTTGGATACTAAGCAAAAAACATCTATACAAATCTTTTACCTAATGCACTGTTTCTTGCTGTCAATAAAATGGTAAAACTCAGGGACTTCAAGAACTTTTCTCCTCTATCCCAATATTTACCTTTTTAATATAAAATTTAAATGCAACTTGCATTAACCTTGTAATTAAAAAAGTAAATTGAATTAAAACACATGAAAATGAGAGCACCCAGAGTGCAACGGAGACTTCCAGCAGATTAGCAAACGTGGTATTTCATACTCCTGAAAGAAAGCATTCACCTATCAAAAAGAACCAATAATTAGTCAAGATATAAGTCACTTTTCCCTAAGGACCATTCAAAAGAATTTGTATGAGCCACAGAAGTAGGAAAATTTAATGCTTTACCATCAAAAACTCTGGGATTCTTCAAGGGTAAACTTCCTTCCTTCCTTCCTTCCTTCCTCCTTCCTTCCTTCCTTCCTTCCTTCCTTCCTTCCTTCCTTCCTTCCTTCCTTCCTTCCTTCCTTCCTTCCTTCCTTCCTTCCTTCCTTCCTTCCTTCCTTCCTTCCTTCCTTCCTTCCTTCCTTCCTTCCTTCCTTCCTTCCTTCCTTCCTTCCTTCCTTCCTTCCTTCCTTCCTTCCTTCCTTCCTTCCTTCCTTCCTTCCTTCCTTCCTTCCTTTCCTTCCTTCCTTCCTTCCTTCCTTCCGTCCTTCCTCAGTTCAGATAAACTGAGCTGTTTTCATTGAAGTTTAATTTGGGGGATCCCATAGAGAAATAACAAAAATTCTGAAACATCAGTGGAACATAAACATCTGTGACAGGATTTACCAGCATATTTGGGAGTTATGTTCTTCATTCTGACCATCTCCATCCAACCAAGGTCACAGAAGCTTGCCCCATGAATGAACATGCTGAACTCTTCTCAGCCTCTCAAAAGATACTGCAACCATTCAAATGTGATGTCATTAATCAGGAAAAAAAAACTATTCAAAGCAATTAAAATCTGGGCTTTGCTTGGCAGATTATTCTAGTTAAAGAAATGAGATCTTTGCTCAAAATACGAGGTAAAATAATGATAAATATACAAATGACCCTGAACAAATATGCTACTAGTATGCACAAGCAATTGACAGCCAGTCTATATTTTATTTTGTTGCTGAAAAAAAACACGTATCATCTTTATCTCTCTTGCTGAAACAATACAGATTTCAAATAGACTTTTAGAAGCTAAATGCTTTCTTAGCAAAAATCAAATCTGGTTAGCAGAACAAATATTCATGTAACAACCTGTCACTGTGTTACTTTTTACTAATGAATTTTTTTAGTTATCTTTTCGACAGAAAAAAAATAAGAACCATAATTGGTAACCATGGTCTTGATAGTCCTTCAGCAACTTCTTACAGCAACACTGTACTACAAAATTATATCTCTAATGTAACATATATACTCCTAAGTACAATAATGGACATTAAAAGCATGTTCCACAATGTATCTGTTAAATCTATTATATAAACTGCCAAAATAAAGTACCACATGGGCTCACTTTCAGCTATTTGAAAAGCATTAAAAATTCATGTTATATGAACAGGAACATCCAATACTCAGCTTTTGTAAGTGAATATTTAAGATACACCATAAATTACAGTGCCAACCAGCAGTGCTTTAAAACACTCTGGATGTTAATAAAATCACTGTACTATAATGGACACACAAAATAAGTCACACCAGCCTACTGATGCTTGCTATTATATCTGTAAAACACAGGACTTCTGTGAGGCAATAGGTTCCAGTACCATAACATGAGTTATATAATAGATGAGTTATATGTTTTCACATGGAAGTGTGTTATGGTTTAACCCCTGCTGGCAGCTCAGCATCCCACAGCCCTTCTCTCACTCTCCCCACCTGCCCCACAGCAGGATGGGGGAGAGAAATCAGAAGAAAAAATGAGAGAAAGCCCATGGGTTGAGAAAAAGGTAGTTTAATGAAAGAGAAAAGGAAGAAAATAATAATAATAATAGTGATAAAAGAATTTGAGTATACAGAACAAGTGATGCACAAGGCAACTGCTCACCAGTCAGTGACTGATGCCCAGCCAGTTCCTGAGCAGAGGACTCTGGCCAGTCTGCCCCCAGTTTATTATTCAGCAGATGCCACAGGTGATGGAACAGCCCTTTGCTCTCTCACAGCTGTCCTGGCTGTGTCCCCCCACACCTTCTTGTGCCCCTCTAGCCTTCCCACTGGCAGGGCACAATAAGCTGAAAAGTTCTTAGCTTAGTATAAACTGAATAGCAGCAGGTAAAACATCAGCATGTCATCAACATTATTTTTATACTAAATCCAAACAGCACCATACCAGCTCTTAGGAAGAAAATTAACTCTACCCCAGCTGCAACTAGAACAAAGACTCAATTTATAACTTCTATATTTGATGATATAGCCACAGATGTTTTCTCTCCATCAATCATTATCCTATAAGCTTTTAATTAAAAATATTATAATCACTTGATGAAAGGAAAGCCCAGCACTTCTGCAACTATTTTTCTATCCTCAAAATCCCATTACTTTATTTGTATGAATGTCTCATGGAACTTCTTTTTTTTTTCCTCCTTCAAATCTGTGCTGACAGGACTTGCTGAACTAAATTGTTCAATAATGCATCAATCTGTTATTTTGTATTTATGGTGTAGCTCTTCCCTATTCCCCCCATAGCGCTGCGCTGAAGTTTGGAGCCAAGCATGAGTTACAAGCCTGCAAAGCACCATGTGTGCTAATTGTGCTTTATATATTATTAATATGCAATGCATCCTCATAGCAAGCTTCCAGAGCCCCAAGGCCTTCTGAGAGATTCAAAGAAAGAAGAGAGGAGATCCCACTCGTCCTCAGCATTTTCTGCCTCCTTTTGTCAACTTTTGGCTGATGCTCATTATCAGAGCAGTGGGGAGGCAGAGCCCGGCGTGGCCGTCACTCTCCATCTCGGTCACGCCGCCCTGCCTGTCGCAGCAATGTGCACACGGGCACTGCAGCTCTCTCTCACTTGAATCCTGGCAGACACTGTCAAGCTGTTTATGCTTTGCTGGCACAGATGCTTTCTACAGTGTTTTCTGCAGGAAGACCCTTTCCAGGAAAACCTTGTTAATCACCTGACAGAACCAATCTTCTTTTAATTTCAAGGCACTTGGACCTTTAGATGTAATTACATGTATAAATAGAATGACTCACCCAATTTTCTTGCTGTTTGTAACTTACATTTCATTATTTTCATTTAGCTGACAGAGAGCTGACAATTGTAGCCGTCCCTGGAGATGGTGTAGTGAATCCAATTTACAGACGTTCTTTGTAATTGTTTGGCAACAGACTGCCTGGCCATGCATTTAAGAGCAGGGGTGAACTTATATATATTAAGATGAACCCAGACCCAAGTACCACGTCTTATTTTATTTTTAATTAAAGCAGCAGAAATTTAAGAGAGTGTGACAATCTGTACAGGCATGAAAGCCCATCTGGACATATTTGACAGGGCTCCTGTCGCACTGATAACTTTTTTACAGCTTGGTGGTATCTGAAAAATTCAAAAACTATTTTCTGGGCTTATTAAGAGAAAATTGAAAAGGCCCAACCATGAAGCAGTCCCTGATTGCTGCCCAGCACTGCATCTTCTCTGCTGCTGCCCTGAATGCAAGCAAAAACACGTTACCTGCTCCCAGTGAGGGAGACAGAAGAACCACAAAGGTGTTTGTCTTCCTGGTAAATACACCCCTAACACTTAACATCTCCCCTTGCATCTCTTGAATTCATTACATTCCCTAAACATGTTGCTTCCTTTAAATTCATTATACAAATACAAAATTAGAAGCTTTGAAAGGAATAACATATTCCCATTAAGTAGCAGCTTCAGGATTGTGCTTTTCTGTGGCTGCATTGAAATTTCCCCAAGTGAATACTCCCAGCTCAGATGTACAGTCCAAAATCTCACATGGAGAGTCGTGTGCCTTTGGTACTCGGTAAGGCTCAGTCAACTGCATGGCAAAGACAGTATAGAAAATAGCATCAAAACTGCAGCTTTGGAGTTCTGAAAAGGCAAAACATAAAAGTACAAACAGCTGCTAATAGCTTAATATTATTCTCCCTCTGGAAAGTAAATACAGCCTATGGGGAATTTTCCAGTAGATCCAAAGGGCTCAAAGAAACTACAGAGGAAAGAAGTGAGAAAAAGAGGAAGAAGTTATGGGGACCTAAAAAACTGCAGAAATTACAGTCTCAAACCTCCAGTTTGTTTTGAAGTCAATCTGTTTCACTTCTATTAAGATGACCGGTGATCAGAAGACATTTAAGATTTTATTTCTTTATTGGACCTTTTCCTTCTGAGTACTATGATCTTTTTTAAGACGAGGTTATAAAAGTACTGACATCAAGCTCTAGAAAGTGAAAGAAAATCTTACTGAAGATAAAGAGATTCTTGCAAAGAAAATGTTATTTCCCTGTTGCAAATTTATGTAGACATTCCTATACTAGAATGAATGGCATTGTAAATGGCATAAAAAAGCAATAATACAGAAGACATAACATAATATAACGGGAATTGCTGTATTGATTATGTGTTCCCTGTTCCTTCGGTCCATTGGGTCCATTGCTTCTTAATTAGTATTGTCTGTGTCTACATTAATGAGATAGCCTGAAGCAGGAGTGCACTTCTGAATCAAATCTCCTGCCATTCCCAATTACCCCATTTTGTTTCAGATCTCAGGGTAACCTGAGAGCACACAAACTCCATTTCACTACATGGGCCTAAATGAAGAGCTGAACTTCACACACTTCCCTGATGTGCTCCAACCACTCACAGGTAATCAGCCTGCAGGACCAGAAGTGAGTCAGTCCCAGTGCATGTGACAGAGCTGCTGGGTCCTTGGCACCAGCTCTTACCCCTACAAAACATGTTGCACTGAACTGCCTGCTAAGGTGGATGTAGTTTTCTTTCATTCAGCCCACCACCTTGCTATATTTGCATGCTGATTAAAAATGTAACAAATCTAAAATATAAAAGTTTCTTAAGGCTTTTTTAAATTCTTCTTTGCCATTAAGCACCTTGTTAACCATGTAACCATGTTCTGGGAGTTTTCCTGACATGCTGGCAATAAACCTCCAGAGGAACACTTCCTGAAGCCACTCAGTATAATTCTTACAATGATAAAATAATCAAATAAAATTTTAAATGTGTCACTATCAGAAACCACCAAATTTTTGCTCTACTGCTTCACTGTTGTCCAGGTTTTGGCTGGGATAGAGTCATTTTCATTTCAGTAGCAGGAACAGTGCTGTCATTATCTCAACCCTCTGGCCCCATACTGTGGGCCAAAAAGGACTGTTGTGGTTTAAGCTCAGCTGGCAACTGGGCACCAAGAAACTGCTGATTCAACCTTCCACAGCACAGTGGAATGGGGAGGAGAATCAAAAGTAAAAATTGTACATTTTGATAAGAACAGGTTAATAATTTGGAAGAAGAAGAAGAAGAAAGAAGAAAGAAGAAGAAGAAGAAGAAGAAAGAAGAAGAAGGAGGAAGAAGAAGGAGGAAGAAGAAGGAGGAAGAAGAAGGAGAAAGAAGAAGGAGGAAGAAGAAGGAGAGACAGAAGCAGGAGGAAGAAGAAGAGAAGGAGGAGGAAGAAGACAGAAAAGAAGGAGGACAGAAGAAGGAGGAAGAAGAAGGACGAAGACGGAGGAAGAAGAGAGGAGAGACAGTAGGACCGGACAGAAGACAGAAGAAGCAGGAAAAGACGACGGACGAAGGACGACGGAGAAGGAGCAGCGAAGGAGAAGGAGAAGGAGACGGAGAAGACGACGACAACGACAACGACCTATACTGAAATTTGGAAACAAAAATGATTTTGCAGCTATATTCTCAACTAGAAAATACTTTGATTCTCCTAATATCCTAAAAAATCTCCTGGTTCATTTTCTTATTCTATTCTGCCATCACAGAGGCAGTAGTGTCCAACAGAACAACAAATTAGAGTAGTTACGATGTATATGTTTAATGAAATATTTTAAAATAAAGATAATGAGCATAGAGTTTTAGCATAAATTTGAGTATTGTACTTACCTTCTTTAATTCCCAAATGTCAACCTGTGTGCATACTTCTCTTGTTTTGTCCCTAAGTTCAAGTGATGCAACAAATGTTACTTACGAGAAACTGCAGTCTTCTTGTCCGGGCTGAAATAAATAAAATTTTTTTTGTTCATGGTTTTCAAATACCCTTCACAAGTCTGTGTCTAAGCACTAGGAATTAAAATTAATCTGGAAAAAAAAATTGTATTTTCCCCATTTAATGCACAAGAAATTCATAGTTAGATGCCATCAAACTTGGAACAACAGCCACAATTACAGGCTCACGGGCCAATACCTCAACAATAGCTGCTTGCTGTCTTTGCCATGGATGAGAATTAGAACAACAGCTGCTGACATCCAAGAGTAGAGAAAGCTTTCAGCTCTCTTCCAGAGGAGTAATCATTTCTTCCCTCACAGCCATTCCACCACACTGTCCTTTGCACAAATACTCAGTAGTTGCTGTCCTTCCTGGTTTGCTGTGTTAGCTGTAAATCATCATTCATGTTCCTCCTTATCAAATAATCTCAAATTATTTTTGAGAATTTTATTTATTTAAATTAACTTAGAAGCAGAAGATGCACAATTTAGACTTGTGTGTAAATCCAGCTAATCTGTACAAGCTTGGAGGAGATATGGATAATGAGAAGAAACTTATTCTTAATTATGTCACCATCCCTTTTGAGTTTTATCTCTCGCAGCTTTAACATGAGTCTGCCTGTACCCAGCCAGCCTGCTCTGCATCTGAATAGATAGGTGATTCAGCAGCATTTCAGCTAGAGGTCCATCAATTTATTCATACAGCAGAGAGACTATTCACCCTGGCTGAAAAATGATGCAAAATGTGCCACATGTGTCTTCAGAAAGGGAAAGAGGGAGATTGGGAAACTACAGGCCAATCATATGGTCTGGGGCTTGGAGTCAGACCAGAACTTGAAAAAAATGGCAGAACATGCAGTAAAACACTTTCTAAAATTCTGTCTTTATGGATCTAAAATAGCAACATCCAGAAAAGAAAGGGACTAAAAAGAGACTGAAGGGAAAAAAATCCTGAAAACAAATAACATGGCAGAATGAAGCTACAGAAAAAGTAAGCTAAGGGGCATTTAATGCTAGAAAAATGAAGTATGTGTTAGGGAAAAGAAAGATACAGAAAATAAAGAAAACAAAAGAGGAAAACTTTTTAAATAGGAAAAACAGAGGGCATAACCTCAATATGCTTCGCTTAAGTCACCCCTGGCACCCAAGGCTGCACTTGACTCATCTTTATTCTGTAAAACATGTTTGCCAAAGTCCGTCATGAAGTCTGGAACTGAGAGAATCTGTTGTGAACTCTCTGTGTCTTTGCATATTTTTAAATTATTCAAAATATCACAGAAAAGAAACTGATAAAGTAACACTTTTCTGTTTCTCATTCCAATGCAGTGAGAATTTATAACATCACTTAGAAAAATATGTTTATTTTTTCCATATTTTCATTCCTTTATGTAGTATTTTTTTTAAATTGTGCATTACAATCACAATAGATCACTACCACACTGTGAGATACCTGAAGACTAAGAAAACTAAATTATGCTTTAATCAAAAGATGATAAAATAAAGCATTTTATAACAGATTTCAAACCTTTAAATTCCAGTTCAGTAAAAACTATTGTTTTCATATCATGTAGGAAAACCAGCCTCCATCACTGCAGTGCTTCATTTGCATCACACATGACATGGTCACCATTATTATCATTACTAAAATAACACTTCTTGCATGTTACACATGTAACCACAAGCATACCATAAGTCCTCATTAACAGTGCTGTATTCCTAACCTGAACATGTTACTTGGAGATGGATGAGAGCTATTCCCAGCCACAGGAAGCCCAAGGTACCAGCTGAAAGGCTGATAAAGCTATATGCAAAATTCTGTACTGCAGCCACCTTGTGTGTGCAGTAAAGCCCCCAGCTGTGCAATGCTGTGCACTGCTTGGGAGTTGATGCTGCTTGGTACAACCTATATCCATGTATGGCTGGGTAACTACCAAAAAGGGAGAAGGGAAGAGAGAAAAAAAAATAATCAAAGGTCAGCTTGGTGGACTTCCATTCGTTCTGTGTGTAAGATAACCTGGTGGCCTCACCAGAGAACAGAGATTAAAGTAGGGGATTCAAATAATCCAGAAAGTGTCTTCAAATTCTTAGTCTCCACTTAACCTAAGACACTAACTGCATTTATACTGCAAAAGGAAAACAAAAGAAAACAAAAATATTTACGTTTGTTTTTTAATAATAAACTATTATTTTTAGGAATGTGGCCAAAAGATGACATTGGTGTACAAGGCTGTGCTGACACCAGCTTACCTTGCCTGACACATCTCCTTTTTTGTTTCCACCTCTCCACAGCACCTCTGTCCCTTTGCTCTGGGTGTTATGGAAAGCCAAAACAACTACTGAAATTGGGTTTTTTACTTTTCTCTAGTTATTAATGGAGCTCTCTGTCTAAACAAAACCTCATTTCTCAAAACTTACTGAAACCTAATCTGGAAATCTCTCCTGTTCAGTAAAAAAGCACCGCAGCACTAGTTAAAGCAATAGCTATGGGAGCTGTGGGAACACAGGTGGCAACATGAATATTGAGGAACTGTTTTTCCAAATAGGAATGGCTGTTCAGAGACCAGAGGAACACACCAGCCCATCAGCCCATGAGACTCCTTGCTGCCTCCTTTCTTCTTGTTTGATAAGAGGAGAGTAACAGATTTTACCAGAGATCAGAGGAAATTGTCTGATCCCAGTGGGCTTTGGGGACCTGAGAGGTCTTGCTGAGGGACCTACCACTAGTTAAAAGCAAACAGCTCATCACACAGCAGGAAGGGATCTGAAAAGATGGAAATGAGGCACATAAATGGGAAGGAGGGATTTGGATGACAGAAAAGTGGTAAAAGAAAGAATAAAAAAAAAAGAAGGGAGAGGGAGGGAAAAGAAAAAAATACAGACTGAGGAACAAAACAACCACAAACCCCACCTGTGCAGGAAAACATCATAAACTTCCTGGGGCTGCAGTCTCCTTTTAAAATTCCCCAAGGATCAGCACATACTTGGAGCTGACAGTAAGATGCAGAGCACCCCCTGACATTTATGGGAAGGGTTCTCAGCTGAGGAGCAGCACTTTTTCTCACGGATACATCAGAATCATTAATTTGCTGGCTCGAATACTTTAGCACATTAAGGCCAGATCCTCCTCTCTCCCTCTGCTCACTGAGATGTTTTTTTCCTGCATCTTATGTTCAGGTGAGTGGTTTTCCACTGCTGACATGTAATATTGTTCAAGGCAAAGAGGCTGTGTGACCAGAGCTCTTTATCAGCAAAACAGTAAACACATTTGTAGCGTTACTAAATTTTGTTTGGCTGCCTGAAATGAAAACTAGACTGAGTGATAACAGGCTGGAATACCCTGAGACTCAAGCAAATCAAAGACTACTTTAATGGGGACCATGAAAAGTCTTTTGAAAAAATTCAAAGAGTAAAAAAACTACAGAGCAAAAAACTACAGAGTGACAAAAAAGAAAAATGCTATCTTGAGGGAGTGAGTTAGTGCCTTTTTCCGAACAAAGAATACTAGCACAAAAAGACACCTAGACCTTCTGATACAAAAACCAAAAAACTAACAAAAAACCCCAAAAAACAAAATAAAAAAAAAGAAAAGGAAGAGTAGACTAATAAATATCCCTGACCACAACTCTCCTCAGTCCCACCAGTTCTTACAGAATTTTTCTAAGTCTTATCAGCTGCTGAGAGACCATCTGGAAGAGCTCTAGTGAAGGTTCTATAAACATTGCCTCCATAGAATAGGCTCTTGAATGTGGCTATAGCTTTCTACCTGTGGGCTCAATGGAAGAACACATCCAGAAAGCAAAATTCCTTCTTGGGTAATGAGTTCCACACGAGACAGATTCTGCCACTGAATTACAAACTATCTACAGGAGTTTTCATGAGAGCTTCTAGAAAAGCTGGGTGCATATGTACATACCCTTTCCTAAAGGCAACACTCCAAGATAAGAGGACTAACTGGCAGTACTTCTGACCATGAGACAGTGCTGCACGTTGGTCTCTTCCTTTTGGTGGCATGGCTACACCCACAAACATCCATCTTTGCTGTAAGCTCCCTCATGAGAGCCTCTTCTCTGGATACTTTTACAAAAACAGCACCTGAGGTTTGCTCCTTGCTGCACTGAGTACCTCCCTTACAGAGCCCTGCAGACCCATGAATGGCAGCTTTGCACTGTGCCACATCCCCTTTTGCTGGGGACCAGAAACACGTCATCCACCCTCACCACCCATCACCACTGCCTGCTCAGCTCCCTCCCAAAGCCTCTTCTGGTTCTGCTCATGACTGGACCACAGCAGCTCTCTATGGATTGCAGGCCTTCTGCTGCTTCAGGTGCTGAGGTGAATATGTGGTTTCTAATTCTGAATAAAGTCACCTTGGATCCAGAAATGGGTACTACGTGTGGTCCTCCACCACATGGAAATTTGCCCAGGGCAGCACTGAGCAGCACCAAATGTCCTGGTGCTTCCTGTGGGTAGTGCCCACTACCAAGACCTTACTGCAATCCATCTGTCATTCCTTATGTCTGATGTGTCTCTGGTCACAGCACAGGCATTAGGAGATGCAAAGATCAGAATTTCCCAGAGCAGGACACTACATGTCCATGCCATGGCTGCAGTTGCAGGGTAGTGCCTGCCACCTCCTTGTCCCAAGGCTGCTGTCCCTGCACAGGACACGTCACTGCCTCCATGGGAGAAGGCAGCTCCTCACCAAGTGAGGAAGATTTAATGAATCTGCATGAGCCAGTGATGACTGATGGAGGTTTCCCATTATTAGCAAGGAAAGGCAAGTGCTGCTTGGAGTATTTTGACATGTTAGAGATGAGTCATAGGAATTCCTTATTTTGCATTATCAAGAGTCCATTCCATATAGAGAAAACAACTAATATAAGAACAGCTATTTTCAGCTTTCAAGCTGCCATCTGCTGAGTTCTTGTCACCATGCAGAGAAGCTGGTAAGCATCTAACAACCGTGTGTTACAAGAAGGTAAAGCTGAAGAGCATGAATTTGCTTGTGCGACAAAGCTGGCACAAAGACTCAAGTACCAACCCCCACCTGGTTGTTCACATTACACTTCTCTCCTCTAAAATCTTAAAGTGGTCAAATAAGAAGTTCAATCCTTCAAACAGAACCCGATCCAGCCAGGCTTGATATCAACAGGACTACTACTGTGAGCAATACATTGTGAAGTAAATGAAACTGCTCACAGAAAGTGGGTGTCCACAGCTTCTCTTTGGGAGTAGATGAAAGGCTAAAGCAAATTATATTTTCTTTTCAATGGGAAAGAGAAACTGTTGGATGATTCTCCAACTTCAGCATTGTTAGCTGTTGTTAAATTAATAAAACATCCAGTACGTGAGCAAATTATCAAATGGCTTAAGTACAATTATAGTGCATTTCAAATATCAGTTCTAGTTATATTTTCCTTTGACAAAGTAATTACACTTCAAGAAACCACAATCAGAACAATTTTTCACTGCCAAAGCTGAGAACAGAAGGTGAAAAAGGTGCATTTAGATGATTTTACAAATTACTAACTTAACTTTTATATAATAAAAAACCCCTAATAGTAGAACAGCTTAAAAATAGACCAGAGAACTCACATTTTAATCCTATTTCAAGTTGTTCAATGATTTGTAATTTAATGAGCCTTAATACAAAGCTTGGGTTTATTTTCTTTCTCTCCATCAACTTGCTATTGAATGTTATTTGGCTGCTATAGAGACAATATATATTTGTAGTAAAAAATTCACACAGGAGCAAAATTAGGCATAGCCATTTCCTGTCCCACCCCAGATCCACAAGATGCTCTGAATATCTGTTTGAGAAGATTGTAAGATATCCTTGTAAGGACTGAGAAGATATTTACTTTGTGATGACATTGGGTTCAGGGCTGTTGAGCATAAAATACTGGGACAAGAGACAGGAGGAGAAGGAATACATTAAAAACCCAGTCACAGAATCCAGAAAGAGCAGAAGAAAATTGATACTTACACCAAAGAGCAGAGCTCTCACACTGATTATTGGTAGGGCACTGCTGGAACAAATCTTTTACAAGTTCCACCAAAACTCTTTAAGTGATAAGGAGAGGCAAGCAAGATTACCACAGGTCTTAAAGGCATAAGCAAACCTACTATGGGGTATTTGAGGAAATTTTGGGAATGTGATAAACTTATTATGAAATATTTAAGGGAAGGGGAAACACCACATCAGTGTAGATAGAATAGAACAAATAATGGGAAAAAGGAGAACAGAGGATAGCAGATAAATGCCACCAAGTCCTGTGCCTGACCACTGCAGTCTGTCATTGTAACCCTCCATTCTTCAACATTTCCCGGAGTGAGGGTGCTCTCCAGTCCAAGCAAATCTGTCAGAAGTCTGAGAGCTGACTAAGGGAGGGACCATGGGTCTGAGCCAGCTGTTGGGCAGCCCCAGGGTGTGAGATGTGGGGAACACCATAGGGCTGGACCTGCTACCAGAGAGATCCATTTGTGCCTGTGTGTGGCTGTGACTGTGTCTGTCTGTGTGTCTGACTGTGTCTGTGTTTGTATGACATCTGCTAGCGTGGCTGGATCCCAAGCTAACAACAAGAAAGGAACAATTGTATTTCTCATGTTTCTCTCAGGTGGCCACCACAGCCCAGAAAATGATGCTGTGCCCCGAAACCTCCTGGACTCAGCTTTCCTCCATCAATGTTCCCTCTGTGATCCCACTGCTTTCCCATGCACACACACACACCTCTCTGGATGTGCTGGTATAGTCAGAATCACTCTGGATGTGCTGGGTATAATCAGAATCACTCTGTCAAGGCAGCACTGAAAGAGAAAACATCTGCTCCACCCTTGTCATGTGGACCTGATGTTCTTCCAAAATGAGGCAGCAACAGATGAACAGAAAAACTCCCAAATTTCCTCCAGGCTGATTTTGATGAATTGTTCCTTCTGGACTGACAGCAGAGGGATAACATGACTAGAGCAAGGTATTCTGGTCTTCAATGCAGTTTTCTCTTTTCCTGTTCACTAGATGAAGCATGACAGGGGTTTCTGATAGCACACAGAAGGTTACAGACTTACTGAGGCCTGTAGGGTCTTCTGTGAGAGAAGGCTGTCTCTCCAGGTGATCTGGATGAAATATCAGTTTAAGCCCTACATCAGTCTCAAAATACAATCAATAAGGTCTGAAAAAGTTTCACGTAGCATTTCACATGCTGCCTCAGCTACTTAGATCCCCATGGTGCCCTTGAGAAAACCACACACCCAATAGCTCACAGAAAATCTTGTTGGAGATGTGGGTTAATTGTGGGTTTATCTGCACAGCCAGACTAGTAGCAGATTGAGAAAGAGAAGATAATTAGCAAATTTGGGATGTTAGCAATATGTATTTTCAGACAAAAATATTTGCTTTGAGGCTCTGACTTACAGTTTTGGCCCCATTTCTGTTCCATTCTTCCTTTCAGATGCTAGAGACTGTCCAAGTTCTCACTGGTGGCTGTTTTATGCCCCCTTCTTTTCCTCCCATAATTAACATATGTTACATGCTTTTGGAGTCAGCTAATTTGGTTCAAAGTTTTCCTTTTTTCCCCCGTATTCAGCTAATGATCACCAGAGCCATTAAATTTGTGATTTTTGGTTGTTTTCGATACCACCCACCCTTGACTGCAAGCTTCAGGGCCACTGCAAGCTCTTAGAAGCCTTTTGCATGCATCCAAACAGCCCATACTGTGTTTGTTAAGGACAAAATTATTCTTTCTGCAGTATTGCCTTCCACAATTTTTTGAGGTGAATCTTTTTCCCATTCTGTTTCATTGTTACACATCTCTTTGGTATCCTCCCACAGTAATGCCAGAGGCTGGGTCAGTGTCATGTACACAAAGTGGTTTTGGGATTTGGGATGTGGGAAGCTGTGACAGCTGCCCAGCTGAGCCCCAGGAATGCAACACCAATGGACACAAAGGACCTGAGAGTGACAATCTGCCCATCACATAGAAGTTTTTGGGGTGCAACTGTATTGCTGTTGTACATCTGGAGAAAAGGTCCTGTCCTGTAACAGCACCATGGAGAGCAGTAATGACACCTGAGACCAGGCAGGATGACTGGACCACTAGGCTGTTTTGACTCACTCCTTACTGGATTTAAATTCTACTTCTCATGTGAATACAGAAGCGTACTAATGTATTCCACCCATCCAGTGTCTGGTTGTAATTCATAATCAGGTTCTGAACATGAACAATAGCCAAAAAGAGTTTCCTAAAGTTTCTTAAAGGCCTTTTAGTCATAGTGATTGTGACTAGAACATAGAAGAAACCAAATTCGGGCACATTGTTATTCAGAGCCAAGCAAAAAGCATTAGTGTAGTCCTAAAAGTCATTGGCCTGATTTATGGCCTGAATTACTATATTCCTCCAGGGTTTCAGTCATGACATGCTTGCCACATGCTGTCTGTTTAACACAGTTCTTTGTCTTTCTCAGAATTTTTCTGTAAAAGTCTGCATTTGTGCGAAAGAAAGCTAAGTGAAGATTACAAAGGCCAGGGCCATGCTAGGCCCAGCATACAAACCATTCAGCCAACATGCTTTTTTTGTTGTCTCCATTGGATGTCTGTGTCTTCTGCTTTCCTCCCTCACTCACAAAACCTCTTTGTTTTACCCTGGAATATCAGGACACCTCACAAGAATGCACATGAGCACAGGCTTGAGCCTGGGGTTTGCAGCAGCAGGGCTTTGGTGTTGATTATGAGCCATTCTGATGTTTTCCACTGATTATCATGCATGTTTCTCTCCTACTCAACATCTAAAATGATTCCTCATGTTTCTGTTGTCCTCTCTCCTAATACAAGAGAAAAGGGAATTTCCTAATTGTGAAAGGCAGATGAGGAACACTCTCTCCAGGCAAAGCATGAATAGCCTGTAGCCAACTTATTTCACAATATTCCTCCATGTCAACATCTGTCCTAGATCCCCAAATGATTATGCACTCATACTGATGAAGAAAATACCCAGAGGTATCATAATGCCAAGAGCTTTGGTGGGATATGTCTCCTCATTCTTCCTTCAAGGTGCAAAACTGCTTCTCACTCAAGGAGACAAAAAAGAAACTTTCTGTATACTCAGAATATTAAATAACTGGAAACTTTCTATTTCTGTAACACATCTGGTACCTCCTCTTACTGGAGGCAAAGTACTGAGCTGGAGAGATAAGTGTTTGAATAACAAGGTTATTGTTTATTAATGTCATAAAAAATGACCAGCAGTGAGCAAGATGGAACAGTATTTGACAGCAGATCACTCAGTTCTTTTATTATTGCATGCCAGCTGCTATGGCAGTCAGGAATAAGATATACAATTGCAATGCCAGTAATTTTTGTCACCTTTTTTCCCTCTTTTCTATTGTTTCTTGCTAAGTCCCATTAGTAATCAACAATTCAACAGTCTTACAGTCTTACAGTCTTACCTTACTCAGAGCAAGAACCAATTTTAAACTTGATTTACCTGCTCCTTCTCAAACCATCTACCAGAAGCAGAAATTTTACTGCTTTAAAAATACATTAATACGAAGCTGGGGGCAAGAGTTAATGACAGTCATTTCTACCTTTCTCTAAGTACTGACTGAAAATGCAAGGATTCAGAGAAATTCTTGCTTCTAACATCTAACAGTAGGCATCCTTCCTTGCACTGTGAGGAGCGAGGTGAGCTTCCTTTCTTTTCCAGGTAGACATGCTTTAAAGGACTTAATATTGCAAAGGAGTCATAGGGTGAAATAACAATACTACCATGCTTTCCTTTACTATTTCACCCCAGGTTGCCAGCACACCTAATATGCAGCTGCATTATCACAAAATCAATCAAAAAGTACAGAGGATATTGAGGCCCTTTAGCCATTACAATGTATGAATCAATGCCAGGGGGACTCAGTGTGTGCCCAGTTTCAGCATTTCCCTTGTGAAAAGCCCCAGATGTTAATTCTTGACTGCTTCTGAAACCTTGAGCATAAATATTCCTTTTTTAATAAATGGTTATGTTCTTAATCACGACTCATTAGGGATATTATTATTCTATTTTATTTATTTACTTATTGACAGGTTTAAGTTACAGACATAACGAAAGCTATTCTGTGAATGACAACATATGAAAATGAAGAGATGTATTCTATTTTAAATGGCTTTTTCTCTTTAGGGATTTGTAAAAAAATAAAGAAAAAAAAACCCAAAAACCCCCATGTTTATCCTGTTTTTAATATCAGACTGAAAGTTCCAAATCTGCAGGTTTCTTTCCTGATGAAACAGTGAAGCTCACAAAACTGGACAGCAACTACCCCTACACTGTGTATTTTAACATTATAAATTTAAGTATTTAAATGAACTATCATGTAAGTTTAAGCCTTTGCATCCATAGAAATTTTATCTACTCTGCACAGTGTCCATGCTAAATGTTCATTACTAAATAGTGTTGAAGAAGTGAGGGAGGGTGATAAATCACCACCACAACAAGGAAAACAGCCCCTCCATCTGGAGGCACCAGCTTTCCAAGCCTTCTGCAAAAGGATTGTGCAGTCCAGTGTCCCCAGAGCACTTTGACATTCATATCCTCTGAAACTGTGACTCACTTAAGGCAGGTTGACAGCTGCAGCAGACATCACCGTGGCAGGCAGCCACTGACACTGTCAGAGAATATAGGGACATTCTAGACACCAAGAGTGTTTCAGGTCTAAATCCCACCTTCCTCATCTTGCATTGTGAAGTTCAAGGATACCCAATAAATGAGTCCTATCTTATGTTGTTTCCCCCCCAAAAGACTAATTCCAATAAAGTTAACAGCAGGATTAATAAAAATCACATGTGCTTCTTTTCACATCTTGCTGTACAAGATACCTGCCATCACTAAAAAGTCTGACCAAAATGGAATCTCTCTTGCTTCTGCAGAGGCTGTACAGCTGAGCAGAACAGCTGTGCTGCATGGATACACAGCAAACATCTGGCACCCCAGAGCCCACCAGACTTTCTGTCCAGCTGCAGGCTGACCTCCCACAATGTGGCATTGTGGTTCCTGACCCATCCAACCCATCGTGCAGATGAGCTGCACTGAAGCTTGCTGCTTTAAACTGCTGTACAGGAGGCAGCTCCACCAACACAAGCAGCCTGGGAAGAGCTGCAGTCTGTACTGAATAAGACAAAGGTACTTTTCATGGCTTCACTACCTTTGTTCTGCCTCTGCTCCTCTTATTTCCTCAAGCTTGTGAGTGTGGGCACAGCTCATGTCTACGATTTGTAGGCTGAGAGAGGAATTTCCCAATAGCTCAAATCCTGCAGCTGACAAACCTGCTCTATAAATAAGAGAAGTGGCAGTTTTTTCATCATGAGCTTAAATTAGGTTTGAGCACTCTGAAAAACCTCCTGTGAACCTGCAATACTGATAGGAAGTGCACACATTTACTCCTTGTCTAACCTATCCCAAATTAACCTCCTCCTGCCCATCTAATTTTCCATCTGGAGGAAATTTTGGCACATTCTGATTCAGACACAAAAAAAGGCTGTGGTACTTCTGCCAAAATTTCATCTGTGGTTTGAATGTTTAGCTAATTGTGGAGGTATCCATGCCCCCTTGCTGATGTGTGTGCTGCCAGCATGTGCCCCACACTACCCTCACACAACTCCAATCCCACCCCTTCCACCTGCTGGTCCAATGGAAGTGAACCATCACACTCTCAGAAAGCCTCAACCAACTTGGGCTTCATATAATAACAAAATAATAATAATAATAATAATAATAATAATAATAATAATAATAATAATAATAATAATAATAATAATAATAATAATAATAATAATAATAATATATATATAATATGTGTGTTGTTGTGTGTTGTGTGGTTGTGTGTTGGTGTTGGTTGTGCATTATAATTATCATTATAATTATCATTATTATTATTATAAACAACAACAACATTTTCTCTCATGCCAGGCAGGTCGGTTCTGTCGTGTTCACCACTGATGTAAAAGTGCAAGATGCAAATCCCTACTCCACCTTGCAAGAAATGCCAGTATAAACACAGACTTACAGCAAGAATATCCTGATTGTTAAATTACATTTTCATTTCTTCTGTTGGAATTTCTCCCCTCTTTTATTTTTAAACAATTATCCAATATATTTTGGAGCAGAATTTTATTGTCTGATGTATGCACTTCTGACATTGTCTTGTCGTAGGTCTTGGCTAACAAACACCTACAAAGCACTGTCTGCAGAAGATGTGCCACCACAAACAAAGATTTACAGTACATTAAAATATATTTGATTGCTCTAATGGAAACTGTCAGAGACCACCTGATTCTTTAATAAAGAAAAAGGAAAAAAAAAAGATTTTTCTTCTATTGATAAATCTCTGAGTGTATACAGCCTAAATTTTTTTCCCTTTTTTAGACTGAGGTTTACTCTCAAGTAGAGGGCTCAGTTACTGTTAATACAGCAATCAATGAAAGCATCACCACATCTTTTTCTCCCTCCTTCTGGCTCTATGATTTTAAGAGAAAGCAACTTACTAAGCTTCTCCTGTCTTTACCCTAAGGTGAATCCTCTAAATACATCAGAAATTTAGAAAATTTCCTGTGTATTCTTCCATATTCTATTGAGAGTTTTTTTGTATTCAAAAAAGATATTTTAATTTTTTTCTTATCTCCTATTTAGATCCTTTTCCAGTGAACACACCCTGAAATGAAAGGAAGGATTTTGTATATTCTTAAACTAATAATGGGCCTTTTATTTCCTGATAGTGTTAAAAATTGCATCTGCTTGAGCTTATTTACTGGTAAATTTAGTTCATATATTTCTTCATGCAGGTTAAGTCACCTCAGCAAACACAAATTTTACCTCTTCACCCTCTACTGTCTGTGGATTTTCTTTTAGAAGTAATATCTCAAGCTGCTGGCTCCTTATCCTTATCCAGCTTGAAATTAATAAATATCACATTTCCTTTCATGCTGGCAGGTCTCTAAACTTTTGCTGCAATATTGACAATGGTTCTTATGATACATTTTATGAGGCAATATTGTTGCTACTATCCTCTGAGCAGAGAGTGCATGAAAACCCTTCCAAAGCAAATCAACACAATTTAGTTCTCACATGTCGCTGCCTGGGGTTGAGTGGTTTGATAGATGTGCTGAATATTTGCAGTCTCAACCTCAGAACTGAGTCTGCCATCCTGTCCTGGGTCTGCTTCATGATTTTGTTTCTCTGTCACACTTGCAGCCCTAAAAGAGTCTTCAGCCTTCACATGGTTCAAACTGTGATGAGTTCTTCACTTTTCTGAGCAACTTTTCTGACAATTATGTTTATTCAGACACGGAGTTTGGGTGAAAATAGGCTAATTTTAACATTTATTAGTTGATTCATAGGCAGATGTTTGCAGAAAATTTTTTTCTCGTGATCCACACACAGACATACTCATGCAGTTATTAATGAAAGCATAGTAAATCTCCATCTTTGAAGCTATTTGAAAGTCAGTTGTACAGATCCACCAGCAGCCTGATCCAACCTTAAGCAGGAACTTGGACTAGATAGCCTCCAGAGATCCCTTCCAACTTAATTATTCCAAGAATACATAGCATTAGCATCTTATCCTCATAATATTGATTTTATTATTGTAATTTGCTCTCTCTTGGGAAGTCTGGCTGCAGAATGAACTATTAATCTGGTGCTTATGAAATCATTAGACAACAGGGATTGCCTCACTTTCATAGCATAAGCATAGATTCTGTAAGCTTACCAGCAGTTTTTACAACTGCAGTTTGTAAATACCTTATTCTTCTTTTTTCCTGCCTAGGGAAGGGCTGCTACACTGTTGGGGGGATCAGTGCACTGAACATATGGTCCCTAACCCCTACATATTGTTTGCAATCATTGCTCTTTAGGTGGCAAATCACTTAATAAAATCCAAATGTATAAAGCAAAGTGCATGTGCCAGCAAGGAATGTTTTCTCTCGAGGCCTGTGTGTTTCTCTGGCCACCCCTGGTGCAGGAGCTCAAAATCCACACACTCCTGTGCCCCCAGAGCCCTGCTGAGCCAAACCAACCATCACCTTTCCCTCAGCAGTGCTCTTCTCCCATCCCCTTCTCGCTGAGACTTTCAGACCCTGCTTGCCAGTGTTTTGGGATGCTGATGACTTTCCTAGCAGAAGGCTTTTTCAAAAGGGAAGGAAGTCTGAGGACTTTTCTGAGTGACCCAGACCAAGAGTCAGCTGGTGACAATAGACCCACGCACTGCTCACTCATGGATGGAAAAGACCACAGTAAAGTCTAATCAAAAAACAATTGCCAAATTGTTTTGGCACCCACAGCAGCTTCTGTCAGATACCAACACAGCACACACCACTCACCACAATTCTAGTCCTTCTGCAGCAAGATGTAATGCTCCTCCACACAAGGAATCCAGGGTTCTCTGTTTCTGCTGTAGACAGACAGATGAGCTTGCTACTGCTTTGGGCTCGGAGCAGGCAGAACTGGCTGAGCAGTATGAGAGAGAGACAGACTGCAGCCATCCTTCCTGCTCTCCCCTGTCACCCAAACACACAATAGGTTAGTCAATATCATTTCCTGGGGTGATCAGTTTGATCTTATCAATAGATTTCAAATATTGGAAATACCATTCTTTTAACTGTCCAGCTTTGGAAAGGGCAAGGAAGAATTAGTCAAGGAAGAATGAATGCAGCAGAAAAAAAAGCAGAAGGAAGGAAGCACAAGGGAAGTCACACAGCTTCAGAAAAAGCAGCACTGCTTTGTAGACATTCCAGGGAAAAGATAATGACAGTGTGACCAATATATTTGAGAAGAGTCTATATACAACCAGGAAATCACCTATGTGAAATATAAAACAAAGCCTGAAAAAGCAAAGTCATCAAAGTAGAGTAAATTCTTCATAATGTGTCAGTCCTAAGGCTTGGTAGGTAGAAATCTACTGAAAATGATTTAAAATAAAGAGCTTACTTTGAGCTATGGATGAAGTCAGGAAGGTAGAACACAAAGTGCTAAAACTGCTCAGGATGGACCATTTCCTACTGACAACTGGCACAAAGGGATATAGAATTATTTAAATGAGGATCAAAATTTAATCCATGAGGCTCACTATTCTGTATCTTTACAGTTTTATATCATATCATTCATAAATTTTATATTGTATTTGAAGACCTTTATTCAATTTCTTACCATTTACTGAAGCTCACTGTACAGTAAATAAACTTTCTAATTGGAGAAATAAAATCAATCTATTTCTTATGTTTTACTTAGGTGAGCATTTAATAGATGCTATGATTAGCAAAAAGAAAATAGCTGAAACAAGTAGTCATGTAAAGCTTAACTGAAACACTCTGTTCAGACTATCTGGTAAATGAGTAGCCAGAAATAACAGCTGTAGATGAAAAAAATCATGATTTTTTGAGAAGGATCTGTAAACAAATACAGGGCTAAATCTGCAGTGACCCAATCAACTCCACAACCTTGGTACATCCCACAGTTCTAGAAAGAACACTGTACAGTATTTCTAGGTGACAACCTAGAAATACAACCAAACCATTTTATTTCCTGTGATCTACAATGGTGAAGTGGTGCACAATAATAGGTTACTGCAGGATTTATCACAAGCACATGATTTCAGCTTTATAAGGAATCAAATCTTACATCAGATATTGCAGGGCTATGATGCTGTAAAACTTCTGCAGAGCTGGAGCACATGCTCAGTATGCAATACCTGGAGTTATGAATGAAACTTTTAAATGGCACATCAGCTTCTTCCCTTGCCATTCCCAGTGCTGCACGCACAGTCAGATTTTAACTGATATATTTTAGAAAGGACTGGGCAAGTCAGTATTTTATGGTAAGGGGAGTGGATGAGTTCCTTGGTTGCATGGCATATGCCAGCTGAAAAAGCCATTTTGTGCTGCATTAACCTTTGATCTCTAATTGGTTTGGGTTTTTTTCCTAAGACCTTTGCATTTTGCAGCAGTGTACAGTTGCCAAATTGTTTAAATGGGTGGCTACTTATTTTGTGGCCAATTAGTGATAAGAAGCATTTCAGAGTGCATGATAGTTGAGTTAAACTGTAAAGTTAGTCAATCCACCTACTGAAAATGTAAGTCAGCTGAAGGTATTGCTAACTCTTCTTTTTCTCCCTGTTTCAGGTTCCTTTGCATTCTACTCTCACCACATGGTTTCTGCTTTACTTTCCTTCCTAAGTATAAGGAAAGGGAAGGGAGGGAGGGAGTAACACAAGAAGAATTGCAGAAACATGTTGTGGAAATTCCTAAGGGATTACTTCAATCACAAATAATTTCTTCAATCATTTCTAATCAAGCAACAAGAACTCACATTGTGATAATTCTCTGCACATTTTTTGATAGCCATCCATCCTCAACTGATGTTAGTCTACAGATCAATTCTATTTTAGGAAAGAACTTTGTAACCTCTTATTTCTCCTTGTCAAACAGTGTGAAATATGCCAATTCCTGTAGATTAATTTTTCCAATAAATGTAAAACCAATGATGTCACTGCAGGAAACTCCAGCTTTTCTGAGAAGCAAAGGTCCAGCTTGGTCCATCAATATGTTCCGTGTTCTAACACAAAACTTTTACTTCAATACAAAATTCGGGAGAGCCTCAGGTTTCTCCTCACCAGCTTTTACTAGTTTTCCATGCAAATGATGTTTTACATTTTGCAGGTATCCAATCTTTGGCACACACTATTTGAAGTCTTTTACTATCCTGCCATCCATTGGCTTGCTGACATAGAGAATCCTGTAATTAATGGGACGGGACAGAATTTTAAAAATATGAAAACTGTAAGATTTACTATCCTGCAACAAAGATGCAGTTTTGTCCCAACTAATTAACACTGACACTGAGTGTGCTGCACAGTAGCTAATTGCAAGTTGGTTTGTTTGTGTTAATTGCTCTGTTAGCATTATTTATCTGTCCTGAATTAATTTAGGCAAGATGAGTTTTTGTTCTTTTGATTTCAATGAAGACTGTATTAAATATAGCTCCTTTCATTTCCTTTGCCACTTTTCCTTGATGTTGCAAAAAGACCAATTTGAAAAGAGAGAACACAGTAAATTTTGGCTCAGTGGGAGATGCATTCACAGTTGGAACTCTTCTTTTTATATTTCTCATAAATGCACAAGTATGCTGCCTTCTGAATTTTCCTAATGACAGAAATTTAAAGTCCTAGACAACAATTAACACTACAGGGGCAAGAGTAGTGCAATTCTATTACCACAGGAAAAAAAATCAAAACTAGTTTTAAAGCTGTACATTTTTCAGCTTCGCCTAATTTCAGTTTTTAGCACATTTGCTTATCATTCATCAAAAAACCCCTCAGAGTTCTCAAGTTATTACTGAGTATATCAGATCATTTTTTTAATTTAGTATGAATAATAAATAATGAGACTGGTGATTTTATTTGTGAACGTGGTATTGATATGAGCAGCATGTTGGCAGAGGACACTGAACCCCAGGCAGGTTAAATAATTTACTCAAACCCCCCCACATGGAAAAAATGACAAAAAGGGGTGCGGGTGACATTACCAGGCTGTTCTGCAGAACTGCAGTCAGCTTGCAAGAAGACTGTGAGGATTAGAGAAATCTGCACAGACAGAATGCTAACAGACTTCACAATTCTCATCAGCTGCAGTAAATTTTCTGATATTTCATGGAGCTGGTGTTGTCCAGTTAACGCCTTGACCTCCAGTGGGGCAAAATTAAAATAAGACATAAAAGCCATACCCAAATTAACAAGCCCCTATTCTGTTCAGGCATTTCTAACTGAAGGGCAGGAAGAGAGAGCACTAAGGTGATGATTATGGTGCAGGCTTGTTTGAAAGATCAGTAAGGAGGATGCTGTCCAGATGGAGTGAAATAGCTGCCTTAGTGATTTAGTGAGTGAATTAGTGAAGAAAAATATCATGTGCCCCTTTTGTTTCTCTTTTTTTGAAGGAAAATAAGGAATGTGAGATGAAAATATCACGAAGAAAATAAGTTTACATTTGCCATAATAAAGACTTTCATAATAAATATGGATGAGGATATAGGACTTTTTAAGGAATTAAGGAGATGGTGGATGCACTCAAAGCCCATTCTCCACTCAATTTCCCCTTGATTTAAACATTGCTACAAGAATCACTAATGCACTGAGGAGATAACAGATGTCCCTCAACTAAAGAAAATTACAGGGCGATCATCACAAAAAAACAGCCTCAGCACAGAGAGATATCATAATTTTCAGGCTCTAGCAATCTGCAGACTCTGCTCTAAAGAACTATAGCTGGAGTCAGACCTAATTTACACTGGTGGAAATCCATGTTGAAGCAAATAATTTATTTTAACTAATTATTGTGAATGGGGGTTGGTATCCATTCTGGAGCCTGTAATTTTTCCTCATACCTGAAGAAAGGTAGTCTAGTGGTATTAGACTAGACTCTTATTATATCACTAAGACTAGGACCTTATAATTCTCCAAGAGACTGAATAATGAAGAAATTTTTCTACTAACAGAAATTCCCAGAGTCAAGCCTGGAGTGTGATCGGCAGATGGGCAGCCAGCCCCACCTCCACCCTGTGTCTGGTGCAAAAAGATTCTCCTCTGGAAGCTGTACAAATCCACGCATCCATAAGACAGAAATAGTTGCAAACCCATCTTATTAAATATGAAAGTTTTCAAGTCATGTGAGGCTTTAAGAAAAACCAAGATTTTTAAAATATAAATCAGGGAAAAATACATACAGCAGTGTTTTTAAGGCATCAGTTTGCAGCTATTTTAGAAAGCTAAACCAACATGCATATTCCCAGAAATGTAAAGGAAATCCTATTATATTCCCTTATAAATAAGGGAGAAAGAAACAACAATTACATTCCTCCTCCACACACTTTTCTGCCCTTCCTAATATTAGTGCTGAATCTGCTTAGAGTACCATGCAGGCCAATATATTACTATTGACAACGTGCTACAGTTTGACTCCCCAAACAAGAAAATCACTACTTCAATCTATGTTATTCTTAGTAGGAAATACTGTGTTGTTTGGGGTTTTTTTGGCTGCATTTGTAACTTTTTACATTCCCAGCAGCAGCAGAACAGTATGACTAGCTGTATTAGCTAAAGAGTATGAATGATTTGCCATTTCTTAGGTGCTATTACAAAACCTGAATTTTGACATCCTTAACTGAGCTTTGCCCAGGCTCAGGGACCTACAGTGCTTTCAAATTGCAACAAACTCTTTACATACATACAGAAACCTTCATAGGGGGCACTATAGAAATCTCTACCACAATTGCAGCTCAGCCGAGCAGCTGCTTTTCATAACTCGCACCACATGGTGGTTGTAAGCACCAAACACTGAACAATACATCCAGTGAAGCTGCACAGGAAGGTTAGGGATGGAAAAATATAAGCTGAAGTTTGAGCAATGCCTGAAGTTAAGGTCTTGTATCAGTTCCCATTTTGTATCAGGCTTATAATTTTGAGTCAGAGGTTTTCTGACCCAGACACCTGTCTTAAGTTAAAATTTCAGATGAAAGGCTTTTTCTGTTCCCAGAACAAGTGTATTACCAGTGGGGTGAGTGCAATTGGCTGCAAGTGGCCTGAGAAATCACCTTCCCAACAGGTTCCCGTTACACTGCAGCAACCAAAGCTTGCACCATCAACTACTACTGAGTAACAGGCGTGATTAGGCATGATAGGGCACAGATCTGACCACAAGAGTATTCCCAACAGTCCCATGAGCAAAATATATAACACTTGGGCCATACATTATTCTCATCTGTTCTGTCATTAGGATCTGAATGAAGATTTTGAAAGTCAGCGTGTCAGGGGCTACTGAGGTGTAGGAAATGACATTGTTCCTGTGAGAACTCAAAGGTCAACCAAAACTACAAGGCTTCAAAGCAAACTTTATTTGACATAAAATTATGAAGGCCCTGGGTAAAGAATGCAGACAGTCTCAGGAGGGATTCATCTGGGGAAGGAAGCACCAAGGACTCAGGGTGTTAAGACCTGCTCTCTGTGATCCCTGAGACACCTTCCATGCACTTCAGAGAAGAGGTAATCAACACCTCACAGCACAGAGAAATCCATTTGGGAATAGGGAAGAACAGGGAAAGTAGCTGGGAAAAGAAAATAAAAGGTATTAGAGTGGAGGAAATAGCTGGGTTTTGAGAGGGAGCAAACAAAAGAGAGAAGGTCTGGAAGATGGGTGGAGGCCAGGTGGGATGGCAGCAAATAGGCTGGAGTGGTGATGAGGACCAGGACAGGATCCTGCAGCAGGGAGGAGGGAGCAGAGCAGGACATGCAGCACAGAATGCTCCTCTGAAACGCCAAACACTTGTTCTGAATTTCCTTCTTATCATTCCTCTTCTGTACTATTTTTCTCAGCCAGGCTGGGAAAAACAGAAAGCGTGTCATACCACACCATATGGGCCTATCCTGAGGGCCAGTCATCTGAAATCCATCACACAAGTGTGAGCTGAGTGAGCCACTGGGAGCTGCATCACATGATTGTGCCTTGTGAGGGTCTGCCATCACCGAGGCACTCAGAATATTAATGGGTTTTACAATGGCTAGAAGACAAATGAGGATGCATTCATGTTGGCAGACTGTAGGAATAAGTCCACACATATTTTATGACTGAATTTCTGTGTATTCAGTTTGGTGGGGGTCTTTGGTTTTGTTAGTGATTTGGTTGGACATTGAAAACCCAATTCTAGAAAGCTAAGAGACATTCCATAGTTATCTGTACATGGAATGAACAAAGGCTGCCCTTGGAGAAAGGAGTATGTGGTTCAAGGCAGTAACATGCAGCATAAATCCAAAGCAGCTGAATTTATTTTGCAAAGAAAACCTTCAATCTAGAATTTCAAAACCTTCCCAAATTTGACTTGCACTTTAGTGTTTGCTTACTGGGGATTGTAGTGAAGGCATTATGCAAACTATGGTGCACAAGACACAGGGATCATCTCATCACCTCTCTTACAAAGCAGCCCAAGATTTTTCACTACTGCAGAAGAAGGAAGTTATGAATTCATTCTCAGAGTCAGTGGATCACAATTTTAAGCATTTCTGGGAATTGCTTCTCTTCTTCAAAGTCATCTTATGGTGTAAGGAGCAGTGGCTCCTGAGATGCAGGAACTGAGTGGTCTGCAAAACCAGGCACATCATCTCCAGCCTCTCAGATCTGGTTTTAAAAGTGCCAATCTAAATGCTGGAGCAGATGTAGAGTAGCTTCTGCAAAACATGACAGGACCCAAAGAGGCTGTCTAGTGTCACAGGAGACTGCACAGCAGAAAGTTATTTTTGGAACTATTCCTTCTTCTGCAGTATATAATTACTTTTCATTTCTTCAGCTGCTTCCATAAGCAATTTCTCACTAGCACGGGGTTTGCTCTGTCAAGTATTATACTTCTTCTACCTATCTCAGTCCTGTTTTTGTTGGTTTTCAGAGCAGAGAACCACAGGGGATCTCCTGAGCTAGTGCAAATTCTTCTTATTATGGAACTCATTTCAGTGATGGTTCAAATGTGAAAACTACTCAAGATTTAGCATTTGGGGCATTCTTTGACAGCTACAAACTGATGAGCTCAAAGAAAGCACCATCCAGAAAAATAACACAATATACATTTAAAAAAATGCCAAAACACAAAACCACTGATTTTTTAAAATCTTTATAATTACCATTTGGACTTCTTCCATACCCACAAGCAAAATTTAGGAATGCAGTCAAATACATGTGCACAGCTCCCACTGAAGTTTGTAAGGAGTTTCATACACCTAGTCAAGTGTAAATAATTTTCTGGGAGCCTCTTAATGTTTATTTGCATACATGCCAGAATCTACACAACCAGCATGCACATCTTATTTCTCTTCAAGTGCAATTTGAAGTAGAGAATGAAAATGGTGTCAGAAGTTACCAGATACAGCCTTATTTTACATTCTTGAACACAAAGACTACTGCTACAAAAACTGAATAATGAACTGATGCTTTCATAAATTATGAGATTATTGCCTCTTAGCACTTGAAAAATGAATGAATAAGTAATATATGACAATGTGTCTATGCTACATTTCCAGTTATTTTCTTTTGGCTCTTTAAATCCATATTCAATATTAGCATCAGGACCACTCCAGGCATGCTAGGAATCAGTATCATACAATAGTGGTCCTGACAGTTGGTCTTTGGAATATGTCCTTACCATGGCAATAGTTTAATGATTGCTCAATATATAAAAAAATCTTGCACATTTTATAGTATCATCATGCCATCTAGAGGTGGCATATCACTGAGGCTCCCACTCATCCTTGTGTCCTGAACAAAGCATAATAGTGAGAGGAATAGAGGGATGGAGGCCTTTAAATACAGCCTTTCACTAGGATGCTCCAGCAGATTTGGATGCAATTAGGCCCTGGGTTTCAGCACTGTTAGTAAAGGACAGGAAATGCTGTTGCATGAGACTCACTAGGAAAAAAACTTGAGTATTCAAAAACCCATTATTTATCCACAAAAGAAAAATAAGCAATGGACAATCTGTTGCTTTTCTACCCAGCTCCACTAGAAACTGTGCTCCATCTGGGACTCTATATTCACCACCTATGAAGTCCTACAGAGGAATAAACACTGTAAGGATCAATGCTGTTCAAAGCAGTAAGATGAGTCAAGTCCATTTCAAAAGGAAATTTTAAAACTAACAGCCGGACTTGCATTCGCCACATGCTCCCCATCTGTCTTGACCCCTTGATTCCCAAATACTTCTCCTACTTCCCTGAAATAACAGAGCTCTGAACAGGAATCAAGTACTTCTCACAGATAATTCAGGGTGGAACCAGACCAGAAATTCTCTGGTCCACCTTCCTGCTCAAGGAAGGATAAAGATGAGACCAAAAGAACTTTCTTAGAATATTGTCTAATAAGATCTTGAAATCCTGCAAGGGCAGAGATAGCACAACTTTTATTGTTCAACTCTTCCATAACTCCTCTGTCCCCATGAAGAACAAGGTCCTCACTGCACCCAGTCTCCATCACAGCTGTTCAATTTACACCGTCCTCAGCCCTCCCCAGCACACATCCCCATGATGTGTTTACAGAACTTCCTTTCTGGTCTGGAGGAGTTTGGTCCCTCCTGAAGTGGTCTTGTCTCCCAGATGAACTGAACTAGTGCCAGTCCTTCAATTTCTCCCTACAGGACAAGTAGAGTTCATGTGTACAAAGCCTCTCCTTAATTAAGAGAGCAAAACTAACAAAGATATGAGAGAACTACTGACGAGAAGGCTGCTGCTGGAAACTGGCAAGAGGTGGTTATGTTTAGTAATGATTCTCAACTTTTACCTTTAGGTGATTCTTGTCCTGCTTTTAAGGATACAAGAAGAGTAAATTAAATAAGGGCATTGCATAGCAAAATTACTGAGGAAAACAGAAATATCTTTTCCCTGTAGCAAAAATCTATTGCTTGGTTTACTTTGTGCCTCCTGTTAGAAAACCTATGGCTGAATTTGCTTTACTGTCTGCTGTTATATTCCTACATCTAAAAGAACAGAACAAGCAAATGTCAGCATTGAAAAATAATATGAAAAATAAAATCTCAGCTCAGTGCCCTTGCAAAACAGCATCAAAGGCATTCTGGAAACAGTCCTAATCACTAGAAATGCATGTCAAAAGTCGTAATTAGTATTGTAATTATCCTACAGCCTTGGCATCTGTCTTATATAAGCATTTAAGCCCCAAGAAAAGAGGTCAGCGTGACTTCAGTTGACACAAATGCATGAGATGGGAAGAACCAACGAAAGCTCAGAAAAATTTTCAGGCTAACCATTTCTGCTTTTACTTGGACAGTGCTACATGGGACACTGATGTTTTTACCAAGCTCCCAACAGCATCTGCGTGCATTATCTAACAATTCCTCCAATGTAAAATTCATAAGATCTTTTGGAAGCAGGAGTTAGTCCATTGCCAGTCATGTCTCTAAACAAAAACCAGTCATTTCCACTGTGTTTTGTGCTGCATTCAGAGTTCTTGGAGCACTCAGCACTCATCTCCTCTCTCCTGGGAGCCAGAGTGGTTGCAAGGCCACCACAGGCCACGCCTGAGAGGACCTCTGCCCATGCCATAGGGGACATCCTGACCAACATGCAGTGGCAGCTGGAAATGGGACTGCTGTCTGCAGGTGTGGCTCAACCTCTTTGAGACACGTTTGTCTCTCCCAGCAGAGAATTGTGTCAGTGGAAATCCATGACTGCAGCATCATGGCTTGCAGCCCAGAGGAGTGGGGGGGGAAGGACATTGATTTGGGTTCACCTGAAGGTGCCTTTCCTCAGCCTGGGATTGCCACAGTCTCAGAAGGTGGGGTAGACTTTGCCTTGGCATCCATGCCCCAGTTTGGATTTCCTCCATGGGCACAGGCACTTGTGGTGCTGAGCCAGCCCCCAGTTAACTTTGGCTCGTGAGGATAATTGAAAATCTCCCTTTTGCTGTTTTCCTTCCCTAAAGAGAAAGAACAAGATAAAAGATAAAAACAGCACCAAATCTGATGACACAACAGATCTTCCTTTTTCCAGTCTCTGAAACTTCCAGTCCCTCATAACTGCACAACCAGATGTCTTCCAGAAATAGTAGCAAAACCAATTTTATCTGAACTCATAAAAATAAATATTTTATTCTTATTAATAAATATTTCTAAAAATTCTGGAAATCTGCTGTAAAATATTTTAGGTTGAGGCTATATACTTTAAAAAGTCCAGTCTTTTATCCCTTTATACTTTTTTTCAGGTTAATTAATTTGCTTCCTTTAGAGATGATTAGGTGTCTAGCTCCTAGTGTGGAGGTGGAATTTTCTGAAAACTAGGCACAAGACTGCTCAGTTTGCCTTGTTTCCTGAAAATCAGCTGCTTTTTTTGAGGAACACTGAGAAGTCACATGTCCTGAGACCTCAAAATTGCCAGTAAAATTTGATGTGGCTTTGTTATACTGATATTATTTATATTAATATTTATACATGAAACAGATTCTTCATATGCATATGAAACCTGATATATTTATTATAAAAATGATAAATTTATTAGAATGGGAATGTAGACTTCCCAAGACAATTCATGGCCCTTTTACTTCCATAACAAGGGAAGCTCATTTAATTTCAGCTTTTACAGGATAGGCAGTTACAGTGGTTGGTTTCCTATTCTATGAGCTAATGCTAAGCTTCTCAGCAAGTGCCTGCCTTGTGAGTTAATCTTGTGCTCATTATCTGCACCAGCAAAAATACACCCTTGTGACTGAAAGAAATGGCACCTTACCAGAAAACAGAAAAGAAAAGCAGCTGCCCACTGTGATGAGAGAAAACAACCTGAGCATGACTTTCCTGGAGGATCTCTTCAAATTGATACATAATGACAACCATCATAAAAACAAAGATAATGTCATAAAAGACTAATAGCGAGAGGGTGCAGTAATATTTGAAGCAATAAAACTGGTTTTCTGACAAAAGCCTAAATAAAGAAAGTGCTAACACAATCAGGGAAAGAATAAGTGGGACTGGTTTTCCTTCTAAGCAATCCCACGCTTTTTTTCCCATAATGATGAGCAATCAGTTGAAGGGAAAAAAACAATTACCCTTGCCCTTATGTGGTGCAGCAAAGGATTTATAAAGAATTATTTGCATTCACAAAACAAGCATGCTAGTGAGAAACCCAGACTGCTTCCATATGCACCACCAAACTCTCTTTCCAGCCAACGTGCGAGTCTTTTATTCTTTGTGATTCATCTTCCTGTGCATGTCATTCACATTAACCATCACCAATGACAGCTGTAAGCACAGAGGTCCAATGGAAAAACAGCCCAGAAACTCCCAGGCTTGTGACCTCTGCTCCCTGCTGCCTCTCCTGACCTGAGCTGACCTTGCACAGGAGGGCCCTGCTGCACAGTACTGATAGCAGGCAAGTTCCTCTGTGTCTCACCAAGCCAAAAGGAAGGTCATCAGCAAGGCCATTGGTACCTATGAATTTTGCTGAGCAGGCTGCACTGAAGCTCTGCCCTGCAGCACCGGCAGCCCCCTAGTGCAGGCAGCCCCAAGGGGTGTCCACCTGTCCCCGCCTGCCCTGCCGCGCGTCCGAGCACCACGCCCACAGAGCTCACCTGCCTTGGAGCTGAACTGAGACACTCATCACAACGTCATCCGTGGAGACGTCAGCATTTCTTTGACTCTTTCCTCATCCCCTGCATACCACACTCCTCATCCTCAGCCTTATCACAGGCTTCATCCTCCAGCAAAGGGAGAGCTGATAGCGTGTGTGAAGTTAACCGCTGGCAGCCCTCTCACCAGTACTCAGGCAGGAATCAATATAAATACAGTCTTTGGCTTCTGCATTTATTGCTGATATGGCAGAATGTTAAAGTCCAACTTCTATTCCTGGAGAGGTCTGTTTAAGCTTATCTTTGTACTGTCTGTTGCTATATATACAAGAAATACAATTATCAGTGCAAGCAGTGTAGTCCCTGGAAACTTCTTGTGCTAACTATGGCATTTTGCTCAGAACTCACCTTTACTCCTCTCTCCTGTCTCATCTACACTGTAATCCTTTCATTGTTGTCTGCAGAATGCTGTCCATAAGAGTTATATCCATACAAATAGCAAAACCTCCTTGCAGAGAGTTATATGAGTGAAAGAGTAACACCAGGAAACTGAAACTAGGGCAAATGTGCCCATATTCATGCCAGGAGCAGCTAAACTCATTAGCTATTCCCCCTGTAATGTCAGGTCTACCACTCTGTAAAACTGACCCATGGCTGAGACCCAGAAGGAGAGAAAAGCTTTGGGATATGAGTGTCAAATAAGAGATCTGAGTATTTGCATACAAAGTCAAAAGACAGAATTTTCAGAAAGATACTCCTTATTTCTACAATTGTTTGGTTTTTCCAGATACTTTCATTTTGTCTGTTCTGCCTTGGAAACCTGCCCATACCCATTCCCTGCAAAGAGAGGAGGCTGCCTCTAGTTAATCAAGCTCTTCCACAACCAGCACACCAAGGGCTTCAGGTGTGTCCTCTCTTCCTTGCAGTCACCAGCTAGTTACCTCTCTATAACTGTTCTCTCCTGGATTTCCCTTTCACACTGACCACATTGTTGTGACTTCTTCCTCTTTTGGTCTTTGAGCATAATTCTGAACACCTATCAGGAGTGCATTAACATCTGAGGTTTTTTATTTTCTCCACAATGGCTTACAGCTTTTCCCTTAAAAGTCCTGCATCTCTTCAAGAACAATTTTTACCTTTTTCCCCCACTCAAATGCAAGTGAAGGAATTGGAGGAAACTGTTCATATCTGTGAGCTTAAGACCAGAATTAAAATCTTTTTAGGAATTTTACATATTTCAATCACAATTTTGCACCTTGGTGCCAATGTTCCTCCCAGTCTTACAGTAAAAAGTACAGGAGGATAAGCATTTCAAAGAGAGTGCATCTATTTGTTTTCTGCACAGGAACCTGGAGAATAGAGATGGGATACCAAGATTCAGAGCAAGGGATGGCCATCACTAAGAACTGTGCACTATTTCCTGCTAGGAAAACTAATGAAGGTGATAGCTACACATTATACTGACAGAAAATTTGTCTTGGCCACTGTGAAGGTCTTCCAAGATGCATGATCTGTGATGTTTCTGGCTCACATGCTATTCGTGGAGAGTGAAGGACTTCAGAAAAACAGAGTTTCACTGCCCCATGAATGAAGAAGGGGCATTTGTCTGCAGGGAGAAACCCTGCAGGACTGACACTGCACTGACCACATCCACACTGCTGCACCATGCTCCTCCTGGCTGGGCCAGACAGGCACCAGCTCAGGCCCTACAGCACCACAGGAACCTTTTTGGCACCAGCAGCCTCATCCAGATCCTCTTTGGGGTTCCTGGTTTTTAAGGGCTAATTTTTCAATTTTTATCCAGTGCAAACATCGTGCGAAGAACTACTGCACAGTCAGAAAAGAGGCAGTTCTTAACATGGAAGGATGAAAATCCTACATTTTAGTGGGCTAGACTGATGAAAGAGATATCACATGAGTAGGTGAATTGGCTGGTTTTTCCTTTGATATCACATAAATAATATTAACAAGTAGATTCTTCGTTCATTTCAAAGACATCTTTTATTTCAGATTTACTACAGTGTCAGTATGGAGACAAATTTTGTTGTGATGTTCTCCAGAACAAGGTTGAATAATTGAATTGTCAGGCAAGCAACTAGTTGAGATCTTTAAAAAATATTTATAGCTGTCAAACACAGAAGCATTGTAGAGTTTTCAGTACTCATTTGTTCCCTCTTTAAGGCTTTCAGATCCTTCAAATTGAGTCAGACATAATTATTTTAAAGGATGTTTCTAATATGTTATTAAATTATCTCTACAGAAATTGAACATTCATCAGTCCAGGCAAGGTTGTCAGCTTTTAGAACCACAGTTATTTATGTATTATGCATTGATATCAATCACCGCAGAGGTATCCACATTTTTCTTCTCAAAAGAAAACAGGTACACACATGCCCTTTATTATTCTCTTCTCTTTTGATGCTTCTTCTCACATACAGGAACTGCTACTTCTGTATCCTAACAACTGTTAACTGTTTAAGTATTAGAAATCACTCTGGGCTGCCTAGGCTAGAAATAGGAGCCAAATTTCCCTTGTGTTAGAAAATAAGATACAGTAGCAGCTTCCTTAAATAGAGAATTGCAAACACAAACCCAAAGCCAGGCGGAGATGGAGACTGAGAAGTTTACAAAGGGATTTGGCAAAGGACTGCTGAATGCAACAGCGCACAGCAGGACACAGATGCAGGAGATGATCTCCAACTGTACAGCCATTATACGGATCGTTCAATATCCTGTGCAATCTCCTTCGGGCTACCTGCAACTCGAGGCTGTGCCTGCCCTGCGCACGGCTGCTCTGTGCAGAAAGGGCGCTGGTGCGGACGTGCCTCCCTGCGAGCCGGCGTGGGCAGGGATCAAAGGCAGCGGGGCCGGCGGGGCAGCCGCGGCTCTGCCGTGCCCGGGCGCGCATCCAGCGCCGCCCGCGTCCCCGGCGCTCTCGGCCCTGGGGCCAGCCCTGCCGGCCCTCCGCAAACAGCCTGAATTGGTGACAGCGGCGCTGATAATCAATAAGGACAGCTCGAGGAACATCCAGTTATAACGGCACAATAAGCAGAAATCAAATCTTTCGTATTAGGTCAATTAAGCTGTAGGCAATGAGAGTCTCTTAAGCCAGCTGAGTGGCATTTTAAATAGATTACCGAGGCTTTTTAAAGTCTTTATTTGATGTGGGCTTTATCTTCTGACCTGGCATAGTCTCAAATCTTTGCACTGCCAGACCTGCTTCTATCAACAGCGCTACCTCACCCAGGGGTGAACAGAAAGCTCAGTAGCAGCGTCGAGTACAGCAGGCTGTGGGACCAGGCAAACAGGAGAATGAGCACCAGCCTTGGAGTGAAGAGTTCCAGGAGGGATGATGGGATGGCACGAACAAAGAAGAAATCATCCACAATTTAAAGATGGGTGAACAATTGGCCCACCTCCTAAAATAAATAGCCTGATGTTTTCTTCTAATTGAATTAGTCATTGGGCTTTCTATTGCATTCTTTAATGCCAAATCTCTTGTTACACCTAAACACATAAGACAATAAAATATTTTCTATATTGATCACTTTTTTTTTTCCTAGAAGAGCAAGTTTTATTTCTCATGAGTAGATAAGAGATGTGGTTTCACCCCTAGACAGTGAAACTAGATTATCAGCATAATCCCTCTTCATGCTTTTTTTCTACTTCAGTTGTGTAATTGTTTCCATAAATATCTGTGAGACTAGGGATCCAAGAGAGCTCAACAATGGCTACAATCGATTTCAGTTGTTCACACAGCTGTATGACTTAAGAATATATCCTTTATCCTTATTTGGATTGCTAACAGACTCCCAGCAAAA
Source organism: Serinus canaria (assembly GCF_022539315.1). Taxonomy (NCBI): domain Eukaryota; kingdom Metazoa; phylum Chordata; class Aves; order Passeriformes; family Fringillidae; genus Serinus; species Serinus canaria. The sequence goes on along the minus strand of NC_066315.1, from coordinate 21,896,758 downwards.
TCCAGCAGGGCTTTATCCGCTGCTGTGAAACTGACTCTTGATTAATATTAACCTGTCAGTTTAAAGCTGGGATAATACAATTACCTAAAGCTAGATCCTACAGCCCTACTTACACACATGAACAGAAAAAAGAAATCCAGGAAACTTTGAGTTACCCACAGGGAAAAAAAAAATCCACCTGGTGTGATTAGTGGATACATAAATTAGTGTTTCCAAATTATACAGCTGAAGTCAACAGGAACTTTTATGGGAGCCTCTAGACAACCTGCATCCTTGGCCAAAATTTAAAAACCAGTACTCATCCAGCACTTTATTAAATCCATGTAGATCCATGTAATTAAAATTAAAGACAATTCTTACACTGTAGTTTTTAGAATATTAAAAGACACAGAGGAAGGAGAAAAGAAATTTTGACTGTGAGATTACCAATTAATGTAATTGAACAATACCAAGGTATACCAAATTTTTAAGTACTAGTGACACTATCACAAAGTCATCCAAACTAACAGGAACAATTAAAAAATTGGGAGCCATAAGGTTTAGCTTTCTATTTGTCATGGAAAATGGCAATTAGTTTTTCACTTAAACTGTTTCTTTACACTGAAGTGTACATTGTGTTGGATTGCATATCTCACAAGGCCCCTTTCTAAGAAAATTAGATATTGCCACCTGTCATGCCAGTGAGAACCATTAGGCTCTCAGAGCAATACAAGGCCAGAGAGAAAGTATCTTGCTAAGTTATACTTAAAAAACAGTGACTAAGCACCTCCTATACTAAATGGTATAAATGATGCAAAGAAAAGGTGGCTATTAGGAACACTTTTCTTCAACCATGAAATAGCTATAAAATACTTATGTATATTATATTTAGCTGTTGGCTTGGTTGAGGTCAAGTGTTTTCACACCTGGAGAATTGGCACAAGTGGCTCTTAGTTTAGATTGGTTCCATTGCTCTGAGCTTGTCTGCTTTTTTTTCCTGGGAAAAGAACAAGCTCTCACAACAGCATGTTACACTACTTAGACCATAATAAGCTTCTACATCCCCTTCTTTCAACTGTCTTTTCAGTCTATTCACATGATTTTCAAAGCACTTCAACCTGTTTTGCCAAGTGATGCAGCACTGATGACTCCTTTTCAAAGAGTTTTCCAGCAATGTTTGATAGCAGAGTTTTCTACAACATGAAATTACATATTAGAAGCACAAAACCTCTGTAAGTGAAGAAAATTCTGCTGTGTGATGCATTTTTTTTCTGTTTTTACAGAAAATATCTCTTCTGACAATGCTTGGTTTTCCTACTGTAAATCTACAGTAGTGTTACTCACACTTCTGCAAACTCTCTCAGAATGTTTTTCATTGGGTCTGCCAGGACCATGGACCAATTTCATGGACTTTCCACATGGCCTCCTTTGTATTTATATTTGCATTTATGTTATGCTTTCTTTTGAAGACATTGTTGTGGGTACTTCAGTGGCACTGCCATCTCACACACCCACAGTTCCACTGCTGGGCTGTATTTCCATATTTGCTCTCTACCTGTTCACAGCAGAACAAGCTTCTGAGAGTGAGACAATCTGACAGGCATTCTCCCTGTTTGCAGTGTAATCTCTATGTGTAGTCCCACTCCAGCTCAGTGTGTTTTTATCACCAATGTGATAAGATTTTTAGGTAGATTATGAAGATTCTTATTCTGTGATCACTAGCTACATATAGCTAAATCATAAAATCATAAAATTATAAAATAGACTTCAGACACCACCATTATAATAAAATCACCAACATTGCACTTTGGTGCACCAATTGCAATTATTCAGATACACACTTCTCAGTTTATAATGGATCATTGCAAAATTAATTATTTAATAATACATAAAAAGATGGGGTTTTTCATCTTCAGTTCAATCACTGTCACTTAAAAGGAATTTCTCTACCATGTCCTACATCTGAGCACACATCAAATGAATATTTTTTTTGATGATCAATGTTAACAACTTTCTGTGATGAGCACACATTCAACAATCATCTCCCTGCTGAACTTTTGCTCCTGTAACTGGATAATTTCTGCTTAGGTTATTTAAATTTCCACTGTTGTTTTCCCCAATTACTGCTAAAATTGGCAGAAAAAAAATCTTTAGGATAAAAGATCTTTCAACATTATTTTTAGTGGTATTTGTGAAACAAGTCCACATAAAACAATTTTATATCAACATGAAATTTGTGGGCATCAGTTAAGTGTACACCTGATCATAGGACTAAAATGGAAGAATAAATCTGATTTTTCTGAAAGCTATCATAAATTTAATTTCAAAAAATCACAGATTTGTCTGTATAGCATAGAATTTACACTCTACCAGACAAAACCAGTAATTTTTTTTGTGGCAACCAGAATGTTACAAGTTAAGTGACCACATGACTTGTAAAGTATTGGAGTACCAAGCCCTTCGTGGTTTTTTAAAGAAACATTTAATTTTAAATAATCATTTAATTCCTTTTTCTCTGGTAATTTTAAAGCCTTGGATTTTATTAAAAAGGCTTATTTTATATGAGAGACAGATGTAGAAATCTACGTGGGAACTGCATATTCTTCTATTTAAACCAAAAAAAATATTGAATATATGCAGTTCTGGCAATTCAAGATGGAATTCAAATTAAGAAGCCTTTTAAATTTAACCTCTCTTCTTGATGTCAGAAGATTACATTAACCATCAAGGTAGAAGCAATTGAACATTTAATTATTTTTTTTTCTGTCTTAGAGAGGCTTTGAGAATTATTTCCAATGTCAAACAGAAATAAATCCTGTAAACTGGCCATAAAAAATTAACAGGAGTCTCTGCAATATTGAGCTGGGACAGTTATTTTCCTTACTGGCAGATGCTTTATGATTCCTGTCATTTATTACACCAGAGTTTTACTGCGAGGTGCTATTGCATGCTGCAGAAAAGGCCACAATATGTATCTGGAGAGAAGAAATCCACATGAGGATTCCCTGGGAGTGCTCTTAGCTCACAGCTCTGCAGCAAAGAGCAGGGTTTTCACTCCCATGAGGAAAATTTGGAAGTCTTCCCCCCATGCAACACACATGCTGACAACCAGGAGATGCACAAAGTACATCCATGTAACACCTCTGCCTCCATCTGCCTGCCCCTGCTCTCACCCAAACTCTGAAAAGGAAACTGAATTTAAGACAGAATAAACCCTGGGAAGAAACAGGATTTTTCAGATATAGTTTAAAAAAGCACCACAAATAGACTTAATTCTGCTTCCTTTTGTGTTTGGTTCAAGCAACGCTGCTGGACAGGAGCCAGGGAAAAGTCAGTTTTGACAGAAAAGAATTGTTTGTGGTCCACCAGAAAGTGTTCCTTCTTCCCCACCTGGAACTTGACCTTCTACCTCCAAGGGCAGGCATGGAACCAGCCTCAGCCAAACTGGAAAACAAAGCTCCAGCCTGGAAGGAGTGCTGTCCCATAAAGCAGGTGGTTAATAATCCCCCTTTTGCCCTCATTTCCATGACACCTGCAGTCACTTCCATCATGCTTCAGTCAGACCAGGCTCCTCAGTCGAGAGGAGCAGATTGCAGATTTCAGTAGGACTTAGGCAAGAAAATGAAGCAACTTTGAAGGAAGAACTTTTTATTTTCTTTCCCCATAGCAGATTTTACACTGAAAGGGGCTTGATTGCCTTAAAGCAGTTTGCTTTATATTGAGGAAAGACAGCTCTCAGTTCTCAGAGAACACAAACTAACCTGGAAAATCAGAACCCATCTCCTCCAGGGTCTTCTCTTTGGGTCTCACCTGGTAAGGCTGATGAGCCCCATGGCCAAGACTTCTTTGCCTTCTTCCACAGGGCAGAGCAGCACAGCCTGAAAAGTAGGTCATTGCCATTGTGAGTAGGAGCCCAAAAACTTTGTGCTACATCACCAAAGCCTGGGAGCTGGGACACATCAGGATGACTTTATATTATTCTGGGTTGCCTTTTCCTTCATTTTACCTAGGTGAGTGGTATCCAAAATTATTTACCTGCCAGGTGAATATTACCTAATTTAAGTTTTAACTTAGCTTTGTAGGTGTGTGTGTTTTAATGCCTATTTTTATGAGACTTTTGCTATTTCTGTATGGAGTAGCAGAGGAGCTGCTTTGAGTAGAGGCAGCTATGGTCTGAAATAAAACTGGGGTAGAGGATTATAGAAGTAACGGATTATAGGAGGGGTTCTCAAAGTCTGGAGATGGGATGAAACCAGACCCTCCTGGGCTATAAAGAAATTACTACTGATCAATTACTGGTCATTAAGCCCTTGGGAGGCCGGTAAAACTGGCTTTAGAGATAACAAAGGGAACAAAGAACAAATATTTAATGCAGGTAATTAAAACTTACTATATATAGTATATTTAGATACAAAGAGGAGTTGCAGACCAATGAGGAAAGAGTAACATGCAGTACGTGCTAAGAACCATATAAAAGCAGCCCCACACTGATCCTAGAGTGACATGGAAGAAATCCTCAGCAGCATCATACATCTCCCAGTGAAGAACCCAGGACATTAAGAACTCACCAGAACCCTTTCCCTTGCTTCTTGAGGACCAACAGAAGGGTGAGCATAATTCTGCAGAAAGGGGTGGAGATGGGGAAATTGGTGGGTACCAGCATCAATTGTACCATGACCAGGAGTGAGCTTAAAAAATAGGAAAATTTGAAGTACTGGTTTTTACAAAATGGGACTAATAAGAATGCTTTGATTAGACTGCTAATACCTTAATACTTGTATTTAAATGAAAGATTTCATTTTTCTGCCCATATAAAATTCAGGGTGTGGGGGATTTTCTTGTGTATTTGGTACCTATACTGCTTAGCTGTAATTGTGGATGCAACACAAAAAATAGATTAAGTAAGTTGTTCTCCTCCAGATCATAAGGTCTACATGATGCCAAAAAATACCAAGTATGTGAAACAGAAGTTAAAGTACAAGTTATTACTAAAGGAGACAAAGCTTTCAGAGAGACAGTTCAATTGTGCCTATTGCTTGGAAGAATAAATAAAGCCTCGGTTTAGAGAAGGTGAACACTTTTTATTCTGACAACTCTGCTTTCCCATTAGTAGCTTCCCACGGCATTACCATCAGATTGCTGACAGATATGTGGGTTTTTAAGTATTAATTTCTAGAGGGGGTGGCTCTGTCCCTTAGGCCATAATTTTTGTCACAATAGAAGCAGCTTTTCACATTGCTAAAATTAGTCTTTCAGTTGACTTTGCCAGCAGAAATATGACAAATGCTTCTGAAAATTCTTATTAAGCAAATTTCATGGAGATATTTATTCTAACTTACTGACATTCTTTAAAAAAATTAAAAACACAGACTACTTGTCTGAGGTATATGCACACATTTAAATAACTTCTTACAGAAATAAAGGGATGTAGATGAGAGTGGTCAAGATGAAAATAGCTTTACTGCAATACATGCTGGTGTTTCCTGTCCCATTATTAGCATCAAATACAATCTACCTGAACCTTCTGACCGTCGATGTTTTAATTTTTCTAAATAACAAAGTGGGCTGGGGGAGTGGAGGACAGAAATTTTCCTCTTGTTCATGTACAGTCTATCATATACAGGGCTGCTGTCAGCATTTTTTCTCTCCATATTTACCTGTCTGTGAAATGTTTCTTGTGAAACCTGAAAGTCTGCATCTTACTTGTTCTGGGAGACCTCTCATTCCTACTTATTGAGTTAGGTGTAAGCACTACCTTCACAGAAAGTAACCTTAATGTGGCTGGGGCACTGTCTGACAAAGAAACCAGGGAGATCACTGCTAGCAATAAGAGTACTTTAAAGGGAGTTGAAAGGATGGGAAATGGAGAAAAGGAGCAGAGAGAGAATGGTCAGTGCTATGGGGTCAGTGAGAGGAAACTGTGAAGGGAAGAGACTCTGAGCATCAAACATTTGTTGTGTCATGATCAAAAGCAAGACATTTTGGAAGAATTATGTCATTTAATAACTGTTCACTATCATTTCTGAAGAGCTCAAACTCATCCTTTCCAGTGAAATTCATCTTACTCAGTGAAACCAGCACCTCGTTTTGTTTAAACAACTTCTTCTCTCTTCTGCTTGGTGGCCAAGCAGTAATGTCAAAAGTCCTCAAATCCCCAAATAAAACTACTGAGGAGTCTGAGGGACCTGATAGCACTACAGACACTCAAGTCCTCTATGTCATTGTCAGGCTGGCACCAGAAATAGGTTACTCTCTTAAGTAGCCTATTCATCTTCATGTCCCCTCCTTATTGCTTTCTTTCATAATGCAGTACAACTTCTTTTTCTCTGATTAATTATAATGCCATAAATGTATCACTGGAAAAGAAGTTCTACCCTTCTAAAGGAAGCATAGCTATAAAAATATCAAAATTATTTCTCCTTGACTTAGTGTTTACCTTTCTTTCTGTCTGTGTCATTTGGTTATTGCTTATATAGTAATGAGGTCCCCATTTTTAAAAAGAGATTAAAAGAAAAAGGAGGGAAACAAAAATAGATTCTGTATGTCTAAATAGCCTAGAAGAAAAATGCTGTTTTTCAAGCTCTTCCTGTGCTGGATGATACAAAGGAATATATATATTAAGAAGTCTGTCTGGAAAATTTATTTTTACAAAGTGTCAGGAAGGATTAAAGCAGCCCACAAATCCCATGCACATGTAGTCAGACTTGGTCAGATGGGGGACTTAGACCTGCAGAGCTCTGAGGAAGACATTTAAACTAATCTGGTAGTGTTTACTGGAGCAAGCCAAGAGCATGGACATGAAAGGTAGTATGGCTAAACTGACATGGAGTAATTTGTTCTGCTCCTGTGACTCAATCATATATTTGAGCATTTTGGCAGCAGGGGTGATTTTGTCAGCTATGGAACTCAGTAAAAAGTCTGGCTATGCCAGTAGTGTGTCTTGCTGCTGGACTGAGCTGCTCAAAATGGATTTGGGGCTTTTGTATTCTCTTTGAGTCCATAAAATTGACCAGTTGATCTTCCTACATTTCTATGCTGCTTCATTAGGGGTTATATTTCTCTTTGCAGCTTATTTTTTAATTAGCTGTACAGTAGTTATAGAGGCATTACATAAATAGGATACAATGATCTGCTATGGTGATGGCAGAAGTTCTACAGCCTATTTTCTCTCTCACAAGCAGTTCTAAATTTCAGAATATTGTTGCATCCCAAATGTGGGAAAACCATAAAATTTTAAGGGGGGGAGTGGTTAAGGGGAATTTTAAAAATAGTTTCAGTTGAAAAATCTATGAAGTTTTTCAGGTATATAAATATCCAATGAGATATTTGTCTTTTCAGAATGCATCAAACACCCCTTGCTAACCTCCTCTAAATATGACAGGTCAGCTTCATGATGCAATTTCAGATAGAAGTATGAAGCAGGAAGAATCCTCACCCCTGACCTATGGATATTTGTAAATTCTTTTAGGAATCCCTAAATGTACTGGAAGTACTTATTGGACATGCATGGCTCTTAGACCATAAAGATCTTTTCAACACAGCCTAGGCAGATTTCAGCTCAAAGGCATTACGGTCTATAAATAAATATTTCTTCAATTCACCTTTTCTTCCTAACCTCATTTTAAAATAGTATTGGACATTACCACACAGACTAAAATACAGCACCCATTCCCACGAGCTTCCAGCTATGGTGTTTCCAGTTGTTGAGGACACTCTACAGAACCAAAACACTTCCAGTATGACACCATTACTTTTGTGTAGTGTTCATGCCTCCCCACAGCCTAAGGAAAAATACACCTTTCCAAATCCAGAATGGATCAGTCAGATCATAATCTAGGCTTTGCTTTGGGCCATTGACTGAAATATTCCAGTGTGCTCCACTTTATGCTTTTCTTTAACTGTACCCAAATGTTCTTCCCAGAATACTTGTAACAAGTATTTTGCCTTCCATCTCACATAAAATCACAGTATGTCTTATCTGTGAAACAGCAAGAAGTTAAAATCCTGCATATTTCTCTACATCAGACTGCATCTATCTTAGGGGATATTTTGGCCTCCTGGTAGGCACTGTCATCAGCAGATTATGTTCCCAGAAACTAAGTGAACAATAGTGTCACAGTCTTTGGTGTTTTTCAAGGAAAGACTGTTTAGAAATGAAGCAGCAAGCTTGAATGCAGCAGGAATCCAGAGCAGCCTTCACAGATGCATGCACAACAGCTATCTCTGGTCACAGCATAACTTTATCTGCTCAAACAGCAAGGAATGCTGATACTGAATGGCTATTATCATCTCAGAAATGAAAGTGTCACTCTGTGAATAGGTGATAAACACCAGCTGAACAAAATTACCTTTATTTAGCATAAAAAAACTGTGATGTTTTAGCTGCATGTGTCTTTGGTGCCTTTAATCCCCACTCAAAATCAAATGGCAGGTAGCCAAAACCCAGAAAATAACACTAAGAATGTAAAAGCTTAGAGTTACATTTTCCCATCTCCTACTGATGGTATTATAAGAGGTCCCTCCAGGATCTTTACTGATCTTCACTGATCTTCACATGTGTGTTGAAAACTAATGAGACACAATAAAAACCTGAGACTTCTCACACATATTTGAGTGTAGTTCCTTTGAAAATAGTAACTTTACAGGTAGCATTCTAAGCTAGGATTTGGCTTCAGCCAAGATGAGAACAAGTGGAAAAATGCTTTAGCCATTATTGACTTTCAGCCTCCCATGTGTCAGTCTCACTTCTGATAGAAAAAAATTATATCCCTTCTCATGTCCTTCAGTTCTCAAACACCTTCTTAGAAGATGATCAAAACCAAGCATGGACAGGCTGGATGAGGTTAGTGATTTATATAGAAAGAAGTTAGAATTTACTATCTCCTCCAAAAACTCATCTATTCCCTAAATTTGAATATCTGGTCACACAACAACTCATCTCCGTATGTTTGGTTTTTGCTCGTGTTTTCACCTACTGAGTACCTTAAAAAATTCTGTTTATCTTGGTCTGCAACTTGAAGTGACCTGTGTTGCTCACCTACTTGCATACCCAGTGCTTCTCCCATAGGCTTCATGGAAAAAGCATTGTACAAGAGAGAAATCTTAAGCTGTCAAGAATTCTGGAGCTTGTGTTCAGAAATGGTCTGGATATTCCCACCCTGTCGAAATTGGCAGCAAACACTTACAGTCAACAGCTTCAGTTTGAGCACAAGGAAGCAAGTGAACCATCACATGAAACAGAGTCAAACAAAGTTCAAGAAAGAAAGTTTGTTGACTTTATTTGAAAGGGAAATAGGATCCAATTTGTCTCCTAACCACCTTTTTTTTTAATCAAACTTCACTGAAATTGCTCTGAACTGTTTCCAATCAGACAATGCCATTGTATGGGAAACCCATGAGTTTAAAAGTGACACCTGTGTCTGTGATTTTGTGAAGGTTTCCTGTTTCTGAGAAAGCTGATGTCAAGGCAGCTACCCCTAAACACTGAGGAATCAGTACTTCACTCTCAAGAAACTGAGCTTTGTGCAGCTTAAATGCCACGATAGGGACAGAGAATACAAGACAAAGCTTATGTTTAAACCATACTACTGTGTATCCTGTTTTCAGGGAGAAATCAATTTACTCTGGCACGTCTGAGATTTGGGTTAACTGGTGTGCTTGGTGGTATTTTGCCACTTCTAATGCACAAACCCTCAAAGACATGCTGACTTCCATCCTGAATACCTGTGTCATCTTGGGCCTCAGAATAAACCCCAGCAAAGTGATGTTCCTCTCTCTGTGAAAGCTGCACATAGCAAAGACAGGCTTTGCAAAGCTATAGCCTGAATTTTTTTCACATGCTAAAACTTTAATGTATATTCCCAAGGCTGTACCTTCCCTGCCAAGGAAAACATAAAACCAAGCATATTTCAAACAGGGATAGAACAGAGGGATACAAATGTTTATCAGAAGCCTTGAGGCTGCATTTATCAGTAAATTTTCAGCATCCTTTGAGGTGCACCTTGGTGTCCCTGTGGACATGCTGGCTCCCCTAGGGCACCAGGACTGCTTCTCTCTCAGGGGCACCATCCTAGCTGAGTGTCCTGGGTGAGTTTGCTGTCTGATGGAGATTTCTTAGCACAAAGTGACAGGCTTTGTGCCTCTTTATCCCTTCTGGGTTTTTTTAGAAGGTTGTCATCTCTTCTTGCACTGTAACTATGAGCCTGGGGAAACAACCTCCTACAAACAACATGCAGCTTTGCAACACCATTGCTCTTTTTTCCTTTTCCTTAAAAAAAAAATGAGCACACATAACTGATGATAGGAAACAACAAATTTTAAAAAATTAAAAAAAAAAATTAAAAAACAAAAAGGAAGGTTGAAGTGTGAGAGAGGGACACAGAGCAGAGCACACCCCTCCCACGTCCCTGGCCTTCTCCTTGTGCATTTGAATCTTGAAATTGTTGGAACATATGCTTTGGAAGATCTTCCACAGTAGTGCTTTCAAGTTCACCACTCCCATGTTTTTAGGCTAAATTCAATCTTGCATTCAATGATATGAGCTATTTTCTGAAGCATCTTAGCCTCAGTAACTATTGTTGCAATTGGAGTGATGAGCAAATATCTCTCTGGACTTGGTTCCATTGTGAAATGCTCTAGAAATCCAGCTTGCAATTTTAAGAATATATTGAAGCTGCAAGTCACACTCCATAACTGAAAAATAATGAAAAATGGCCATTGGCCAGGCTTTGTTTCATAATTCCTTATGATTTATAATCAGTTTCAGATGGCACTGGCCTTCAGTAAATAAAAATGTATGGGTTTGTTTATTTCCATGACTAAAATTAAATCTTTTTTTTTTCCCCTATGAGTATACCAAAGTTTCGTTAAATCATAAACTACTGCAGCCTCTCTTTTTTTTTTTTTTTCCATTTTCCACACTGTTTAAAATGACCTCATCAGCATTTGCCCTGAAATCTTCCATGGAAAATTTACTTTAAACTCTGAAAAATCTAATTAATTCCTCCTGTTTCTCATTTTCTTCAATAATTACACGTGAGATGATCATGACAGTGCTCTCAAGAAGTTATGGAAGGTATGTATTTCTCTTTATAATTCAGCACCCAAATACTTTTGGAGAACACAAGTTGCTGAATATTTTCTGGTGATTTACTTTGGTTTTTGCCAACTTTTTTCAAGTATGTTATTATTTGTGTTACATGGTATTTACATTGTTGTTTGTCCATCTTCAGCCCAGAAGCACAGTTTCTTTCCATGTCTACTCTGAGGCAGAGTATTTTTTCATCAAGTCTAAATGTCATCTATATAAATCTTACTAACCTGAAAGGTTGGTAAAATTCATCACAATTTTCCCCAGGTGCTAAATGCAGCCTAAATACACATCTGAGAAAAGAGTGCAGCTCACAAATGTTTCAAACATTTTTTAAAAGCTCTCTTTTATTTTTTGCTAATATGAACAGCCACCAAAATCTGTCACAGACCTCTTTTGTTTCTTCAGGCCCATCAATGCATGAACAAGGAGTTTCATTCATCCTTCCTACAATTACAAGAATTATTTTGTCTGTTCTTCCAGTTGTTCCAGAGCAATGAGCATACTCAGCTGCTCTTTAAAGCATTGTTTTACAATATGAGGGGATCACACAGGTGTGTGATATGTTGGACAACTCAATGCTTTTCTGGTTTTTTTTTAGGATTCACAAGGTATTTATCCAGTGGAAAATAGAATCAAAGTATTTTCAGATTTTTTTGGCCATGTTATTACAGGAACTCAATGCTTAGATCAACTTGATGCACTGAATTGCATTGCACTTGCCCTTTTTCCCATCTATTATGAATTCATAAATTAATTTCTCATATAACTTCTGTGGTCTTAGCCTTGAGGTTTTAAACTCTGCAAGTCAACTATTTTCCTCTCCATTCATTTTAATATAATTGTAAAACATGATTCTTGGCAACACCTTCATATAAGGGTCACCTGAAAATGAATACTGCAGGGGTTACCCCCAGACACATCCAGGGCCTGGATGGGACATTCTGAGCCAGGTCACACACTTTGCACATGCCAGGTGCACCCTGTTGAATTTTCCAAGCTCTTTCTAAGTGGTATCACCTTTTGCAGTTCCTGGATCTCTTCATGTAGTTCAGGCATAAAACTGGCTTATGCTTTTTATCACAGTGTACAAATGACACAGGCTATTCCTGTTCTAAATCTCAAACATGACCTGATCTTTTTTCTAGAACTCAAACTCTCAATTATACTTTCTTCAGCCCTAGTGCAGTCACAGATTGTTCTGAATGAAGCTTCTTACAGTCCTTTCTTTCTGGTTTTAGAAATTGCCTCTGTGTTTTCTATATTCTATGACTCTTTCTTCTTAGCGTGTTTTTCTAATTAGTTTCCAATAAATCTCCCAAAGTCAAGATTGTGTAACAATATTTTTCTTTTATTATCTTCCTCTTTAATATCAGAAATTGCTTGCAAGTCTAGAGTGCTGTATTATTTAAATCTCCCTTCAAGTAATTTTTCAAACTTACAAAATTTCAGTGCTAGTGGGACTTTCTTAGCCCCTTGCTCTTATTTGGATTTTGATCAAGTTCAATGATGCTCAAGTCATCTGTTTTGAATTATGTCCCATTTCAAACAGATATGTAACATCACAAAATTTACACTTATACAGCAGCTTATCCCTCAAAGACTCAATTCTCAACACTTATCCATCACAGACTCTGGCACCTCAGCATAGCTGCACTTACCAAGAATATCCAGAGAATTTCAGAGATCAGCTACTTTCAACCACCCCACGCCAAATTCCTTTCATCCCAATGTGGCAATCTTACAGTCCTTACCCACAGGTGGAATGGCACAGAAGAGCCAAGACACAGAAAAGCAGCTTTCCTTCCCGGCAAATATTTGTTGTTGTGCTTCTACAACATTTCTGGCTTACGCAATGCTGGTTATTCTCACAAGAGTTGGGAAAGGCAGCCAAACCTTAGCTCTGGCAATTAGCCAAGGGGAAAGCCAGTGCCAGCATGATAAAAGCAACCACAGCTTCACCTCAGCTGTAAATACAAGGGCTGGGACTTTCCCCAAGACTTTGACGGGAAGTTCTTTCATCCTGCGCAGGCAGAAAGGGCTTGCAACATCCCCTCACATATTCCTGCCCTGTACTCACCCTGGCTTCCTCTAAATAAATACCAGCTGGGCTGGCAGGGTTTCTGTGTCTGCTCCAGGCAGAAGAACCTCTCTGCAGCTCCTGAGGTTTCCCTTGGTCCACATACAGCACCTCACCAGCTAGGAAAGCACTGGCTTGCTTAGGGGGAGTGCATCAGGTTGAGTGCGCAGGTGAGTTTTACACAGATGACACAGGTTTCTCTCATCCCTGCAGGTGAGAATGGGGAGCAAAATGGCTAAACTGCCAACCTCAGAAGTTTAGGGGGGCTTGAAGTTAAATTTTTAAGTCTCTTGATGAAATTTTAGCCCAGCTTTTCTCTCTGCCAGACAAAAAGACCACAAAGCCTCCTGGGTTTTTATTATGTTATACATAATCTATTTGTAACTAAGACCTGATGGAAGGAAGCACTGAGAAATAAGAAAGGAATTTTATCTGTAAAGTCAGGACAAACCAGAACTTCAAAATTGTCAGTTAATATTCAGAGAGCTTACATAGCAGATAACAGACTTATTTAATCTTCCAGAGGTGTTTGTTATAGGTACAGTGAAGAAAGCTTCTGCAAATAAGGATTGGTCAGTGAGGTTTAAATAATGAAGCTAGCAAGTGGATTTTCTTTCCTAGGCCAGAGCCAAGATATTGGTTTGAATTTTAGCAGCAAGGTCAGGGTGTTGTTTTACCCTGAATTATAAGTTATCACTAATAAAAGTTGGAACTAATGATTATTTTTACTTCTGGATTCATATGTGGATTTCAAGTTTTCTCTTTCCATTCAAGCAGCATACCAATTTTATTCCTGTTTAATATTTTATAAGCAAGGGGCTTCAATGCTGCAGAAAGAAATGGATTTTTCTTAAATATTGTCTTATACCAGCTCCACATTATTAATTCAGAGAACATTTGCAGCTGTCAGAACTGTTCTTCAGCTTTGATATAGGAAAATTTCATATCCTCTCTAAATCTGTAACACAAACTGTCATTCAGACTGTAGGCCAATTTTTTCAAGTCTGTTAAGACTTCATAAAATGATGCAATTAGTGGAAGATGAAAGTTCTTTTTTAGATGTGGCCTTTCTGAAGCTCCTAGATTTGTTAATAGCAATGATTTAGCATGAAGTAGCACTATAACTATATACCAAAATATTTCAATAGTTATTGAGAAATCAAGCATCACTGTTTTCTTCCTCCCTATTGGACTTTTCCCATAAAAATATATTAGGCGCTTTTCATATTTGTACATTTTTAGGCAGATGGTATGGTTTTTAATTACTTCTCCTAGTTACAAGCAGAAATGATAATCAGATGAAGCTCTACTTTGTGCTGAGAAATTATGAACAAAGTGTGTAGCCTACACTAGTAGTTGGTTTCAGAGCAGGAGCTCACTTGGGAATTAATCTGCTGCTCTCCACCATGGATCTGTTTTTTGGGGTCTCACCCTGCAGGGCAGCTGGGGACACGCAGTCTTGGCTGCTCATGGGTGAAACAAAACAATCTCACAGCTAATTGCAGTTAAGCTCACAGGGCCAGACCAGAGTTACCCTAAAGTAAAAACACAATCAGCGTGGGTGTTGGGTGCTCCCTATAAACCCAGACTCTCAAAAATACAGACAGCAAATAACACTTTCAGGCAGAGTAATTAAAATCTACATATTTTATGGTGTCTTTCACTGCTCCCTACTCTATTTCTTATTTAAACTTCTTTATTTGGTAACTTCAAGATTTTAGCCAATATTTCTTTGTTTCTCATCTTGGTTGCTGAACTAGCAGAGTGGAACTGAAAGATTTTCAATATCTTATTTTCTGTGGGACTTTTTAGAGGCATTGACATTTTGACTTTATTTCTATTCTATTCAGATTTTCATGTATATTGACTTTGGCATTCAAAAGCCAGGTTTTGGGAAGAAAATGTAGAGACAGGTATTAAAATGTAACATTTAAATGCTTATTGCATTTCAGTTGTGGGGAGCTTTTTGTCCCTGTATGCGCTAAAACAAAATACTGGGGATTTTTTTCCTCTTTTGACATCACTGTTTGGAACCAGATACTGTATTCTTTTTAAAAATTTTTCCAACATGCACTCCCCTTCTTGAGAGCACTGTCAATAAAATACTCATTTAATTCACTTACCAGATGTTTGTTGGCAAATGTCCTGGTGAGCCCTTCATGGGCTCCCAGCTGCTTTGTCCTCCCAGCTGAGGAGGTCTGGGCAGGGTGCTGGGACTGTGCTGGGTGGCAGCTCAGGTGAGCACTGGTTATACTGGTGCTTCTTGGAGACAGGGCATAGCTGCCAGCAAAAGCATTCATTAGAAGGGTGACAGAGTTTCCTCCCAACTTCCTAGTGACAGCTGACTACAGCCCTGGATGCACCACTGCAAAGGTGTGACTTTCACACACCTTTTATAGACTTTCAGCTATTGTTTTTCCTTTACTAAACTGTTGAGTGCTGTCCCTGCTGGTGGGGTTAACAGAGAAATGCCCTAACTTTGGTGGTGGCACTATGTTGGGGACAGGCTCAGGTTGCCTGGCTTGGGACTGCTCTTCCAATGCTCAGCTGGGCTGCCTTGTTTGTTGCACTGGCAGAGCCTGGCTCAGCAGCAGAGATCAGCCTGGATTAGCAGCAGGGCTAGGTCCAACCTCCCACTGGGACATGCAGTTCCCATGACTGTCTTTGGAAAACATGAGGTTAAGATTATATCAGGAGTGAGGACAGGTTATTAGCTAGGGATAATTTCCCTACATGAGTTTTTCCCAAGTGGAGCAGCCTCGCCAGGACAAATAAAAATGTACAGAAAAACCACCTTCATTAACAGCATGATATCCCTAAAATTTCGAATATTAATAAATTTGATTTGAATTCTGAAACATGAACTGCTCCAGAGTTCATATAACTTGGCACTTCAAAGGTGCTCAGTTATATTAATCTGCTACAAACTGCTTGATCAATGGTGAAAAGGCTCAGCATTCCAATTCAGACAAGTTACAGCACCTGAGGACTGGGATCAAAGTGTTTTACTGCTGCCTACCACCTTTAATGTGTCAACTATGTGAGCAAGTTTCTGGAGGCCTCTAGATAAACAAGCCTTAAGAGCTAAGAAATTAAGTGGAGAAGTTGATTGCCAAAGAGCAAAACACTTTCTGGCATCATTAAAGCAGAAGATAGTTTGACAAATGATTTCTCTGGGGTGGTCCCATGCTATGATGACTGTGAGAGCAGGAAATATGTAAAAAGGCATGAGTACTCACAAAAAGTGGATAATTATGCAATAATCATAATAGCATAAAATGGTAATTTAATAAAGACAATGAGTTTATTCAGAAAACTGAGTTCCTTATTTTGTATGGCATTTCCTTGCTGGATATCAAGAGAGGGTCACCCTGCAGGAGGGAATTATTCTGTCCAATTAGGCAATTACAGAAGCAGCATGACACTGTTTCCTACCTCCTGGCACCCTCTTCTTTGCTCTTCAGCTAAGTTTAGTAAAAAGCTTTTCATTTGTCTCTGTTCCCAATATCCTTTTTTTCCTTCACTCCTTTTTTTGCTTATTGCACGGTCTTGACATGCAGAACCAAGAGTGACTTCTGCCTCAACCCCACATATCTCACAGGGGTAGGAAATGGGGGCAGGTCTCAGACCCGACTGAGACCCAGGAGCAAGCAGAAGACAGAAATCAGGGTGAATTCTCTCAGTAGGCCAGGGCTCCTGAGTAAGAGGGCACAGGCAGCAGGGATTTGTATGAGATGTTCTCTAAGGGTTCCTGTCCCCCATGCAGTGGCACAGGACAACTCTGGCTGCCCTGTAAGCAACATGGTAGCAGTGCTGTGCTCCAAAGGCAGTGCCCCAAGGCAGCCCTCTGGCAGAGAGATGTCATTTGTACCAACATCTGGGATGGGAGAGGAGCTAATGACTCACTGGTGTGCCCACCCACCCCTGCTCACCAGGCAGGAATCACCAGCAGCAGCTCACGCGTTTGCAAAACCTGGGCTGAACTCAAAGGATGCTTTGGTTTTTTTTACTAATCCTGTTGTTGGGTTGTTTTTTGTTTTTTTTTCTATTTTAAGAGCATGTTTCTAAATTCAGGCTTCTCAGCAATTAATTTTCAAAGCCTGTAACTTAAGGTTATTGCTTAAAGAATTTGGAAATCAGCCACTCAAAAAGAAGGTGAACTTCTTCCATCTTGACAAGTATTTAAAAGATTGTCTGAAAAGAATTTTTCCATGTTGAAAAATGCAACAGCATATTATAATATCTATCTCACTCTTTTTTTTTTTCCTTTTGTTTTTGGGGTATTTTGGGTTGGTGTGTTTTGGAGGTTTTTTGAGAAATAATTTCTTCTGAAAATATCAAGGTTCGTTTTGTCCTGGAGGCAGGCATGTCTCTGCAGATGCCACTCAGTTTCAGTGAAATGAGAGAGGAAAATGTTCAAGTCCACATAAAATAAAGAAAGAAAACCAAAAGGGGCAAGTAAATACAATTAGTACACTTCACACCAAGTGAGTAAGGGAACTGATAAAGTTATCCACTGTCTTGGATTGTCCAATCATATGTCTTTAAGCTTAGATTTATGAACTTTCTGTAAAATCTGCTTGGCCCCATTCCCAAAATGTTGCCAATCCACATTTATTTGTTTTGGAAAGAAAATTTCATTTCTTAAATCTTTCATCATATCCTCACTTCTCAGATTTCTAAGAGTTCAGGATTTCTCAGATTTCTAGGATAGCCAAGAACATTGTTGCTGCAATACTGCAGCCACCTTGCCCTTTCTTTTGTGAAAGGTGGAACAATAGGGCTTTATTTCCCCACTTCTGCAACTTGGTCCAATAGCAAGAGAACTGCAAATCAAGAATTCATTTGTGTAAGTGGAAAGAGAGTCAGGCTTTTCATGCTCTCCTAGAGCTCATATTAAATATGTGGCATGAACACATTTTAGTGTTCGGAAGGTCTGGTTTTGGTAGGTTGCTGGTTTAATTTCAGCTAATTCCAGTCTCACTGCAAGGCACTGATGGCTGTCAGTAAAAGCCTCCCAAATAACATCCCCTCCTCATTCTCCATTACTGTCAAGAGGCCACAATGATGTTGGGTCAAAACTGCTCCACTCTCTTCCTTCTCTTTTGGTGGTACAGACATGCATTTGGGTGTGTGTACTTCACAAATTTTTAGGGTGTCCACTACTTTAGCTTTAGCTAAAGTAGTCACTTTGTCAGTCACTTCCTGACTTCTGTAGGAAGTGAGAAATCCTCTCACTCATGCAGAGATACATGAGTGTCTCACATTTATGTGTGTTCCTCAATAATTTTTTTACTGATGATTTCAAACAAATACAGAAGGACAGAGTGCTTGCTTCTTCTCATGTTGCATGATAGAGGGCAGCTGAAGACCCCACAGAAGAGTCCTGAAAAATGAAAGACTACAATGTGACTATATACATTTGAAATACCTAAAATCCACTAAAGAAATGTTTTAGGAGTCATCTCCTGTGATTAGAAACAGTTTCAATCAGCGCCTGTAATCAGCCAAGAAACACAAACCCCTAGGAAGTCAGGCTTCATTATTTCTAGTGTTATTTCTCTGTGAGACACAGCTACTTGTTACTGTCTCCAAATGGCAGATAAAAGATGCTCAAGAAAGTCGCTTCACAGCGAGGGAATGCCTCGGCAGGAATCCAAGAGGTGCCTCTCCATGCCTGGTGGATCTTCAAGCACGGATTTTAAGGCTTCAGAACATCTCCTGGGCCAGCTGGGATAACCCCAGTGTCCCTGCACTGTAGGCAGGTGTCTCTCTCTCTCCCTCACACTTGCTCACCTTCACGTGTTTTAAGAAATATTTTCATTCTTCTTGCAGTTGAATAGGCTGGATGAAAGCTTAATACCTACAAGCCTCAAAATATAACAACAGCCCTGAAGAGACTGAGGACATTACTCGAGTTATGGCTGTGTATTACGTGTTTATGGGAGCAGCTGGAGGTGGGGAGATTTCCAGCCCTCTCAGTATTTTGCTATGATTTAGACAACATTAAGCACATCTATTCAGGACTATATTTCTTCTGTTTGAAGAGCCTCCAGGCAGTTTTAGTGTACTCCTGATAAAAATTGAAGATGTGGGAAATGCAGTGTCCTCCATAGGAGGATATATTGTCTCAAAAAATTATTTTTTATCAGCTTTGTCAAAACTTGGACCCCAGGATTTTCTGCTGAGAAGAACAGCAGATATTCATTTGCTTGAAAGGAAATTCATGCATAATTTGTTGTAATAGGTTTGCTAGAGCTATTCTGCTGTTTTCTTGCTATGTTTAAGTACTGGATTAATCATGGAACAGTAGTTTAGCCACATGCCTTTTAGTTTTAGGTGTATCAAGAAACAAAAAATGCAATTTGTATTTTACGGCAAATTTGGTTCCACAGATGTCATCTTGTAAGAAACATTTTTTGTTACAGAATATCTACTTTCTCTCTGTGTGGAAATAATAAAATTAAATTTTAAGTAAACGGGATTGCCTCAGAGTAGTGTACCTGTCTTTCTGAGGACAATTTCTAAATCTCATTTCACCAGTTTTCCACATTACAACAGGATTACTGTATATTAAACATGTGTGAAATACTTCATAAAGTATTCCAAAAATGCAGTACTACTTATACAAGAAATAAAGTAATAATTTCTCTCTTTTTGTACTATATTTAATTGGCTACTATATATAATTTTACTGTATTAGGGTGTTTTTATCTAATATGCACCTTTTGATCATAAATTACAAGACAAAGCAGGAGTTTTATTTAAAAAAAGCCCTGCAGTTGGGGATGACTTCTGCTTGCCAGTACTTGCAATAAACAAGTCAGAAAATAATGAGAATTACCTCTTTTTGAGAGAGAAAGTTTAACTTTGAAGAACTTGACAGTATGGGAAACTAAGAATTATCAGAGAACAAAGTACAAATCCAAATAAACATATGTACCCATTTACTTATTTGTTTCAAGTTCACCATGCTCACCCACAGGTGCATAGAATTTAAAGGAAACAATGAGAAACAGAGGCCTGATATTAAAAATTTAAAAATAATCCTGGCCATCTCCATTGCCTCTGGCACCTTTGCTCATAGGCAGTGTTCTTTATTGCCACGAGCATAAGAGCATGCCATTGGGATGGTGTCAAAGCACCGTGGCTACCAGGAGTGCTCAACCACGATTGAGAAGGATGTATGTTTATCAGCTAGGGAGGGATTAGGGGTACACAGAGGCATTGGGGGAGCAAACCTGACTGAACCTGCTTGGTCTGTTCAAAGAGGCATGAGGAAGGTCTGCAGGACATGAGACAAGGGTTTATTTTCACCATTTCAAAATTAAATGACAGCTCAAGATTAGCTCACAGTAGCCCAGCAAAATTGAAATGAATATCAGGTCCAACAGAGTTCAGGACTTACTCTCTGTAGTGGTGGTGGGAACCTCTTCTTAAAATATTTTGAAAGAGAATGCTCTGAACCTCTGTTATTGAAATGAGTTGTCACAGGCTCAGCCCTGCCTCAGTGGTTCAAACCATGTAAGCAAGTTCCTAAATCCCTGTAAGGAACTGCATGCTTGCAGGTGTTTCCTGACTAGAGAGATATAGAACTTTGACTGAAAAAAAGCCTCTAGCAGAGGCTTGAGGACTTATCTATGTGGATGCTGTGTGAGAAAGCTCAGCTGATCTTTGCTGTAATGAAAACAAGAGATACAGAAGCCAAAAAAGAAAAAAGCCAACAAAAATAGCTAACAAAAACCAAACCAGAAACAGCTAAATCCTCCAAGTCAAAAGAGCAATGTGGCTATGGTGTGATGTAAGAAGCCATGTTGGAAGCTTAAAATGAGGGCACAATCTGAACCCAAACTGCCTGTCCCAGATGCCCCAGGTTCACCACTGTACAAGCAGAGTTAAACACTGCAGGTTGGTGAACCCGAGCGAAGAATTAACTTCTCCAAGGAGCAAGGTACTATTAGAGTTCATCTGTGCAATGGACCCAATTTAATAAGCTCCTATCTGTCAATTCAAGTGTCTCTCCACCATTATAGAATAATAACCCTTTTGAAATATGGAAAAACAAGGTTTTCCAGGACAGGTGAACTTAGAAAACAGATTTCATATCCAAATTCTACTAGAAAGAATTACTGGAATATGCACTGAATACTGATGTCATGACTTCTGTATAACCATTTATGAATTCACACATATGAATCTACAGTCAGCATGCTATATAATGAGCAAGCTGTATTAAGTCAGAACTTTTATTTGCCTCCAGAATACTGTACTAGAGCAATGGCAAGCTGCTCCTGAAAGGCCATTCCCATCCCTAACACTCTCTATTATTTGCACAGAGTAACAGAATCCTTGCTGTTATTTACATGGAAATAGCAGTAAAAATAATTAGTTTACATAAAAAGAAGGCCTTTGACCCATCATTTTTACTGTTAAAATCCCATAATATTTGCTATGTGTATAATCCTTATGTCCACCTTTGGGATTAAGATTCTTACAATGAGCTTTAAAAAAAAAAAAAGAAAAAAGAGAAACATAAATGGACCAGTGTTGTAACTCCTGGCAATAGTTCCTACAGTAGACAACACCATGACCTACCATAACCTACTTATAAACCTTTCTTTTACATGGCAACAGGTCAAATTTCTTTGGCCTTTTCTCATCTCATAGTCCTGGTATCCTGCTTTCTCTTCTAAAATTTTGCCCTGAATCAAGAGATAAAAGACTATAATCCAAATAAAAGATTGTGGACAAACAGGGGAAAATACAGAGGTTCTGTCACAGTTTGGAGCCACCACAGGCAACCAAGAAACATCAAGGGGTCAAAAATGGATTTGTTCCCCAAGCAGAATAGCAAGCAGAGTACACAAGATCCTGAAGGCGGGAAGGTGATGTTACATGGGAAGCAAAATTTGAGAAGAAAATTAGGTCAGGTGATTGGCAGCAGCTTAAAGAAACTCTGTTGAAAGCAGAGACACAAAGATTGTAATGCAGAGCAAATCTGCCATGAGAGAGTCATGTGGCTGGAGTGTCAGTTCTTCAAAACTTCAAATAACACACATAAACCAAAATCTGTGGAGAAGTACAGAATTGTGCCAATATGTTGATATGATTTGAAGAGTCACAGCACACAAAGAAATATAATTAATAAGGTACATATAGAATAACAAAAAGTTTCTTGTAAAAACATAAACTGTTAAAGAAAAATCAAGGAGAGAATTGATCCACCACTCAGTTGAAGGGAACTATTGACTAGTGACTCCGAGAAAGCCAACTCTGTAATGGCTATTTTGCTTTTGTTCACTGGAAGGGTCAACCCTGACAGAAGGGTTTACATCAGTAGCAAAGAGCTGGAAATACTTGCTAAATGACAGAAGAATGAGATTAGGCCATGCCTATGTGAGTTAAATGACCTGAGATCAGCAAGGCTGATGGAATTCATCTGACACCATTTAGGTGATAACTGAAGCATTTCCACAGTTGTAAATACTGTCTTTAAGAATTGTGTGGAAGAGGTAAAGTTTTGAAAGACTGGAAAGGTAATAACACCTATTTTTAAATGTAAGACAAAAGAGGAGATGCAGAATTATGACCCTTTTAAATAATCCATTGAAATACAATTCTCAAACAAATAGAGGAAGCAAACAGAAAATAAGAAAGAAACAGATGATAGACACATGGATTAATCAAGAATAAGACATTCCAAACCAAACCCATTATTTCTTACAAAAGGATAACAGGCCTCATGAATCACAGAAGTGATACAACTTGACACAAGCAAATTTTTTAGTATGGTAAATGTTAGAAAAAATGGCAAAAGCAAACTAAAAAAAAATGCAGTGTAGATTAAACTAATACAAGGTAGGGTTCTGTGGAACTAGCAAAAGAAACATTTTTCAGTCTTTCCATTAACCACTGTCAAAATAGAAGACTGCATTTACTGCAAATATACAGGGGGTTTCTCCTGCCAAAACTCCTCTTCCTTTCATTAAATGGCATCGATGACAGAATAGACATTCTACTTATTAAACCTGACAATCTGACAAAGTTGAAAAGGGCTGCAAGCAAGTTAGAGGACAGCCTGGAAATCAGAATAATCTTGACAAACTGAAGCTACAGTTTTAAAAAATATGGTACTATTCAATAGGAGCAAGTGCACAATACAGCTCTGAAAACAGTACAGAAATCAAGGATGAAGCAAGTGGCATGGGAGAAGTACAATTAAAGGACTGGGTGTAAGAGGATACATTTGCATTGGTATTTCAGTTCTGCTCAGATGTAGAAGCAGATTATCACTTTCAAACTTTGCTTTACACTACAGGGTTATTTGGAAACTAGATTCCTTCCCACAAAAGGTGAGCCAGAAGAGGTGTTTTAGGTGGACCCAAATGCCTTCAGCTGCTTGTGGGCATGCAGGCTGCAGTGTTAAAGTCAGTCCAAGGTGGAAATCTGGCATGTGCATGGTGTGCAAATCACGAGCTCAGCACCAGGTGCTCACTCCACATCTTGGTCCCTGTTGCCACACACCCCTTGTTAAAGCACTCATCAGCTTAATGCATCACAAGCTGACTGACTACTGAATCAGCTGTGCTGTGAATGAGACAAATGTGACAGCAGGATTACATAGGGACTGTGAGGCAACTAAAGCAATCCTTTTCTGTCTGGTGAGATCTCTGTGAGAGTACTGCAGTCAGCACCACACTTTTAATTAGCAGTTGGAGCAGATAGCCTAGAAACATCAGAAGAAAGCCATAAGAGAGATCACCACTCTCCAAAACACAAGCTACAGGAAAGATGTGGGACTGTTATATTTCTAGAAGAAAAGGGTGAAATAGTAACAGCTTTCATATCCAACAAAGGTTGTTGCAAAGAGAAGGGGGATAAACTGACACCTTTGAAAGCTGTGTCTACTGTTGGGGAGGCAATACAGATTGCTCATACAAAAATTTGCCTAATAAAGTGGCTGAGAAAGCAGTAAGCAAGGAGCTTCATCATCCACAACACAGGAAGGTTTCACAAACAGGTGAGAAAAGCATCCGTCAGACTTGGTTTAAACACAGTTTGTTCTGCTGTAGAAAGGGCCACTTAAGACCTCAACCAGAGCAATTTTTTTTTCCTTTTTTAAATTTAAATAGTAAAATTACTATTTCCTGCTCCTTTCATCTTGTCTTTCTAACTTTTGAATTATTCCAATGATCTTCCATTTGCATTTCATTTTACATCTTTCTGATATTTCCATTATCCATCCCATCTCCACTTTTCCACTTTTGGCATTGTACTTCATCTGTGGTATTGCTTCTACTAGGATAGCCCTCCTTTTTCCCATGTGCAAAGCAATCTGCCTGTCTTAATTCAATTTCCTACAAGTATTTGCATACAACTTGCTTAACTAAACATTGTACCTTCCCCTTCCGCATTGTTATGCATCTTAGTGTTTGTGCAATAGGGAAAAATGACAATGTTGAGGGGGGCTTTTTTTTTTCAGCATCTCCTTTTATCTGTACTGACCAAGAAAACTCAGAGATTGTCACCATTTTCCTTAAAATAGGATAACTCAGTGTAGAAGAATACAGCAACAATGCAGAGGAGAAAGGATGCAGCTAATCATTGCAGAAGTTTGCAGAGATTATCTTTCAAATAACAAAAGGCATTACTAGGCTCTAATGGGGAGCCTAGTTATGGGGATGGTTATAAGGAAAAATATTATGCATGCATACAAATCTCTGTGGCTTTTTCTCAGATTATATACAGCTACATATGTAAAATAACAGATAATGATTATTGCATGTTTCTTTGCTGGTATTTCTGCTTTCCTCTGGTGCTTTGAAAGCACCCAGCACAACCCATGGGCATGGAGCAGAGCTCCACTACCACTGGCTGCTGAGTGACAGCCCAGAGTCAGCCTCTGGGCTGAGCTCCCAGTTACCAAAAAACCTTGTGTCCCTTGTGATAAATTTCTGCTTCCCATCTGTCATGCTGATACAGCACAATAAAACACCTCGTTCTACAGAAAATTACTGTCTTCTCAGATTCCAGCTACTGATGGCATGAATCTGGGAGTCCAATTTCCTTCTTTTGACTTTAGAACCACACAGCTGCCGTGAGAGGCTGCATTTTCTTCAAACACAGGCAGCAGTGCCAGGATGTGCCTATACACTCTCTATATGCTCATATCATAGTGCCTGAACTAACCTCCAGACAGTCACTGCCAAGCCTACAACTTGCTTTTGGTTCAGTTACAGCCAGTTGACACAAAGACTTGTCAAAGCAAGAAATAGAGGGGTTCTATGGAGAACATTAACTTAATTACTATACTTTTTAGAAGGCATGAAGAAGACCTGGAATTTAAAAGTAAACTTGCTTTGTCTTACATGTGATTTTCAGAAATAACAGATGCACTATCAGTTTTACAATATAATTCATTTGTTATAAATTTCATCGGTGAATATTTTATTTCTAATATATAATTTGTGCTTTCATGACAGCTATGGGCATCTTTATTATCTCTTACAAAGAAAAGGTGAATTCTGCTCAATTTGTTCAAGCAAATTGTCTCTCTTGTTAAAAATGGTATTCAGTTATATTAGACCAAAAGTACTAAAGAAAACCTTAGCTCTCTTCAGCTTTCTATGCCTTTTACACTCCCTTTACATCTTAGATAGCACTTCAGGAAACCATATTTTGGGAAAAAAGATAAATTTCTTCCATTATTTTTTCTTTTCATCTCCCTCTGTTTTTCTTCTCTGGCCAAACAAGTTCAGTGTTCACTAGTAAATGAGGTGTTCAGTGTAAGTGAACAATGGAAGTACTTTATAGACTTATTTCTTGCTGGTGGATCCATTTCTATATTAAATATGGTTATAAGCCCAAACAAAACATAACTCCACTAATCTACCAAATATAATATTTGATATCATCCGTCTCAGTTTTGGTTTTTCCATCCTTAGATCAGAGAGAAGAATGAATTGCACAGTTCACTCAGCAAAAACTTGAGGATTTCTTGGGGACAAATACAGATGCTTTCAACTGGATGATTGTGTGTTACAAATAAGTTTTATTTTTTATTTTAGATAGGAGACTACTTTGTTAAAAACTAAAATTAAGGAAAGACAGTTGAGTCTTATTAGGTACTGAGTTGGACCATTTATTAATATTACATAAACAACCCTTCTCTTCTTTTTGAAATACAGACTATCCCCAGAAAGGAATTTCATAGCTTTAGTCACAATAGAGCCTTGTGGGACACTAATAAAGCCCTCAGAAAGTGATTTTCAAATATGTCAAAGGACCTTGCAACTTTCAGCATGTGTCAGAGCACACAAATATGCAAGACACATTCAGATGGGTCCCTTTGAGGATCTATTTTCATGCTCAGTGCACTACTTGTCAAAGTACATGGAGTCCAGCTGCAGGGAGCCAGGGTTAATCTCCTGCTGCACTGCAAAGCCTCCCATGGGACGTGTCTGAGCCACACAGATCCTCCAGCACACGGGTGCTCAGCCCTTCTCTGCCTGAATCCTCACCTTCCCTGATGACCAGAAGCAACTGCCTTGGCACCTCTCTAAACCAGGACTCCCACAGCTCAGTGCAAGAGTGCAGCTGAGCAGGCACTGAGGCCAGCTGAGGGCTACATAGCTACATATAGAAGTAGTCCAAGAAAAAAGTCTTCACATTTGATTTTCAGTATAAGAATTTATGTGTCTATCTTGCTAGTAAAGCTTGCACCCTGCAGCATAGGCCACAGCTGTTTGCATCCTTGACTCACAGCTCTTATCCCTATGTCATGGCAGGTAGGGGGAAGCTGAGGCTAGATTTTTTTTCATTCACCAAACAAATGCAAGTTTTAGGTCAAACAATTTAAAATCATGT